>NW_027271202.1:617500-1292500 GCF_040938485.1 Diadema antillarum
AAAAAAGTGATTTCCTTAGCATATTATTCATATACAATCCCATGGGATAATCATGCCAAAACTTTTCGTGGTTGCCAAGCATATGACAAGTTCATGAAAACAAGAGAGTCCTCAAATTTCATTACTTAGTTATTCCATATCCTATTGTAATGGAGCCAAAGTTTGCTTATTTGATTTCATTCTATGAAGAGTCAACTAGCACGCTTGGTTGGTGGCATTTCAGTGATATATTGTAACAGAATTCTGTTGATTGGAGGAAAAAGACACTGGCATTCAATGATTGAAATTCTTCCTCTTATTCGTGGAAATTTATCTGTGCTTCACCCACATTGAATCCAATATTGCTTATATATCTGTAGATATGACACATCATTTCGATTATAGATCTATGGGCTCGGCTTAACACATGATACTTTAAGCGAAAAGAGAAGTGCAGAAAGATACGGGAAACGAAAAAAAAAATGGAATGTCGCTGTAGCCTGATTAAAGCCCACCTACTCCTCCCCAAGTAAGGCAACGCCAACTCGACGATATCCAAGCGACTCGGGTCTAGCGCTCCTGCGCTTCCTCACCACGAGACCAAGAACAACGATCATGGCGATAAAGATACCGACAGAACCGATTGCCACGATCACCAGGTAACTAAACGATGAAGCCGATGTGTCTGTAAGAAAGGAAGAATGACGTAAACAATCTAACGCGCTTCTGAAATCCATCTATACTTGTACAGAACCAGCAAGGTCTCGTCATAGGCAATGGGTTAACACGTGCCACCAATAAGAAATAACTGAAAAACGTTTCAAATTGGAAATGTAGATAACACTTTTTATCCTCATCACATGGCTATCAACAAAATACTAATAAAGCAAAATCCATAGATTTTTTTTTTCACGCTTTGGACCACTACCATTTGTTGTATGCAATGGATGCAAGTATTGTTCCTAACTAAGTATAGGCCCTACCTACAAAACCTAGCTTAATGGTATGAAAGGAGAGAGGTAATGGCTTGAACTTATTACAAACAAATACACATATCATCTGCTGGGCGAAAATCAGACTGGCAGCACGTCAGTAACGCCAAGGCAGGTTTTATAGTTCTCTTTTTTTCACGCAAGTATTACATTTTTACAGTTCGCACTTTGTGTCAAATCATCAGACGAATTATATATGCAACTCGACTGCCTGATTGTTGTTGCTATTTTTGTTTTTGCTTTATTTCTAAAATTTCCTAAACTTCTTTTCACTTTTTTTTTCACGATGACTCTATTATTCCTTTTTATTCCTGCAAAAGTGTGGTTCTTCATTCCCCAAAGTGTGTACGTACCCGCTGCTCCGCGTGAATTCCCACCTTCCACGTTGGCTGCAGAGAGCGGTCCGTGTGAGACGGTGTGCGGGTTGGACTGGGAGCCTGTGGACTGGACGTCTCGTTTGGCCCTCGACACACAGCCCTGGGAGCAGCGTGAGTTCCACTCACCATTGTCACACACGAGGATGTCGCAGTGAACATACACCTAGGAGAGAAGAAAAAGAACCTCATTATACATTATTACACCAGTATGATCCTTCGATATTATTTGAGATGTAGTAAAGGAATATGAAGTCATGTATGTGTCATGTGCCACATTACAGTTATTCGTAAACTTATCAATTGCATGGTCAATAACCAATGGTTGGGGGACATGTGCAATTATCAGTAAAATCATGTTGGCTGCCGGACGAAACAAGTTACGATGTTGTATTATTCATTTCATTTGATTTTTTTTTTCATTTCAAGAATGGACGGGCACAAGACGCGCGCATAAAACAAAATATATGCAAGTTCCATTGACATTATTCATGTACAAGTAGAAAATATTAATTATTGGACATTAAGCAATGTGTTTTAGGGCTACTGTACCTTCGTGCACTTTTTCAATAATACATGATCGTCTCGCCCTTTGCATAATGCTCAAATTGTAATTGTCTTATGAGATAAGGTCTTATATCAAATACATCCATGAACATTTAATCATTTTGTTTATCACCTTATTACTTCGTCATTTATACCACATTTGAGTTCTTTTAACATCGAATGGTGATAAAAAATGCAGAGTATATTTGCAAACAAAACGAACAAACAAATGATTATACTAAGCTATTGGCAGCTAAAGTGATCTCGGAAAACACACGCAGTGCACAGGGTGACGTACGTAAAACAAAAACAAAACAAAACAAAACAAATCCGCGTAGCTGTTCCGAAATGAATTGTGCTAATATGCAAAACTGTTTTTTTGCTAGGACCTTCGAAAAACTAGACAAAGTTGTTACAAACCTGTTCGTAATCTCCGATAAATGCAAATGCATCAACCGTGAAACCTTTGAAAAGCTGACCCAAGTTACGGAAAGTCACCGTCGAGTCTTCAGCACACCTACACGAGTTCAGACAAAATTAGGATAAACAAAGGCTCCAACAGCTTTCTGTCTTTGCACGCAGGCTTTATGGTACAAGTATAAAGGTCTGGTTTGGGTTATCTTTCCTTATTGATATATCATAGTGCAATCAAAGTCTTTATGTTATTTTCTTCTTATGCTGTACATGATTATTAATTATCAATAAGTAAAATTCAGTGCAAAAACAAATAATGTTTTAACTCATATCATACATGAACAAAAGAACGGTGAAAATGACTCATGAACATTGCCTTGACACAGATGAAAATAAAATCATCGGTGTGATATCAATCTTTTATATAGGTTTTAACACTAAAATTATTCTCCTCTATCCATCACTTTGACACATACTACTTTTTTTTCGGTTTTCGAGTACGACCTCGGATGGGACTTCATAAAAGCTCAATCAACATATCTATATCATTCCTCCTCCGTTCATCACGAATCAATTTTATAACGACCTAATTTTTTCTGATAGTTCCCTGTTAACTTGTTCACACCTTCCTATATGAACCCTTAAAACAGGTAACGGCATGCGTTTGCTTCATTCTGTTTTAACAATATTCGCACCACACACCAATCCTAGAAGTGATAAGCTTTGGATCTGTAGGGCCGAAGTGGGTTTTCTTGTAACAAACATAAAAACATAAATGAATTCATTATTGAAGGACTTATCGTATGAACTCCTACCCATCCTCAACGAGAGAGTATCTTATGGCGTCCAGTGGGTTCGAGGTTCGAGTAGCCCAGCAGGATTCTATGAGGAGTGTCAGATCGCTGTAGGCTACCAGCTTCACACCAAAATAGAGCTCTTGGCCTAACTCTACCAGGGCTGAATCAGGGGCCTCCCAGTTGAACGTCCAATCGGTGTACCGCTCCATAGTGATGGTGAACTCGCCGTATCCAAGCTGTAACCAAATACCATGGCGATAACGAATTGTGATCAGGATGGTGAGGCATGATTTGAGGTTCATATTCATGATATTGAAGTACATGGAATCACTGTACTAGTACCAGCAGTGATAAATCAGGAATGGAATTAGGCAACAGCAATTTTGCGTGTATATTCATCTATATCGTGCTCACCTTGTTTTACAAATGCTGCATTATTGACGAATATTGATGTTAATGTAACTGACAATATTGATCCCTAAAACAGTTCATGTAATGACATGTCATAATGATAACAGTCTCAGCAATCAAAATATGATATAACAAAGATAAAGATGATTAGATTTGATGTCCTTTGTTGCCGACGTATTACCTGCTGAGTAGGCTTCCTCTCTATAGGTCTTCAGTGACGTCTTTTGAAGTGTTTCCTTCTCGTACAACTATTACCTTCTTTATTATGACGTAATCATCATGTGACTATTAAGATCTCAGATTATTTGCTAATATACATCTGCATATACACTGCATATTCACTCAAATTAATCATCCTCATAACAAAATTCGTCATAAAAACAAAACAGATAGTTGAAAACACTGTTGGTGAAAAGTTGTTCGAAAATTTGTGATACTCTGATGTCTGAATGAGGTGAGGGGGAGTGGTTACACAAGTCCATTTTCATAACAAACGCTCTAATTGGTTACCTCTGATGCTGTAACGGAGTCTCTGATTGGATAGAATATCTCGCTCAGCGTCTCCTCCCGCTCCAATCTACACGTGACGTTGATTTGCAAAATATGTTCACGTGTAATGATCTGATTGGTTCCACTACGATCGCGGGGCGTGTAGTACGTAACTTTGTTGTAGAACTTGATGTAGTCTGCTTCTTGCTGCAAGCGAAATGAAATAATATGACCACCAAGTTTGATTTGAGTTGAAGTAAACAACAAATCTCAGAAACTTAACCCTAATTACTGGTAGAATGAGGGAGAGAAATCATGCAACTGTTGATGAAGAAACTGTCATTCGGGTGACAGTCAATCATTTTATTTTCATGCATGAACATGATCCATGAAGATCGATCTTTTTTTTTGCGAGGATTAATTGGATCCATGCATTTGTTCCCATTTACGACTGTGCATAACAGATACCCACAAATATCGCTTGGGTCCATTTTTCAATATGCGTATAGTAAGCCTTAAAATACATTTCTGTGAACAATGGTAATTCGGGTGGTGACAGTTGGTTCTGACAAATTACTATCTACATTTCTTTTTTAAATCCAGATTGATGGCTATGAGAAGTGCTTTAAGATGCGGTTGGGAAGTGCCCTAACAACTTTTTATAGGCTAACCATTGTTTGGTGTGGTTCATTTTTTGTTGCATTCTAACTAGTGGTTTTTTTTTTTTCATTTTCACTTAATACACGACAAATGTGATTGTGCACAAACCCCCTACAGAAACTTGAGAAAAAAGGAAAAGTGTTTGCTCAGCATTACTATCTTGTGAGAATCGTCAATATAATCTGCTCCATGAGTGTGACGAGATTCATTGCGCTAACTATGGAAATTTGAATCCCCACTTTGTTTAACATGCAGTGCTGAATCACGTCATCCGAAATTTTAACTTGACTCAAAAATCCTATCCAGCTACTTTTTGCTGGTTTTGCAATACCAGGGTCACATTGTTACCCTCCTTATACCCACCTCCTGGATAGTTCCACATCGATCGTATCGAGTGGTGATGGCAACGTGATCGTAGTCGTGATAGTAGCCAACGCAGTTGTCATCGATGAAGTGGATGTCTCCGGGACCGTCCTGGCTATCAAGAAGCGATCTGTCAACATACAGCGTCATCGATGTGCTGCCGCAGACGATATCATTGTCTAAAAAAAGCAAGGCGGGAAATTTAGCGACATAAACTGCATCGATGCTTGATTGCTGAAATGACTCTGTTTGATAATGACGATGAAGTGATATTTACCCCAGCCCCACTCACTGTTATTTAGGGTACGCATAATATGCTCGTTCCCGTCCTTTGAACCCCCCCCCCCCCCATCTCAGAACTGCCAACATTTCTGAATCCCCATTTTTGCGGGCTTTTTGCAGGCTTTTCCAGCATGGGAGACCCCTTAAAACCAGAGCAATGCTCAATGCCCCCCCCCCCTACTTCAGGTGAGCTCTAAATTCCAACCCCCAACCTCAAGAGACAGACACCTCAATCTCATCTCAGGTAGGCTGTCATTTCAAGACATTAGGAAAGATTCTTTTGTGTTCAAGATGTAATATCAGAACTCATCAGAAAAAAAATAAAAATCTCATGACGTAAATGTTTGTTAAATTTTGTTATAGAAATAAGGCATCTTTTGTCATGGTTGTAAATGAAATCTCCGGGTGAAAGTTCTCGGGTCGGAGTTCGTCGCACGAAAAACACCCCGTGACCAGAGATTTAGAGTCCCTCCGATCCCGGACGGGCGGGGAGATGATTACGGTCTACTTAAGGAAGCCATTTCGGTGTTAGCGTTGCTCTCACACAGAGCGTTGCTTTATTACCTAAATATCGCTCGGTACCCCTATCTACACTTGGGCAAAAAGGGACATGGTGTTTAGGCAAAACATCTTTCTTACAAGAGTGTCTAAACACAGCAAGATTCGAATCCGGGACCTATTCTTAAGGAGTTCGAGGTCTCATCCACTAAACCAATTCAGCCCAACCCAATAATGGGAATGTGCATGGTGACCGTTTTCTGAGCAAACAGTCTGTGCCCAAGTGTAAAAGAACAAATATTATCACTCGGGTGCTTGAAAATAGAAAAAAAAAAACACCCTCCTGTATCACAATTGCTCGTTTTGAAATAACAATGGCGCTTGTGTGCACACATGGTTTTAAACGAACTCTGTCAAATGTCTGTAGATATGTCGTGAATCGGACTACATGTCGCTTGATTACCACACCTGGATATTCCGTCACTGTGACGTCAGTGTACACTTCGCGTGGAGTTGTGTCTGATATTTTGAAACAAAACAAACGACATTGTAAACAAACGCAGGTCACATAAATCACCGTATTAACCATTATAAGAACAAAAAAAATCATTAATTCCACTATAAAACAAACAAAGAAACAATTTCCTTACATCTACCAAGAGAGAGGACCAAATGTAAGATTTTTCTGTCGTTTCTTTCACTTATTACCATCGAGAGTGTTTGGAGAATACGGATTTATTTTGTTTTGCTTTTTTTTTTTGCTGCTGCCTAAATGCTTATGCGCTGTCCAAATATCATTTTCTACAAACAAAATGTAATGGAAGACTCCAATATCTATATGATCGAAGTAATCCAGCTTGAGTAATACCTCACTTTAAGAATAACCTATGAGGAAATTGGTAAATGACAAATATCTGTATGCATCAAAACGATGTAAAATATGAACTTTAGATATTCATCACCATGACAGTTTAACTGCGATATATGGTCAAATGACCAATATTTCTTAACATGAAAATGACGTATAATTCCTCACCATAAGAATAAACTGCGGGAGAACATGCAGAAGGTGGGTAACATTGGCAATGTCTATCTACATCACGATGACGTATATACTTGATTAAATCCTCACCACAAAAGAAAGAGAAAAATACAAACAACTGTAGGAGGTGATCAAATGGCCGAGACTCATATACATCAAAATGACGCATGCACTTAAGTAGTTCCTCACCATCATAAGAATAACATCGCACTCCGGCATCTTCACTGTGCCCGCAGTTATGGTTTCCTATGCCATTGTGAGGGCAGTCAAAGATACTGTCTTCATATCCACTACAAGCGACGTTATCGAGATAGATTGGACCAGTTCCCCCGCCAAACCAGTGGATGGCTTCCGAGGCTCCGTCAAAGCCAAGACTTCGGCAGACTACTCGGGCGTCGTTATAGTCCCATCCATCGTCGCATACAGTGCCCCAAACTCCATCGTAGTAGACCTCTACTCGCCCGTGGCGAGAGCTAGAACCGTCCACAATCCTCACTGTGGTCCCTTGAAATATGTAGCACTCGATTTGATAATTTTAAATCAATTTGTTTTCTCTTCCCTTCTAACAGAAAGGAACAAAAATATAAATACAATTCGATTCAAATTCATTTTCACATTTTGCCAGAACGTAGTAACATATATTTCACATCTCTTTTGAAAAAAATAATAATGTAAGCGATACATTGTGAAAGGAACAGAGTAAAGAACAATAACGAAACATTATAAAACATCAGTGTAATAACAAAACATTTCAGTAAATCACCAAGAAGAACAATATGTAACATACGAAATATGGATCGACCCCATGAAAATACAATGCTTGGTACATTGTACATAATGGGCCCCTCTGAAGAAGAAAATCAACACAAATTAGTTTTTAAGATAAAGAGACAAGACTGACATGACAACAACAACAACAACAACAACAACGACAACAACAACAAACGGAAGAGGCAAATACATGCAACTTCCCTGCAATGACATATTTTATAAACTAGCTCTATGTAATCCGTCATTTGCCTGTGCTGCTTTCTAAACGTTTTCAGCTCTTTTTGTTTGTCACCTTAAGATACATGTACACGATCCTGCAGTATGACTGCCGAGTTTCAGTTGGCGCCTTGATTTAAACGCCGCCACACACAAGACACAGTAGGTGATAAGTTGCTCAGTTGAAAAGTTATTTGCCAATTTCCACCAGAGACCCTAAGATGTTCCCCGACTGAACATTGCTCATTGTTCCTGGATTCTGTCTATATTCAGTTCACAAACTACACACTGAAAATCTCACAAAATACTTTTGAACTAAAATAGTCCAGAGAAAAAGATTTTCAGACAGGATTTCTTCGAAAGGGTAAGAATCACAAGGAGTTGCACATAATTTATATCATTTATACATATTATTTATATTTTTATTATTTATAATTTATACCATTATTTTTTCCTTGCTGTCCGTCTTCCTGTTTTGATGCAGAAGAGGCACGACTGTCTGTCCAGAACACTTCGAAAATTTCAGTGTCATTGCATGCAATGTCAAGCTGTCATGATTGTCATCTTACCCATTGTATACAGATTCCTATGCTGTGCAATTCTTTGCTATCAATGAACATGTACAATTATAAATAATACGTAATCAAAGATTACTTTAACAACACTGACAATAAGAATTCAAAGGAAATTGCAGAATTTTTAATATACATTCCCTTGAAAAAAGCTTAAAGATAGTTATTTCAATTAGACATACGTTTGCTTTCATTTTCTTTGTTGTTCTCACTCTTGTTTTTGTTTTAGTAAATAATAGCTTCAGTAGATCAAATACCTGGGTCTCCAATAGTGATAATGTCCGGGGTCGTGGGAAGCCTCACCGTTGTTCCTGGCATGCATGAAGGAACAACAAAAGTACGATTTTAATCAAAACTTACTCATGATTGTGTTAGAATCTTCGCGAAAATGTTTTCACGAAGTATTTCCCGCATCAGATAACTGCATAATAAGTTTACCGCTTTCTCCAGTGTGCGGAAAACAAATTCGTTAGCATAAGCCTTTTCATTTGATTTTTTTTTTTTGAATCTAGAGTGGTACAGCTCATGTGTCTGGATAATCACTTGTAATTTCGTTCTGGTTCACTATACTAATCTCAGCCTATGCATAGGAATAAAAAAGATTTAGGCTTGACTGAAATTACAATCAAAGGAATAAGATCCTGTCGAGCAAGTTTTCCTGAATGACGACAGTGGAATTTTCTTTTTTTAAGCAAAATGATATCTCATATTCATGATAATATTGATAATTTCATGTGGCCTTTCTACTTCGGAAACAAATATCTTCGCCTACCTTAAAATCACTTCCATCATTGATATTCATTCTTTTTTCTGCTGTAAAGTATTTTACAGTTAACAGCAGTAGAAATTCCCAGATGATCCCTGTTGTTCTGCTGAAGATCCATTGGCATTTGCGGAATTAACACCTTTTCGCTATTTATCCTTTGTCTAGTGCAGCTGCTTCTCTTCTTCGGATGTCTATACTCAAGTTATTATTGTATAAATAGATCATTACGGTGATGTTATCCAAACAAAATTAGATCAAAAACTAATCAAGAATTATCAAAAGAGAGAACGGAAAATGGTAGGAAACACACACAGAGAGAGAAAGAGAGGTCTATTACCGTCTTCAGTTGTAACGTCATCATCTGTCGATGGTGGCGTTTCTGTTGAATACACGTCTGGGATAGAAACAAGACAATAATGGCAAAGGGGCAAAAAGGTATGTAAAAGCGAAATACGACAGGACAATGTTCTTCATAAACAAATCTTCTCTCTACAACAACACGAAAAAGAATCATGGTGACATTTTTGTTTGTTTGTTTGTTTTTGTTTTTTGTTTGTTTGTTTCTCAGTGATTGAACCAAAATGCCGGTATCCCGAATCCAATTGTTCTACTTGCCGACGGAAAGCGGCTTATTTTATCTTGGGGATGGGGGGGGGGGGGGAGATAGAGGGGTTTAAAACAATTTCGGGGCTTAAATCTGGTATGGTTTGAATAGTGTAAAATTTGCACTGATTATGATTACGAAAAGGATGATAGTGGTAATAAACAAAAAGAAAAATACTAGCACCGGTGATAATAAAAATTTTCATTATCATTTTTATTGTTACAGTTATTATTCGCAAAGTATCTTGATTATCATTGTTATACTACTACTACTACTACTACTACTACTCATACTAATACTAATATAATAATAATTATTATCATTATTACTATTACTATTATTTTCATCATTATCATCACTATTATTATCATTATGAGGAGGGGTGGTGTTTTGTGTGTAGGGTAGAGGCCTAGTAGCAGGTGAATCTGAGTTTGAGTTGTAACGGGAACGGGGGAGAGGAAGGGGGGGGGGGGATTCGTTCAATCGAGACATGACCCATCAAATAAGACGTATGAAAACAATGCTGTGTCCATCGTAAGGTGAACACATGAATAGTCTTACCACGATACGTCACGATTCCAGTTGGATTGCTGAAGACGCTGTGATAGTAGTATCCATAAGATCCGTTGTTTCCCTCGATCCCGAGGGCGACGTTATTCCAATCAGTCCAAATAATGACGTCATCAACGACAACGAGATCGAAGGGATGAGCGCCGGGAATCGATAAAACCACCGTTCTGTCCCCACCCCAGAAGTCGCATGATTCGATCCTATCGTAGTAGGCTTCACACCAGTACAATCGAGAGCCTGCAATAAGAAAATCATATTGCACGTTGATAGCATGTTTGTATAATCTGCGGAAGCTTTTAAGTGCCATTTTACCTGACGAAATGGTGAGATGCTTTTTCTTGTCAAGTCAACTCAATATCTATATTATCTCGACATGTCAAGTTATGTAACCTACCATTCGTTATCAACTTTAATACAGCTGTAAGTCGACATGGCAACATATTGTAGCTTATCTCGTCAAGTCGACTTCCTTAAAAGTGTACTTCGCCATGTCGACATGGAAAATTAGAGGTAATGAACGAATTAAAAGTAGGCATATGTGTACGTAGATATTGCCATCATCTCCATTATCAGTGATTTCACATCATTATCAGTATTTAGTTATTGAGAATTGAAATTGATTTAAATACTTCAATTCAGAGTCTACTTGATTCTTTATATCGATTTAACAATCACACAGTCATTGTTGCATGGTGCAATGAGTATGAAAATGATACTAAAATCACTCAGCACACGTTTGTCAGTGGAGTAGAAGGTTGTGGAGGCTTACTTACCACTGAGAGTCAAGCCGTTGTTATAAAACAGAGTCGAGTTGACTATGACCATCCTATCAGAACCGTCCAGGTTAGCCCTTTCGATCTTATCATCGATACCCCAGTCAGTCCAGAACATAATCCTCAAAAGATGAAATAAAGCAAACAGTAAATGCGCCGCAATAATCTAGTCTCAAAAAAATATTGCCAAATACAAAATGAGTTCTAATTGTGCTGAATTTTGTTGGCGGTCGTGAGTTTGCGAATTCAGCTTTTCCCACATTCCATCATGCCTACAGGGGTTCTCTCTTCTGTTCTTCTTCGCAATAAAAACTTTAAGGCACCTGCGACGGAGCACCTTCGACTACATGGTCATTTAGTCGACAATTTCGCTGTATTTCTTTTTGTTTTGTTCTTACATCTGTATATTTGTTCATCTCGTTTTTTATAAATATGAAATAATTACCACCAGTGCAGTTTTTAATTGATTATCTGGGTCCGCCAGATTTTAAGGAAACTTTTAATTCCTCGTTGGCTGCTTCCCTTCAGCTTTATGTATTCCAAAGTTCTGTCTTTACTCTGTGTTTGTCATGATTGTTAATCAATGTCCTTCTCTGTTTTTTTTTATGATGAACAAATAAATTCAATTCAATTCAATTCGATTAAATTCAAAATGACTGATATCGTAACGAAATCAATCGTGCGACACTTGGCGCCCCATAGAACTTATCCTCAAGGTTAGCTATCCGGCGGTTAAGGATCACCGTCTGAACGTAACTAATATGAAACAGAGGAGTACAACAATGTCTCTTAAATTTGTGGCATACACGCTGTTTCAAATGACACTGTATAGATACCTTTCTTCTTGATGTATAACAATGGCCCGTGGGGAATCCAAAGTTGTGTTGATAATTTCCTCCTGCCCTGTTCCATCCAAATTTGCGCAGATAATCGCGTTCAAGAATTGATCTGTCCAGTACAATTTGTCAGTTGCTAGGTCAATTGCAAGTCCCTCGGCTCCTGATTGAACAACAAAACAATTCACAGAAACTCATATACAAAGATTATAATTAAAAATATTACGTTAATGATAGATTTTCCCCAAAAAAAAGTTCTTTCAGGGCTTCAATTTCATACTTTCACGTCTAAACCGTTTTCTTTGGTTTACATGATCATGAAACTTACGGAAGTCAAAATAGATAATGTGTTCCAAAATATCTCAAAAGCAGCAGCCAAAACGAAATAAAATTTGAAAAATTCGTTTCAATGCGAGAATCAAATCTCTCTTCATACCAACCATAACGTGTGAAATCGGAGGTTGTCTTGAATTTGAAATAGTGCTTTATGTATTGTGATTTATAAGACAGGTGCATGATAATTATGAAAGGCATAATTTTTATTTCATCCCGTAATTTTGTCTGCCTTCAGTAGATGCAAGTGAATACATGAAGGCTTATGAATACGTACTGCCAGTAAATCCCCGTATCGAAATAGGGTTGGATCCGTCGATGCCGGCTCGTTTGATCGCGCCGTTGATCTCCGTCCAAAACACCATGCGATATGCCGGGTGGTAGGCGAGAGCTATCACATAACTCTCGGTGAAGGAAGATATGGGTAATTCGTTGAATATCAATGAGTAGAGGTTGGCGTTTGCGAGATTCGCAGAAACTATCCTGGTGTCATCAGCTACAAGAAGAATGTCATCACCTTTAGAAATGGAAAAAACAGAATTTAAGTAAGGTGCAATATCATGAAGGGCGAAATGATACAAGATTATTTGTTTATTTAATAGTCTCTTGCTTTAGCATGCGTAGCTGGCAATTTGCTTTATGTGTTTTAACATTCTGAAACTGTAACTTCTTTTTCTTATTTTCTCTTTGTTCTCAGCGCCTAGAGGTATTTTAATATTCTAAGCGCTTTTTAAATGTTGTGAATTATTATCGTTATTATCATTGTTTGTTGCATAACAATTATCTTTACATTTTACTGTTGTTGTTGTTGTTGTTTTTTTGGAGTGAAGCCAGAAGATACCTAACGCAATATTTATCAATAGCAATCTACCTTATGTACATTATGCGTTTGCTGCGCATAAGTGAATTCAATGTGATTTTTTGGACTTTTGAAAAAAATCTTGACTATCGTGGATTAAATCAAAAATTTGACATATACATGTTGAAGTAAGAGAGTAAAATATTTTGATTAAATCATCTATTAGAATGATAACATTGGGAGCATGTTTACTTCACACATTGATTTTCATTCTGTATGATTAGTGTATATATGTGATAAAAACCAAAAATGGCATTAGACTAATTGAGGTTTTTATCACTTATATACACTAATCATACAGAATCAAATATATATATATATATGTATATATATATATATGTATATAATCAAATGTATATATATATATATATAAACATATATGGATATTTATATATATATATATATAAACATATATGGATATTTATATATATATATATATAAACATATATGGATATTTATATATATATATATATATATATATATATATATATATATATTTATATAACATTTCAACATTTAAATTTTCTCCAGCCTCAATAACCCTCTAATAAATCTCATCTTGCGACCAGTGCTCGAAGATAAATAAAACTAAAAAAATGAAAGAAAAGTAAAGCAAATAGCTGTTCTATTATTTCTCCTTACAAGCATGTTACTGCAATACAATCATTCTGTAATCATGTTTGCTATCATTTTCCCCTTCAGTTGAATAATGTCATCGGTTTTTTTATAAGTTGCAAATGGTTTCTCGCATTTGAGAAAACTAAGAAACAATATAATATATTGAAATTAATTTGATAGCTACCTTCAACGGGCTCTTCTTCCGTAGTGTCTGGATAGAGGAACAACAACAGATACAAAGAATATGTATTACATACCTAATTCATGTGTAGGTACAGTACAAGGCATTGATTATCTAATATAGCAACAGAACATGAATAAAGAAAACGTTATTTCAGAAGCTTAGAATGTTGAAGAGCTGTGTAAGTCCAGTGGATAAGACTCAGGACTTTATATGCATCCCTTGTCCCGTGTTTGCGGTGGCTTATGGCCCTGGGCAAGACACTTTGTCTTCATTGTCTGGTCATGCGGTCCAGTGGTTTGGTTGCTTACAAGTATTCATAGCTCCCTTTTGGCCATGTAATGTACTATCATAATTCAACTCAAACAAAAATAAATCCAAGAATATAAAGTCAACAGACACAAAAAGTAGCAGGATAAAATCTGTTAGTTTATGACAGAACTTTAAGGAAGAGATTTTTAGGTTTAACTCGTCAAAATTTGGGAGTCTTGACAAGATTTAAAGGGCAATTAATACAGGGATAAAGGGATAAGCTGTGTATAAGGCTGATAGACAATCAAAATCTGTTTTAATGGCTTACCCGAAGTAGAATAAAAAACACGTACATTTTAAGAAATGAACTGTAAAATTCAATTTCTTTCATACCAACTTGTGATAAGTGCAAGGGATTCTGTAAATGTGTCATCTAAACTTTAGACCAAAAGGAAACTTAAGGAATATACATACAAAACAATTTTCCTTCGTTCGAATTTATTATCCGTACAAAAGCAAATTCAGAAAAACAATTCAAATGCAAAGAAGAAGCATGGTGTTTAGTAAATGGGCATCTAAATTCAATTGCTCAAAGCCTCAGACTCTCTCTTGTCACTCGAATTTATAAGAGGCCAAGCATGTATAAAAGTACAGTACAAATGCATTAGATCCAAAATGTATCTTACCATGTGCACAGTCCCAGATACTACGAGTATACTAATATCAAGAATATAGGCTTACAGGATGCATTTTGCATCAAACTTCGATCAGGTTTTCATAACAACTTTTACTCTAACAGGGATAAGGAGACACACACAAACACGCATGTACGCAACATCAGACAACAATATACTTACAGAATGATTTTAAACTTTGATGACTTTAAATACAATACTACAATACTGCAAATCCCTGAAAACCATCAACAATGGAAACTGCCCTAAAAGTGAACGTGGATTAATGCAATTCTACTTCTGAAGTTGGGTAAGATAATATGTCGGTATGACTAAAAATTACTTATTCTTCCGTTCTTAGACATTGTGATAATTTAATTAGGCCTACTTGATAAACGTGACTTTTACATAATAGACTATTAAAGAGAAAAAAGTTTATCTTTATTCTATCTTATATTTTATCAAATAATTGCATGAAACTAAACTGTGTTTAGATGTTCATGCTTAAAATTGTTTAAGTGATTAAAAAGAGCGATAGATTTTGGTACATTTCATTTGATTATATTTGAAAGATAGTATGTAGGTTCATCGGTTATTCCCGCTGTGGTAAACAGATCAGCGAGTATATTACAAGAAGAGATAATCTTAGTTTTTGCTTTTCCCAAACATTCCTGAATCTCGTCACCCTTGCAAGGTTGGTATAGGAGGAGAAAATTGGCCTTTTATGGCTAAAAAAAAATCACGGAAGTATTGATGAAAGAATGTTTCATTAGTAAAGAAAATACGAGGACACATCTACATAGGAAAAAGCGTTTAATTTTTGTAATAGGTTGGACTGTTTGTATTAAGAAAGTTTAATGGGATGTCGTGTAGTCAGTCCTGTGATAGACTGTTCCTCCTTGATTCTCTATGATTCCAATGTATTTAGTATGTAAGATGAATTGTCCAAAATGAAAATAACAGAGAAATATATAATTTGTCGCACTTCACAGACCTTCTTGCACTGTAGAAACCGGATAGTCACATACATCAATGTAGTCAGGGCAGCAGTCCCCATACCCTACACAAATCTGGTCACAATAGCACGGACTCCCATATGACCCACAATACGGGACATAAGTTGAATTCGTACAGCAATTTCCTTCACATGAATGTATCGCAGTTGTGGCTATAAGGCAAATATATGGCAGGAAAGAAAAACAAAACAAAATATAGAACCTCACTACTGCCAAAGACAACCGAACACGTGTGTAGACATCTTAAACATAAAACTACAAAAATGCAAATCCTTAAAAGGTTTGGATGGGGAACATCTTAAAAGTAAAAGTGGATTACTGTAATTTGATCGTTGAAAAACGGTGAAAACGAAAGCGTCATGACATATTGTGCAAATGTCATGCATAACAAAAAAGTATTTGTTCTTCATCTATAACGTATGGGGATTGTGATGATAAATCACTTAAAGAATGATCCTGACTTTGATCTCTTGTTTAATTTAAAAGCAACATAAAACTTTTTGTCTCGTCATTTTTATGCTTTCCGAAGAAATGCTGGTAACTAAATTGTGTTTAAATGAGGACAAACAATCATCACAGTTCATTTTATTCGATCACAAAATATTTTACCTTCGAAAGACGGTGTTGTTGGTTCTCTGGTCACTTCCCCTGTTGAACCTGGAGGCAATGATAAGTTATTCTCAAATCATTTTCTTTTCCAAACATCTACGAACATTACCGAATCTTATTACCCTCGCATGGCTGAAGAAATGGGATAAATGGTCTTGAAGGCTACAATACAGAAATATGATGAAATTGGATTTAAAAAAGATAAACAAACTATGCTACATCATGTTGATTATGGTACTTCAATGATATGAAAGTTGTGTCAACAGAAAAAAATAGATAGAACAGACATGGGAAACAATTATTTAGGTACACTATTATTAATGAAAAACGGACGAGTGTGCAGACAACAGGTATCTTAAACACAAAACTACTAAAATGCCAATCCCTAAAGAGGGTCGGGATGGAAAATGTTCTAAAAGTACAAGGGAATTACTCTGATTTGATCATTGAAGTAGGATGAAACAGAAACTGAAATTATTTCGAGATTTGGTACATCATATTTCATGCATCACAGACAAAGGATTTTGCTCTTTCTCTATAAACGTTTATAAACTCTGTGGTAATGAATCACTTGAAGTATAAGCATGACTACTATATTTTTAAAGAACAAAACATACAAGCAGCATAGATGGTTTCTTATTCCACCTTTATTTTAATGGGCTTCCTGAATAACTGCATGTGACTAAAATACTCGTATATTTTGATGAATATTTGTGTTTAAGTTATTATACGGGAAAAATCATACATTTTGGATCATTCCATTTGATCACGACATATACTAGATACCTTCGAAAGATGTTATTGTTGGTTCGCTCGTCCATCCCACTGCGGTAAACAGATCACTGAGATTATGACAAAAGCTTTTCAAATTATTAGCTTCACGAAACATTACTGAATCTCATCAAAGTTGCATTTGTGGATTTAGAAATGAGAGAAAATTGGTCTTTAAGACTACAAAAGAGGTAATAAATTGATGAAATGAAACTCAAAAGATATGTCTACTATGGCAATCGAATGATACGACAGGTGTCTAATCTCGAAAGCATTGTATATTTTGCATTTCTATTGTCCATAAAGGAATTCAGACGCTCTTCATTCGTTCATACCACTGAACCGTTCCTCAGTAGGTTATATACCAATAGTTATTTTTAAGCTAGTCAAGTTGGTAAAATGTTAAGGCCGTGTCACACCATTCCGGGCAATCTACGCGGGCTTGTGGCAAGGATTTAGTTTCCAGCACGTAGAAGATTTTCAGCGGGCGAACAAGAATGTTTGCAATTTTCATTCATGCCTTGTCATACCGTACGGGGGAACTTCTGCGGGTTGACTTGCGGGGAATCAAATTTACTCCCCGGAGCTCTCCGCAGTTGGTCCGCACCTGACAGTATCTAGCGCGTAGTTGCCCGGAGGTGCTCACTCAAGTCCGATTTAACCGCAGCCAAGTTTTGAGCATGACCAAAACTTTTTCCAGGTGAGTCGCGGGAATGCCGGTAGAGGTCCACGCAGAACGCCAGTAGGAGACCCTTAGCGGCAGTACTTCCCAGGCAATTCCCACACAGGTACTTCGCAGTCCCGTATGCAACCAAGATAATGAAATTCTGTGAGATTTCAGCCTTTCCATTAGAGGAATTCCTTCACTGAGTTGTCAGCCCCCACGCGACTGGTACAAAGGTCACACAGTATACTCGCAAGTATAACGCGTCCAGCAAGTAAGACACATGCGCTGACTCGCACAAATCCTTTTCCGCCCTCAGGAATGTCCGGTATGCTAGAAAATCCCTACACGTAACAAGCCCGAGTAGCTTGCCCGGAAAGGTGTGACAGGGCCTAAACACGGTTGCGGGTAAAAAAATATGCGTGCGCACCTCCGGGCGACTACTTTTGAGATACATGCTAGGTACTGTCATGTGCGGATCATCTACGGGGACCTCCGGGTAGTCAAAACTGTTCTTTGCAAGTCGCACGCAAGGCTGGTGTGACACGGCCTTTAAGGCGGTGTCACACCTTTCCGGGCAAGCTACGCGGGTTTGTTGCGGGGAGGGATTTTCTAGCACGCAGATTTTCCGTGGGCGGACAATAATTTTTGCGAGTTTCGCACTTGTTTCTTACCTATACTAGACGCGTGCTACTTACCTTCTACTTACATGCATTGCGTGTGACCTGCGTGAGAGCTTTGAAATCGATCATTTGTTTGTTACGAGCGACTTATGGGTACTGAGAAGTACCTGCGTTGGAGTTGCCTGCGAGGTGCTGCCGGTAAGGTCTCCCACTGGTGTTCTGCGTGTACCTCTGAGAGCGAACCCCCACAACTCACTCAGAACAAGTTTTGAGCATGCTCAAGGCCCTGTCATACCGTACCTGGGGAAGTTTTGCGGGTTGACTTGCGGGGGAACAAATTTGCTACCCGGAGCTCTCACCTGACAATACCAAGCGCATATCTCGCCTGCAGCAGCCCGGAGGTGCGCACGCAAGTCCGATTTAACCGCAGCCATGTTTTGAGCATGACCAAAAATTTTCCCGGGTGAGTCGCGGGGATGCCCGGAGAGGTCCACACAGAACGCCAGTTGGAGACCCTTAGCGGCAGCACCTCGCAGACAACTCCCACACAGGTACTTCGCAGTCCCCGTATGCAGCCAAGACAATGACATTCCGTGGGACTTCTGCCATTCCTTCGGAGGAATTCCTTCCCTGAGTTGTCAACCCCCATGCGACTGGTACACAGGTCACACAGTATACCCGCAAGTAGAATTTAAGTAGAACGCCTCCAGCAAGTAAGACACATGCACTGACTCGCCCAAATCCTTGTCCGTCCTCAGAAATTGTCCGGTATGCTGGAAAATCCCTACACGCGTGACAGGTCTTAAACATGGTTGCGGGTAAAAAGATTTGAGTGCGCACCTCCGGGCGACTACGGGTGAGATACGTGCTAGGTACTGTCATGTGCGGGTCATCTACGGGGACCTCCGGGTAGTAAAAATTGTTCTTTGCAAGTCGCACGCAAGGCTTGCCCTCAAAGGTGTGACACGGCCTTTACCTCCTAAAGGCGGTGTCACACCTTCCCGGGCAAGCTAACCGGGCTTGTTGCGAGGAGGGATTTTCCGCACGCAGGAGAATTTTCCGCGGGCGGACAAGAATGCTTGCGAGTTCCGCACCTGTTTCTTACCTACTAGACACGTACTACTTACCTTCTACTTGCGTGTATTCCTAGTGACCTGCGTGAGTGCTTTGAAACCGATCCGTTTTCTGTTACGAGCGACTTACAGGTACTGAGATGTACCTGCATCAAAGTTGCCTGCGAGGTGCTGCTGGTAAGGGTCTCATACTGGTGTTCTGCATGTACCTCTGCAAACGAACCCGCATGACTCACTCAGAATAAGTTTTGAGCATGCTCAATTCCTTGTTATACCGTATCTGGGGAAGTTTTGCGGGTTGACCTGCGGGGAAACGAATTTGCTACCCGGAGCTCTCCGCAGTTGGTCCCCACCTGACAGTACCTAGCGCGTATCTCGCCTTTAGTTGCCCAGAGGTGCGCACGCAAGTCCGATTTAACCGCAGCCATGTTTTGAGCATGACCAAATTTTTTTTTTTGAGTCCCGGGGATGCCCGGAGAAGTCCACGCAGAACGCCAGTAGGAGGCCCTTAGCGACAGCACCTCGCAGGCAACTCCCACGCAGGTATTTCGCAGTCCCGTATGCAGCCAAGATAATGGCATTCTGTGGGATTTCTGCCATTCCTCCAGAGGAATTCCTTCACTGAGTTGTCAGCTCCCCAGCAACTGTTACAAAGGTCACACAGTTTACTCGCAAGTAGAATTTAAGTAGAACGCGTCCAGCAAGTAAGACACATGCACTGACTCGCCAAAATTCTTGTCCGCCCTCAGAAAAGGTCCCGTATGCTGAAAAATCCCTACACGCAGCAAGCCCGAGTAGCTTGGCCGGAAAGGTGTGACAGGACCTAAACATGGCTGCGGGTAAAAAAAATTGCGTGCGCACCTCCGGGCGACTACGGTTGAGATACATGCTAGGCACTGTCATGTGCGGATCATCTACGGGGACCTCCGGGTAGTCAAAATTATTCTTTGCAAGTCGCACGCAAGGCCTAACCGGAAAGGTGTGACACGGCCTTCAGACCCCGTTTACAATGAGTAAAAAGGCCGGGCTCGGTCCCGGCCGAGCCCGGCCTTCATTTCACTGTAAGCGTGCATAAGGCCAGATGCGGTACTAAAATCGGCCGCGCATTTGGCCTAGCTCTGGAGGTAGTCTCGGCCGCGGCTCGGCCGCGGCCGACCCCGGCCTTTTCTCACTGTAAACGCAAACTGGGCCAAATGCGGTACCAAATTGCGACCGGCGCGCTCCCAATAATGATCGTTTATTTACAAGCAGAGCGCCACTACGATTAAATATTGAAAGGTTTGAATTAAAAGCACGGACCGACGCCTGTACTATAAACGGACAAAATTGCGGGGCCGAGTACAGCAATTGAAGCCGGGCTCGGCCCTGCACTGTAAACGGGGTCTCAGTTATACTTCATAAGCTCAATTTCATTGCAAACCATTGCCAACAGACTTCTTCTTTCCAAGACCAGGGAGGTACTACTAGCACCTTCGTGGTGAGGCACAACGTGCCTAGTTGATACCATTTGCTGACTATCGGTAGTCGCCTTAGCCGAACCGCGATGAGTCGGCATTATTCGCAAGTTTTTGGTTTCTGGTTTTTTTTCTAGTGTAAGCATGAGGGGGGGGGGGGGGGGATGCTCTTGGGATGAATGAATGAAGAGATATATATTTTACTTGCATACCGGGCAGATGGCTACCTCCCTGCTCACATACTTGACTTCCATAATATAAATGTTTTTGCATTTTGTTACAGGGAATGGCATGATTACACACAATAATTCTCAGCTAGTCTCTCTAGGAATCGAACCCGAGTCTGTTGATTACGAGACAGACGACCTACTATCCACTATGCCACATTGCTGCCCTATTGCTAAATGTGAACTGACTTTAAGAAGGAAATGACGTCATCAGCTGTAATTTGCATAAGTGGTTGCGAAGTAGATCACCATCTCGTCAAAACACACCATGAAGCTCTGAAACTCCGTGACTTGATAATCTCGGACAGACTTGGATGAAAACTTTATCAGCTTCTTCGTCCAATTTATTCAATTCGTTAAAAGCCAATAGAACTTGAACACGGCGTTGAATTGTGCTTATGTTCTGGTAAGGTTTACGTTCTATATTATCATTTAATGCCATTCCATTCTATTAAACACTTACTTCTTGCGTTAAAAATAGAAATCCTATACATGATACAAAGAACAGGGAATAACCTCATTCATAATCAACCCGTTGAGGATCAGTCCCGAATATACTCCAGCAAGTGTCTATTGGAAATGCGTGCTGTAGCAAAATCAGCCCGTCCTCAATGGGTTAATATGCACGCAGTTATTGTGACAAGAGGACAGAAGAATGTGTGGTAAAGCTTTGTGAAATGAAAAGATATGGGATTTTTGTTTCAACTTTGTTTTCAGACTCATTAATTAGATAGATCTTTTCCTCAAATTGAAATTCCAAAGATTAAAATAGTGCTGTGAGTATGAACTCACCTGGAACGCATGAGAGCATATCGGCTTCGGTGGGATACCAGTAATAGATTGACGAGGAGTAACAATAGCTGTAGGTCTGACCACCGTTTGATGTGTAACCAGGTGCACAGGAGAGGGAGACCATGGTCCATGGAGGATACGTCGGTGTGTCAGGATTCAAGATCACGTGATCGCCGACAATGGGACGAGAGCAGCCTGGGGGTTTTCAATTCAATTCAATTCAATTCAATTCAATCCTATTCTATTGTATTATATTCTATTTCATTCGATTCAATCAATTTAATCTAATTTCATTGTATTCTCTTCAATTCAATTCAATTCAATTATATTCTATTCTGTTCAATTCAATAGATTAAATCAAATTCATTTCAATTCAATTCTATTTAATTCGATTCAATTCGATTTAATTCGATTCAATCAATTTAATTCAATTTCATTGTATTCTCTTCAATTCAATTCAATTCAATTCAATTCATTTCTATTCAATTGTAATTCATTTCGATCTAACAACAGTTGAAACAAAATACAAAGCATACTTTGCACAAATTATTGTTTTATCATTTTTTTAACAAAAAAACATAATGTTAACGTCAAATGATAAAATATATGTGCAATTACGTAGAATAACTAACAATAGCAATGAATACTTTGCAAAGTTGACAAAAAACTATAACAATGGAAAAATGGTCCATTAAAGAGCAAAGCTTGTAAAACATGGATCGCCTCACTCGTAACATGTAACTAAATATCACCCATAATGAATTATAGTGTACAACAAACATTGACAAGAACATCATCATTATAATCAACAACCAGTGGTAACTATTCCAAAGTACAAGGAATGCAAATCAAGACAAAGCTAACAAAGGCACTAGTAATTGAGGGGTGTGCGGGAGGGCGAAAGAACAATGTTTAGGTGAGAAGAGATGCCCCTCTAGTATCACATGGGGTGTATACCAGTGAACTCTGGCTGATGCTAAATCAAGCCTTGAGAAAAGTTGTTGAAATTCTGCCTGACGTCATTTAATGTACTCTGCCAATCCCTCAGTCTTCAAATTGACTCTCACGGAGAGATTGGGACAGTAAAAACAGTACACTTGAAGTTGCATAAGTATTTGGCATTGAATTTTGAAGCTTCGTGTGTGACTACAAAGCAATGATATTGCTCAGAATCGGAAGTGCGAATTTGATTAGGTGATGGTGAACAAAACTTCATACATCTTCTAAGGGAAATCATTGTAAAAGTCACTTTTTGGTTGATAACACATTAAAATAGGCACATCCCTTTCCTTGACAAAATTCATGATTCTCAGTTTCTTTCGCTGCAATAGCTTATTGTCAAGGGAACTTGGTCATTTTCCTTTATCAGCTTTGGAAAGACGGAAAATTATTGGAGAAAAATTCATGAGCAGGTTTCGGGAGAGACTTATGAGTGGGTGCAATGATCCTCTTTTCTCATTTCAATGTACTGGTATGTGGCTGCAAGAAATGAAAATGTGAAAACCTGTTCCAAACTTCCATCTGCCATTGAAATCTTTCATCTCAAATTTTAAGCAAGCCCCTAATATTGCGACACAACTAATATATTGACAATCAGTTTCAAAGAAAAAACAAAAAGACGCAAAAATTTCACCAATTTGAAAAGAAGGTGTAAGTCAGCAGTAGAAGGTTGGAAGAATTGCCTGCACGAAAACACGTAGGTATAAAAGTGTCAATTAAAGCATCTACAATGGTAGATAAAAGGACTTGGGTGCTCACCAGTAGACGCCGCGCTCCCGATAAGTGCGAAGAGACATATCGAAAATGCCAAAAGGTCATTCATGCTGGCAAGGCAAGACAGTCTCTCTTTTTTCAACCAAATAATGCCTTCCCTGCAGAAAGCAATATCTCAGCTTCTGGAGGTGGAAGTGACAGAATTATCATGAACAAAACCAAACCCGTGTTCTATTTCAATGCAAATTGGGACTGGAATAGGCCCTACTGATTGTATGATTGATTGATTAACTGATTGATTGACTAGTTGATTGATTGATTGATTGATTGACTGATTGACTGATTGATTGATTAAGTGATTGATTGATTGAGTGAGTGAGTGAGTGATTGATTGATTGATTGATTGATTGATTGATTGATTGATTGATTGATTGGTTGATTGATTGATTGATTGATTGATTGATTGATTGATTGATTGATTGCTGCATACAGATTGATTCACACAGAGAAAGAAAGAAGAAGCTTGAAGATAGAAAAGTAGGAGAGGAGAGAAAGAAGGGAAGAAATGAGAGGAGGGAGAAAAGAAGAGAAGAGATAGAGTGAGAGAAAGAAAGAAATAGAGAGAATCTGGAATGAAATATATGAATAGTTTGAATGCAAGAACAGATAAATGTCATTCTAATTATTTTATAAGCAAGGTCATTATCAAAACAATAGAAAAATAATAACATCTTTTCACTGATACTGCATGCATTCGCTACATAACAGGAAACATTCTAAATCTATTATATATACATATAGATATAAATTATCACAAAGATATCAGCTATTTTCTCTGTTCTTCAGCGGATTGAATCTCAAATATATGTATATTAACTTGATAAAAATGAAATCGGTCTTGTTTTTTTTTCTTACATTTTAAACTCTTCTCCGTAGAAGCTATATGTTCATCGGTTTTGCAAAGAAAATACAATGATCAGAATACCAAATGCCGAACATTGCCGAGAGTAAGTCGAAATCAGGGCAATGTTTTGAGCTATGAATAATTTAGTCGACATTGATAGATGAATTACAAGAGTTATTAAATGCCAACGTCTTCATTTCTGAACTACGCATGTATTTGATAATGGTATAATGCACAGTAACCAAAAGAGGAGATTAAGACATGGATTTGGAATAAAATATGAATTGTCAATGACAAAAAGAGAATACCTTCGATTTGATTGAGACGAGTTAAGCTTGTGTTCCTTCTCCCAAGGAATCCTACTCCTGAATGCGACTTGGAAATGTTACAATTACTATTACCTTTCGGTGAAACCATCGCAGCAGTACCTCGATTCGTTAAACATTAATGTAGATAAGAACCATGGAACATGTTATTTTATTTTCCCAGAGAGGTATGACAATGAAGTCACCATGATATCCCTCGGCAGAAAAATGGCAGATGCAACACAAGTTTGGCTTCTCACGTTTTATCATTATCACTTTGTTTGCGTAGTATTAGAGACAATAACCGGACACTCATGATGCGTGCTTTAGCAGACACACAGAAGGTCTCATCACGCATTTAGAAATATATGCATAGAACCAAATGTCATACTATAGCTGAATGAATAGTTTAATATCGCAGGAATTATTCTAAGTCTGCAGGCATGGCAGGGAATCTGCATAATACCCAATGCCCCAGCTTTAGCTTCAGTCTAATTGCTTCATAGTCGTATCGCCAGTAAATACTAAATTCGTAATACAACACTTTGATATAATTTGTGTATCTAGACATAAAAACAGCCAAGAATTAAGTGTAAATGATATCGATTTCTATATATTATTATGAATATAGATGTTTTCTTGCCCAGAAGTTTCAGTCCTAATCTCAATAATGTGTTATCAAACTACAGATGTGACATCATTATAATGCCTATTTTACATACAAAGTGTTACATTTTTAGCTATTTAACCCATTGAAGACGAGTCCCGAGTATACTCGGGCAGGACTGGTGTCTATGGGAAATACATGCTGTGGAAAAAATGAGTTCGTTCTCAAAGGGTTAATGAAATAACTTTACACTTTTAGCAAGATAGTACATTTTCTCAGGGAACTTTCTTTAGGGAATGATATATTTTACTGGCTAGCTAGTACTGGATTAAAGTCAACAAGATAAACATACAGGTTGGTTGAAAATATAACTTCTGTTGTAACATCATCAGGTTGGTCGTGAATTGATGTTAAATCAAACATTTTCAGCGGCAATATTTAATAATCTAACTCTGGGCAATTAGTATACTCACAAATCAGTAGCATGCACACCGTATTAGTAATTGTAAATGATTTTAAAGCAAGCATATCACCAGTGTCCGCAATAGGAATGGTTTACCAAATCCATTCATTAGCCGCTTGACCGCTTTTTGTCGAAGCGCATTGCCGCAAAAGCGACGGAAACTCAAAATATGTCCGAGGCAAAGGCCAAGGTGTGTTTGCAAACAGGTCTATTTGGATACAGCACTGGGCATTTCTCTCCCCCCCCCCCTTCCATGCCGAATAAGATAAGGATAGGCAATAATTATGAGATTGATATTTGCATTGGTAATGATATGCAAATTATATGCAATCAAAGTAGAGAGTCGCCTTAAGAAGACATGGTGCAGTCGAATCTGATGTACACCCTTACACAATGTGAAGAGCTCACTTTCCAAAGGGCCTAAATCCCCCCTTTTTTTTGCGGGGGGATTACTATTTTTTTCACGTACCTAGATAAGCATCCATCATATGCATTGAACTGAATATCTAAAAGTCAAACTCTCAGAAGTTTTAGCAGTTTTGTTAAACCTTGATATGAAATTCATGTTTTATTTCAAAAAGGTCAAAAATCAAAGCACTTTTCTTGCAAAACTCACCTTATCTATTCTGTGTCCTGACTGGTTTAGGCAAAGCCATCATTGGTCTTACTGACCAATCACAAATCAACCGTGTCAAAGATGATGGTAGTGATGAGATGACGGTGGTGGTGGAGACAATGGTGGTGGTGATGATGATGATGTTGGTGATGATGACGATGGTGGTGGTGGTGATGATGATGATGGTTGTGGTGGTGATGATGATGATGGTGGTGGTGATGAGGGTGATGGTGATGGTGGTGGTGGTATTGATGATGATGATGATGATGATGATAGTGATGATGATTATGATGGTGGTCGTGGTCGTGACAATCCTGATGATGGTGGTGATGATGATGGTGGTGGTAGTGATGATGATGGTGGTGGTGGTGGTGACGATGATGATGGTAGTGATGGTGAAGATGATCATAGTGATGATCATGATGATGATATCGAAGAATAAAGATGATGGTGATGGAAAAGGGAAACCGTATTTAGCATGTACTTCAAAGTAGTTCAATACATGGTACTTGGTAGACTGCTGCTACGTCGGGCAAGCCTGCTTTCTGGTATACGGAAAGGGTGATGAATGTGGATAATATACGGGCAATAACTGCCTCAATAACATCACTATTAAAGGAATGAATGGCTACCGAGGCTCAAATTTTTGATTGATTTTCAACTGTTGCTATAACAGGCAAGGCTTCCAGTAACTAAGTAAACAATTTGAGCAGATAAACTAACGAAGTGACATGCGAGGCGGTTTTCGTGTTCTTGGTAAACCTTTTTTTTTAAAGCGTATAGATATTATCTTCAAGACTCTTCTTGTAAAAATACTAAGAATAATTCATAAAAAACAACCATATTTACCCAAATGGAAGGCATTTACTGGATTTTTTTCTTAATTGTCATTTTTGTTACCTATAGGATGACTTTCAAACATATGCAATAGAAGGTCTTCCTCATTACATGGAAACAGAGACGTCAGTGAGATCTATAACTTTGATTCGAGCCTTTTGCAAGAAACAAATCACTGTTAGTGATTCTGATCCTAAGCTTTGAAATGATTTGCAATTTGACGTTAGATCTGTCCCAATTTATCTGTATTCAAGCAGAAACTTATAATACACCTCCTTGCAAACTATAGTGATTAATTTTAAGTGAGTTTGATTAATGGTCATAAGTGTACATTTTATTCACAAATGCATTTATTATGTCAGTAACCACATAATCCTATTTCACAACTCCCTCCCTTTTTCTCCCTTCCCCATCTCCCACTTGTTTTGGTTTCTCATCTCAATCTTTCCTCCTGCAATATAATTTTCACTCATCTGCATAATATTTTTCTGTAATTTTGGGGACCTTGTTTGTACTTTTTCAAGGTCTCATGCAACATTTTATGTACACATGAATAACCTGCTTCAATTGTGTAATTGATACACACGGGAACATGATACCACGAACATGTCCCCACGGCGTGTGTATGTAAATGCTGATTCATATGTGAATGTTTGTGAAATAAATTGAAATTGAAATTGAATTTGAAATATCGCATTGAAAATATATTTCCATAAGGTAGTAAGAAAATATGAATCTTATATCATTTCATGTACGTTATACACTCATCTATATACCTATAGACTTTAAATCTGTGTAGTCATGTATTTCATCGTAATCCTAAATTCACAAATACGACAGATAGAGTGTATAATTATATCATTTCAATCAAAGATTTTCACTATTATAGGACATGAACATCTTAGTACTGGTTACTCAAAGAGTACGCCTTAATTACAGCTAATCTTCAGACTTAATTGGTATGAGAACTAAATGAAACACAGGAGGCGAAATTTATTGCTGTTTTTCATGTTTGCTTTTTATTCGATGTATCTTTACTTTCACACATTACATAATAATATAAATAGCTTTTTTCATATCGATTAAATGTGCCTTTTACAAAGGACGATACTGATATGTACATTTACACGTTGCATTAAGTGCATTGTCACAACAATGAGAGCAGCATTGTTTCTCACACAGGGAACAGTTACCCACAATAGCCTCATTCCAGGCTCAACACTATTCCATCCTCAGTTTCGTCACTTCTCTTGTTCTCAAATCAGGTGATGGTACTTAATGTATTCATTTTTCTGACTCTCCCCACACTTTGAAATGCGTATTGTCATGAACACTGATGTAAACACGTGCCCTTGGGAATGCTTTCCACGTTTTTATAACTTGTTTTGGCCAGAGAGAAGAAAGGTGAATAAGAAGGTACCATATTGGTTGTCACTATGAACAGAGGGTAAGAAAGTTCCAATACAAATAAATGGCTCTTGCAGCCTGGTAATTACACTATGAAAATGACTTGGCTCGGAAATACAAGCACTGAAAAAAAACAACAACAACAAACTGACAATTTTCCAGGATGTAAGTGTGCAGTGTAACCTGACCAGCGTGAATAGACACTAATATTTCGAAGTTTTTGCACATACTCATTGCAAGAAAACACAAGAAAGTTCCTCAGTTTTGTTACAAGTGATGCATTCACTCTAGAGTAATCTGCAATAGCTAGAAGGTTAGGGTAAATCTAGCAGCTCGTTTCTCAGGGCTGAAGAAGAAGCCATCCGTAAATTCACAACAGAGATAAATCCTCCTCCTACAGGACTTTAGTTATCAGTTTAAGAAGTGGTTCTCCCAGGTTATTTCATGAAGTGAGCCACAAACACAGCACGAATGCCAGGAGAAAGAATTGGTGTCCATAAAGCTAACTTTCACACGCCTTCTGATTCTCTGTTTAAAAGAGTTAAAAAATAACCCTGAGATTTGGGTCGGCTCTGATCGACTTTCATTCGTTTGTTTTGTTTTGCTGTTTATATTGAATACATTCCGACATTAATAAATTGGCATATTTTGATGACTCGGGCTCAATTGAGCAAGACAAAATGTCTCAATTTCCCTGTACCATCCATCACCCCTCCTCCAATGGTGAGAGTTATTTCACCTGTCGCACGGCGCAAACAATTAAACAGAATCTTCTCGCGATGATATGACGAATTATCTTCCCCATGGCACACATCCGCTAGTTGGAAATTAAGCAGGGAAAAACCCAGTATAAGATAATGGTGAGTAAGAAGACATCCTATTTTAATGGTCGTTGCATAACACTGTGACAACACCACCTGTTGCAGAAGTCTATTTGTTAACTGACGTCATGTTTTGCTGGCATCATCGAGTTCAGGTTTACTTAGTCACCAAAGTGCTATGCCACAAACAGCCAACGACATTGGCCAGTTTTCAAGTGTATTCAAATGTATTCCATTGATATCCCTCAGGACCTATAGTAATGAGCTCTTCAAGTCGAATCTTCATATCAGATTCACTTCCATATTTTGAAGCCTAGGTTGCATGCAATAATTGTTGATATGTCGGGCAAATATCTGGCAAGCTGTTAGTTGTCATGAGTACACACTTTATAAAGTCATGCTAGATTTGAGTATACTAGTCGTTAGTAATCCGGTCTGTACTGCTATTCCAGTGAGCAGACGTGCAGACTGACATGTACAAGAGATTTTACCTTTTGGTTTATGGGGGGGGGGGGGGGGGGGGGGGACTAGGCGGGGAATGAAGGGGGAGGTCTGGACAGAGTCGTTTTGCCTCCCCTTCTCCCCCTCCCCCCCCCCCCCCTCTCTCTCTCTCTCTCTCTCTGACTTGTGGCTGAAGAAATGACAGTTCAAATGTTTCTACTACCAACTTAACGTTTCATTATCTTTAACCCTTTCCATTAACAATTTAACTGAATAATCATTAAAAAAAGTTATAAAGCATCTGAGATATTAAGAAACTGTGGAGGTGATAAGAACACAATTTGACTCTGGTGATAGGAATAATGGCAGTATCGGCACGATTGCGATGACGTAAATAGGGGTGTAACATCCGGAAGAAGATGTCACTCCTTTAATGATGGCCATTTGTCACCATGAGCTAGGCTGACCATGACCCTTAACAGTTTCCTTGGTCTTTGACAGTCCCCTTCATCAAGTCTTTCGCTGAGACTGTCATCGTGCAAGTCTAACACATTACAGCAAGCTTTAGATTTGCGACGCGAACGCTAAGACGACGCAGCCTTTCCAGTTAGACAATGGAAACAGCTGTCTCGTGCAAATGCAAAACACCACTTATAGCCTAAATAGCGTCGTGTTTACATTCCCGTTGCATGTATAAAGCTCGCCATTATCTCGTTAAAACAAACCTAGAAATAATGCAGAAATTGACAAATTCAGGATGGATGTGAATAACAGAGTAATCACTTTTCACACGATTTAGAGTAAGATAAAGTAATGTCATCCATCGAATAAATAGCAAGTTGAAGATGAGTGCTTATTGATAAGGGGCTGTATCTATGGCAATGTTGATTGCATTGTTCTCCACTTGCGGGCGGTTTGATTCAAACTTAAGTCTTTAACCTTAGTTCGTCCCTACCGTAAACGGTATCTAAAGGTATCAAATCTCACTTATAACATGCATAATTATATTCCTTTGTCAGCAGTTTTGATACAAGGTAAGAGTCTCCATCTGACATGCATAGAAAAGTGTGTCTGTAGCATGTGTAAAACTCTTTCACATTCCAAAGGTAATTATAGGAAACGCGCTTATAGCCATCAAAATAGTGTCGATAGATAAAATATTTCATGGATTACAAAATGACATAAATATCACTATGCAAGGTGTATCAGATTTCGTGCAGTGTTTGCCGTGTGCATGAATTAAATGTTCACTCGCGATGGATCCAGATGATTCCAGTTTGGAGCCAGCGATAACACATGCACATCACTTTGGCAGACAACATCGGCTGAGCTGTCCATTATTAAGAGAGCCAGGTTCAATCAACAAAGGTGTACGTGGCTGAGAAACCGAGCGAGGAATAAACCGAGTCACTGAAGAAGGATATCCGTAACCGGTTTCCAAATGACACATAGCCGAAGGGAGCATGCTGCCCGCAGTATATGCTGCTGTAGTATCGTTGATCCATATCCTTGACCTTGGTCGGATATCACAAAGAAAAAATGTTTACTATTGATGATTATTTATTCATAAACCTGTCTTCAATGAAAGAAAGTTTGGCAAACTGACACATTACTGGAAAACTCAGAGTCTGAAGAATTTGAAGTTACCAAAATCATGACCATGAAATGCGGAAAATTCAAAACTTATGTGATTTCCAATTCAATGGGGAAACTCATACACAAATTTAGTTGCAATCACCTTCTAATAACATTATCAAAAATTTTTGCTAAAAACAGTTTTATTCATATATAGTTATCCAACAAGACAGTCTAATTTACTGCATTTACCTTGAAACTGGATGTTGTCTGCCTACAAACTTTTCATATTCATCGGGCCTACTACAGGTTGTGCTTTTAATAGGCGCTTCCCCATTTTTGTTCTTATCAAAAATTTGTATTACATTTTGATGCTTAATTAACCGTTCTATCTTTTACGTCACGAAAAAAAAAATACAATTGTACCATATACTGTAATAATCATTGTAAATAAATTTTTGTTTGCTTTTTGTTTTCATGAACATTGACAAAGTTGAAATGAATTCAATTCGCATGAAATCAAATCAAGATCAGAAAATCAATGTTCTAGTACTCACCCTGGCTATTGTTCAACTGGACATGGTATACATGGTATATATAGATAAATGAATATATTTTATACATATACTCAGTTCGTTTCTATGTTCGTTTGTGTATGTTAGCAACTGCATGACTTGTTAGAGAATTATGAACAAAAGAAATGAAGAAAAAGATAATTAAACTAATATGAGAGGGAAATGATTAGCACCCACCTGCACATGGTCTCGTACGGTCGAACACGATATTGCATCATCCACGTGTAAATCGAATTCATCAAAATACAAGTTTATCCTGTTCTGTGGTGGGGCGATGATATAGAACACACACTCATGGTTGGGAGGGTAATATGACGGGTAGTTTGGGCTTGTCACCACCCCTGATGATTGCAGGTGTAGTTGGTCACAACCTGGTGGAAAAAAAGAAAGTTTGAAATATTTCTTCTTTAAATCTACTAATACAAGTATGTTAAAATCTAATCATAAAAATTATAACACTTGAATTGCTGACAATAGTACTGGAATCATGATGATGACAATCATGATAATTATAATATAGAAAAAGCATAAAAGAAATAAAAAAGGAAACTTCTACTGCTCCTACTTCTTCTCCTCCTCCTCCTCCTACTACAACTACTACTACCCCTTCCGCTGCTACTACTACAAACTATGTTGTTTGGAAGCACTGCTGATTGGACCTTACAATGTAAATTTTCTTGAAATGAAAAACCAAGAATTCATGAGCACAGAACAACATGGAACCTTTAAACAATCTTAATTATATGCAAGCCTTTCTGGGTTGTGCGTACCTGTGTGCTTGTTTTAAAAGAAAATTTTGCCCCTTTCTCCTCCCCCCCCCCCCCCCCATCCTCACCCTATTACCCCTCTTTCCAAAATCTATTCCATTTTCTTCATGAAATTGATTGCACGAAGTACGAAACTGATCACCTGAAAGTGAAATTGAATCTGACCCCAAACATTGTCAAACAAGCTCACCCGGATTATCGCATGAATTTGAATGCTGCAGAAGTACGTAATGCAGTGCTCGCATTTGGAAATAAGGTTCATGCATGAATTTGATTTGAAATTTGAAACGAAATAGAGCTGCCATAAAAGAAACTAATCGCTCGGATTCTGAAATTGAATGCCCGAATATTTTCGCGTGGATGCGCTGTGTTAATTTGAATGCACATTCATGATTTGGAATGATACAAGTATGAAATTGACCTAGAAATCTATAGTATTAGTATCATATAGTACTCATAAAACTAACAATTACTTCCATTGTTATCATGATTAATATTACTATCATAGGCCTACTACTAACTGGAATAAGGCACCACGGACTGGATGAATTGGTAGGACAGCGAGTAGCCCCTGTCCTCGCCGTTGGTCAACAGGTCAAACTGGACAATGTTACTCGATGAGGTCCAGTTGAAGTTGGTAAAGAAGCTACAGGCGCTGTACACGTTCTCGCCATCTTTAACACGAAATGAATCACCTGCGAAAAGAGAACGCAGCCATGTAACATCCAAAATCAATGGATTGGTAGACCTGTTTTTGAATCAATCTAAATCTTGCTCTAAGTATGGTATCCGGCATCAGCAAAGACTTTGTTGTCAAATAATTAACGTGACTTCCTCTTGACTTTGCGATTACACTATAGGAAATCGAATTATTCAGAAGTATTCCACTAAAGATAATATAAAATTTTGGTACCTCAAAAGTTTCCCTGATTTTCCTTGTCTTAGTTTGCGTTTCAGGTTAAAGTATCTTTAATATAACTAACACTGTGAGACTTACTCGCCCCAAAGTGCTCTCATGTCTTAATAATCATGCAATAATGGTTTCGTACCAGAGCAGAGCGGGCTCTGAAAAATTCGAACGAGCCGTTAGTTTGACTCGACGCGGTACCGCGAGAATCAATATACACGTATTGTACGAAACCATTATTGCATGATTACTAAGACATGAGAGCACTTTGGGGCGAGTAAGTCTCACAGTAGTTATATGAAAGGTACTTTAACCTGAAACACAAACTAAGACAAGGAAACTCAGGGAAACTTTTGAGGTACCAAAACTTTATATTATCTTTAACCTAAAAGATGAAGTAATTTCATTTCTAACATAATTGCCCTGTAGAGCTGCTCTTCCCGTATTTATCATCAGTAAGCAATAAATATGATTCAAAGTCTGTAAGTTACTTTCTATAGAGGTTCATTCATAATGTCAAGTTGATAACTTCTCTTTTTAATCAAGTAGGACCCACTGTGTTCTTATGTCGAAATAGAGCGCATTGTCAAGCACATTGATCGTCAATATCTGGACATTGTGTTCTTTTTATTTGTATACTAAGTTATTATTTTCTAGTTTCACTCCACTGATTTCTCATCAGTTGTCAAATGGATCGCATTTGCATGCCTCCCATAGTGTTTCTGCTCTTGCTGTAGTTATGTGTGCTTGCTGCATAAAAAAAAAAGAATTTGTATCATCTTTAAAATAAGTTGTTTTCTTTTATAAAGACAATCAGCTAGGGTATCAATATCCGACAAATTTTAACTTAAATTGCTCATTGCTGACGAGCACTTACCCAAGGGACAAATGACCTTGACGACTTTGAAAGTGACAGAAATCACGTGACCAAGCGGTGCCACAATGACAATGCTGGTTAGAGCGCCCCCTGTAGAACCGACTCTGTCAATAGTACCTTCTGCCTCCGTCGTTAGGAAGTTGCCATCTGCATCAGATATACAGAGTACACAGTGGTAGAGTGTGGGTACGTGGGTCAGATAGTGGTAAAAATTGAACGAGATTTGTTTAATATCAAGCAAAGTTCTTCGTTACGCTCCTTTATTCCACGTGCTTGTCTCATTCTTTCTGCCAGTGTACATGGTGTATGAATACCAAATTTGTTTGTTGTTGTTTACACTAATGTGTCATGCTTATGCTCTGCACATTATCATGACATTTTATGATTTCTAATATTTCGACAGCATTGGAACTATCATTAATAGTCCAAAAGAAGTAACTCGGTTATGTTAACAACCAAATATTGCCTGGCTCTTTCAATTATGAAAGACTACCAGTCGTAAATCATCGTATCATTATCCTTTGCAAACTCGATTGTTTATGCTTATCACCTGATTCATTCTGTGTTATGTTTTGTTGGAAAAAAAGGGAAAGAAAATAAATGAATTGAATTGATTTGAATAAATGAACAATATGAAATATATAGTATAATATCTAACTTGTTTCATCCATTTTCTGACTGTTTATTTAATTTCATTTATTATTTCTTTTTCCGTTTGTGCCCTCCTTCTTTGGAACACTCTCCCTACTCACATTCAGACCTCCACCTCCGTTGACATCTTCAAAAAGAAACTTAAAACTAATTTATTTTTAGAGCAGAATTAATGATTATGTAGGCCCTGTATGCATTTGTATATTTGTTATTCTAAGCTGATTTGTATGTTTGTCTGTTTGGTTGTTTAGCATTGTAAAGCGCTTCGAAACGTGTTGTATTAAGCGCTAAATAAATATTTCATATTATTATTATTATTATTATTATTATTTCTGCACGGTACAAATTAAAAAATCACTTCGTGATGACATGTGAATGACGTGAAAGAGCATATATGTGACTGAATAGGCATGGTTATTGCTCAGTTAAATGAATATTTCAACGCAAAGATAATCATCCAATACAAACCTTTCTACAGTAATGTAAAGTGTACTATGTTTTTAAGTAAGGTAGTTGTACCTGGAGCAAGAGTAGGGTTCGCTTCAGATGACGGGGCATCCCCGCCAGTGAGGGTCGTGGTCGTCGGACCCGTACGTGTGACGGCTGTTGTCGTGGCAACGCATTCGCACTCCTCCCACGTGGCGGGCTTGGGTTCGGGGCACTGGGAGTCGTCCAGCTCCGTGAGGAAATCTTCCCCCGTGCGACATAGAACCAGGCGGGTGCGATTCATGCAGGGCTTACACTGCCGTGAGGGTGATACAGAGGCAGACAGATGGACAACAACACGAGAATATGAATGATAGATAGATAAATAGATAGATAGATAGATAGATAGATAGATAGATAGATAGATAGATAGATAGATAGATAGATAGATAGATAAATAGACATATAGATATATAGGTAGCTGGATGGATAGATGGATAGATACATAAATAAATAGATAGATAGATAGATGGATAGATGGATAGATACATAGATAAATGGATATATATATACATATATATATAGATAGATAGATAGATAGATAGATAGATAGATAGATGTAAAGAGACAGAGAGAGAAGGAAAGAGGGAGAGGAAGGGAATGAAAGAGGAAAGAGGCAGAAAAATGATATATGTGAGAATTAAGGTTAAAGGATCTTATTCAATTATATCCTTACTTAGAAATAACGATAAGAAAACATGATTCATGGTAACTATCAAGATTATAGTCTTCTTTCTCATCTTCTCATAACCTGTCCTCTTTGCAATAAAGTTATCATGAATCTTACCAATCTTATCTTTACTACTAGTCTGCTATAAGTTTTTACTAAAAATCTTCTTGAGTGAGCAATAAACACATTGCAACTTCTTCTTCATTCCACTCCTTTTTAATTTTGTAATTGCTCTGCCTAACTTTCCCTTCCCCTCCTCTTTGTCTTTCCTTTTTTTCTGTGTCGCTATTCCAGTTCTCTTTAAAACATTCTTTTTTCTTTCTGATGCTATTTCTTGTCTCATTTACTCTTAATCTCTTTCCTCCTCCGTTTCAAGAATGTATACTTTATGGAATAAAGGGTTGACATTGCACTCTTACAGGAGACCATGCACTGAGCACCCATGTTCCGGGGCAATCCGGTAGGCCTGTACATGGTTCGGCAGCACTCGGCTTATCGTCGTCATTGCAGAAAACATCGCTGACCACCCGAACCCCGTCGATACCGAACTGCAGGCACACGACAACACGCGTTCGCACTCCTTCGCCGCAGGTGGCGCTGCACGTACTATTCAAGTCGGCTAAAAACCACCTGTGAAGCAAAATAGCGTGTACTCCATTTGAGATTTTGATGTTTTCAGTATGAGGCTCACGATTGCTCAGGCAACTCCATGAAATAGAAAACCCGAATGCAAGATCTCACGTTCACCTACAAAATGTCATTAGGGAGCTAGCATTTTTGCCTCAAAAGGTACTTATTGTTAAAATACTACTCTGCTAGTCATCCTTTTGCTTGATATTTCTATGACATCGTGAAATTGTTCCTTGAAGAGGAACAAAGTAACAATGTAACTGAACAATGGAACTGAATTCAAAACAACAGACACATAATGGGTAAAGTGAGTACTAATAATTATTATTATATCTTGTAAGTTATTAAACAAGGAATGTAAGATATTGGGCGTCACGAAAAGTATGAAGAAAAATTAGTCATTGTTGATTTCTATTCGTATTATTACATAGATTATAAATATCGCCGTTACTATCATATTCACTATCGTTGTTGTCGTTCTTTACCTTGGTGGACAATTATCTAGTTCACAGCTCTCCACAAGAGGAACTGGTCGACTCGCCAAATCACATAGGCTGTCGTCAACGAACAGGACGCTGATCACGTCTACGCATCGCACCACTTCCATTCGAGTTCCTGTTTGAGGAGGAAGACAGTGATTTCAAAGAGCTTATCTCATCCAAAATCACCCAAAGAAGGCTTCTGCCCAATTCCAATAACAGTTTCTTCTGTCATTGTATACAATGATAAACGACATGGCATGTGAATCACTGGATATTTGTTGTTGTGCAGTTCTGTATCATGCATGCCGTCATCATGAGTACTGTTGTCAGAAACAAAAATCTAGTAAATGATTGAGTGATAATGATAGGGCAAAAATGAATATGCTCCGTTAGTGAGTAGTATGATGCCGGCGGCACGAATGTACACATTTGAATCTTCCATCCTAGGAAAAGAGATTCATGAAATATCAACTTCAATCCTTAAGTAAATGACACATCGTATACAGCGTGCCCACTTGGATAGGGGACAAGTTTAATAACATCAAAGAAAAACACCTCGATAGTGCTTAACCTGAAATACCTGACAATTTCTTCTCTTCATTTCTCACATCATATCATGTCCCGTCACTTTAAATTAAATAAAATCTAAATCATATCATATCAAGAAGAAACTGAACCATATCGGATTTAAAATCACAAGTATCACTAACCGGTACCACACGTCACGCTGCATTCTCCCTCAGACTTGGCCCAGATGTAGAGGTCTGTCTCGGTCGGGGTCGGTGTCGGGGTGGACGACGTGAGCTTGGCGTCGACCTGCACGTAGTACTCGTAGTGAATACTGGAGAAGACGCTGCCAGTACCTTGTGCGAACACCTTGAATTCGATATCATACTCAGTGGGTCCTCTTACTCTATCAGTCAAATGAAACGAAATGAGAAACAAGCATTCAAAACTGACCTAGTAGATTGACAAATGAATATCCGTCAAAACTTGCATCTAAGACCATTGCAATTCTTTTCTTTGTCTATAATAATTCACAAAGATGCTGTACGCTCCTTTCTGGAGCTCTATTGTAATATTGCACCATTCCAGCCCTTCATCGACGTATAAAACAGCGATTATTCCGTGCTTGAATAAAAGACATGTTGAAAATCATGGACATACATACTCAGGTTGGACTCGAACCAACAACCTCCTAATTGCTAGACAGGTCTCATATCCACCATACTATATCGCGCTTCCGCCCGAAAGCCTGTGATGGTTTGAATCCAATTTGAATATTTATGCCCATGATGTTTATCACGGTTACTACTAAAACACTGAATAATCGGTGTTTATCTATGTCGATGAACGGCAATTTGTCAATCAGTTCCAATTAAGAACAACTCGGTGCAAGAATTATTGATTTAAATAAAGTCGTGTCAGTAACTTACACCATTTATTCATAATGGGTCGAAGCATTCTGCGTAATCAATTTAATCAAAACACACATCATTTTCGATCTATGTTTGTTTATTTCATTTTACCATCTGAGAAGAAGATGGCTGGATAGCCCATAATACAGCTGCACTAGCTGGTCTTCCATGGGGTCCAGTTAGGTGTGAGGTGGGACCACTTCACCGGGTTACACACCCTGCTCTTTGCGATGAATGAATGAAGCGGGGTGGTTTTTTTTTTTTCACATGCATGAGTTGTGACTCTCTCACGCGCGAGACCTCTATTTTATGTCCTATCCGAAGGACATCCGAGAGTTTTGCCTCTTATAGTAGAGGGGACGGCATGATTACACACAACATCGCTCAGTTAGACTCATGAATCGAACCCGAGTCTTTTGGATCTGGATGCAGACGTGCTACCGACTGAGCCAAATCACCGAAAGGAAGTAGTGAGCAGCGTTTTAGCATAGCGCTAAAGACAACAGTGAGATTGTCTTCTTGCTTCTTTTCTTTCTATTCTTGTGATGACTTACTCTATCTTCTCTAGTCCAGCTGACGTGGTATAGTAGACAGTGGTATTCTGATCCCGGTACTCTCCGTCCAATGACCGGGTCTGACTCTCACCTCCTACCACCAGCTGACCGTTGATAGTCACCCCTACGTGTGAGATGGGCAAGGAGGGAGTCATACATAATACAGCAGATTATGTAAACTGGGCATTATGTGAACTTATTATGTATATATATGTAAATATGTAAATATGTAAATATATAATGTATAATTATAATTATATATGATGTGGATAAACACAATGTCAAGTTTCAATGAATGCTTCATAGTCTTTGGATGCGGGTGTGTACTTCTTCTGACTATATTATTCATCAGATGTTTCACTTTTTCGCTAGCATGAACACAGTTTTCCGATGTGATATCAGTACTCACACGCAGTATTATGACGTGGAGTGCGATAGATAGATAGATAGATAGATAGATAGAGGGCGGGGGAGTACTTACACATAAAGGTGGCGTTGTTCGAGTTGGCAACCGTGATCGACGTTACACCAGCTGGGATCGTTAGAAACGGAGAAAATTCTGGGAGTCAAGAAAAAGAGAAAAGTTTTAACACAAAATAAATGAGAGAACAATGAATACAAAGAATAATAGATTGTTAAATAGGGAAAATAAACACTCAACACGGATAGACATGATGCTCGAATGTCGTAATTTGTAAATTTCGGTTACACGAAATATGAGAATATCACTACAGCTAACGCATTTAGCCATCAACTAAAGACTCAAAACTACGTTCGTTGGTTTTGTTTCTTTGGCCTCTACTGGATACATCCTTGTGTGGGTTTTTTTTTTCTTCTCGTCATCATGTCGCGAAAATGCGATCGGCTGGTACAAGTCTGTATTTGAGTCTATTCAGCGTCATTTTGCTAGTCTTTAAGGTATAATTGAGAATATAATGCGTTATGTTGTATACAACCTTTAACACGACATTGTTGCCTTCACTTGTGCTGTGCAACTCAATGAAAATTTCGGTCAACATGTTTTGTTTTTTGTTGTCATTTCAACCTATAGATTCTCTCTTTCTATACAAACGCCAGACAAATTAATCAAGTTGCCTTTCCTCCCTATTGTAATATATATATATATATATATATATATATATATATATATATATATATAGACCAAAAGTTTGAATTTGATAGCATACGTTGGTCAGCCAGATTGATGTGGAGGGAGGCGGACACCAAGCGGCACGTAGACGAGTCTCCCCCACACACACCGCACGGATCGAGTGCCACGCCCGAGTACTGGTAGCCGTCACAACCGAACGCCCTGCAGGTGCCCTGCACGCACACCCTCGTCTCGCCGAAGTCAACGGAGCACCGCGTACCGTCAACGAACTTGTCCCCCCGGCGTTCGACAATGCGTAGACTTTGATCGACGTCGGCAACGACTTCCGCCTGACACCACATCTCGCACAGCTGATCACCTGTCGGTGTTTCATTTTGTGTTTGTTGTTGTTTGGTAGTTGGAGTAATATGCGAGGGGAAATTCCATTGACAGTTTAAATGTCCACAGGCAACACAGTGCATAGTTGTTAATAGTAAATAACAATAACAATATCTGAAATAAACAAACAAATAGGCAAAGATCTGCACTATTTCAATTTACGATGTTGCTCCTTTTCATCTTACACATCAATAGTATCACTCCTTGCCTAGCTTCGAGACATATTTTAAGATATACGTTTGGTACAATCAGCTCCCGCAATGGATGGGTTAAAAGAAAATGAGAAATCATATACTTCAAACGGGCTAAACTGTATGGTATATGAGCCCGACTGTTTCTAGGCTAATCGGCATGAGAAAAAAAAAAAGTACATAGACAATATATAGGATAAGAAGCCATTCCTAAATGATGTTTATCGTTCCAACTTCACCTGTTTAATGAGCGACCATTCAAACTTTGATGTGGATTTATCCGTACCTTCCGAGTTCTCGTTGTAAGCTTTCCATTCAAGGTTCTCCCCGGTAGAGGGCTCACTACTCGTCATGCCGCACTGTTCGTCTCTAAAGGCACTCTGAGTCGATTCGCACTCCTGCAACATGTGATAAAAACCCAACAACACAAACACACACAAAAGAAATTATAACGGTGACCTTGAAAATGATGCTGAATAGTTCGATATTAGTAGTGAGAACATGAGATCATCTCAACTATTACTAAGTCTACTTTTCTTCAATCAAGTTCATTGTTACTCGAATCTTAAAAGTAGTCATACCGCTGCTGTTAACTACTCGTATGTTACTCCTGCAGGTAGTGTTCACTATAAGCACTACAACCATCGTTACTCTCGGTGTTACTATTGTTACTCTTAATAGGATTTTGACTATACTCTCTTCTTTTCTGACCACTCTCTATACTACTACTACTACTGCCACTACTACTGCCACTACTGCTACTACTACTACTGCCACTACTACTACTACTACTACTACTACTGCTACTACTACTACTACTACTACTAGTACTACTACTGCTGCTGCTGCTGCTGCTACTACTACTACTACTACTACTACTACTACTACTACTACTACTATTTCTATTACTTTTGCTTTTACTACTAAAACAATTTAACGACCACTACTGCTGTCACTAGTTCTATATGAGGTTTTTCATAGCCGTGGCTATACTTCGCCGTATGTAAATTGTGCTTTCGTCCTTTAGAAAGTTGAATTTTGTAAAAATAGTTATTTCATATGAATATTTGATGAAAACAGAATGATTGACCGTTTACTCGTCCCTACACCGATAGGAAAAGATCAGATTGAATCTTGCAAAGAGTGGTACGTAAAAGAAGGAACCTCTCTAGCATCCTATAAAGTATGTCCACACAAAAAAATTACAATCAAATTTTCGCATTGATAACACCCAGTATGATTAAACTGTCTAAATGCAACCTCAGTCTTAAAATATAACATCCTAGCTCTATTTTGCAGAAAACCCCATTCAATTTGGTTGAGCGGTCACAGAGAAATGTGGATTGTTGTAAAGCATGTCATGAGTCTGATTCTTCCAAGTTAAGCACTTTGATGCTCTTGTGTGTGAATACAATAGACAGAACTTGGAGGGAAGAGATTTCTGACATCCTCTACAAAACTCATTTCTCTTGGACCACTGAAGCAAATCGAATGGGGTTTTCTGTAAGATATGGGCAATGAGTTATAATTTCATATCCTGAATTTGTATTTAGATTGATTCACTATTTTTGAAGATATCATTGAGGAGGGTCCCGTTGTAATTTTTTTTTTTTTTTTTTGGGGGGGGGGGGGGGGACATACAATAGATCGAGTGCCCTGTACCTGCGTGTTACACATTTCTGCTACAATGCTGTCTCCTTCACAACCAGCGCCGCCATTTTGTGGTCTAGGTTAAAAAGCAAACAAACAAACGAATGATAATGATAAACATAATATGAGGTGGAATTCCATTGCATTTCATTCCATTGGGTATAGCACATACATTTTCTACATATGGCTCGTTTTATATCATGTGGCAGTCACACGGCTGCCAAGTTTACATGCTCTTCTATCTTTTTTTTTTCTTTCTCCTTTTTATCATATATAATTATGAGTTGTACATACAATTGTCCTATCTACATCTTAGGGGAATGTTTTGTCTCAAAATATGTTAATATTGGTACTTAACGAGATAACAATGTTTGCAAGCTGATCTATTGTAACATGCAGCATAACCATAAGACCGTTTTAAGTTCTTAAATAAGATTATTGCTGCGAATGCAATTTGTTATCGCTGTCTTTCCTCCACACTTGTATCTACGAATCCTGCCTATACGACCATTGTACGCACGACTATGTAGAAAACCATGCATTTGGAAGGTTTCCCTCCGAAATGTCCAGATGACAAAACACTTACGAATCATCTAGTGCACATTACATGGGTATAATACATTCTGAAATGCTTGCGAAGCTTTGAAATGTCAAACGTTGACAACAATGAGTATTACATAATATCTATCAGGCCTATTCATAAGGCAACAGGAAAATAAAATGCAACTATTATAATCGCTATGACTCAGTTGCATAATGTGATCGAGACTCGTATCACAGATCCTTGAATCTAAGCGCTTACATTGGGTTCGTGCAGTAGCGGTGTCTGAGGCGAACTCCTCCCCCGCAGGTCCGGGAGCAAGCCCCCCATGAGCCATCCCACGCCGACCAGCCCCCGTCTATTACCATGGCTGGCTTCTCCACACACGCCCCTTCGATGCACCACTGGGGAAGTGTGGAGAGAAATAGAGATAATGACCACAAAACAGGGTTGCTCCTGGTATCACAGAAGAAACCAATAGGCTTACTGAGAAATTGGGCTAAGTTTACGTGCGTCATCTGTTTTTATAAATATCTCTTATATCTCTACACCCTTGTATAGATACATATTAACAAAGATATCTATTATTTTAGTGTGTTATATTTGTAACATCTACTGAAGATGGTTTCATATAAATCTGAGGCCACTTCCCGATATACGTCATACAAAGACGATACAATGACGGTAAGCATTATTTTTTTTTTTCATGTAGCTTCATTTCAGCTCTTATTTCGGAAATCAGCACAATGAAAAATTAGAAATGACAAAAATCTACCCATAAACCATCCTAACTCAGAACATGACATAAATCTAAATGGAAAGAGATAATATTATGTCAAATGTGTTCCGACATGCAGGGTGCATGTTCTACGCTGTACGTCGGAAATATACTATTACTTTAATTTTTACTTTATAGAAGGCTCTGAAACCAACCCTATAGGTTCTTACTTGATCGGATCTCATTTTCTGTACTTTATCTGTTTACACTGAGCTGAAAGGCTGCTCGAGGCTGCCTAAAGAGGCTTGGGGGTGTTTCATGAAGAATTTAAGTCGAACTTAAAATTTAAGATTGACTAAAAATTATGGTATGCTGTGTGTGTCTTCAACGTTGCTCGACTTTCTAATGAAAATTGAGATTTAGAGATTTTCTTTTTATGTAGCCATTGATTATGCAAGATAAAATAAATAACAGTGGAAGTATTCTGTAAACATTAATGAAAGTGGGTGGTGATTATTAGGCCAATGAAATTGAACAAGGAAACCAGTGACATACTATAATTTGTAGTTAATCAATTTAATTAAGTTCGACTTCTTGAAACACCCCTCCCCTGAACTTACTTTTTACTCAGTATTAATGTAGTGTATATTTTACTTCTGAATCACGATAATAATAGGATCCTACCTTTCCCGCGCCACAGTTGGTGCCGTCAGCGGAAGCAACACCCGTCCGTGAGCAAAGTCCGTTTGGAAAGCGGCAGTACATCTGCGGACATCTGTCCTGTTTTGTATCAAACGGAGCAAAGTAACACTATGGGGGGTTTGTCGAGCCACTCCCCGGGAACTTGGAATTGAACTGGAGTGAACTGAGTTGCTTTAACTCCTTGCAAGGACTTATTGCCTTGTAATCAAGCAACCACAGAACCAAAGACCTTAAAGGCATCCTCCGAGTGACTGGCTAATTAGGAATAGGTCCATTGGCTAGTAATGAGCAAAACCGCCGTTGCCAAGGGATTCGAACTAATGACCTCAGAATTAATAGTCAGTGATAGGCTACAATATTTTCTCGTAATAAAGCAGCAGATTTTGCAACAATGATTTTTTTGTAACATGTTCCTTCACATAGTGATTGAGTAGATAGCAGGAAAATAAATCATATACATTGTCTCATACATTTTATGTAACCATGGTAACTGAGGAAAAAATACGGGATAATGCCTCTACAAGCAACATCGGTGCGAAAAAAAAGAAACAAGATTTGGTATAATTATTCATCAACATACTATGAAATCCTCCGTAATATGTTTATAACAAATTGGAAAGAAATATGCTTAAAAGCAAAATAAAAACAAACAGAAAAGAACACGATTACCCTCAGCCTATCAATGTTCAAGCTTTTTGGTTTATTTTGAAGATAAATCAAAATGTAAACATTTATAATTCAAACTGGATGAATGTCTTCCATGTCCTTATATTTAACTGAGCACGATGAAATCGTCAGCAATTTGAAGCAATTTGAAGTTGCATATGTATGCTTTCATTCAATATCAATCACATTGGACATAAATTGTTATTTAATGATTTCTTTCAATGTTATGGCAGTGCAATTATAAACGTGTAAAAAATTACTTTTACCTCAAATATGTTCTTAGTGTTTGCTTCAAACTAGCTACATCGACTTCGAATCGAGTGAACTTCTCCTGAAATACGTTAGTTTTGTGCCAGATTAGGGATAAATATTCTTTATTTTGAAATACTTGCTTGAACGCCATAAATGAGAAGCGCCACGTCCGTACACATACCGCTGAAGTACGTTGAGAACGTAATACATTGCTGATCGGCGTCGTAAATTTGACCCGGAAGTGGATTGCCGTCGATGATGACAAGATCTTCCGGGATGTCATCGAGGCAATCAATACTCGGCTCACTGTTTGGTTGTAATCAATAAGGATGAAAATGTATTTTTTTTAAATGATGTTATGCGACACAAAGTTACTGCTACGCTAATAATTCAATTTCGTTATTGTGTTTTTTCCCTACCAAAATCAAGAACACCATTTATAAAGTATGATAATTACACTTGGCGAGAAGGCTTTGCCAGAGAGAAACAACCTCATGACGAACATTCGTGGTAACTATTTTGTGAAAGATTGTAAATGTTGAATCAAGATTAAGATACAAAGACATTAAATATGACGTTTCGAATAGCTTATTATCCCACTAAATTAAGCAAGTTCTGGTATATCCATCATAGCTCTACTACCTTTCACACGGGTGAAAATATACTGCACAGGGGGCAGTTCATCCTGCGTTTTGTCAGAATTTTTTTCTGACAAACTGCATTAAGGTGCTGAAACCCATTCATCTGACTAACTAAGAGCAAATTTGTCCGTGAAAAAAAATAACATAGCCCTACGGCTTGATGAAATCCCCTGCTTACCCAATGTTACATTGTTAATTAAGGTACTAGGAAGAAAGAAATCAAAATACGAAATTAGTCACATGAAAACTTCGTAGATATACATACTTGAGAAAAATCTCGAGCTGATCTTTGCTACACTCTGACCAGACGAAGCCCCCAGTCCCACCTATTCGGTTTGCTGACATGATGTTTGTACCTAGCGGACAGCCAACGTCTTTATCGTGCAACATCCCAAGTCTGCGAATGTCAGGAAACTTGTCTCTGTTACCACTTATGCTTATTACATCATTTTGGTAACCACATTTTCTGTGTGTATAGTGCACTTAACTTTAAACTTATCTCATGCTTCTCAAAACTACAACGGTGAAATTAAACTGAAGAGAAAAGCAATTATCAGAATTCCATTCACACAAGGCCTCATACACCATGCATAATTTGAGTTCAGTTCTGACATTCAGAAAACTGCATGTATTTTGTAGCACATAAATGTCATAAGCGATTATGATAACGAAATTAGCATGCATACACTTTACACAAAATGTATACTTTCCCTATATCATACACCAATTGCTTTATCCACAAATCTGACCATTCATGCCATGCACGGATGTGAAGCTCAATATTGATGCAGCCTTGAACTTGCTCCACATGAATCTAGCAGACGTTCTGTAGTTTTCTTTCTTGGAGGAGTAGGTTACAGGGGGCGGCGCAGCCGTGGGGGCCGTGGGGGCTCGGGCCCCACACTTTTTGTGCACCATACAAAGGAAAGTATACGTAAATGGCACTAAAATGGGAGGGGAGAGAATGAGCTGAGGACCATTTTTTTATTTTTATTTTTTTTTGCTTGTTAGCTGAAGAAACCCGGAAGTGGACGAAGATGAGCTGAGGACCTTTTTTTTTTTTTTTTTTTTTTTGCTTGTCAGCTGAAGAAACCCGGAAGTGGACGCGGGGACGGGGAGAGATGAGCTGAGGACCCGAAAGTGGGCCCCCACACTTTTGAAAACAGTGCGCCGGCCCTGGCTTATAAAACAAAATATTGTACTTAAATAGTTCAAGGGCGCGGAGTGAAACAAAATAGAACAACTATCGACCATATAGCTTAAAGGGATTCCAACTCTTAGCTTCGATGAGATGGAAAGTTCTGCTCATCAGTTTAATAGTGTGGTTTCATGTATCAAAACATGGATTTCCTTCCTACACACAGGAAAACACGACTCTGTAGTGATGCTAAAAAGTATTTGAACCAGATCTTAATTTCGCTATATTTGGTTTTATCTTGCTTGCCGGTGGAATATTCTCCCTGAAACTTCTTGAGCTCTTTCCGTACGTTAGTTTTTATTGTTCATTTCATTTCAAACAAAATAGCTACAATGAAACATTTCAATACACATAATGCAACGAGATCAGTAGGCCTACCACAATGTAATAAAAGACAAGGAAATGTGAACTGAGATACAAATGTTATATTGTAAGTTTTATAACAAATTCTGTTACAAAGTTGTTGGACCTGGAGGGGACGACTAAAAAGCAGGACCTGTTGTATGCAGTCCCATCATTAAAAAAAACGAACAACAACATCCAATTTCCTACAAAAGTAATAGATAGTTGTCCTTGTATTACCGATTATGTACAATTACACCAAAAGAGCAATCAGAGATGCAAAAGAAATAGTGGCAATCATGACAAATTTTAACATGAGGGGAAAAGAAAGAAATAACTATACAAGAAACTATATATAAACGAAAAGTTTCTCGGTAACAGCACTCTTCAAAAATTCACATTTTGTAAACCTTCATCAGTCCGTATATTCATGACGTAATGAGTAGAAGGTAGAAATCATCACTGAATTCATTATTATGTAAAGAAGTAGCCATTACAATCCTTGCTCAGCTGCATGCAGCACCAACTCTATGAAGCACATTCTCTACCATCCCCTGTTCCATTTCCATTGTTCAGCGCGTAGGTATTCTCTCATTCTCTCTCTTTTTCTTTCTTTCCTTCCATACTTTTCATCTATTCTGGCAAGTTGTGTCATGTTGTTGTGTTTCTTCTGTTTTGTCCCGTCCTGTCGTATATCATATTCGTCACAAGTGTTTGTAAATAAGTAATTCATAGGTTTTATGAGTGGTTCACAATCTACAAGCTTTGCTTTTTAGTGGACCTCTCTATTCTTTCTTCCTTTTTTTTTTCAACTGAAGCATGACTTTGCATTATTTTTTTTTGCCAGTATGCGCTCCTATGTTTATTGATACCATTTATTAATTGCAAAGGCAAATGTTCTTTGTTTATGATGTAAAACCTGATTTATCTTGTGTTATGCTTTTGTTGAAAAAGAAAAAAGAAGAAGAATGAAAATAAATGAATTGAATTGAATTGAATTGAATTGAAACAGAACTCACGTGTGGCCAATTTCATGAGCAATGATGAGTCCGGTGGATAACCCGTTATCCTCGTTGAGAGAACACTGATGTGTCAGCGAACAGGTGCCTCTCACATTGGCAATGCCAAGCAAGTATTTATTCTGCTCTAATTCAATGTCGTATCTGTGGAGATAGAGAAAGAGAGAGAGAGAGGGGGGGGGAGCAGGGATAGAGCAAGAGGGGCGGGGAGAAGGTGAGAGAACAGAGTCCGATAAAAAAATGATATAACAGCACCTCTTGCTGGATTGGCCAAATGTCATTGGTAACGGCAAGACTCCTGCTTCGTGATTGGCTGTTGCTTCAACAAGTTATAATATTCTAGAGAAATATTGTCATCCGAAATAGTGACCAGGACCATGTGGTATAAAAAAAAAGATGAAATCAAACATTAATCCAGAGTCATTTTGGTTCTGCGCAGTGGACCATTGGGCTTATGAATAATTGTAAGTAAGCCTATATTTCGTACATATTTTAAAACACATTCCCATCAAGCAAAATCACATGTTTGTTTGTTTGTTTGTTTGTTTGTTTGTTTTTTTTTTGGGGGGGGGGGTTCACGAAAGTAAAACACAAATGTTACATGCACACACGCGATCGGGAAACACACACAAAACGCAAGTATTAAGACACTCTGGACTTTATCGTCACAAACTTTGAAGCACTACTATTATAAACTGGATTAAATTGACATTCCATAAACGGTTGGGCTCCGATGGGGAGTCGTTTTTGTCATAAAGTGAGGATTGGTTTTGGATTATTTTGATGCAAAGATAGTGAATTATACAAACCTTGTAATCATGATCGCGTTGTCCCAGTGATCTTTATGGCTATCGTCCAGTTTATTTGTGTAGTACTGAAACCAGCAAAAACTAGACAGGGTCATCTCACCATCCAGTACCACGTCTAGAGTTACGCCCTCTGGTGCCACGACCTGGACAGGAAGAAATAAAAGTCATCTCGTCGTTCCATGAGCAAACTAAGGTAATTCAAGATTACGTCATGCATGTTGGCTTTTTAATTAACTGCGATAGACGTCAATTATATAATGATTTCGGGTTTAGGGCAATTACCCCCTGGGCAATTACCCCGGACCCTCCCCGTGGCAGTAATCCTAATCCTGAACCTAATCGTAACCCTAACCCAAACTCCTGACCCTAAAGCTAACCCTAACCCTAATCTTTACTCCACCTTTACCATTAACCAGTATTTAGCCGGGATACGAATGATTAGTTATGTAATTGGTATAAGTGGAGCTTGCCAGCACAGCCCCTTGACTGCAATTCTAGTATTTAGCAACATTAATAGAAAAGATTTACTACTTCATCCAATGCAATACAAGGAAATGGATGCTTCCCCAAGTGTAGACTGACCGGCGATTCTAGCCACCCACTACGCAGGTTCATTCTATGTTTGAATATGAACTTCATAGTGATTGTTACATCGGGCAAAGTCTTGCATCCTGTCGATTTGACGAGTGAAGTGTCTAAGCAACTGAGAAAAAAAGGGTCATTTTGTCCGAATGGGCACACAAGCTAATTATGAACTGGTTTATTGAGCTGTTGAGCCCAATGATTGAGCCCAACGGTTGAGCCCAATAGAATTCGAATGGCCTCATAGAGATGGTACGCATGACCGTCTAATCCATACATCAACTAATGAGTCAGAAAAAGAATCCTAAACACGAACGTTTCGTTCTTTTATCAGCATAAGCAAGTGCTTTTGACATGAGCTCAATTAAACAGGAGACACTAAAGGCATATCTGCAGTAACATTTGATTAGAAAACTTTAAAAAGAAGGAAGACTGCTTAGCCAACACAATATATCTTACTTCTTTTAAAGTGAAATACAAATAGAGATGACAAGAGAAAAGTTTGAATTATAAAAGCTAAATGCAAAATTTGATACCTCCATTTTTATCAACTTGAGGTATTTGATATGGAAGATGCTAAGAATCATGTGATAATTTTAATGACATACTAATATATTTCTTGTCATGCATCATTGAAAAGATTTTTTTTCACTATTTGATGATGACTTTACTTTAAAAAGAAAAAGCTATTTTGAAAATATTACTAAAATCACATTTTTTCTTTTTTTAAAAGAAAATCAATCACTTGTTAATCCTTTCTGTGGCAGAATCTTAGGACAGTGTGTATAATGCTATGGGGTTTTCTGTGCCAATCAAAACTCAAATCATACAAAGGGTTAATTGAATATCAACTTACCGAATCGGAAGTGAGAACAAGGAGTCTAACGATGTGAAAGTGGATGACTCGCCCCAAACTGTCATGACGGAACCTCCCCGCTGCCTTTAACGGGAGAAAAGTAAATCTACACATCAATACGACACAAAACACTCATAAATTATTTACACAAGATCAATTTACCATCGTCGCGAAAAAAAGAAAAGCACATAAAGTCTTTCAATCCATATAAATCATATGAATGTAAACTGATAAACATAATGCATAGACAACATAAATGAAGAATCTTCATTTCCTTTTGAAACTAATTTTATCAGTCTATCAGCAAGCTGTCGACTTGCTTAACTCAGAATCACATCATGGTCCATATTTATCATCATCTTTGCTAAATGAGTTTAATCAGAGTAAAATCATTGCAGTCAGAGGAAAAGCTATTTATGAACACATGCAACTTCGAGACCCAATGCACTGCTATAAGATCCCCCACAACAACAACAACAACAACAACAACAACAACAACAACAACAAAGCATAGATGATATATTATAGTATATTCAGAACGTTCATATATCGTTACAACCATTCCATGTCAATCGATGTTCCTGATTTGTCCTCTGGTTTGCTGAAACATTTCACATGTTATTGTCCTTCCTCAAAATCGCCTAAGTATACTCACGATATTAATGAGAGTCAAGGTATAAGGAACGACATCGGTTCCATAGTATAGTCGCATCTGATTGTCTGCGACCACGAGTAGTTCCATAGCCTTTGCCTCTTTGTTGGTTTCCCGCCTTTTCCTGGTCGGATTGTCCGTCTGCCTGGACTGAAGTGGCATTGTGTGATTGAAGATGGTGTGGAAGAAACCTATGGACAGGGAGTTGGGACAAAAGAAAGTTTTAGTCTTTCGTTAGAGAGATGACTCCGTTGTTTTCATCTATTCATTTGTATTAATTTCGTCTTATTTTCACATGATAGCTCTTCAGTTAAAGAACTGATTTACAGAGGGGCCCTGCATAAGAATAACACAAGTTACCCACAAAGTTGCTTGCAAAAGTACCTTACAATGATAATAACACATAATTACGAACTGAATACAATATAAGATTATAATACAAGAAAAAAAACAGATTAAAGGCGAGACATAGTTTTCAGAAGGGCTCCAAAACGATCTTCCACATCTCGGAACCTGCTTGCACGTCATATGATATCGTGTCAATCGTAGGTAGGTTAACTGTTTCTTATAAAAAACAACAACAACGTGCTTCTGTATCAGAAAGAGGAATGGACGCACCCACCAAATTTATAGAATGCACGATGAATGTGACGTCATCACAATTCGGAGACCGTTATAGACTGTCAATCGTGACCATGACGATTTCTATCCCATTTTATTAGATTACGGCTGGACGCTGCTGACTTGGGCAGTGGACCGTATAAACTGTCATTGACCGTAAGGGCATTCTCCTTGTTCTTTTTTTCCCCCTTGATCAGGTTGTCATGTTCAAGTACTAAATAACAATAATACCTAAAGCTCTAAAGCGCATTATACCTCAAACGTTGATGTTATCCTTACAATGATTAAGTCTCTTGTAAATTGAGAAAAAATGGAAAGAGTATGCCCTTTCGTCAGACACTTACTTGTGTCCAACCCACAGAAGTGTTCTTCCTCGTCATCGAAGCCCACCTCGACATTGATACCATCGACGTCGAGATCGTCGGGCTCGGTCTCATCACTGCTGCCGAAGTCGTCCTCCACGATCGAGCTCCTACCGGCTTCCCAGTCGAAGTCTGTTTGGGACTCTCTCTTGATGATGATGTGAGGCTGAAATTGACCCGTGTCCGACCTCACGAGACCAGTGTCTCGCCATGGCTGCCCGCGGTCGGAGTGGTATCGAGTGGTGTGATCTCTCTTCAGCGGCCGAACCACCAGGTCAAACTCTGGAGTACTTATTATTCCAGTCTGAGAAAGAGACGAGCCCATGCGAACAAAATCATTAAGTTTAGATATGACAGTTAGACATATAACTTTCATTCTGGTGGAATAAAATTGACTTAAACGAAATATGATTGTCACAGATCAAGGTCATCTCTCGTGCATTTAAAAACCAGAATCACAAGAAATCGATATGTTATTCAGGTGTATATCTAGCAGTAAGACAGTTATATGAAACCGACATTGATACTTTGTAAGGTCTCATTTGGAAGGGGTTACCTTCACTTTTGTCATTAAAGTCATGTGTTTCCAAACAGCGTACCAATTAAACAACGAGAACGTGAAATGAATGGATTAATTCCAAGAATCCTAGAAGTATTTCTTATGAATGGAAATTAAGATGTGCAGATGTATTAACATGTGCTGATATTTTACATTATGTATTTCTTAATATTTGAAAGGGTGCTTAGAATACAACTCGAAAGCAGCAACATTTCTTTCTGCCGTATACAGGCTTGGATGGTAAGCAAGGACATGTCTTTTTAGCGCCAGCACTACTCCTTTGGATGCCTAGGCCAGGAAAAAATAACAATCAGTCGATGAAGAAAAGAAAAAAGAAAATGAAGAACAAATAAGAAGAAAGGGAGAAAGACAGACAAGGAAACAGAAAGTAAAAAAGTAGAAGTAAGATGAAGAGAAGGAGAAAAAGAAGACAGCGTGTGGGAAAGAGTTTCGTTTTAAAATTATTAGTACACAGGTTAACCTATTGGTATGTGGTAAGATGAATTCTGTGGGACTGTCATTCATGATTAAACGACTGCTTGAACCAAGGTTCACCCGTAATAGGACAACTCACCACACCACTGCACAAGCTGATCGCCACAGTAGAATTCCGGTCACCCCATCGTTCCGGTGAAATCAGCTGTCCGTGATAGAAACATTCAGCATCAATGGCTTTGCGGTCCACTACCCGACCGTCCGGACCCAGAAACTCGGCCTCCAGACCTTGCCTGATTAACCCTGAGGCCCCGCGGAGGACCATTTGATAGGTGGCGTCGAAAGCTTTGAATTCGATTTGACGTAAATTCTTGGCCGATGAAGCCTGCCTCGGCTTTCTCGAGACTCTGTCGGTGCCATCAGTGTTATGGTAGGGTCCATCGCTAGTTGAAGACGCACCGACTTCCGTGGGCTCTGCTATATGAAAATCTGTTGAAAAATCGCCACCGATTCCGTTTCGTTTTCAATTAATAGAAATCTGTGCAGTATGGAACACTGTACGTTAAACCAACAAGGTATCTTAATATTATATTACAACATATAATAAAACGTCTTTTTTTACATAATATATGCGGTATTGGCCTGTCAACAGTACTATATCACTCATAAAGATAGGCTTACATGAATCTATGTATACAGGTTTGTATAAACTAAACAAAATACAATAAAATCATTAGATTCATTACGGCATTGCAATTTTAATTTTTCAGAAAAAGTCGGTTTCCCTTACTTTTTCTTAAACTGCACAACGAGGTTTCCGCTCTTTGAAAGCGAAAGTTATTTTGCCGTAAGCACTCTCTTTCCTATAGGAATGGAATTCTAAGACACCAAGGATCTTCGAGTCCTTCCCGCTCTGCTGCGCCGATGTGCTCCATTAAATTTGCGGAAAACTGTCCATGACGGTAGAGCACGCTATATCTAAGTCTCATTACGGTCATTGGCAAGATTCTATTCAGCTGAATCCTTTATGGAGTTTGGCCAACACCAGACGGTGTCATTTTGTCACCCTCCATTACAAGATAATTGAGCAGTTTGTTGAACTAGAGCACCCGACCCCATTCTCCACTTCAACGTTAACAACAAAGAGGATCACTTCAGCAATTCTTTCTTGGGAAACGCCGCTAAGAAATTTTATATCCATTGGAAAGTAAACTGGATCAACTGGGAAGGTTATCCAAATCCCTTGCCTATTTGGTTGGAATACAGATCATCTAGAATAAGTTGGGAGAACGCAGTGGTTTCGAACACAAGATTAAGGTTTTAACAACAGGGATAATCACCACTTGTGACCAAGTGTCCTATCTAGGGATAATCCTCTAGAAGAGAAAGAAGACCGAAACCTCTTGGACGCGTAAACAACATCAACTCGCGCAACACAACACGTGGAAAAACGTCAACAGTATACTGGATCGAGACTAATATAGGTGGATGCTGACATATCTTACAACGTGTGGCAGTTTGAGCTCTTTGGCTTTTCTCTCTCTTTCTTTGTCTTCATTTGTTTTTATTGCTTCTCTGTCGTTTCGCCACAAATATAACCTCTTTGGGGTCAGTTATTGTCTATAAAAGAATGTAACTCAACAGGTACAATTTTAAGATCATTTACACAAATCTCCTTGATGAATTTTTGCAGTGCGGCATTCTATAAAGTTAAGCATATTCTATAAAAATATTACGAAAAATTAAGCCTGAGCTGCATGTGCGCGCAGTCTATGGTTCATGTTGATATGCGAAAGAAATGAGGTGTGAGACGGACGTTACTCTCAAAGTCTTGCTCCTTTATTCAAGCTTTCGGTACGACCTCATCAGGATCGGGGGGTGTGGGGGGGGGGGCGTATAGATTCGTTGTGCTCTGTGTCGCCTTGTGTCACAACAGTGGGATGGTATATTTAATACGCACTTATAGGATCTATAACACTTATGATCTATTCGGCTTACTATTTTGTATAGTATAAAAATTGTTCGTTTCGTTACAAATCTGGACTTGCAAGGAAACCTAATAGTCTTTATAAACTAAACATGTAACCTATTAAGTCTATGATGTATTAAATCTATGATATATATCAAGTTTATGCGAGTGTGTTGTTGGTATGTGTATGTGCAGGTATAGAAAAAGCTACTTACCCAGCAAGCCCCTTTCACTGCCGATATAATGTTCTAATTCGTCATCAGTAAGAAACGCATCCTGCAAGAAAGAGACAAAGAGGAAATGTAAAGTATTAAGATAAACCAGAGTTTCATTCGTTTCATAAATACTGTATTTGAAATTAAAATGTGAAAAGTATTTCCAATTCATAATTAAACATCAGTGATGAACGCCAGTCATACTGATGCCGAGATATCAGATTCAGATTCAGATTCAGATTCATTTATTGTCCATATAGGGAATTCTTCTTGTTGGCATATGGGTGTACACATAGGAATATCTGCATACATACATACATACATACGTACATTCATGTACATGTACACATATAAATGAATACAATTTTCAATATATACACAATCGTACAACCATAATTTATACTCACAATACAGTAAACACACACATCATTACAAATTTATATTTCATCACAATTAATTATAATTATCGAAACAAAATGGCAGAAATATAGATCACATGGAGATGAAGAGATCGGAATAAAGACTTGACTCGGAAGAAAACAGTCAACTATATCTTATTTCTTTCATTCATCTAATCATTTCATTCATTTAGCATTATCAAAAAAGATTAACCAACACACAGGGTAATCATGTTCAGAAGACGGGGGCCTGCTTTTCAAGTCATCAGTGTTAACAATATCAAATATTAGAGGTATGCGGTAAATTCTCATTGTGCATAGGAACTAGCATATAAAAAGCATCCAAATGCGATATGATAAATACAGCCGATAAGATCACGTACAAAAATATGCGAACTCATACAAGGATGCATACGGTTATAATAAGATCAGACTACCAATGAATGATTGATGGTTTAAACATGACATATGGAATACTAGACTAAATTTTTTAATTTATTAATCATACTTATTTAGATTGTTGATTAAATTGTCTTTTAAAATTTGGCTGAAACTCAAGGTAAAGAGTATAAGTTAGATTAAGAAAGCTTTTTTCTTTTTTTTCTTTTTTTTTGGGGGGGGGGGTGTATATTCAATGTTAGATGCGAGAATGAGCAATGGGCAAGATGTAGGGCACATCTTGTTTCATACGTGACTTAACGCCTATATTGTAGCCATAGGGCATAAATAGGATGGAACTATCACATACGGCAATAGGCGTTCTTGTATACATTTTGCCATCCAAGTCAGTTCAGCAAGTTACCAGCCGTAGAAAATGGTCTGCCTGGCCATATGCAGCACTAATCTCGCAGCTTTGTTTGAGAGTTTCTGTAGAAGTAGATCAAGTTGGTTCACACTACCCTCTACTTATGGGCTATTCTTGTAGTGATTAGTAACTACAACGTGTAGGCTGAAAATTTGGCCTAGAACAAAATTAATTTCAATGGATCTTGGACAAAACAAACACACTAGCAAAGAAACCACAATCATAAGCCAGTTCAGAGTTAGCTCATTGGCACATTGGTTCGAATGACGTTTATTTTTTTCTCAGTCGGTTAAGGGCACTTCATTCGTTTTTAGAGCGACATAATGCATAAGCTTGCGCGACGTAACAATATATGGAATTCATCAGTTATGTTGAAGCTGAGGATGAACTTGCGTAGACCAGATGACCATCAATGATCCGTCAATTAGCACTTGGAAAAGCATCCATTTCATTATTTTGCATTGAATGTATTAACAATACATCTTTCTATTGATATCGCCAAATACTACTTTTGCTTTCAGGTGGATGTGCAGGCGAGCAGCATTCATAAGGATTAAATGAATGATCATTACATCACAGATACTTATCCCGGTGAATTTAACAACCAACATAATATGCGTGTTGGTACGAATGACCTTTTTTTCTGGTCATGAGCAAAGTGGAACTCCAAACTGGCTTATTAGGGAGATATATCAATATTTGCTGCCTCGTTCGAAATATTCTAGTGTAGACAGGGGCAAAAAAAGAAGAAGAAGAATAGGCCCAAGTGGTGACTTTAGCCTTTATTCAAAGAGTTCTCACTAGGCGTTTTCACATCAGCCCGATTTTTCTAAATAGCGCGCTATTTTCTGAAAGGGGGAATTAAAAAATATCTCGAGCTTGGATTTTTATCGGGCTGATGTGAAAACGCCTACTGTGTAATTGTTTGCCCCAACATGCTTCTTGGTCTTGTTATAATGACCCTTTGTTCCGCTTCGCGTGTGAGAGCACATAATTGACACACGCTAGAGCAGACTTAGGGAATCCCTTTGTACTTCATATTTTCGCATAATACAAAACTATTTTATTGCAGGCAAAACAGCAAAGGCAAACCCAGAGTACTGACGACAAAACCTATGATAGGTGGCGGTGTCCGATTGATATCTACAATCAAAATCATATAATCGAAATAGGCAACATTGTATACATGTGCATGTACTCTAAACCCCCTAGTCATGAACATCATGATTGAATGGCCAGACTTTGGAATCGATGAAAAAAAAAGTGAATAATCAATAAAGAATAACTTGCGCACACAGTGGCTTTAAACACAACATTGATATTCAAACGATCCGCCACCCCACTTTAAAAACACTTAGACATGTCAGGCATTGCGCAACTAACAATTGGTTTATCACGGGTAGTAATAAAGGTAGAATCATCGAGGCGTTACAGTAAAAGGAGTAGAAAAGCAACCTATAGGTGGGACCTGTGTATGCATTCGTCTTTGATAGAACAATTGGACAAGCTAAACGCTATTGTACACTGCGTCCCTAACCAAACACCGAGGCAGGAAGAATTACATGGTACTTGATGCACTCCGTCAGTAGACCAAAGACAACTTCTTGGTCAAGTTGTCAGCATCGAGTTTTCTGTGGAAAAACGGTCATACCTAAGCTGTGAAACAATGACGGGTAATTATTGGCCTCTTTTGGGTGACAATGGTGTTTGCACGACCAGTGATCTAAGCTAAATGGTCCGAGACGGGTAGGTAACGAAGTGAAAAATCCGAACGTTTGAGTCTTGTTAGTCGTGAATGGCAGGGGAGATGTCAGTTTATTCTAAGCCGAGAGCCAATTTTCACTATCGTCTCAGTTCTCCAGGTTTCATCCAACTTTGTCTCTAAGCACTTTGACTGTTACAATTGCCCAACCAGATCGCAAAGTAATACAAATTCAGTTTTTTAATTCAACGAACCACACTACACTGCAGGACTTCTACTTCAACAATTTCCATTGATTATCACGACGTATAAGGAAATGATTGTTCCCTGGTCGGTTATACGCCTTCTCTCATTTTGTATGATTCATATCTCTTGCATGTCATTATGATCAAATTGTTATCTTCATCTACATCACTGGCCAAATTCGTTATTCTCCAAACGAACAGCGAGACAACTATCTGAGGGAGTTTAAAACATGGATAGTTTTTATTGAAGAGGGTGAATATATCCAACTTGTGCGTTGATTACAAAGTACGTACCATTTTTACAGCTTTTATCAGATGTCAATAAAGTCAGTGCAGGTAAGCACTTATCCCGACACAGGTATGCTCTGTATGATCTTGTAACAATCGTTACTTCGGAGCACAGAAAATGAATGATTTGAGAATACGCATTGTGGTATGAAATTTCAAGACGCCCTCTCATAAAAGTTGTCCAAAAATCTGATCAGTCAGTTTGTTCGTCCCACTAAATACAATCAACATATTTTCTGACATATTAATGAATTATTCTCCTCCGCAAACGTTGACGGCTAAAATCTTATATCACTCTTGTGCCCTCTCACTTCATTACATTATCAATTGCAACGAAGTAAAAACCAGTCCCACGACACTCCACATGTGTACTAATTATGTCCGATAGGAAAATATCAAGTAATTCTATAATATTATTATTAGGCCAAGTAAAAAAAGAAACCAGTTTCTCGTCCTCGCGCGCATCGATTTTGGCCGCCGCATCGATTTTGGCCGCCGCATCGATTTTTTTACTATTTACTATTTTCAAAATGGCGCTGAAAATACCAAGAAATTCATAATTCTCGTCCCAGCCCGCTCCCCGCCCGCCTCGATTTTCAGTTGCGGCATCAACTTTTTTTGATATTTACTATTTTTTCGGCCGCCGAAAAAAAGATCGACAATTCACCTACCAATCGTGATGTCATTTCTAATTACGCCTTGCGTCCTCTACTTAGCTGTAGTACAGCTGTAGCTTCTGTAGTGTGTATGTATAACGCGTAACGCATGCATTTCACACTGCGAGCTCGGCAAGAAGGAATGACCCACAAAGCAGTCGAACTGTAGTTGGATGGGCGCGGGCGTGGGCGGCGCCGGCCTGGGCTAGCTGTGATGAACAGCGCACTCGGTACGTCGTGAACGGGATAGCGGCAACATTTTTTTTGCGATCAATCGCTGATATTCCACGCATATTTCGCGCATTGTTCGTATTTTTCCCCGTTTCTCATATTTTAAGCGGATGAATTGTACTGTACAAATGCTTGTGAGGATTGTATCGAGTTTGTATACATTTTCATGTCATTGTGACTACAATTGTATGTGCATGTGTGTGCAGTGTCGGAAGGTACGGTGCCGGTGCAGTGGCCGTGCCGCACCGTATTGGCAAAGTGTGCGTGTCTGTTATGCATGTAGCTGTCCAGGGTCGGTCACCGGTACCATCCCCTGGGGCCTGTTGCATAAAACTCCAACCGGATTTTTTTCCGGTTGAAATCACAAAATTCCGGTTGGAAGCTCCCAACCGGATTTTACATTCTTAGGTTAGCAACCTTAAAAAATTCAGGTTGGGCAAATCCCAACCTGAATTTTCTAAGGTTGCTAAAAAAGTGTTATGCAACGGGACTTGTCTGTCAGCTGTCTGCACGCACGCATGAACACATTCGAATGTGTAGAAGCTCGTACACTCTGCTCTGTAACGTTGCATCGCTGACGGCGATTTATTGTTCTATTTTGAAGAGAAAGTGAATGCGCTTTTCCAGCAAATGTAGAATTATCAAATGGGTGTATCTGCAAAATAAATAACTTTTCCACGGATTCTGGTTTGTCTCGTATTTCTGCGGGATACTTTTCTTTACGATGTAAATTCACGGACACGGCCGTGAGTCATATCATCTGTAGTGTGGGTATACAATCATTCATCATCCAAATGATGAGTGATTTTCAAATGTCTTTTTTAGAACATGAAGAAACATCTTTAAACGTTTAATGCTATAATGCCATATCAGTATCATTTTGACATCCATCTGCTATTGTACAACAGTTTCCAGTTAAATGTGCTACAATTGTACTGTGAAGAAATGCAGATACATACCAGCTGTGTGGACACAAAAAGTCACAAACACCAATGATGAATAAAGCAGTGTTTTGAATATCATACAATTTATTTCAGTCGTACATTCTTTGTTGAAAGACATGTTTTATACCTGTTTCTGAGTAGCACAATACATCAGAATTGCAAGTATAACACTGGTATCAGAAACAGTGGCGGATCCAGAGAGGGGCGCAACCGGCGCACGCCCCCCTTTAATTTTCGTTAAAAACAAAGAAAATAAAAAGAAAAAAGATGAAATGAAACCCGGAAGTGGCACCAGGAGAAATATTAGTCACGCCTCCTCTTTACAGAAATCCTGGATCCGCCCCTGAGAAATGCCATTACAACACTAATAATACCAGTATTAAGATGGTCATTTTCCCTTGACATCTGTAGTGGAAAGAAAAAGCAAATGTATTTCGGCATGCATGAAGTTTCATTTCAAGTATGGTACATAATCTATTTGTTTGAGTGCAGGCAAGACATACTGTACACTTGGGACCTGGTCTCTCATAACACAGCAGAGCTACCAGAGTGATATTTCATTTCATAAATTGGATGTAAGAAAATAGTAAAGCCCTCTCTCGTTACCTTTCTCAGAATTACCGGATGAGAAACACATATTACTTCCATTTTGACAATCCTCGAAATAATAGTAAGATATCAAATAGTAAGGACCTCCCTCATCGCCTTGCTCAAAAAACCCGGACGAGAAACTGCTATCTTTTTTTACTTGGCCTTACATGTCATAAACGACAATTTTTAAAATTTTGACTTGACCTTTGACCTACGACGACAACACTGGAGGATAGAAGAGAATGAGGCACTCAGCCTTTGTTGTGTACAGGCATCATAAAAAGTGAACACTTTTCAGATATAGTCTTCAGGAATTCCAGCTTTTTTTACTATTCATACACAACGGAAGCTTTGAAATGGTACCAGGTACTTCGTAACCCGGAGCGTAAAAAACAAAATGACTCGCCCGTGGTTCAGATATTGCATGATAGGAAATCAGTTAGTCATCGCTCTTTCGTCATCGCGCCTCTGACTCGTTTCCTGACGTCATCCGTTTTCATTTTCTCTGTCGGTGCATCAAACCTACGACCATTTGCATCAAACTCCCAAACAGAGCCCTGTGTGACACATATTTAAACAAGATTGAGTCACCAGCTAAATACGGGCAGAGATACTTGTGAATATTTGAGCACAGTATTGTCCCTAAATTCGCAAGTAAATAGGATACCGGGCACTGCATTTGTCAGTTTATCCACCCTTGCTACAGAGACAAACACACTCTCTCACGGTAACCGAGTGACATAATCACATGTTGGGCACCGGATTCTTGTTGGCGTACGGAATGTACCTGTTGTTGTTTTTGTTTACAAAAAAAAAATACACAAATGGGGCTTTATTGAAAAACAAATTGCCCCAGACAATACTGACATCAAATCAGGCGATATCATAAAGAGCTCAAACACTTTTATCATTACGTGTACAATATTATGCTTTAGTAAAATATTCCAAAGGGAGAGCTCATAACAGAATGTCTCTGAGGTAATCATTAAAGTAGGTTCATACATGCATTGTATGCAGGGCTCGACACTAACGGTGGCCTGGTGGCCCGGGGCCACCAAAAATGAAAGTCGGGCCACCAAATTTCAAAAAAGGGCAAATTTGGTGGCCCCCCTCGGGCACCAAAATTTTTTGAAAAGTATGTCAATAAATTCGTAACTTTTTGCGCCGGAAATTAGCAGTTAAATTTGTTTAAAGGATGGATGAAAAGGACTGAATGAGTGCCTGAGAGTGAGTGTTGCAAGTTTGTTGAAGTTTATTTATGAGTAGATATGTCTAACTTCTAATTCTTACTATCACAAAACTTAAACATTTGACTCATTAAAAAAAAAGGACTTTTAATGTGTTTTATTGTGTTTTTTTCGGGACACCAAATTTTTCTCTCGGGCCACCAAAAATTTGAAATTTAGGATTTTGGTGGCCCCATCGGGCCACCAAACAAAAAAGTTAGTGTCGAGCCATGATGTATGTTATAGTTTATGGAGATAGGACTTTAAGCGAACATTTTGTTAGTGCTCACTTTTGGATTGTTGGTTATATGGAGAGTTTGGTTATACGGATGGTCTTTGGCATGATATTCAAATCCCGTTTGTAATCAATGATGATGCAAAAAGAAAAAAACAGAGATATTCACGTCCTTCCCAAGAGCCTCTTTCTTCCTCTTTCCCTATGTCTTTCTGCCTGAAAATGCATCATAGCAGGGCCCTGTTTCATGAAGCTGTTCGTAAAGTTACGAACGACTTACGAACGACTGGTGATCAGTTTTGATGTGCTATACTTATCAGAATTTCAATAATTCAGCACAAGAACTGATCACCAGTCGTTCGTAGGTCGTTCGTAACTTTAAGAACACCTTTATGAAACACCCCAGGTGTAGTACCTCCCCCAGAACTGCTTATTCTTTCCCAATTTCAAAATCTTGCTTTCTCTCTTTCCCGTATCTCCACCTCTTATGATGGAACGTGGTCATACAAAATAACGCATTTACTTGTATTTTATTCAAAAAAATATTATAATGGACGTCCATGTTACGTCGTAGATGATGGTGTCAATGATCAGTAGTTACTGACTTTCTGTAATCTAACCTATTATGTTATCGAAGACCTACAGATGGTGATTTGGCTCAGTCGGTAGCGCGTCTGCAGGCCTCACGATCCTAGGACCCCGGTTCGATACCCCGGTCCCACTGAGCAATGTTGTGTGTAATCATACCGTCCCCTCTAGTAAGAGGCAAAACACTCTGTTCCTCGGATAGGACACACTGTAAAATGGAGGTCCCGTGTGTGAGAGAGTCACAAATCATGCAAAGAGTAGGGTGTTTAACCCGGCCAGGTGAAGTGGAACCGCCTTACATCCAACTGGACACCATGGAAGACCAGCTATTATAGTTGAATATGGGCTATCCAGCCATCTTCTCAGATGGAAAATGAAATAAACAAACAAACAAACAAACAAACAAACAATACTATTCTAAGGCAGAAAGGTTCATCCCACGAAGACCCTCACTGATGTTTATTGTGGTGATATACGAGACCTTCCTCTTTTGTTTTCAGGTATTTATTTTTGGCTGGTAAGCCTATACTACTAGACAGCTGCGTATTTTAGTCGTCACCGTGATACGAAAGAAAATAAAGAGACAGTGCAGACGGTGCATTGCCGTACCACCATTTCTATTTTGTATACTGTACTGGCTAATATTGTGGCGCCGCAAACACGCCTCAATAAAGTGAGGATACTTCAATTGAAGAATTAAACTTATCTCGTATTCACTCTCTTTTAGTATTCGTCGGGACTTTTCCTTGGGCGTTGCTGTTGCTTTGTTACTGAAGGTCGCTCGTTCCTTTTGCAAACCCAGCCACTATATTCGTGACTATTCTCCCAAGATATCTCATCGTCATAGAGTGTTTCTAACCTATGCCTGATCTTCTTCTGTGTTAGCCGTGAAAAGGGATCTGGTAAAAAAATAAAGGAGGGGGAAGAATATCTCCGAAAAAAAACACCTTATTTGTGGTCCAAGTCGCCCGGATCAAATTGCACAAATAGCGGATTTGCCCTCCCGACTTAGATTTTAGTCATTTGTATTTGTCGTGTTTAAGTGATCAAGTCGTCTTCTGTCGATTTACTCTAAACATAGCAACAGTGGCCTTATAAACACTTGAATGAAGTTCATTAAAGTCATTTACAAACACACAAGATAATTATGACAACTCAAACTTCCTTTTCTCTCGCAACCTCGATGTACAGCATAATCTCTGCATATGGGTCTGGTTTTTACAAAGGTTTTAATGATGTTACAAAGAAAATACAAATGATAACGTTGAAGATTAAAGAAAATAGTGGAAATCGCGTGTAAAATGTCGATCGCTTTTCGCGACCTTAGGGTAAGGAGCAATGCCCTGCCGCCGAGAATAGCGCCGAGCTACGTGACCATACATCGCTCAGGGCATGACTCCGATCGTTACGCACGAGCACACACCATGTGCGCAATGTACACGTGCGTTCTTTCCTAAGACGTGCCTCATTGTTGATGGACAAATAGACAATAGGAGTAAGGGGGGGGGGGGTCATCAGCCCCCCTTTTTACAAGGTCGATCGGATAACGTTAGTCTTTGGAAAGATCGATGGACGGTGGGCTTCTTATGACATGTAGAGCAATCTTGGGCCTTGTATTACAGACAAGACATGATTACCTATTGACGAAAAAGTTAGATTGCCAGGTGCTCGTAACAACCTTTAGCCAACAAAGGACAAGGAGACCCAGTAATAAAGCAGCGGACCACTCCAATTATATCTGTAAGTTGATATATTCTAGTCTCAAACAGTCATCGACGTAGATTGTTTTCTACGTCTTGACGAAACATTCGTACCTTTGTTTAAATACGCCTACTCATACAAATGGATATCAACAAAGATGCCAAATGAAGAAAAAGAGTGAAGACATCGTTGGAGAAAAGGGAAAAATGTACGATAAGGGGATCTTGGAAGGAGGAAGCAAAAAAGGTGGAAGAATAGCTTTGATCAGACAGTCAGAATGAAGCATACACTTTCAACAAAAAATTTATTCTACAACATAGCGCTATAAGAGATGGATGAGTGAACAGCGTTTATGAATGATAACGAGCATTTAGACTACATGGAAAACAATTCACGACTGTGATCATCAGGATACTAGGTGGTAAATTTGCACGATTCGAGTCAGCTTTCAGGGCTCAGAATGAGAACAGAAAATGACTAAAAATGCTGGCAGGACAAAACATTGAGTTACGATTATAGTGTGGATTTTCCGGTTGATCGCAACTCTTTCATAACATGGCACGGATGTCGGGGCATGCGTCGTGAAGTTTTGCGAGACCGTCAAAAGATCTACACGGACAACATTACAGTTCAATTTGCTCTTACTTCCAATGACTTCCTAGGGAATAACACGACACACACACACACACACACACACACACACACACACACACACACACACACACACACACACACACACACACACACACACACACACACACACGAGCGCGCGCACACACCCAACACACACGGAAGCAGACATGAATAATTATTGTCAACAAAGAAAAACAAGAACGAAACCATATTATGCAAGCGAGTACTCTAATCCGCTGTGATGTTTTGGTTGTTAAGTATGACTAAAGGGTCGTGATCACTCAGTACAATGGAAGTCAGAAAATCGATCTATCCTGCTTGTCATTTTCACGTTGACTACAGATGATTAAAAAAAAAAACATCGTTATCATCTCATCATTTCGTCATTCATTCAAACTCGTCTTTATATTTTTCCTTCCTCCCTTTCAATGCTATCAAGATCTTTTCGAACTGTGTGCAGATGACTCAGGATCAATTTGACAAATCCGACTTTCTTTAAATCCTTCGCTATTCCACTTCCTAGCTTTAATCAGGGACGTCTCCTTCAATTTGTAGTACCTGGCTTGTTGCTTATCAAACGCCACTCGAGTCTTTCTAGATCATGGATCCACGTTTTATGATCGTTGCTATCTTATAATCAAGGTGTCAATCTGTTTGCGCCAATTTCATAGATCCGTTGACCAAAGGCTTATTTTTCGAGGTTTTTAATCAATTTCTTGCCAATCTCATATCTTTGTTGTGCAGGTGCAAATGCCATGTTCTCTCTTAAAAGATTGTGCTGTAGAATAATCGCTGCTCTTTGCAGGTTCAGGTTACAGGTTCTTGTTCTTTGTTATGTATAACTGCTCACGAGACGTAAGATCAGTCTTTTACTCGGTATTCTAAAAAAATCTTCCGTTTACTTTCATCGGTCAACCTTATCCACCAAGCACTTTGTCTATATCCACGTGGCGTTACTTGGCCATGAATCTTGAACCCGTGTGACGCGCTCTTTTACGGGTAACGTTCCATGAAGAGACGTCCTTGTCCTTACGTCCCTAATCTTTGCACACGTGACTGACTTCCATCACCATCTCACACTGAGTCATTCACTCATCGTACAAGAGACTTACATCGAACAGAATGGCCGAAACAATACTGGCAACGAATACAACAGCATTACCCCTAAACAAGATTGGTCGACTAATCATGCTGATGAATATTCTGAAGTAAAGAAAAGTTGAAAAAGGTATAGGAACAATAACGAAAGGAAGGAACCTTATAATTGTGTTTTTTCAGTCACGATTTCTGGGCTAAGAGTTGTTACACGATTTTGTGGATTGATTGAAGCACAACTAACATGACTATATAATGTTGAATGTCAGCCTACGGCCTACACGACAATGATATCCATCTGTTCTATATGCTACATTGGAATCTAAATAAGCAATGAGTTTCAAAGCGCCACTTCGCATGGTTTCCTAGAAGTACACGAGCTCGAAGGAGCGCCAAACCGTCGATTGGGGCAGGCTAGGTCGAAGAGAGCGCTGTCGTTAAGTAGGTTGGCCTCGACCAGGGAGGTGAGTAACTTCCCGCCTCGACTGAGAAATTAATAGTCCTGGTGTCCAGCTCTGTGGACACCAAGGCTTTCGAGCTGCCGTCCGGATCACTACCATCGGTGGCTGTCGGAATGAGGGAATCCTGACGGACTGAACTTGTATTAACAAACCCCGATGGAAGCATATATGAAATAACACATTACATTGGTATCATAAAATCAACGATGTGATAACATATAGAATTTATTGAAGACCCTTTGGGTATTATCCAGGGGTGCCCGGGGAGAAGCGGTTCATTTTGAGGGATATGTCGAGATCCCCCAAACTTCATGTCCCTTTCATTAATGTGTAGAGCTAACCGTGCCCAGAGGCAGAAAGCTTCGCACATGTTTCTTTGTTTAATCAGTTCTCTCGACCTACGTTTGCCGAGGTACTTTAATTTGAGGGGGATGGGGATTCAAGAGCGAAGCGTGTAAGTGACGGTTACTGTGCAAACGTGAAATTGTGAAGAAACTTCTTTTGTTTGCTTGCGTCAACACACAATGGGTCACACACCCTTCCAATTCTACAGTATCCATGTGAACGCGGTTAGGCTGATAGTTCCATAAACCATATTCTAGGTGAGCCTGCAGCCATACGAAATCGATTTACTCTGCTACAAAAACAGCACACATACGCTCAAACATACACAAACACGAACTTAGCTGTGCACATTGATTTTGAGAAACGAAGAGGTTTAAAAATTGTACAACCAGTGCAATCAGAACTGTAGATTTGATGTGTGTAACATCTTATGACTAACAACTAATGAAAACACGCAGAATAGGAATATTGCAATCATAATTTCATAAAAGATAAAAGCAGCTTCAAGAAAGTGAGGTGCTGCTACTAACAGAAACATTTAATTTAATTCAATAACATTTATAAGATGAAATATCGCCCTTCCCTCCCTCCAAATATGGTAATTTGTATCAAGATACAAAATCTATAGTTACTCGAAGGAGAAATGATTGTCATTGTCTTCATCCACTACTCTGATGAAAAAAAGAAAAGAAATGAGAATGGTCCTGCCACCTTCAGATCAAAACCGTACGTGACATTCAGCCTAGTCGTGTGTGATAACTTTCGTTTCTACTCGAATGTAACAATACATGCAGGGTGAGTCATAATTGATTAAAACATCTATTATCTGTTCCAGCCCCCCCCCCCCCACATACACACATACACACTCATACATTCACGCATGATAGCAATGTATACATTGAGAATGTATCACACCTGAGCCACACACACACACACTGGCCTTCAAACGAAATATGTTCGCACCTGTCTCTACACCAGCAAAGACAAAAGACTTGCAAGGACGACAATGGAGAGAACAAAATGGGTCATTCTCCTTCTTGCCATCTTACAAGCTAGTCGATCGATTGACTTACATACCGCATTAGCGGCCAGTCGGAGTAAACAACTAGTGCGCTTTCACTTTCTCGATCAGCATCTAGCTGTCTCGATTTCAGCGCACGCACAAACCATGTCACAATAACTGCATTTAACTATTTCGTTATTACTGAACGTAATAATGATTGATATGAATGAATACATTCATTTATTGAGTGATTCCCGCTTTACCAGATATCTTCCATCATTATATTTCCTATTCTATCAACCTTGCAAAGTGTGTTTTGTTTTTCTTACCGTTTAGTTAATGTGTACGTATCTTTGGTAATTTACTCTTGCATAAACCTTATGCAAAACGTATTTCTTACAAATTGCTCAAACAAGGTGAATCGTGAAATGTATGCTGTTTATTATGTATTACATTTTTGTTGGATGGGAATAAATTATAATTGAACTGATCTGAATTGAACGGAATTGGACTTTCTCAACATATGAGATATTTATGGATATATAGGGCCTAACATACAACTGACAAAATGTTGCGATGATCAAAACTCATGAACTATTGTCAGTTCAAGGTAAAGAAGAGATAAGAGTATACACTTTTATTGTTTTTTAATAGTATAAGAAAAAAAAAGGAGAAATCTATGCCGTAGGTGAACAGAGCGAGCACCAAATATTGAAACTGATCAGTAATGAAGATGATCAGGTCAGTTAAATGGGTGCATGCCTGGCACAAAGCCCATCTTCTATTTTGGCCATACGACTCTATTCCGCAGTTCTCCACTAGTCCGCGCGTCTATTGTTAGTAACACCTGCTGGACCCCCTCAGTAAACAGACAGCCACTTACCCCAGCATGAGACGACGCAACAAAACAAATGCCGATCGAGTAGAGGACACCGACGAACATTTTCCAAAACAACATCGTTCACAAAAGGACGAGGAAGGGGGAAATAGAGTTGTCCTCAGCCCTCTCCGTGATCCGATGATGGTACAGACACAAAAAAAAAATCGATCGTCAGAGAGTTGCGTGCACTCATAAATTAGAAGATCCACCCGGAAGAGAGTTCCTAACAGCACAGGTTATTCCTTGAGCCAGCGAGTAAGTGCTGGCATCCTTTGGAACCAGTGGCGATCCCTGACCTGGACTCAGAGCGAAAACAAAACATTAGCTAGCAGACGATACTTGCCTGGCCTCCTGACTGGACGAGCGGTCAGTGATGGACTGATGATCATCCTTCGTCCTTTGTGCGATTTGATGGACAGAAATTGAACACACGACCGGTCCCGTTATGTTTCCTTCCCACTGGTCAGTGAGGTCTTCTCAGTGTTGACGCGAGCCTGCTGGACCGGAAAGTTTGGCACAGGACCCACGGGAGTGGTCGCTCAAACAGACCCTCTTGGGAGTATTGTTTCTGGAAGAAAAGGGGACCCTCCCGAGTTGGTTCGCCGCCTTCAGACCTCGGCTCGTCTTATCCACAGGTCAAGTCACTAACGTCCTGTCCTATTTTACTTACCCTAGTCAACCATTGATGTACTAGGTGAGCTTAGTACCTGCTACAACTACAACTACAACTACAACTACAACTACAACTACAACTACAACTACTTTGTCATGTTGACCAGGATTTAATACACTCTTCGTTAAAAACACTGAAGATTTGTCCACTTCTGTATTTGCTAAAAGTAATAGCGTCACTCAAATACTACATTATGATCTCAACAACCCAAAATTTGTTCTGTGTGTACTGCAGCCTAGGCTGTTCATCCTAATCGAAAACACCAGAGGATCATTCTGGTATGCTTGTTGATGGATCTTTAAGCAATTGACGTAGCAATTCAGGTCTGAGATCGTAGACTATAGCCTTCTCCGAATTACTTGATCACCTAATTTCCATAACAAAAGTACCTCTCCGCCGTCGATTCATTCCCCTGTATCACAACACTCGAATTCGAAAACTCGAAAAAGAACGTCATTCCACTAAAAATGTTGTGACTCTCCCGTCTGCATCCTTTGGAACGTTGTGAAGACACGCTCACGCAAGCCCCAACACGTTTCGTGTGAAATAAGAAAGTTTTGATGTTGCACAGACCTGATACGTGGAATACCGCTCTATGTAACGATTGTAGCCATGTAAAATAGATAAGTAGGAAAGCCGAACCTTCACTTGTTTTGTTTATTCAAAAGAAAATGAGAAAGTTATAAAGGAGTTTTAGACGAAATCGTCATAGCCTTACAAATCTCTCAAGGGGGGGGGGGGGGGGGGTGGGGGTGGGGGTTCGTGGTGTAGTGGAAAATACTGTTGACCTTGAAACGGGGGTTCCGAGTTCGACTTCTGCAGAATAAATGCGTGTTGACACATGATGTTATTATTCCTGTATGAGATGAGATGGTATTTATTGGAACAGATATAACGTTTATAAAGGATTGATTTTTTGATGTTGCATTGGTTGATCAATAGGTACTGTTATATATTCAGCTATCATATAATGCGTATAGAATGAATATTTTCTATACGCATTATATGATATATGTTGATGATCATGTGTATATGGGTGCATGAATATTATATGTATAGGAAGTATATGAATATAGATAGATAGAGAGACAGATAGAGGTGTGTACAGGAAAAACAGCATAGTACACTGTGCGACACAGTCTTGTTATATCACGCAGTATATAAGTACATAAAGATTTTGCCAGCAATAGTTAATTTTGTTATATGTTATTATGTGTATACTGTGTATTTTTGTGTTATGTGCCTATGGCAACACACCATCTACTCTTTACTGGACCCTGGTTCCATGCCTGCCATTGTGATTGTTTGTAAACCAGCTGTAGGAGTTAAAGACCGGCAATGACCACGAGAATGCTCATGTATTGTACTTTTAAACAATCCTCCACTGACACACTTGCATGAACACTGGACCCATTTCTTTATACCATCGGACCCTACTCCTGCCTGACATACCTCTCCCAATATATCACATGATCACTCTCATCCCGCCACAGACAGCCACAAGACAACCCAAGAAACACACACACGTCTGCTTTAAACAGGTAACTACATCATTATGTTTAATAGTCATGATATGTGGTGTAGTTATGTTTGATATTTTTTATTGTATGATATACCTGTATGTAATATATACCCATTATTATATATTTACTTACAGTAATACATTGTTGAATGTTTTGCAATTGCCAAATTTGTTGCCTAGTATGCTCCGAAGTTGTTAACTCATGCTGAAATTGTACTCAATGTATTATGTTCATTACTTCATAATATGATCTTTTATGCTCAAAACATCCATTTCATTTCGTATAAACAGACAACAAAGCTGACGAAGACCTGAGGTAGAAAGCTTCCACCAGCATCCTGCGACATTTTCTGTCCTCATTCTCATTATTGTCTCGATTATATATATATATATATATATATATATATATATATATATATATATATATATATATATATATATATATATCGAACCCGGGTTCAATTCCCGGCGATTCCGGTTGGAGAACAATTTTTCAACTTGTCCTTCCAAAAAGGTAGGTACAGTAAGACTAAGAGGGATGATAATTCCAAGCTAAGCACCATCTTCTCCTTCGTCATATATGTATACATATGTATAAACACACACATAAATATATATATATATATATACATATATATATAAACATATATATTAGATAGATAGATATGTTATATTATATATAAATAATTGAGATATATATGTATATATATATATATATATATATATATATATATATATATATAGATGTGTGGATATAGATACAGTAATTTTAGTTCTGTTGATATATTCTTGCAACTACATCTCAGGCCTCTTGAAATTCCGTGTTGCTTATTCATTACAACACAAGATAGCTTGCTTCGCTGGATACAGAAAATTCGCATTGCTTTAATTTGAAGAGACGTCAATTTGCATCACTCTGTTCCCTGAAAACATGTGAAAATTCATTCCATGACCTTTTTATTCTAGTCCGATCTACCTGAACTTCTACCATTCTTTCTTTTTTAATTTACTTTGTCAAAGTTTATCTAAACCTGGGTTAGAAGGGCACCCTAAGATGAGGTTCTTAGCTTTGGAAGAGACACCGTAAGATATCAACACACATTCTCCGTTTTTGTTGTTTTGCTTGAGGATGAGTGTTGGTTTAATAGTTACCTGTACCGGTTAGGTGTTGACTATCAATGATTTGAGTAATACTTTTTTATAGCGTGCACTTATAAGGCCTTTTCAGAGATTTCGGAATGCAGGTAATGATCTAGCCAGCTACTTAAGACCTTTGTTCTCTAGCCCTATTCAAAATGTAACCTCGGTCGGGACACACGAAAAAAAAAAAGAAGAAAGGAAGTGTCGTAAACCTCTTTCATGCATATGAGCCTGTGAGTGTGCTTTTACCTTGTGAACTTTCGTCAGGTTTTGGAACAATTTTGCTTGCCTTATAATGCTATAATCATACTCTTAGAATCAAAGGCAGTTGTGTTTGAAATGAACTCTATAGGGTGCCTAGCAATGTCGATCAACAGAATACAGAAATATTAATAGAACATAACAATTACTATGTCCTTTAAGCTGTTAAGTGAGAAATATTTCCCCTTCCCTAATGAAGGAGGAAAGTAAAGTTTTCTATTATCATTCTCGGAAAGCAACATGCGGAATTCTTTTCATATTTCCTTTTATCGTGGCACTGTTGCATTGATAATTTCGATGGAGATTGTGCTCTTTTTTTTTCTTGTGAAGATGTTTGTCAATATGACACCACCAATTACGAAATTTATTACATTGATAACTATGCATATAAAAGTACTTCTATGTCAAATAGTCAGTATGGTTTGTATGTGTATGTTTTCGAAAATGATTCATTGATTAAGAAATGTGCCATGCAGAAACAATAAATGAAGAACAAACCTAAATGAAATGAAATGTGATTCAACCTGCTGTTCAGTTATGGTTACATGTGAGGATGGGTCATGGTGACGGCAACTTTTAGCCCGTTTCTGGAGAATGCTGCATGTAATATCAGTTTCGTGGAATTGCATCCATTACCACATTGAAAAAAAACAACACACTGACTAGTTTTTTTTTTTTAGAGTGTGATTGTTTGCGATGTATGCCCTGAAGTCATGGGTGATTGCTTGAGACAAAACTATCGATTCCATCTTAACGGAAACTGGAACTTACCTCTTAAAAAAGAAAGAAATGAAAGTATAGGGCTACTTTATTCCAGCGAGGATTCATATCAGCATAGGTCACACAACACTTGATATACGGTCACATGTGTCCATTGAATCATGGGAACAGAAAAAAAAAAGAAAATGGTTTAAAAAACAGACTATCAAACAAGCATTTTCCTTGTAATATCTTCCACAGAGTAATGCAAGTGAATCAATAATCAACTCAATATGCTACATAGGATAAATTTTGACGTAAATCCAGGAAATGAAAATCAACTTTCTAACAATAGGAGAGCAACTGTCTTCTCGACGCAAAAGAACATTTTTGTATAAAGAAGGTCTGCATGAGCAGTCTTTTCAATTAAAAAAAAGATGAAACTGCTGAGAGTTTTTGACAGAAACAATACCATTACCTTATCCTCTCCCTCTTTCCTTGTGAAGTTTATGCGTGAATTTATTACACTATAGTTCCAATTGTTTGATGGTATTAGTACTGTAACGTGGAAAGGAATTGCAGTACCTTATTGTAAAATCAAACTACGGTAAATTACTGTGCAACATGGTTGCCAGTACTTTACTGTAAGTATTCCGAATGTACAGTAATGTACTGCCGAAAGGACTTACAGTAATTTACTGTAAAATCAAATTGTGCAGCTAGGTTGTTAGTAATTTAATGTAATTTCTACAATACTTTAAACCAAATAAGTAATGAAAGTTATATTGAGGAGATTGGTTGTTTATGTTTATTGACCATATAAAAAACAACTGTACAATTGTATAATTGGAACTATACTATACAACTGAAAGTCTAGTATCCTAGATTCACTCACAGACTTTAAATACCCACAGCAGTTTCGCCTTTTTAATTGAAAAGACTGCTTATACATACCTTCTTTATAGGATGGTTTGTCTTTTGGCTTCCAGAAGACGATTACTCTCCTATTGTCTGACAGGAGATGACAATACCATTTTCAGCTAACTAAAAAAGTTCTGTGACACGAACTTGTAATATCATTTTGTCAAAATTGTAACGAGTTCTGATCGATCTATTTTGTTTTGTTTTGCAGTCCTCGATCTGTAAACGTTCTTCTCCTCACCGAAGTTTTTTTTTTCAAAGACAATTAATAAGATTTTCGGATTTCACTTCGAGCTGTAACAGTTCTTCCTCTCACCGAAATCTTTTTTCAAGGACAATGAGATTTTCGGATTTCACTTCGGTCCCTGACCTCGGTAGGCTATCAGTGATGCGAGAGGACCATGCTTATAAAAAAAAAATCCGGATCAGTTAAAAGTTAATCTTCAAGAAAAAGTAAAAAATTAATGATCTTGGCAGTGAGGATGTAATTAAACTTGCGTGAAAATCAAGGAAGCTGTATGAAATTGTGAATTTTTGCTAAGTTTAACATAACACTTTTGGGATTGTCAATATCAATATGCAAATGAGTGAGTTGATGACGTCATCGCCTCATATCTTGCCATAGTGTTTGAATTCGGATCGTCAATTTTGTTTTGTATTCCATGAACGGAAAAGTGTGAGGTGATGACATCATCAATTAACTATTTTGCATATTCGTATCTGTTGGGGAACTGTTTTGCGAAAATCAAAAAAAAAAAAGGTCACGAGTTGTAACTTTCCTATTTTTCAAAAACCATTTCGATCTAATTTTCTATGTTGTGCTTGTAAACTTTTACTCTTCCCTTCAAACTAGTTTTAACTGGTCCGGAATTTCACTTTCAACCTTCGAAGACAGATTCATGAGACACTCTGCACATATCCTCAAATAATAATAATTATAAATATTCAAATTAATGGAGGGAATGGTAGTATACTTCTCTAATTCATCTTTAACAGGCTTGGGTTTGCTTTTTTTTGTTTTGTTTTATTTTATTCTATTTTATTTCATATTTTCACGACATGAAGTAGTGTGGTCAATTAATGTTAAATGATAATATGGTTCCATGTCAACAATCTATAGATAACTGCCTTCAATATTTTGTGTTAGTGCTAATGTAGGTCGATGTTTCATGTAACACATATGGAGAGGTATACACACACTGATGCACACACTTACACACATGTAATTATATTGATGTATTCATTAATTTATTCACTTATTTGTTTATATTGCTTAATCATGTAAATGTAGCATAGAGCGCATAGAGACATATGCACTATTTGTTATGCGCCATAAGCACTGTTATTTATTATTATCATTATCATTGTTATCACATCATCATCATCATCATTATGTATATGTATGATTTGTGTGTATCATCTCTGTTAACTTTCGTCTCTGACATTATTCATCTAGATTAGGGCTCATAAGATGTGGTTTATGTTTTCCAGATATTAGCGAAATGTAGTAGTAAATTTCAGATATAAGTTTGGGCAACAAGTAATTTCTGCACAGCTTTTACTGAGATGTGATACGGATTTTATGCAGTCTCCTGTTGTAGGGCAGTCCTTCATGACGTCATGGTAATCGACGACTCTTACGATACACGAACAACCGCACAATGCATGAAGCGTTATATGCATAGCCGCGAATCAACAGGCTATCACTGTAAGGGGTGTGAGTTTTAGGAAAGTAAGAGAATCTTTTTTTTTAAAGGAAAAAACAAAAGAATAGATGATGTGCATTTGTCACTGAGGAACATACATGTGTTAACAACAGGGTATTTGGAAATCCATCCTTTGCTATTGATTCTTATCAACGCCATATTTGGTCATGTTGTTGTTGTTTCTGCTGCACAATTTTATAATAATATCAATGATAATAATAAGGTCTTATCAACCCAGGGTAGCCTCTTCAGTGTTGCCACTGCTCTACCAGAGGGTCCAGCTATTATTATTACCCTAGCATTGCCAGGTACCCATTTACACACCTGGGTCGAGAGGGACATGGTGGGTAAAAACATCTTGTCCAAGGACGTAAGCACTGGGTAAGGATTCGAACTCGGGTCCTCCGATCGCGAGTCAGGAGTCTTATCCACTATGCCACAGCGCCCCCCCCCTCCCCTCCCCCCCCCCCCCCCCCCCACTTAAAAAAAATTACAATTAGAAATAATAATGCAACAATGTTTAGGAATCATATTGTCTGAAGAAGGTATTCATTAGCAAGTAATGATAAATATACAGGGCCAAGCTCAATCTAATAAATATAGGTTCGTACTAGTTTGCACATTACAGTATCACACTGGGAGCATCTTGTACGGGTGCAACTTTGCACCTTCAGACTAGTCAGGTGCCAAGTTGCACCTTTAACTGTGATCACGGGTCTGAAAGGTGCAAAGTTGCACCAGTAAAGATGCTCTCAGTGTAACACTGGTAAAGGTGGAAAGATGAACGTATTTTTCGTAGAGTGATTATCACGGGAATAATTTTGACAGATTCATCGCAAATGTAATTTCCGTCTCTTCAAATTAGTTTGTCAGCATTCCGAAGAGCTTTATCTTTCTTTCTTTTTTACTTATCCACCGTCCACGTTGAGCATGGTGCAGTACTATATATCACGTGATTTTTCTGTTTGGGAGATACAGAAGAAAAAGTCTTCTTTACCCATGTAGACATTGATACTCCTCTCATTTTCTTTGCCTTCCCAACTTTAAAACCCAAATCCCTCTTGAGATGTATGTGGTAATAAAACTGCATGTAGTTAAATTACAACTCAAATTGGCCACTTTCACTCATCACAGTGATTAAAGGGTGCCATAGTTTTTCCATAAACTATTACCCGTATTCGCAGATACCAGTATAAAGTATCAAAATGTGTAAGAGCTTTTGGGAATGTTCGTCACCAGCTCCCAACGTTGAGCTCAATATCATTTTCTCTATATACTCCCGCCCCGCCCCCTTATGGGCCCGAATTCACGAAGGTGGTACAAAGTAAACCATGGTTTAAACCATGGACAAAACCATGGAGCGCCAAGTGTCGCACGGAATATTTCGTTACGAAATTGGTCATTTCGTCGACAAAATGACCGTTTCGTTAACGAAATTATCATTTCGTGGACAAAATGTTCATCTAGTTACAAGATGTTGTCATTTCGTGACAAAATATTCATTTCATCGACGAAATGACTGATTTCGTAACGAAATATTCCGCGCGACACTTGGCGCTCCATGGTTTTTGTCCATGGTTTCATTTGTACCACCTTCGTGAATTCGGGCCATTATGTTTTGATGTATACATGAAAGTGATGCATGGTATAAATGCGGATGTGCGAAAGTCACACGCAGGGTAGTCTGGTATCCAGACCCTTTGCCCTATGTAGTCCCTTCCCAAAAATGGGCCCTGTTTTCGACGTTGAGGGCGTCAATTTTCTGTATAGCAAAATACATGTAGTACAAGTAGAGGGTCTGGAAGCCAGGATTGAACGCACTTCTGTGATGCTTGCAGTGGTTATCTGCCTCTCTTCATTAGCATGATTTCATTGGTGAGGAATATGAAGATGACTCTCACTGTCCTTTGACACTACGTAGCTCTAAGGGAGGCTTGAGTCTTAAAATTCATGCGTCCATTACTCTAAATCGCCCCATCCCCACGCTTGCTCCGAAAACCGTAAAACACTAACACTTTATTATTATGTTAGCGAACAGACGAAATTTTCCAACCTACAAACGCACACCAGCATGTGTAGGATTATCTAGGCATCACAGTCACACAAACAAACAAAAATCACAGGCGCACACACACGCACACACACACACACACACACACACACACACACACACACACACACACACACACAAACGTAAGCGAATATACAGATATCATTACCATTACCATAGCCAGATGTAGATATGCACGGCAGGTGCATGTTAAAGTTTCGACTCAAATAGAAGAGGAAAAGATCCCACATTTTTTTTTACTCATGAAATCTAATACATTTATTGTTGCTCTGATTTTAGACACTGTACAAATAAATTATTTCTGTCAGGCTCGCTCAATAATCATTTAGTGACATTGTAGAGAGCTTGGTACATTGCAGGCTCATGATTCATGAGAATAACAGAGGCTGAAAATGAGATGCGGAAAAGGGATCATGCTGTACTCTTCCATCTACTAGTACTCCAATTTAGGACAAGGGTGGGACAAGGGACAAAGTTGAGAGTGTTGGGCAGAATTCTTCCTGACGAACGTCAGTAAACATGCAGGCATAGCTTGGGATAGATAGAGAGAGAGATTTTGCTACTTGACACGGCCCAAAGTAGAAGACTTTCTTCAATGGTGTAATTTTGCTCCACACAAAGCGCTAAACGAGAGCTACACAACCTCAGCGCAAATGTTTGTCCAGCTATATGCAGTGACTATAGAGTCGCTTCGGGATGGGGAGGGGAGGGGGGGGGGCTGAATGAAATATACAGGAATGCAGCATTTCGTTGCATCTTTGCACTTTGTGTTAGTAGTTTGATGTTCCTCCAACCTTGTAACTTCTTGCTTTGTTCGCTTTATCACCGATATGTTTAATGAGCTTAGTAAGTTGCCTTGGCTGGCAAAAATCTAACATTCATGAAAACGAGAGAGAGACATCAGCATGCAAGGTTTCGAGGAAGAGAAAGAGGGTATGTTGAATACTAACACTTCAGCTAGAGGGCACACGCCCTCTCTCGTCTGACGGGAGAGAGCTCTGCTGAAAATAGGAGTGCCTCCACTTGATAGACCATGTCACAGGTCCGTGCTAGGCGAGTAATAGATTGATTCTCAAGGGGGAAGATACTTGTCTGACTGCTTAGATATTTATGAATGATTAACATGTCGTTTACCCTGGAAAATGTGAAATTAAAATGGAAACAGCGTCGGGTAATGAATAATTGTCCGCAGGATTGGTCCCTGATGGATAATCGTGTAAAAAAATCATGTAGTTTTCAAAACTTGACAGCATATAGTTCCAAGAGATTGGCATTATTCCAACAAATAAATGAGCGAACAGGAAAAGAATCTAGAAGAAAGTCTAAGAAGTATATACTCCAACAGGAAGCATGGATGTATTTGCTTTTTATGAAGAGCACTCGTGTAGAACTAACATTCTTAGTGCCCTCCTTACAGATTATTCAAGGAGTATGCTAGAATTGGCTCAAGGCGTTATGTACAAGGCGCTAATAAAAAAGCAGTAGAGATGATTTTAAGCCTATGTAATATACATCAGACATCTACATCATACATCATACATGATTTAAAGGGATCAGACAGAGCAAGGACTAGGGAGTGACGTCACAATACGTTGCAAATGTTAGCACCCAGCATACCCCTACAAAATGTTTAATCTCCATAGCAAAGTCTAAACAGGCTCAACAATTTTGCGCCAGGATTTCTGCTAGTTATTTTTTTAACGAGTGCTAACTTGATTACAGGCATTGGCTATTATATACAGGTTTAGGATAACGGACTCCAGTCAAAAAAATAAATAAATAAAAAATCTGGAAATAGGGAAAAGTCACAGAATGCTGCAATTGTTTGACCGACGACAAAGAGTTCATTTTGTTTTCTATTGTACTGTGCAAGTTAAAACGCGTGGTTTGCAAATATTTAAAGAGGAATCCCATCAGTTTTCGTCGTCCACCGCACGTTGAGGAAGCACCCTGAAACCCCGCTTCCAGCCGGCTAAACATGAAGCTCCGCTGCAGCCTCCGTTGCTGAACTGGGACGTGGCCCAGGCGGGAGCTCCCCGGGAGTTTATCCTCGGCACGGCTGACTCGAATCCCCGCTTCCAGGCGTACCTACACCTGTCACCACTTTGTGACAGAAAAAGCAAAGTGGTGTTAAAGTCTTATAATTCAACGTCTCACAACACTATTCCTTTCAATTGGTTTCAAGCAGTCATTTGTGTTCTTTCATTGTGATGTTGAAACATAGTAATGGGCGCACTTCGCGCATTTTATTTATTTTATTTTATTGAAACATATTTATTCAGGATAGCTTGATCAGCATGAGCTGTTTTTATAATAATAATAATAATAGCTGGTTTTTATATAGCGCATTTCACACACTTCAGGGTTTCAATGCGCTTTACAGACTATTATTATTTCATCAAGGTCCTGAGATAAAACATAAAAATACAAATAAAATTTCAATCATTACAATGAATTGTCATCAGTATAAAATCCAAGTCAGCTGCAGTAATTGAAATATCAAATCAGATGAATAGTTAATTATTAACAATATAAAATTCATGTCCTAAAATTCACACAAAAAGAGAAAATGGACTGATTTTTTGACTAGTTGTATTTAATTCATTTCCTTCAGTTCCTTCACATACACACACACACACACACACCCACGCAGAATCTTGGTTTCTTTCTTTCTTGTCTTTTAATCTCTTTGTTTATCTATCTTTGTAGACAATTGCAGCTGTGGTAAATGTAATGTCGTATACTAGTAACATGATTTATAAGATTCATCAGATTATATATTTTTGTCAACAACCAATAGACAACGAGATAATTGGAAGTTGAGTTTAGAGAGTTAAATAGTTAGAGAGTCAAATATCCACTGTTTATGTACGTCAGTTGGTACTTCTATACCAAAGTGACGAGACAGATTCAAAGAACTGCACTGAGTTGTATCTCTCCAACTGAGGGCGTTCTACTTACACACACGAGGTCTGGCTTTTGATTGGGCTCCAGGCACGAACTTCACGGTTGTCGAGGAAGTTTTGCAGAAGATATCGGAGATCAACGTCGTTGCTTGGCGGGCTCCGTATTTCCATGACATCCATTGGCTGCCATGGTAACAGAAAAAGAAAACAAACGGGTAAGCAGACATACTGCTGGAAATGTTCTATTCGATCAAATTGTCAAACAAACCTGGTACAAAGGCAGTAACAAACACGGAAGCAACTGAAATAGAACATATTAGTAACTATACATCAAATGTGTATTTTTACATCGTCTGGGAACTTGTGTGCAGCAAATTGCATACAGCAAAATAAGGAGGATAGAAATGTGGCGAAGCAAAACAAACAAACAAACAAACATTCATAAATCTTAACTTTCTCTAAATTCATGAAGTGTTAATTTCTTGAAATCATTCAAAAAGAATGCACAGTTATAAGTATTATTGGATCCGATTTGATTGGTATAATTGGACAAATTTATTTCATTCATTTTTTACCATGAGCTGGAGATGCTTCCCTTGTAGCCCGAACACATGCATGTATGTTCTGTCATTTGTGCCTTGTGGTAAGTCAAGCTGTTATGTTTTGAGGGCAATATTATATATACCCATATTTTGCCTTGTCGAGAGAATTCTAAGCAAGAATATAAACAAAATAAGTAGGGTTTTTTTTCTTTTCGTTCCGTATTTCCAACTGTTTCCTATTACAAAGTTTTCAAAAGAGCAATTTTCTGCATTTTCCGGGGGGGGGGGGGAGTGGGGAGAATGAAAACATTTGTATACATGTATATATATATATATATATATATATATATATATATATATATATATATATTTATAATAGATAGATTTCGTTGCCTTATTTATTTCTTTTGCCAGATATAGTGTTTATCACGTCAGTGTATAGAGTCTGGTGCGTATTCTTAACATAATAAGTTATGATACTTCAGTAGTGTCTGGAATTAATACATCATTCGATTAGTCAATCTATCCATCTGTTTACTCGTACTCATCAGATAATCGAACATTTGGAGTACAATTTACTCTTTATTTTATTTTGAAGTCATAATCCATAGCAACCTAATAGAAAAAAAGTCATATGTAGTACTAAAGAGAAATAGAAGAACATGATTCTCGATTGACTCGTGCGTTCATGCGTGCATGGCGTATATTAACACAAAAAGTTTAAGCTGAGCTTCAAACTTTTTTAAACATTTGGGATTCAATAGCGGGAATTCCCAACGGTATTTTTGATTTATGCCATGGATTAAGTAAATTTTTGAGCACGTAACTGAGCGTGGTACTGCTGGTGTAAAATTCATATATACATTGGTGCGGTGGCGAGATACGCCTATCTCGCGTTTACGAAACGTAAGTTGGACCTCCGTAGATTCAGGGCAATATGCCTGACGTCATATTTACGTCACGGACACACGTTGGTTACCTGGTCATCATCCGCCAGATCGACCCTGTCATCGGCAAGCATGCCTGGGAAGATGGCTAGACCAACCAGCATCACTGCCACCGAGAGAGGGAACAGCACGGCGTTTGTGTACATTGTGACTGAAAAAAACAAAGACAAAATTTAATAAATACTATCATACAATATGTTGTCATTGTAATCAAGGAAGGAATACAACTTAATTCACACAGTGATAGGCATACACTGTTCACCACCTCACAGCATGGGAGATGCTCACAGTAAGCACACTGTATAATCAGGTCTCGTATTCAAAGATTTAATCATTTACATCTTTTCTTCTTTGTTTTTGCAGTTGTGTACCACTTTTGTATGCTACATACACAAATTTAGAAGAAATTACTTCAGCAGTAAAAAAAAAATGAGATCCGTATCAGATGTGATATACAAACTACTACATGTACAAATGTATTCTAAAATTCGAAATGTATATGAGCTCTGAATCAGCAATAGTTTAGACTTGATATATGTCAAGATCTATGATATTCACTTTCTCATCTATCGTCCTTGATACGATGATAAAAGCTAGCTTTTTTTTTTCTAAACGTGTTCAGTTTATAAATCTATTTTCAGACAGAAAAGCAGCAAAGATAGTCAAATAAAGCAGTCACTGCAGTGTCGTACAAACATGTACCGTGCACACACAGACGGACAGACACACACACACACACACACACACACACACACACACACACATACACACACCATATACACATACTGACACTAAAAATTACCGAAAGAGCAACAATATGAGAAAGAGAAAAAACTCAAAACAATCCTTTTACTATCCCAAATTGACCTATTCCAGCGTGATTCTCAACTGTGTATATCTTACTTAGATGTGTACGTAGGCGCTCACATTTCAGCTTTATAGACTTGATGAAATCTACAGCCGTGAGATATTCTATCATAAACAGGAACTTATCATGACCTATATAGCCTTTATTAGAATCAATGGCATAGGGATTATATGACGTCACAACAGAAGACAGATTTGAGGATGATATTGATTTTGTAAAACATCTTCACGACCGATCCTCATGTCAGTAACCCCTTCTAAAATGAACACCTCATGTGTGTGTTGATATATTTGATATTGCTCTAATGACATCTCCGAAGTATAACGTATTGCTCTACGGTATATAGATCCATCGCAGGTATCGCTAGACATTTTTTTTTTTGGTCGTCTTTGTTCTTTCATTTTCACTCATTTTAAATTGATGCTTTTCCTTAGTTTAAAGGAGAGTTACTGTACTTACACTATTAAAATAAAAAGTATTTAAACAGTTTTCGAATAGAGCGATGGAATGTATACTAGGAAATGTATGAATATATATAACCCAATTTTTAAGGAGTATACGATGTGCATTCATAATTGGTAAATGATATAGCATTTGTGGCTTGTTAGTACTGCTTTCTCCAAGAAGAGATGAATATAGGCTTGTATATTTAGATGTCATCAAGCTCACTCCAGAATAGATAATATTGGTTAAATCATTCTCAATCAATTCATTTCTTGAGTTCTTCGGATCGAAAATCACAAATTAGTTTGATATCTTTTGATATTAGAATAAAAAACAAATAAAAAGAGACTGACTATCTTAAGCCTTGTTTTAACAGACCTTAGACTGCCGGAGATATTAAAAATCAAATTAAAACCACTTGTTCTCGAAACATTTGTCACATCACATGTTATTAGTCACTCACTGTGAGATTGGAGCACGGCAAATATCATAATGACCTGAAAGATGCATACATGTGCACGCCTTTGAAACAGATGATTATCGCAAATTGGATCTTGAGAATGACTCTTAATCAAATCACGTGCTTCATGTTGCAATCTTTGTGACAGCTCGGGCAGGAAAAGTCCTGAACGTATATTTGATTTTTGTCAAAAATTTTGTCTTTTCCCCATTAAAATGGGCAATTCAATTTATTAGTGTCATGATCAAATTAGAGAAATCCGTCTTTATCACGCCTTTTATGTTATTGGATCTTGATCAGGTGCATCTATAAGACATTGTCGAAGAGAGCAAGTGTGAATTTTTAAATTGGTTTTATCAGTAAGACATAAAGATATAAAACACGAACAATTGAAGCGAAGGATCTGTATCTAACTCACGTACTAATGAACTTGTCTGAAGATTTAACAGAGAAAGAGACAAACTAACAGACAGACAGACAGATAATACGAAATTACTCCCTTAAAGTTTGGTTCAAATCGACTCCATTTCATTCAATCATACAAAAGCAAAAACGACTGAATATACCGTAAGGCAGAATAAGTCGGCAAGAATAGGAAACATCTGATAATGTAATTCGTATGTAACGACAAAACGAAGTAAGGGTGTTAGAGTACTATAATGCACAAGAAAATGAAGCTGAATGTGTGTACTTTGACCGACAGATAACCGGGTAGAAGAGGAACAAATGGAGAGATAGATAGACAGATAGTCAAATAGACAGATAGGAAGAAAGATAGACTTGTGGGGAGAATGGTAACCGCAGTAATCCAAAGTTTTAATCTCAAGACTTGCTGTCCATGGGAACATTTGATATTCCGCCTGGCCGTGTACGCTGTCCGCTGGCTCGTGAAACCGCCTCAGCGAGGCAGCTAAATGAAATCTGTGTGTCCACTGAAGCTGCTACTACCACACTTTACTCACACTGTATCGCCTCTGAGAACACTCAAACGTGGTTCACAGGATCCCGCGAACTCGCACCGCATAGCCTGCGCGCCCCTGACTACGTTCTTCCTTTTTCTCTTCATTGGTAGTATTATGGTTGCATTTTTTTTTGTCTTCCGGAAACGGGACTACCGCTGATTATATTTCTGTTTCAACCATGCACTCCGGAACACAGGATGTCTTGCCCAATTTTCGAAAAGTTGTCCCCTGTAATTATGTGTTAACACTGTATAGAAAGAACAAAAACAATCTGTGCAGCCCTTACTTTGCGTAAACCGATGGGGTGCCTTCCTCTTCGCAAAAGGGAAAGAAATCTCAATTTTAGCACCTCATTATTCACACTCTATTCCGAAGATATTGAAAGAGAGAGAGAGAGACAGAAAGAGAAAGAGAGAGAGAGAGAGAGAGAGAGGGAGAGAGGGAGAGAGAGAGAAAGAATATATTCTCTTGACCTCAACACTTCCTTTTCAACTCTCCCCCAAACACAAACGAAACCCTCAACTCAGAACATTGACAGTGATTGAAAATTTTCGCTCTTCTAGATTTCCGAGTATACCAATATGTTAGAGGATAAATTGTGACTCAGGTTTATTTTCATCGGGTGTTTAAGAGACACAACAAAACTTATACAGCTACGAATCACCGCTCATCACATCCAATCGCCACGAGGGCAACATCCTCAACGAACTCTGAAATCAAATCTTACACACATATTGGTGGTTCGGATCGTTTCTTCTCTGAACAAGGGATTCCTGCACTTTTTCCGACTTTATCCACTCGTCTTGTTGCACCCGAACAGCTTTTACAGTCCACAGTGTGAGGGATCTGACCTATCGGTGTGGTGTCAAAGTTCAATCAAGCGTTACTACGTTTTAGGCAATAACCAATCTCACACTTTTACGTGGCTACACGACCAGCTAGGCTTCACCACAGAACTCTACACACACTCTGTGCGTAGAGTTCTGTGGGCTTCACGCAGACGGCGACATGGGGGTAGGTGGCCTATACATGACCATATCAGCCGCTCGTTGCGTGAAATGTCCACTGAAGTTACGACATTCAGAATGAGTTATTTTATTCAAAGTAAAGACGTTGTGAACATATCTACATATATGTTTACCCATGTGGGCCTTATCATTCACGCATGTACATGTTATATACGTTTCAGATGATGCTATACAATTCACACCGATAAAAAGAAAATACGTTGATTGTCGATTTTTTTTTCTCCACACGTTATAGATCTTTGACTGACGTAATTGGTCGATTTCTCTATTTCTGTGACTCTCTCTACGTGTGTGTCTGACCTCTCATGATATATTCATTAAAGCGATATACCCCAATGGCATTAGCGCGTCACAAGTCTTTACACAATAACAGCACTAGCATGTAATAAAAGAGAGAAGAAAATGAAATCCACTTGTAAATCTCGGTCAGAATATGCACAGCGTGGATGACAACAACTATCAGCATTTAGATTGGTTTGGAGCTTATGCGAAATAGGAAACTCTATCGCATATCATGTCTGTCCAAATGCATACCAACTATCATACCCTGCTATAATTGCAACCCCTTTTGGAAAAAACGGACCATACACTTTAATCTATTTCAGATTTGACAGGGCAGTAGCTTGGACGCCTTAAAAGCACTGAAATAGCCCGTATTCTGAAATTACATTTCCGACCATCTCTAAAACGTTCACTGGTTTCGTCCTATCGGTTATCCATTACTTTGCTCAAAATGACGCCTAGTACTAACTATTACACGAGAAAAGCATCGTGTTTTCGTTTATTCGAATAAAGAAAATAGTAACATCGGCAATGAGACCAGATTGGGTATGGGGAAAATGCGTCGTAGATGCTCTGTATAAAACTGCCAAGAAACACATTACGATGCTTTTTCGTTCAAAAGCACGAAATAAAACAATAAAAGATTGACAAAACGATGAAAGATATCTCCCCCAAGATTAATGGGCATTATTTCGGAGGGTTGGTTGAAATGGGCACTTGCAATATACATGTCTTGCCAAAAAGCAAACATTCCTTCTCTAATGGAAAAGAAATCAGTCTGGCATTATTCTGAGTCAAGGGGGCACCAGAAAAGTTCATCAGTCCTGACATCATCCTCCCGTGGCATATTGCTACAATGATTCATACTGCCCATTCTAGTATCCATCACAGGGATCCGTGAAGGCACAATGAACAAAGCTGAAAAAATCCCATTAGAACAATTGCACCTCTCTATTTGTACAAGGCGTTGCACTTGATACATAAAAAGGTTAAAAAAAACAGAAGAAGAGAAGAAAAAGACTTAGACATTTCAACCAAAGTTTTCATTTTCAGTCAAATCATCCTACTCTGTAGTTTCTCGTTTAAAGATCATCGCCTCTTGGATGGTGATTACATATACAACGAGAACTAACGAAACATCCTCAATTCTTATCTTGTCCAAGTTTTCCTATAACTTTTTATGTCATATTTCCAATATTTCCAATATGTTCTTGTAGATTGCTGACAAAGTGTAACATAATCTTTGGCAGGTCTTACACTTCCTCGTGATGGATATTCCCGATTTTGTAATCTTAGGAGAAATTGACTTCCAATCGGAGTTCCGAATCCCGTCAAGTCCCTTCATCCTTGGACAAGATGTTTTTTGCCCACCGTACCCCCCCCCCCCCCTCGACCCAGGTGTATACATTAGAACCTTGTAATGTTAGGGCAATAATGGCAGGGTCCTCTGGTATAGAGCAGTGGTAACACTAAAGAGGCTACTCTGCTTAAGGAATGCCATAATCTACATCATTATTATTATCTGGGGAGAAAGGTGTTTCAAATCCCATGGGATGTGAACGCGGTACCCCCGACGGGTAATTAAACTTCATTTCTGGTTTAAGAGTTGAAATGTTTTCGCCTCCCCACCTTCATAGCTAGACGTTACACCTGTACCAGTTATCAAGAGCATGACCTGAATAATTGCGTGAACAGCTTGACTGATGCGTGTGTCGTATCTCCCAAAACACCCTCCTGCCCTTTCACTTGCTTTCCTTAAATGCTTAATATCGATATCTTATTGGTTCTTTTTTTTTTACATAAAGACGTAAAGACTTAACGCGTCACTACAAGTGAGGGTAGTGGGATTTTTTTTTTATTTATTTGAAATACAGGCTTGACGAAAGAGAGAAAAGGCTTAGGAGGTAATGTTAAAACATGAGTTGAATGTGCCTGCCGCTCCAAGTACACAGCAAACTAACAAACAAACAAGGCCAACCGGCATTTATACAGCAACCTAACAAGAATAGCATCAAAAACCACTAAAATACTTGTTAAGAAAAGTTGAGAAGATAGAGGATACACTGTAAAAACATTGGTGTTAGATTTAACACCGCGGGTGTTAAATCTAACACCGATCAAACTTCAATAAAGGACCACATCCACAGGTGTTAAAAATGCACTGTGATGGTGTTGAAAAGTGTTCACCTGACACTTCGTGGTGTTAATTTGACACTGCTGGTGTTATTTTGACACTGTACTGGTGTTAATTCAAAAATGACACCACATGGTGTTGATTTGATATTTGCTGGTGTTAATATCAATGGTTTAACACCCGTCCAGCTTCAATAAGAGACCACACCAGCTGGTGTTTCTTTGGTGTAAATTTATTTTCACATTTTTTCAAAAATCTAGTATTTTAATGTAAAATTCTTGATCGTCTTGTTTAAATTAAAAATCAACAAGAAGTGCAGTTACTAAGAAACTCTTCAAAAAACAATTTAAAATTTGGAAATGACACCCGGAGGTGTTAATTTAACACCATAAATGAGCACCGAAAATTTAACACCAGCTCGGTGTTCACTATTTAACACCGGACTTTTTGCAGTGTAGTAAGAAGAAAGGGAAGAAATAGAAAAAAAAAAAGAGGCAGTGGGGAAAAAAAGAGAAAACAAGAATATAAAAAGAGGTGAAGTTTCCTAGTTTGGCGAATGATTCATCAAATATTCAAATGATCAAGACCGTCCACGTCACAAAACAATAAGAAAATGAAGACATTTTACAATACGCATACACAAACACACTACGCATCTATGTATGTATGTATGTATGTATGTATGTATGTATGTATGCATATATTGTTTTATCTATTTGTTTCCTGTCTGTCTCAATTCATTCATTATTTATGAATACATCTACATTTTATTACTGTTACCATTATCATTGTCGTTCATTTCTTCTTTCTGTTTATCTACAGACTTCTATTGTCTGCTGTTTCATAGAAAAATTAAGTAATGTGAATGATGTCGGTCTCTCTAGTTTATTTCTATGATCTAACCAGTAGCAGAATCACTGACGAACACTCCTTTTCACTCCGCCCCTTTGGCCTGCTAGTCACCCCCTCCACCCCCCCCCCCCCCCATCTCAAACTCACACATGCAAAAGCATATAACCCACAAACATTCCGCGACCCTTGTATAGGGAGTGACCATTCTGTCTAAACAATATTATGCTCTCTGTCATGGAGAGAATTTGATAGGTCCAGTCACAAATTGACAATATTTCGTAATGACCGCTTTTCGCTCTGAAATTTGCTCGCCTTCGATCAATTTAGACTTGAAATTTACCTATTCAAAGCGGCCCTTTTCTGGCAATTTAGAGATTGCATTCTTATAGTGTATTGTGTTACTATCTGTCCGATTCAGTTTGCATATGCTATTGAACACTGACATTGATGAAGATAGGGAAGAATCGAAGAGTGGGTGATTCATATTAAAAAAGTAAGGGAATTTTTTAATGGAGTGATGCAAAAGCTTGGTCTACTGAGAGCGGATTTGATGCCGTACAATATTTCGAAATATTACATGCATGTTAATGATTTCTGAACATTTTCTGGTGTTCCCAAGCGATTGTGCGGGATTGCGGTTATAATCGTTAAGGGAGGCAGCGGGGGTGAATAATGACAACTCCACCTCTGCGAGCTTGTCTGTAGATTCAGTGAAGAAACTGTGTCCTCGATTTTTGATTGCTCAGAAAAAGTTCCCCATTTCGTTCGATTTAAGTTTGACCACATGCAGTTGGTTAAAGATTCTATCTCCCTCTCTCTCTCCCCATCTGTCTGTCTGTCTGTCTCTTGTGGCTGAATATCTCTTATTGCAGCAGGTGCTAAGATCTTGCTCGTTCGCTTTACGGCAGGAAATTAACAGCATAATCCTGACAGACGTTTAGCCAATATAATCCGATGAATGTCAACCATGGACTCAGCAGAAGTTAAATGATATGTCCATTCCTAAGTTAGCCCTCTCTCTTTCTCCATCATATATCTCTCTCTTCCTCTCTTCTTCTCTCTCCCTCTCTCCTTCCAAGATAATGCTTTTTTATTGCAGACAGAAAGTCGTTATTAAGACAAACGTTATGAGAGTGACAGATCCCTCGACATTTACCCAAGCAAAAATGAGAAATGTGGAACTCTTGCTTTTATTTCAAACCCTAAGGAGATGCTTCAAACGAGCTTTATATAAAGAGGGATAGAAATCTCTGAAAGCTACATTCTTACTTTTTCTATAAGGGTAGTTTTGACATCGATATTGTGAATTCTCTTCGGACAGTTTTGCGCCTGCTGACAGCGTTGAGTTAAAGTAAACTATTGTTAACGAACAATAGTCTACAAAATGATGTGGTGTTAGGTCAGTAAATCAGGGAATTGTGACGAGATGCGAGATCCGATGCAATGGCGGATGGGGGGGGGGGGGGGGCGGCACCGGGCGCGCGACCCCTTTATTTTGTTGTGTTTTTTTTTTAATAAAAGGAATGAAAATTAAAAAAACATGAAAGGAGCGCGTGCGCCATCAGGTGATTTGCGATTGTAGTGACACCAGAAAATTGCGCTGAATTCCTTTTTCTTTGTTTTTTCTTTTGCTTGAAAGCTGAATAAACCTGGAAGTGGTACCAGAAATATTTTTGCCCCCCTCCCCCCTTTACAGAATTCCAGGTTCCGCCCCTGAGATGGGAAAAAGAAGAGGAGGGACGACCTCACCGGCGATACACCACATATTGATCTATCAGAAACGTAGAATAACATTACGATCATGAGCCTCTGTTACTAGAACGTGCTACACATTTAAGTCAGAGGTAACACAACATATTTTACACATCTTGAAAAAAAATTTAGGTAATTTCATTAAGTCATGTTTGCGAAGAAGGTATATATTGTTATTTTCCTTGAACCCTGATGCTTCTCTCGGTTATTTTGTTCTTGAAAACCGAAGAGACTGATAGCACAGTACTGCATAATAAAATCAAACTTATTTGTGAGAACGTACATTCCAGCCCGCCGAACGATAATCAAATTTAAATATAGGAGAGCTGGAGTTGTGTAGCAGAGTGGTGTTGCCGAATTGGGTATCGTTGTCTTTCATGTGACGATCAATAGTCACGGAACGAAAATAACTTGGAAATAACGTAATGGAGAACTGGTTGATTGTTCTGGAACTTGAGTCAAAGCGATTCCGATGTTAGAACTCTGTGATCACCTGGCTACTGAATCATTATGTTTCTTTTCAGAATCCTCTTTAAGTAATGATCTTTCCCGATGTATTATTTTTAACAGTTCACAATTCGGAAATTCCAAATGGACACGAAGGAAGCATGAGATTGTATATTATTCAGCTCAAAAGATACATTTTCATTGGTCTTGTTTTCTTTATTTGTATAGATTTTTCACATAGGATATATAAGCATATATATATATATATATATATATATATATATATATATATAAAGGGGTCGGTGAAACATAGTGCTAACCCACACTTTTGTCAGAATTGAGTTACATGGATTTTCATAATCCTTAGCCTTCACTCTAACCTCCGTGAAAATATCATATTTGAATTCAACCAATAAGATGGTAAAAAAAAATGCATGCATTAATGTTTTATTAATGTACAATGTATGGACTTTCCAAATATTCAACAGCGATTATCTCAAAATGACTATTGTGTGGGTTAGCACTATATTGCACCGACCCCTTCATATACATATATATATATATATACATACACGTGTATATATATATCACCTTTTGTAGGTCAATTAAAGGCCGAAAATGAAGACAAACGAAACTGATTTTTTTCCACTTGCATTAAAATAACTTGGGAGGAAAATATTTGCCTACTGACCTATTAAACGTTGTTTTTTAATGTGTACATTTACTTTATTTTGGACCTTTATAGTTTTCATTCACATTTTGGGAAATTATGGATAGCTCAGTATGTGCGTTTTTCATACCTAGAGAAAATTGTACGTCACACAGTGGATTCACAGCTGAACGTTATTTAGTATAACTTGGCCTATCTGAAGTCATTTTTGAAAAGTGATGATTCACACTACGTTTTAGCGAAGAGAAGCATCGTAATTCATGAAATTTTGTTCGCTGAGGGATTGCATTACTGCAAGTTTTGTCGCATCATCCCACGTAGTTCCATTAAGTCTGCCATACTTATCGTCAATCTGGTTGCAAACATTGGCTATAACATTTTGAAGTAGTCGGTTAGAGAAGGGTTAAGGCCAGCAATGTTTTAACCTTCGTCAGATATGGTAGGATGACACTTTCTAGCTGACATTGCACTGGCAGGCAAACTCTGTCACCAAATTTAATCAATAAAAATCAAGCGGATAATTTCCGCAATAAAGTTCCAAACGTTGTTGTGTTTCGAAACTTGCCAGTAGAAAAAGCATCCTCCTTTTCACTGTGCATTGTTAAGGCCACCGCACACTATACGATATTCGGTCGCACGAGTGACCGACTTTGGATATGTAATAAACAAGCGTGTTTATTCTGAGGCTATCATGATTTATTTCGGATCCAAAGTCGGTCAGTGGTGCGACCGAGAGTCATATAGTGTACGGCGGCCTTTAGATAGAGTGCTTTTCAAAGTGGTTAGCAATTAAGAATTATTTAGTGCAATCATATTGGTTTTGGGGGTAACATGAGAAAAAGTGTACCTTCTATCAAGTTTTTGGGAGACATTTAATTAGCCGTTATGAAAGTTAGATTCTTGTCATAAGGTAGCATCGATATCCATATCCCCACAATATTGTTGTTTTTTTTTTAATATCGACTCCATCACCGGCTTGTGGAAAAAAAAGTTATAAAAAAAATAATAATAATTTTGCACCAAGAATTACGGGAGAACATATCTCTCGATGCTGAGTCTGTGGTGATGTAAACAAAACCCATTGAGCGTACTACTATTTCATCAGCCTTCATCATTAGTGGTTAAATGGTCTTAAATTGCATTGTAAAACGCGGAAACTTGAAACTGACCAACTGCCCATGAAATGTGATCTGTGATGCAATCCTAACAAGCATTCGGTTACCGTGGTTACAGAAAACGCATCTCTCTTACTCTCCTTCTTATTGATGCGCTCCCCTATACCCCATCCCCCCCCCCCCTCTCTCTCTCTCTCTCACTCACTATCTCTGTCTATTTATCTATATCTAGCTAGCTTGCTGGTTATCTCCCTGTTTGGTCGTGAAAGTCATCGAGAAAGTTGATCTGGCAAGCCTGGTATCGGAAGGTTTTTATCATCTTCCTCTCTTTCTGTCTCTCCTGTTATCCCTCTCATCCACGAGCATCATGGACCCCCCCCCCTTCTCTTATTGTATTAACGTATTGTATCATCGGTTGCCAAATGGTCAAGCTTATAGCTTATCATTGGCGACCGTTCTGTATGGTAATTCATAACACATGTACTGTAGTTTTGTCACAGATGTATGTGTAATTAAAATTGTTGAAATTGTAGAAACCACAGCTATAATGAGTATCATATTTGTATATATTATGTTGGATTATAATGAATAAAAAATTGTAGATGATGCCATACTGAGAATAAATCAATCAAATCAAATCAAAGAATGTCATAAGTGTACATTATTCATATGTAAAATGAGATAAACAGTTAACTGTTTAATGGGCTGACTCAATTGATCAATTTTCAAATTTTGTCGACCTCATTTGTCAGAACGGCCTATACTAATCATGCTAATGTGCACATATGAATAATGTGTTTGCACATAACTACATAGATTAGACAATTTTCGTTGTATTTCACGGGGTATCTCTTTCAGCCTAAAAAAAACCACAAAACAAAAACAGAAAATACATTGTAACTCAAAAAAAATATGCTCTACCGATTGAGGAGCCCTGCACAATACCAAAAACAAATGCATACACTCAAAATCGCGGAAATACAAGTAAAACAAAGCTACCAAATAACAAACATAACAAGATTATATTTTTTGAAAATACACCAAGAATGAGCAAAAATTACGAAAAGTGTATACAAAGCCAACAACGAACGTATAAAATGGCACTAATGTAACTAATATCATAGAAATAAATGCACTGAATAAAGTATTCTATCAAAAGCAAATTTGTAAAATGTAGAGCTTTAAAATGGAAAGAATCGCTTGGATGTAAAACATATCATAATTCATTAAAATGAGTAAAAGATCAATCTTAAAATTGATAGGCCAAATTCTACTTGTTTCTGAATACAGAAAAAAAAATCTAAAACACCATATGAGATAGATTATTACAAAGGTTTGATCCTTATAGCATAACGATCTCTTGTAACATTCTGCAACGGGTGTATTGATTTTGTATGTACTGGGTGAAAATTGACATTTTTATACATTTAATCATGAATAGAAAGAGAAAAAATAGACAGATAAGCCAACAGAGACAATTGCATACCATTCCACACAAAACAACTACTTATAAATACGCTGAGCGTTTAAAAAGGGAAATCGCTTATTTCCCTGCGGTGGATTTGACCGTCACATAATACGTAATCTCGGAATCATAATCTTCTCTCCTTTTATATGTGAGAGCCATAAAATGATTTTGTTTCGGATAGATAAGACTTATTTTCAGAATGGTTGTTACTCTGATGGGAGATATAAGCGGCATTCATACAGAACGCAATCGATATGTACAGGCATACCCCAATGATTCGATTATATTTGTTTTTCATATACTCCACGTCTGTCGAGAGTAAACAAAACAAATAACGTAAACGGAAGTATTTGGTTTAGTATATTGTATTGCGGTGTTTATATAACTCTCGTGACCATATATTTAATACAGAAAAAGAAAGACAGAAAGAGAGAGAGAGAGACAGCTAGATGCTTTCTTGCTAGCTAGCTTATAGATAGAAACACAACTAAACGCAATCCAAAAGATATCTCAGTAGCTTTAAATGTGCATATATATCAGTTGTTCCGATGTGAAACTAGTGATAACTTTCTCCTTAATCCAGTACTAAAGTACGTCTGTACAAAGAATATCATTATGGTAAGTGTCATTTTGATGTCGAAGATTGTCTGTAAGTGTAAAGTAAAACCGTTATTACCAACAAATTCCTTCAAGTCTAATAAAGAATCCTCAACTTTTACCTTTTGTCAACATTTTTCTTTCATGTTATTTAATGTTGTCTTTTTTCCTCCAGTTAGATGATTATACAAACAGTATTTACGACTGCATTCTTGCTTCCTTTAGACAAAAACATTCATTTGTATAAGAGTCGGCTTTAAGTGCGACATTAATGAGATGTGAAAAGGTGAGAATAATCATCGTATATCAAAACTGATGTAAAACGCTCTTTCTTAATTTCCCTGCTGAATGTTATGACGGCAGACAATTTGTGCCCAGTCATTATCGAGACGGCTTTCTCGCACACCATCGATCTGTAGCAAGCGTACTCTTCTCATCGCCGCGGCTGTCCCACCGGACTACCCTGAATTAGACGGTATTAGCTTTCCACCTCCTCTCAAAGTATTTGACGACACATGTGTGAAAATGTAGCCAGTGTTTTACAGCAAATAAAGGAAGTATGCCTTGCCAAAAGCCACTTCCTTATTGTTGATATTTTCCCCAAGAAATCTGCTGCGGCAAGTCAAAACGAAGGATGATGAATACGTACGTCAGTGAGACGTGTAAAAGTGAATGGTTTACAGGCATAAAGTTTCACTGAGAGCGGGTAATATATCATTCATGATTGAACCTAACAGTTCCTCGTTGTATTATGACAATCATCTGGATGTTCTCTGGTTTGTGTATTGATATTTTACGTAAAGGATTTTCAAATGATGGGATATCTGTCTGCAACAGATAAAATTTTTTTTCAACAAATCAAATTATCACGTTTACGTCGCGTTTTAACACAATTATTGTTCTGAAACAAACTTTCTCTCTTCTTCTTCTTATAAGTCTCTAACCCCTTTATTGTTTTTACTGTATTGCAAGTCTTTCCATGCCTCCCATGTCTCTGTTGAACTCAAAACAAATGGCAAGTGGTCAGCTTTTGCAAGAAGGAAACTTCTCCATCACGATAAGACAACTCTCAACAAACATCCTTTCTTTTTCATGATGTTACCACTCATCAATCTAGAAAAAGCTTGCTAATTTCATCTGCCCGTCTTCTCTCTACGTTTTTCTTTTTCGTCATCGTTCATGTGTTTGTTTTTCTTCCTCTTTTTCAGATTGAAACCTGAAGATCAATCAGGCAGCTTAACTTCTTTTTTGTCTCGTTCCCCCGCTTTCTTTCATTGAATTCTTTCACGTCCTCAAAACAAACTTCCTGTAAGTTAGTCTCATGCTTTAGTATGTAAATCATTAATTATCTCCTTTAAGACTAATTTTTACTATATTCTTGAAAATCAAAATCATCATGACTGATGATTTGCAGCTTCTCTCGACATCACAAAGGTAATTCTGCTATAAGTACTAGAACCATGATTTCTAGAATGATGAAAGCTTGCTAACTGGTAATACAATGAATTTATCGTATCCCCCTTCATCATTTCTTTTCTCCCTCATTTTTAAGGCCTTCGTTAATTAATCATTTTCTCTCAAAAATATTACGATTTATGATCCTCTATCTTTCATGGAGCCCCTTGGGACGGCAGTGCTATTACTGATGAGGCATGACTTTGGTAATGTGGCCATGCTCTTATTGGTAACAGTTGTATTATACACTAGTGTCATTTATCTATAGTAATGATGATGATGATGATAGCAATAATAATGATGATGATAATGATAATGATAATAATAATAATTTATTTATTTATTTATTCATGTTTTCTTTAATATCAGCGTTGTCCCGTTCAGAGCCTCAATGGCCTGCTTTGCAAAGGAGCCCTGCGTCACATACAAAGGTTACAAAATCAAATACGGATTACAATTAATATCGGGTAACATATATACAAATAGAAAACAAAACAAAACAAAACAAATGAAAACATAATACGACATAATACAAGTGGTAGTCATATGAAATAATAACTAAATCAAAAGATATACTGGTGAAGCCGGAGACGTTTTTTGATATAATGATAATCATGATAATAATAATGATAATTATTGTTATTATTATTATTATCATAATTACTATTATTACTACTATTATCAGTATCATCATCATCATTACTCGTTAATACATTTCACTATGATAATACAATCATTGCTATTGCGAAAATTATTTTCAATATCTCATTTCTTTCATTATCATTATTTCTCCATCTTTTGTGGAGTATCTGTCGCTCAGAGCCGTGCTAAAGACGACACTCTCCTCGCTCCAGCTTTTTCATGTCAGCATTTCTCAATGACGTACACGTTGTTTTTTTTTTTTTTGGTGCCATCCTTACTGTGTTAAGAAAAACCAGTTTAACTTCCGCTCTTCCCAAGTATAACATTTTTTTTTATTGAACGACTCCTTTGTGGTACAATATGAACGTGTGTTTGTAATCTTTCCCCGATGTTTTTTAATTCCCTGTTGTTTCGATAAATGGAAGAATTGCTAAGGCTTTGGAGGGCAGAAAACAAGTGAGAATTACGGGAGTTTCTCTTGTGAGAAGAAGTGGGCCCATACCCGCAGCCATGTCATCCCAATCGAGGGATGGAGTACCCGGCGCACCACGAGAGATTCCGCTGTGCTTAAAACAGACATCCAGGAGATCATTACCTTGGCTTGGCCAGCCTCGAGATACGCAGGCTCCTGCCGTGAATTTCTTGTGACAACGTTTGTGCTGTTTTTGTTGTTTTTTGTTATGTGGGTGTTTGTATGGAATGAAATTTGTGTATCTGTGCCTGCTCCACCCACACAACGGGATGTTTTTATCGCGATAGTTTCAGCTTTGTATAAACAAAATACTGATCAACTATGTGCAAAGTTATCATGGTTATTGAGCTGTTTAGAAATGTTTTCTATTTGAAAAATAAAAGCAATAAATAAAGCAATGGTAACAATAACAACACTAACGATAATGATAATAATAATAATAATAATAATAATAATGATAATAATGATTATTATTATTGTTATTGTTATCATTATTATCATTAACATTATTATTATTATTATCATTATTATTATTATTATTATTATTATTATTATTATTATTATTATAACAGTAATGATGTATATACATATATACATTCAATTACATCGTGTATATGACAGCTTACGCTGTGAGAATAGCTACCATTATGTCAAAACAGCGACAGTTTCCGGCTTTCGGTCGGTTGTGCTATGACTTATAAAGGTGAGGGCAGCTGTACAATTCTATTCACCTGATTGTTCCACGTTATGTCAAGCGTCAAGATGCTATTAACGATCACGTGTGCTAGTGGTTTGTCTTTGTGTGTGTGTGTATGTATGTGCGAGTGTAAGTGTGTGTGTGTGTGTGAGTGTGTGTGTGTTTGTGTGTGTGTGTCTGTGTGTGTCTGTGTGTGTGTATGTGTGTGTGTGTGTGTGTGTGAGGGAGATACTGCTTGATGTTTTTTATATTCTGTTCCTTCCTGTTACAACTTTGAACTTGTTTTTATTCCATGCAGGAAATGATAAGAACCTTCTTAAAATGCTTAAGACATTGCGGTCTGGTTGATACTTTGACATTTGATTTGTTGGAGTATCAGCATATAGCGAGTTAAAATCCGCAGGAATTCCTCTTCTTTTGCCTTTGATCATATCTTCTTTTCGACGTAGGGATCTTTGTGGTATTAAACTTAGGAACGTTTGTTCACCTGCTACGTAAACTGAAACTAGACAAGAGACAAAAAGAATAGAAAGGACGGGGAGGCATGCACAGAGGCAAGTAAATAAAGAGAAACAAAAATAAATATAAAATCAATACATTACAATCGTAATTAATACTTAGGTAGGTGTTACTTAGTGCAGTACGTATTGCAACAACGTTTAATTTAACGTGCTCTATCCTTAAGCTGTCCTGAACAAGAAGGAAAATGTGTGGCCACAATCAAGATTTCTCGCATAGAGCATCCAGCGTTTGATCACATGTGTCTGATTTTAAAATGTCAGCGTTTGCAGAAAAGAATTATGAGAGATGTCTACGGATTTGCATGCTGAGTCTTTTGTCCCTTCTCATTTCAATGTAATTCAATTTTCGTGTTCTGGCTTCCTGCCGGTGAAATCAGTCAATCTTTGCTTGGCTAAGGTCAATGTATATTTACTGCTCCAAGGACGATTCGATAAAAAGCGCACTCGAACGACTCTCTGGGTTTTTATTTTCTCTCCTTCTCTCATTTACGTATTGTTTTAGTTAGTTTTTATCCCATGGCTTCCATTATTCTACATCATATATACGACTGTGCACTTAAGAAAAAAACCTTTTGTAAATATGTCTAGATGTTAAATCACTAAACGTTTGATTCTACCATCGAATAAAATTACGAAGCATTTGTGAAATTCTGTGTTTTCAACACACGCACATACGCACACACATACACACAATCACTAACATCAATCCCTTTCCTATGAAATGGTAACTAAGGAAAAGATTAAGATATTCCTTTGCTTGTTTGCTTCGATAACCTCTACAATTCCTACATAAACATCTGTTCCAATTTACGTCTTTACATGTGATTCAGTTAGAGCATTACAGGGCGCCTCCCCAAAGTCAAGATACAGCATGCTAGCAATAAAGGATCTAAAGATCATTCACCCCACTTTAATCAGTGGTCGAATTTTGGTCAAGCTGTAATGGCTACAGAGATCGTTTCTCCCTTTTTCCCCATTTTTTATCGAAAAATAATTTCGGACTTTATACTCTTGACCGCTGCAAATGTCTCCATGCCTTCCCTTGTCCGGCCTCAGGCCTGGATACTAATGGAATTTGTAGCAAAAGGATGCAACTGTTTTTGTTCAATCCCAGGGTTCCTTCCGTGACCTTTTGAAGGCATTAACGGAAACTGTTTGCTTAGGTAAAACTGTTGTGCTTACCTTGTATTCTGCCCTTGTCTCCTTATGAAATACGTACACGTGTATCTCTTTGATATATACCATTTCGTGTGTGTGTGTGTGTGTGTGTGTGTGTGTGTGTGTGAGTGTGTGTGTGCGCGTGCGTGTTGATGCAAGGTGAGATGAAAAATATTAGCCATTTAAAGAGATGATATAGTATTGGTTGAGGTGAGGATTCAGCTTTTAACTTTTTGCGAGATACTAAGAAATCGCTTTATGAAATGTTAAAGAGCAAACAATACAGAGGAATTCAAAGTTTGTGTGATGGAAATCGGTTTTGAAATAGCTGAGATATCCAAACACAAAGTAAAACAAAACAATCCTAATAAAAGGTGGGGTCCCACCTTTTATTAGGATCACTTTGTTTTGGATATCTTGGCCATTTCGAAACAAATTTTCGTCAAATAAACTTTGAATTCCTCTCAGAATTATATGCTCGTCATATTTCGTAAGAGATTTCTCATCATCTCAAGAAATGATCATCAAAAAATGTTGGAAACCTGAAGACCCATCTCAACCGAAACTGTACCATCCCTTTAAGTCAAAAGAAGTCACAAATTCCTGCAGATTTCAGCTCACCATGAATAGAACCACTCACCTTGTGAGAAATGTGTTGCATTGACTTTGCAGTAAGCAAACTGCGTCTGTAATGCTCACCCAACGTACTGACAACAATATGACAGAGTTGTTATAGGACAAAGTATTTTCACTGTAACTCTTCAAAGACTACTTATATTGCATTTTCTTCCGTACAGTGTATCTTTCCATCTAATATTAGTTACCAGATGAAATTTGGTGAATTTGGATTTTAAACTTTTCCCCTTTTCTTCCTCCTGTCGCCCTCCGTTTTAAAAATGGATTTGAGTTACTGAAGTTATACTGGAGTCATGCGATCAGGGGTAGATATGAACACACTGTGATCTAACTTGAGTTAAATGACATACACACGCCAAGCATTGTGTAATGTGTGACTAGCATTGAGGTCTACATGATTCACTGTTGGATATTTTGATCTTATGTAATTCCACCCCCGCCCTTTTAATGATGGGGGGGGGGGGGGGGTGAGATAAGTGAGTTCTTAGAATTCGTCCTAATGTTACATTGCGCTCATGCGTATTGAGCCGCTTAAAACCAATGATTAATGCTCTTAACTTGCCTTTCTTAGCTGATTCCAGATCCTCGGAGTGCAAACATGACTCAAGAGACCTCATGATGGACGGTACCCCTCCAAAAAGATAAGTCTATATCTCAATCCCTTAATCTCGTTAAGAGCAAAGTGATTGCAGATAGCCCCTTCAGAATATCACACACACAAAATAACATAAACAATGGTAACATCTGTCGTTAAAAAGGAATGAAATCAAAGCACTGTTGGTTTGTCAGGAAGAAAGTTGATACCAAATTGAGAACGTCTTGAAGAATAAGCCATTACGTCATAATCAGAAAGGGGCAAGATCAGAGATGCTCTTTTGCAAATTGAAACAAAGTCCTCGTTTTCCTTGTGAAGATTTGTTAGTGAAAGTCAAACTTAACATTTCAAAGTGGCCTAATACTTCAGGAGAGAGGGCAAGATGTAGACAGAACATGGAGTATCGAATATCAGTCCAGACACCTGTCGCTGTTATACTGCCCGTTGTGTCACTGGACCTTCAACAGTACCCATCTATTTACCTACCCATTTACCAGGCATTCACTAAACATACTGTTCGTAAACTCCAGAATGATTTATAGAAAAAAAATGATTAAGATAACATATAAACAAACTATTTTTCTTTCTCATTTACAGTTTGCAAATTGAGGGGGGGGGGGAGCCAAACATTCCTATCGACGAGCTTCCGCTGCTTTCCAAACCCAATATAAATGTGCCCCACTTCATAACGCACGTTACATTAATTTCAACCTAAAATAGCTGCGTTACTATGGCAACAGCTCCGCAACAGGCTGTTAACTGAGAATTTTTTAGTTGTTGCTGTTTTAAATGCAATCATTGTAAGTGAATTGCCTGCGAACATCATTTGAAACAAGGCCAGGGCTTGATTTGATACTTTCCAGTAGTCATCGAATCATTCGAGTATACTCTTTAACAGCCTCGTCGATACGAAAGAAGATGATGAATTGATCTTAATTTCAATGTAGATTACCATTTCATATACATTTGTAGATTGTGGAGACTTAATAAGTCATCAGTTGTATAGTTCATAGTTGAATATTTCAGTAGATTCAGTTTGCCAAAAGTTTATAATGGCACAGTATTGCTACTATGTTTTATCAGTCTGTACAATCAACATGTGCCTAGCTGACCACTTGAGCAGGTCTTCACGGCCGAAGAGAAGGCGTCTCTTGAATGCACTTATTTTCTTTGTTTAATCATCACGTTTCAAAGTACACGGCAGTGTGATAGAGAACAAGGTACTGAGAGAAAGGAAAAAAAGAGAGAAAACTTGAGATACAGAGAGAGACCCTTGGGTCCGGCTTAGATAATTGAATGATTTCTCCGAGGAAGCAAGTAATATCACAAGTAAGTAAGCGGCAGAGAGTATGAATGAACATATGAAATTATGGTGACAGGGGAAATGAATTGGAGACAAGAAGCAAAGAGGAGCAAAAAAGGATGACGTCGACGGAGAGACAGAAAATGGTTGGGAGACTTGGTCTGGTAAAAATTTGTCAAAAATCGAATGATGACTAACATTTCCTTTTGTGAAATCTGAAGCACTTTTCAGGTACTTTGTTGGCTTTGATGAGTTGAAATGTTTGACTTTTTTTCAGTCCACTTTTAGATATGTTTATCAATTTGTCTCCCGGCAGATTGAAAAAGGAATTATGGACTGGAAGAGAGGTAGGTCATTCCAATTCTTCCCGTTCGTCAAATAATTTGCCGCCAACGTGAAATGAGCATGACTGATGTGAAAATAAGCAGCTTTTCTCCACTTTCTGTTTGCTTACATAGTAAATGATATGCTATCAAACTAAGTGTACGCCTCATGGTATACCCTTTGTACTTTTCTGCTTCTGTATGCTAAATTACACTCGCGTAATTCGCATTTTACTCGAAAATCGGATTAAGATACTTAAAGGGTGTGCGGTAAACATTTAGGTGACATTTAGAATTATGAAATTTGTGAACATGCACACGATAATTTGAAACATGATTCAACGACTTTAAACTCTGAATGTCATTAGAGCGGGATGGAAAATGTTATTTTCAAAGTGGAACTGTTTCATTGAAAAAATAAAGAATATATGAATTAGTGTACATTTCTAATATAAAGGTGACACATCGATACATGAGCTTCAAAAACATACATGTTTGTTTTGGATACTTTCCAAGGACTAAAATTACCTTCAACTGTCCATTACAATTAGAGAAAAAAAGGAAAGTACTTAAACAAACAACTCCCTAATGAACCACGTTAGATTCTAATCGAGTATGCGCACTTGTGAACCCATAACGAATACATCGGGAATGCCCTTGCAGAATTGATTGTAAGTGAGTATGAGGTCAAAAGGTAATGGCGTACTAGATTATTACCCAGCAACAACTCTGAGTAATTACGGAGATTTCTGAATCACTGTAAACAGGGGCTGACTACCCTACGTTGGCTAGATTTACTTGGCCGTAATATTGCAAACTTATACCATCAGCAAGAATAGACGCAAGAAGTACTGCCATTCTTTAGAAAGTTGAACTCTTTTCCTTTTTTTTTCGCTTTGCACAAATCATTATAACCTGGAAAGATTTACTACAAACGTGTCAGTGCCAAATGTGTGTAAACAGATATCACGCAGATAAAACTTGCCTCGCCTGTTCACGTTGTTTTTAGGTCACACTAGTCTTTATCTCTTATCCCCATCGTCCGCATTCAAAGCACTCACATATAGAGTACATAGAGCACATATTGATAGAGATAGGAAAGAGTGATGAATAGTGATTTGGAAGAATATGTTTGAAGAAGGAGGAGAGAGAGATAGGGGAAACACTATCTCCCAAGATATATCTCGGCAGCAGAATGCCTCCTTTATTGGAGTAATGGCAAACAAAAGTCTTGGCGGACCTTGAGCCATCAACTTTCTTGGGTTAATCGCCGACGAAAACTCCCGCTGCAAGATGACCGTCGTAAACCGGGAAAAGGGGGACAAACCGTTTAACTGGCGGTAAATGTAAACATTTGTGTCGAGATGGTAGTAGCATCTAGCGCTCAAACACAAGTTGAGATGGGAGCGTGTCTCCTTGGTGATACGGCGGATGGTGGAGGATGATGAGAAGGCGAAAGTTGATCCTTTCTCTACAGAACGGGAATGTCAAGTGCGTGGTCGAGCTCGATCCGGAGAGCTTTATCCCTTGTGTGTGCGGTGGGTAAACATCATTACATCATTAAATGATGATGTTTCAATCGCGGGCTCCCCCGAGCAGTCAGCCAATATAAGAATCTGCTGCGAGTACCCACCGTATCCACAGACCAGGGTGCTGCATGGGCACAATCTGCGCCAGCTGTCTGTCGGTCTGTGTGTGCGTGTATTCAGAACTCACGGGCGATCAGTCACACTTTAGCAGTTACTTTGATTGGCTTGAACCAGAGGCATCACGATACATATCAATTTCTGCTGACGCGGGGGTTCTATTTTAGCCATGTTTGCTAAAATATCGGGCAGAAGGGGAAAATGACAGAACATTGCAAAGTCGCTAAAGTTCATTGATTATGTTTGATGACGCTTAAGATTTTAGAGCGACGTACTTGCCATAAGCGTTCAAATAGAGGGAACAAAAAACATTAATCAAACATTCGCATTTTCAAACAATCAGAACTGGCATACAGGCAATACATATATATATATATATATATATATATATATATATATATATATATATATATAGATATATACATGATATAAAAATGACGCTAAGTTCCAGTTCTGTCCATAAATCTTCAATTGTGCAGACGTAAATCTTACATTGTCATTGAATTTGGAAAAGAATTGCTTCAAGGCTAATCACAAGTATTTTGCTACGAAATTCTCCTTTTCAATCAATACAGACAAAGTATTTTTCCGCACTGTAATAGAAGAATTTGATCAGTTAATGTGGTCTCCTGCTGTTTCTATCACTTAATCAAATGCTCCATCGATAATTTTTAGTCTATGATGATGATCAAAAAATACACTTTTCTTATTCTTGCTTTCATTTTTAGGTGTTTCAGTTTTCAAGAATAGTAATTTCTGATACTACATTTCCTGATTGTGAATAGTGTTAGACCGAAGATGAATATTTCATAATGAAGAAGCAAATATTGCCAAAAAATTTAAATTGCATATCGTGTCCTGTCTGATGTCAGACTTTTAATTCTAGTGGCTTGATCTGCTTTGGCTCTTGCCTCCATTCCCTCTCTTTTTTTGTGTGTTTTTTTTAATAAATTAACATATCTTTCTAAAACTTATATTTTTACAATTATGAACTATATAGACACCGGAAAATTACATTTTATCATGATAGACCTATTTGCATTTTGCCTGATCTTCGTACAATTTCGTGTGCTTTGGCTGTTTTGATGATTACATATTCACATAGACTGTACACACACACACACACACACACACACACACACACACACACACATTTAATTATATATATATATATATATATATATATATATATATATTGTTATTGTTCTCTCAGTATCAACACTTGAGAAAGGGCGGCTAGACGCTCGAAACTTTGTGTGAAGAAATAAACCGTTGGTGAATACAGCATGAACTTTGTTGCAGCTCTGTTACTTATCTTTATATATATATATATATATATATATATATATATATATATATGTATATATGTAATATGCCTGCCAGTGCCACGTCCTGTGTTTTATCTCATTACGAAGTAAAGATTGATCTGTGATTCTTTCCGTTGCCTTCTATAGTCCTCACTTTTCCTCTCTTTTTCGCTAAACTCCCTTGTTTCCTATATTAATCAACGTCTGTGATGTTATTAAGAGAAGAACTTCAAATTCACTCTTGCCTCCAAAATTAATGTGCTTCCTTGCCCCTTTTCCTGTTGCACGACGCCCCCTTTTGTCTATAAGAAAGAATTATGTGGGTCAGCAATGTCCAGCTTCATTTCAAGGAATTCAATTTCCTGTGCTACCCTTACACAGTCCATCAGTTTGAAGCTTTCTTGTTAATTAGGTTATTTCACATAGACTGACACGTGCTTCAATCAGATCTCAGAGGCCTTCCTCCCATACAGGGTAACAGCAGAGATCGGAGAATAAGGGAGAGAAAAAGAGAGATGCTGACGTTTCTTGGTACAGGACGATAAAAGATCGATCTCGGTATTCGGACTGTTTACTAAACAAAACAAAACAGAACAAAGACCGGCTGGTGAGCGCAAATTGATGACCATAGTCTAGTTACGATTTGATTCAATACAACACATTTTCTTCCTCACTATATCTCTTCTTCTCTTCTTCTTCTTCTTTTTTTTTTGACTATTTCTATATCTCTGAGCTATTATCTAGTGCTAGCGTTTATAGTAAACACAGCTTAGCAGACAGAAGCGGTAAGATGCAATCTGCCATTTATCCACCTGATTGCCCGGGGGCAGATACCATCTTTCACAAATTACGCCGAGCTCGGTTGACTAACGAGCACACGTGTCTTTCAGATTTAATTTCTGTCAATATCCATGAAAAATGTGTCTTTTCCTTAAAAACAATAATGAAGAGCGAAGGGAATTTATCGGAGTAAATACAATTTTGAAAACTGCTGTGAAAAAAAAAAATCTGTCTTCGCCATTACCTTGTGCGCAGAGGGAGATATATACAATTTGTCATTAACGTTATCTTAGCAGATTACAGACTGAACAGCACTAATTTGTCGTTCTATTTGTACCAATGATTGATCTACCAGCCAAAGAGGAGCTTAAGAAACATTCCATGCAACTAATACTGTCAATTACATAATGATTATACACAGAGAGTCAAAACATTTTTGTCCGGAGTCTGAAATGAAGAAAAAAAATGAAACCATATGGAAAGAAAATCTCGAATGGTGTCACTGCAAACCTTTCTCCCTCAAGATCTCGAATATTACAATATCAATCCCTGAATATTTAAATATTTTGTATTTTCTATCTTGTCTTTGTCAAATGAGTTCACTGTTTTTGTATTAAATCCTTTTATTTATTAAATGGGTTGATAGGGGAGAAGCCTTCGTTTGCAGCCCTCCAGAAATTTAAACAGCATTTGTTCGAAAGCAGCAGACAGGATGAAAAGAGTATCACAGTTTTCAGGTTTCGCCATATGCAAATCAGAACAGGGACTGATGATGATGATTTCGTCTCCACAGATAAATTATGTAAAAAATATTGCATGTGGTACCATACATTCAATTATCTACATTGACTAACACTATTATCTTATTCAAAGTCTCAGATGAATGTTTCATGGTAAGAATGAGATGATACGTAGACGAAAGAAAATAAAATTGTTGTCAAGAGTCACAATTCTTTGAAGATTTTGACAACACAAAAGCAAATGGCGTCCATCATTGGAAAAAAAAATGCTAAGTAAACTCACACAAGACTGAAAATACTAGTCAGCAAAAAGCCAGACGCAGTAAAACACTGTCTTTCAAAAGGTGGAGAATTAACAACTCGTGACATACGTCCTCCTCCCCTTCCTGCAACTCCATAAAAAAGAAGAAGAACCATTTATTTCTCACCCCACCCCCCCCAAAAAAAAGGTAAAAATGTTTCGCATGGCAACGTAGATCGTAGCTAGTTAGGTTTTTCAAACATATATTATCTTTCATTTCCATTTGTCTGCATGTTGCAAGATTTATTAACATGGCTTCATTAACTATCATTGTCTTTTAAATCTTCTACATCCTCTTCTAACTTGCCAAAATGAAGACTGGAGAGCAAAAATATATCACTTTGCACCTGTTTCGGATGGCCAAAGGGCAAAGTTGCACTCTGATTAACAGGGATCAGAGAATCACCGAATCTGTCTTGAGTAGGATTAATTTATGTTTGCATCAGTGCGGCGCGTTTTGGATTGACGAGAGCCGTGGCCGTTAAATTACTGGCAGACATCTTCAGGACGAGTCGTGCGCGAAATTATCACAGTGCCTTCTTAAGGACGTCTGCCGAAATGGTTCAAGTACAAAATAAATACAAACTTTATGGCCCGGATAAATTCGAGTCAGAGCTGTTTAATATCCCGGGACTCGTGTTCCTTTTAAAAGATACAGTGGTGCTTGGTCGGTTGGTTGGTTGGATGGTTGGTAGTGATTTATTAAAGATAGTAGAGGAAGTGGTGATTTATTAAAAATAGTAGATGCGGTGGTGATTTTCATATCTTCTACGTGGTTAGACATGATTGGCGGGGAGGCGGAAGAACTGGGAGAAAGATATCTCTAACACCTGTTTCCGTGACACACTCACAAACATACAGAAACACATGCACACATACAAAATACACATACACCCACAAATATACAAAAACACATGCACGCACAGAAACGTACACACACTCTCTCTCTCTCACACACACACACACACACACAAATACAAAAACACATCCACTTATAAAGACACGCAGATACACAGACACACACAAACACCCACACTGATACAAAAAACACGTGCCCCGCACACAGACGCACACGAACACACATAATACATATACATTCATACATAAATACAAAATAAAAATCGCTGTATACGGTCACAGCTCAATTCGCTTGTCTTTCTGTCTTTGTAATCATCTGCCCACTCTCCTTCTCTCTTGAATATATCATAAATCAATAATTTACCATGCACTATATTTATGATCAAGTAAGTGAAAATAAGCAAACTGAACATAGATAAGTACAAAAAATTAAAAAAAAAACTTTCTACTAAAATCGAATCAGGGTATTTCTGAACGGCTGGTTTTAGAAAATGTCGATATTGTTCCTTGCTCAGCGCTTCAAACAGAACCATGTGTGAACTGACATGCAGCTGAATCGGACATAAGAAAGAATACTTCGAATAGATTTCAGGAAGGGCGGAAATCATGGCAAAGTTCTTTTTTATTTAGGGAGGGGGAGGGACAGACTTTGGCGCGACGTTGATTTCCTGAGGTCAAGAAAGAACGGCTTGACATTTCTTTCAAATCCGGATGTGGCGCAGTTGAGCGGTTCTCGGGAGTGTCAAATCCGAAACCTTTCTTTATTAAAAATAAATGTTTCAAAATGGCTACGGTTATAAAAGTTTTCATTCATTTAGTTTCATTCTTATCGCAGTCAACGACAGGCATACTAACACTATATTATATATGAATAAACAGAGTACATTGTATAAATGAACAAAGGTTTGGGCCACACTTTTGTGACCAGCAGCAGGACATACCAGAATTTTATATCGTTTTTGTGTCAATTTTACTTTTTTGTTTACATTAAATTAAAATGCGATGGATACACGTCAGTTTAGTCTTAATGATGTCTTCTTCGTTTTCGTCTTCTTCTTCCATTTGCAATAGAGGTGGAAGGTTTGGTAATGTGTTGGTGTGTGCTTGTTTGTGCGAGGGAGAAAGGTAGCTGTGTATGTGAACAAGAATTGACGAAAATAATTATGTCTGGTGTATTTGGGCAGGCTTGTGCGAAAAACGAAGCGCTTATATAACCATGCACGACCTTTAAAATCGTGTACACCATTTGTCTTCGTAAACTTGGGCATTTTTTTTTCCGGTGGATACATTGATACATTCTGTTATCTTAGCTATAATTATACCCTCTTCTGCATGGAATAGATATGGTATGGAATGGTTCTTGTCGTAACCATTGGCAATATACCGATAATTTTGTCTTCCATGGCTAGTCCGATCATACACACACCAGTTGCTTCTATCCAGACACAGGCTGACGTCAGCTGCTTGTATCTAATTCACGACGCACACCCCCGTTTGTTCGTCCTCAATTCTCTAATTGTCTTTAAATGATGACTGACAGTTGTGCGTTGTGAATCATAACACCGTGCCAAAGAAAATGTGAGATGGTTAGTGGAGGTGGAAATTCACCGCCTGGTTCGTGTTGGCACCGCTGTAACTAGTTTACTACCACGTTTACGAACGCCACACCAATTTACATTCTGTTTTGTAACATCGTGCAAAACACTTTACACGAAAACTGCGGGGTAGTGATTATTGAAAGTTCTCCCGCAGCAATCAATACGTGGTTTTTTTTTCTCCTTCCTGGCGCCGACACCTTTTATCTTCGTTACCACTGGAGCTTCATATCGCTTTGACGACTGGAGTGAATTAACAATAACTCTGTGTTCAGACTACTCTAAGGCCAACGAGACTCCAAATGCATTATTAAAGACACTGACGTGAGGAAACAATGAGTGCCAGGCCTTCCCCACGGTTTATTATCTGCAGGAAATGCGAAGCATGAAAGTAACCTTTTCCATATAAATTCAGATCTTGAAATGGTAGCAATATATGCACGGTAACAATGTGGCGTCACCTTTCCAGTACATTTTATTACTATATATATATATATATATATATATATATATATATATATATATTTACAAGTCTATGAAAGAAAGACAAAACCACTTTAGAAATTAATCTGTCTTCAAAGTCTTTATTATCTCATGCATCTAGTGCTGAAGAATTCACCCATTCCATTTTGTTTTTGTCATCCGTAGTTAGCGTTTCCCGGGTTTTTTCCTTCTTTTTGCTGATAATCAGCCCGTGAAATCCTTTTTAACTCAAAACTCGCACCAATTTGATATCACACTGCCTCACAGGATCATTTTTTTTAATCATCCATACAGACAAAGTATATCAAAGACAAATTTCATCATTAGCACTCCTGAAAAGTAATGTTTGTATTCAAGCCATTTGCATGGTAACTTGTAAGTGTACAGATGAGACCGGCACTTCTTCAATGACTCTTAGTATTTTATGTCTCCTGGTTTTCATCTCTGTATGAAATAATCATCCATTTTCCATTATATACACGTCAAAATCATTAATAAGACAGTTTATACTAGTATATGTTTTGTGTAAATTTAAACGGTCCTTATGGGAGACAATCTTTATTCCGGTGAACAGAAATAAACAAACGAATAAATTAATAAATGAATAAAACCGGGGATTCAGAAATGAGCTCATGGCCCTGCTGTATAAAAGTTGAGATAAGCCAGAAAATCAAAGATAAGTCAGAAAATCATACAAAAGTCTCTGAATACTCAATTCTGATTAGCTGATATCTCGCTTACGTTTAATTTTCTGACTTACGTTTGATTGCATCTTTGTATGCAACAGGGCTCTGTTCAATTCCAAATAGGAAATGCTGAATTTATTCCCCCAACTAAATTCCATTTGTGTGTGTGGTTTAGTACTGTTGAGATTCTCATAGCTATTTTCTCTTCTACTTTGCGATTTACAAGGTCATGATTTTTAGAATTCTTTTCATGCAGAGAAATCTTACTGTAGAAAGAGAGGGGAAAAGGATTTCCAAAGTATATTGGTTAACGTGCTGACGATAGAGTGAACACATATCGAAGGCAAGTGTACGGGATTGACAGATACTTTAAAAATAGAATTATTTTATTCCTTCTGACGGTTCTGTTTTAGCTGCACAGTTGTACATTTTATCTATTAGCATGGCGGCAACCTAGTTTTTTTTTTTTTTTTTTGCTTCTGCTTGGTTTTGTCAGTTTCAAAAGGAAAACCTACAGAGGAGCTGAAAAAAAAAAACAGGCATGGAATCTTACCAAGATATGAACGTATCCACTGTCAGTAGATCTATACTAATGGTATTAGTAAAGAAGCTCGATCTTCACGGGACTTCTATCCAAACGTGTCATACAAGGAAACACGTTCTTGTATGTTGCCGTGCCAGCAAACAGGCGCTAGATGTGTGCAGTAATTGTATTTCACAGACGGTTCTGCCCAATTAGAGTTCGGGAGCTGACACTACGAACGCCCGTGGGTTCCTGTTCTCGTCTTGTCAAATAATCATAAAAAAAAGGCCCAGCAGCCTAGCAATCAACTCTCTCCACACCTCATGGCAATCATCATTTATGTAACCACAAGCAGAATAAATATTTATTCGTAAAATATACAAACCAAGGAACAATAAACGCGAAAATAATGAAGAGAATAGCAATTCACGACCGCATTAGCAACTTTCTACTGTTAATGTTTGTGACAGGTACAAGATTTCATGTAGATAAGTCCAAAACGGTAAAGGTGACTAAGGATAACAATATTCCGTTTCTTTACCCTTAAGAAAAGATTACATCTTCCTGTCATTACAATCGAAATATAAAAATGATGTCAACTTAATGATAACTTTTCCTTGCATCAAAAAGGACCGAGGACCTTATCAAGAAATCAAAACATACAACAACGACAACAAACACGACAAACAGAAACTCTGCCCTGTTCATAGAACCTTGACATGCAATTAGTAGAAAACATGCAGTTTAAACAACTTTGCTGATCAAAAATCAATAATTCAGGAAAAACCGTATCTTGCTTAATTGCTGACGTGTAACCTCATGCGTATAACACATCACTGAAATTCAGACAGAACGATAGCCAAAACATGAGTATCTAAACAAACACGTACACCGTAAGCACTAGTCGGCGTTAAGGCAAAATATAGTTCTCAGAAGGACTAAAAATTCGTCTTTCTCCAAGGGTCTACCAAGAAACTCGTCTGTCTGACGCGATTTGCCAGGACAATAAGTTGTTTTGATGTATTTTGAGACCAAATGTGTACAATAATTCAGATTGGAGTACCCGATTTTTATTCCTGAAGAGCAGTCCCGTTACAGTAGTGGGTACGTTACGTGATAATTGATCATGCCATAGCATTTATATTTTCCAACAAGTTGCATCCAATTCACGTTTACCCCTCTTAGAGCAAAAATCGGCATACGAGAACTAGTAGCTCTCCTTAGTAGTTAGTTTCTCCGTGGTGTAGAGCAGAGTGACGACAAACAAATTGGGCTGTCTTAAACATCATACATTGTAATAACCTCATAGAGCAAACCCGTGAGAATGGTAATTGAGCCTTTACGAAACACAAAACGCACACACACATTCCAATTATAAAATCGTTTGACAATTTTCCTGAACAGTGGTACTTTCAAGGATGTAAGTATTGTGAGAACTTTGATCACAACTTTTTTGTTGGCAATTCTGAAATTTGACTGACTTATTGAGTTTATTTTCATGTCTCTACATACTGAAGAGGAAGTCTTAAAATATCCCTGTTTTCAACGACATTGATCTAATGGAACAAGTGAGCAATAATTTGTTGCATGAATAGTTGGGTATATGACAGAGACAGGACGGGATCTTGAGCCCCTTTCTAACTAGGTGATTCACTACCAGTCTCCATGAGGCTGTGGCAGCTGATTTTAGCACGTAGGAACCTCACAGCTCTCTCGGACTATTCATTAAGGGACGTAGATAGGAATTATTTTTTAGACTTAATTTCTTGTAGGTAAAAAGAGACAAACCAAAGCTGGACCGGCTAATTACATCACTCCTTCGAAGTGCCTCAGTTCTAAATGTCACTAGCATGAAGTGTGAAAGTAATATGGAGAAAAGACATTTTTCGAACGGAAGATGCGTTACCAACACTCTCAATGACATAGTCAGACTTTAAAGGTGATAGTCGTAGCTGAAAATGTAACAACATTGTAACGATGTAACGTTATTCTCATGGTTTTGCCCATCTCAGCTTTTATTCAGCTGAGAAATGCTCTGAGCATTCAACAGATTTTTTATTTTCAGTTCAAGGCAATCGGCACAGATCATCTGAAAAACAGCCTGTGGCGAAAGAAGTTCTCCTTTTGAAATTAAAATTATAAAGACGAATGAATCCGTCAATCGACCATATTTTCTTTTATAATTTCCCATCGCCGCATACAATATAACAAGGATGACGTATAATGGCGAACACCGGGGTATTTTGAAAAAAATAAAGGGAACAAAGGAAGGGAGAGCTACTACCATAAAAAGAAAGCACCCTTTCACAGTGCTATTTTGATTCTTTCTTTATCTCACTTAGTATTAAGTTGATACGTGACCGTTCTCGTGTTACATGGCTGAGTATGGCGACAAGATTAAGAGGGGTTTCCGACAGTCCGTGTCCTGTGTGCAAATATCCACTCCAAGAAATACACTCTGTGTGTGTGTGATAGTGTGGGTGAGTGTGTGGAAATCAGGGTTGAAGGAGCATATTCCAATTACATTCCCTGTTTCTCGTGTAACATAATGGTGTGATGAGTAACTGCCCCTGTTGCCTAAGTGCCCGGAATTGTAAAATAGTATGGAAGTATTTTATCTTCCCAAAATTTGTTATTATCGTAAGTATCATGGCTGAGTGTCTTTGCGATAAACATACCGAGTGTTTGTGAGTGTATGTTTATGTGCGTGTGTGTTTGTCTGGGGTTTTTTTATTGTTTGCGTTCGTGCAAATTGAGAGCCCGATCATTTTCCTTGGGTGAAACATTCAATATGAATTAGCATAATTACAACTCTTCCCAAGTATCTTTGTTCCATGATTGCCACCACCTTTGGCGTTAAATATTCTTCCTGTACCACTTCTCCCAAAACTACCTTATGCAAAAAACAGCACAGTAATCATAATACCCCTTCACGTATTACTTACAGTAGAATAACACAATTTATTCATTAGAAATGCATATCAAATCAATTGATGATGTCATGGCTCGCGTGTCTCTGATTGGTCGACGCAAAAATCTTTATTAGATTTCCAGAGAGCAAGCAACGATGACTTTTACAGTGACAGAAAAAAGAGATATCTTGTAGCAACTAATTTTCCTACAAAACGCATGAATCTATTTTTGTGCAAAAGATGACAAGTGACCGGTGCGTTGATGGCATAATCCATCTCCCAATTTGGATATGTGCTGCGATCGATATCTTTATTTGGTAAAATCATGTTAATCTTTAGAGGGGATGGCTAGTAACTGATCAGTGGGAATCAGTGGGAATGCTGGGGAATGATTGTTCCAATCCTTGTGGGATTCATTTAAGAGTACATTATATATCTATTGTTGTGGGAAAATTATTTGCTTCAGAATGGTCTCATATTCAAGTTATGTGCAGCTTAATGTTTCCAGGTTAGCATGCCTGTACAGTGTCGGGGCGATCGTTAACGACCCCCACTGATCAGTAACTAGCCATCCCCTTTCACATTCCGTAAAGTGCTGTCATAAAAATTTCGTCTGATTTAAGTTTTACTGCACTATGTGCGTCTAAATTTACCATGTTTATTCAAGTAAAGTTGAACATGGAATGAAATTGCACATCTAAAGAGCCTCCAGCCTTTTTTACCACTAATCCTTCTTTTACCAGTGGTATCAATTATCAAGCATTATCATCACCATAGCAACCAGTCGTTTCCCGTGTCTTACTTTCACTGTTATCCCACACAAATTTCCTCTTGCTCCTTTCTCCACTGTTTGTCATATTTTTGCTGGTCTTTCTTTTATTTCCGTCACAGGATTTCAAATTTAATCCTCATGATCTTCGTTGGTTTCATCATAAGAATGGCTGACCTATTTCTTGATAAGATAAGATTAAATCCCTAAAAAACAACAACAGCGACGTCTTTTAATGCTTTCGAGATTTCCCAAGGAGCATGCCATGAATAATTCGAGTATGTTGAATGTGTCTGACCGTGTAGTAGCAATTGGCGAGCTCTAGTGATGCGTGTCGTTGAGGTTGGGATGTCATTTGTAAGATATATGTTTCTAATAATCGAAAGAAATATTCATGATGGAGAGAAAGCGGGAAAAGATATGTAGATCTGGGTTTTAGCTTCTATAACGGTCTGTCTGATCGTTCCGGAGAAAATGCACAAAGCAAGTCCTCTCGCCATGTCGTAATGTTCAATCGATCAAATCTTGAGATGCAGCGGTTTGGGAGTTCGCAAACTTATGTCTAGTCACGATTCGGAGAAACGTACCCTTTTTGCAAGCTAATGCGATAATTCAATAGCAAACACAGCTCAGTTGCTCGTTACTTCAACTCGAGGTGCTCTCGGAAGCAAAAGGGATGTAATGAAAATGTAAGGAACGCCCGCAATTGTACTTCACGGCTTCCCGACAGAATAGCCGCACATTTGCATATCACACGACATCCCCTTTTTATTACTTTATCCAGTTGTTGGTCAAGAAACTTTCCAAATATATTACAGGTATGTGTAAGTGAAGTATAACAGAAACTGTATAAACAAACAGCAATACACACTTCAGGAGGAAAAGCTGAAAAAAAGGACAAATTTGTATGTCTGTGTACATGAGTGTGCTTGTACGTGTTCGCGTGCGAATATGCTTGTGCCTTGATGGGTACTGTGTATGACCAATTAATGGTCATGAACCTGCCTTGAGCCAACTGCATTTATTGCCTGCCTACACGTTTCAAAATGTCGTAACCCTAGTTACTGTGTTGCTTCAAGTTTTATTTTCGTACAACAGAAATCATTGAATCGGTAAAACATGTATAATCTAATGTATTATTACAGTACGTATATCATCTGGCAATGAATGATCATTACGTCAGCTGAGAATGAGAGGGGCGTTAAGTTGTCTCGAGCACTATGGGTTTAGTGACAACTTAATGCCCTTACCATTCTCATTGTTTTTGTGTTTTCATTTCAACTTTTTGCAATGTGTGATGAATTCCAAGATTATGAAAGGCGCTTCATGTAAATGCTCTCTTATCATTATCATCAGAATTAATTCTCTCGCTGTCGCTACGATTGGGAGTAAACCTTTAACAAATTTTGTTGTAATTGGCAAAAAAAATATTATGTCAATAGCCTCGATATACCTTTAACTCAGCAGGATACAAAATGAAAAGCGGGGTGGAATATTCTAATGCTCAGTTCTATATTTATACATGCTTGGTGTTAACTCTCTATTAAAGGAAACATCTGGACTGGAGGCTATGGCACTTAATCAGTGAAATCCTCTCACTGAGCGTCAAAACAAATCACTAAGACATTGAGCTGATGAGGAAGTATCACTGTCTGCATACAGAACACAGGTCAGAGAAGGTCGTTGGAGAAATGCTTAGAAGTACGTAACTCTGAGTGATTTCAGTAGTGTCTTGATAACACAATCTTAGCCTATCATGAACGCAATGTCAGGTATGAATATTGAACATGGATTAAAAACTGGAAACCATTGCTTATGTTTATTAATCATTATAATCTTCATTTTGTGTTCAGTTTGTCATTAAGCGTTATCGTAATTTCACTGTATTCTCAATAAGTGAATAAATCCGAATGAATAAATGAATAATATAGAGAGTGGAAAAAGTGAAGAAGTTCATTCTCTTATGTATTTCCATATGCTTCAACATACTAATGTTTCAAAATCCTTCCAACCTTGGCGGAAATTGTACCTATTTTTAATATGAATTTACATTACAAATAAAAGAGTACACACAGGTGGAGTAAGACACATACAAAAATATGTCAGGTAGCCTACGTATAGCCGACGTAAAGAATAGTTCTATGAATATCATTTCATTTAGCTTCAGTTTAAGCGGCATATAATGCTCGTAAGTAAAGTTAGAGTTAGAGGAAATATATTCAGGCTTTCCCTTGGTTTTGAATTAGAAAAAAAAATAACAAAGAAATGAATATCCTACATCCTGCTCATTCACAATAAGTACATTCTTTTTGAGTGAATCATTCTGTATAACAATGTATGAAAATAAAGTTAGATTCGTTGTTGAAGTTAATGCAACGTTGTTGTTTTCCTTTTGCTTTTCATTACTCGATATCTACAACAAATTGCGATAATATGATATAATTGTGCTGCCTTCGTACATGACTGAAAGTCTATCCAGTTTAGTTTCAGATCTAGGACATATACGAATGCGGTAAAATCAAGACATGTACAGCAATACTCATGTATTAACAAACAACTGAACTGACATGGTTTTACGAGTACCGACTTTCCCCATCTAAAAGAACATAATTTCACCAAGTCCGTTTTCCCCTTCGGAACTGTTTCCTGTTCCACTTGCTCAGTTCGTATTTGAGTAAGAGCAATGTTGAGAGAATTTTGATTTGCTTTGATTTGATTTGATTTGATTTGATTTAATTTGATTTGACTTGATTTGATTTTTTATGTTTCCTGCATTAACCTCCATGTAGGTGACGGACGCCACTCAGACACCAAATAATGTCTGTTTTACTACTTTTCAGATAGAGACCATGCGTTACTGATAGGTTAATTAGACCTGCTGGCGAACTCCCTCGCTGTAACATCAGCTGAGTTCGTCCACCATCACTAACACACACACACACACACACACACACACACACACACCAAAAAAAAAAAAAGAATACTCCAGGCTTCTTACGCAGTGGTGTCGCTTTTCTCATCTTGAGTGCGATCATCGTTGGACCCTGATGGCGAAAATGAATGCCCCCAGATAATGATTAAAGATATTTGCCACCACCGATCCAGTTGCCATGGTTACAGATAAAATCATTAGAAATTAGCCTACTTTTTAATCTAGATGGAAGAGAAATGGCTTGAATATAAATAGCTGGGCAGCGGGTGATCACAGAACTGAGTAAGAGTCGCAGATAATCTGAAATGGAACTCTTAATCATAAATATGAACCAGTTCCTAAAAGCCGCGACTGATACAAACATTCATCCATTACCTTGCAGCCACGCCATCAGAAGTGATATATGACTTTATTTTTTTCCTGCGCAGAAAAAGAATCCCGTTTTCGTTAGAATTGGAAAAATGTTTATAAATACCTCAGCTATGTCATGCATACTACAAAATTGATCTCACAGATTGCAATGAGGTGTTTTTTTCCGTATATTTAACAGGCACCTGACAGGTATATTATAAGCAAACAAAACAACAAAGCAGATCGGAAATATTGCACAAAAAGAAACTTTTTAATTTTGCAAGTAAAAACAATTGCTAACATATATGACACCTTCAAACGGTAAATGATAATAACCGCATGATAAAGTTAAAAGTTTCTGAATTTGCTGAAGTGCAGTGCAATTCATAGTTCATCATCAGAACTGAGCTGGAATGATTAAGTTAGCATCAAACTATTGATCCTGCCTGTTAAATCTCTTTTGTCTCTTGGGAGACACATATCCTATGTTTCCTGTCATAATTATCCTTGGTGATGTTCGCTAGTAGTATCTGATTTCTAAATCAATACACCATTTCACATGAAAGCTCGTTCTAATCAAGAGGAATCTTCGCATAACGTTAGCAATTTCTCATTGCGCGTCTATTCAATTCATGAGCAAAATGCGCCTACATTTCGTCATGCGACTTTGTTTACTATCCCTCTTTTTACGCTGCTAAGCTGCTTTCTAGTGCTATGACAACGTGAGAATGATCAGGGAGGAATTGAAATACAGTGTCTTTTGTTAATCATATTAGTAACATTGAAAGAGGGGAATTCTGCTAGGTCTAGGGAAAGGTGTATTCCAATGTCTTCTGTTAATCATATTAGTACTTTAGCAATGATTGGCAGATGATGTCGCTGGCAGAACCTTGGTTTGGAAGGTTGCTTTTTTTTTTGTGGGAGTATCCAAGTAATCTGCAGAAATAAAAAAAAAAACATTGTGAAGTAGATGCTAAGCATTTCGATATCTATTTGGCCACATACTGTGATGATCAGGGTATCATGAGTCAATACAAGTCAACAGGCATTTGCATTTTGTAGTTCCTTTGATGTAAGCAATGAATGCTAAGATCTGTATTGTCACCGATTGCATTTGATTTGCCTTAAAACTAACAAAATCCCCTGTCAGAAAGTAGAAATGCCAGTTCATAAAATAATTTGCTCTGTTTAGATTTCATTTTTAGATAACCTTGACAACGGTGTACGCGCGCTTACAGGCCTTATTGGCTTTTTATGTGTACACCATTTTTCATTTTACCTATTTGATAATTTCTAATTTAGTGATTACTTTTATTATAAAATCACTCAATTGATATTTTAGTTTGAATAATTCGATTCAATTTACATATGACATGCATGAAATCCACTGCATTAGAAACTGCATTTGAGGCTGTTTTTATATGTATTTTGATACAGGACATTGTTGTAAAACAGCTTTTGCTGAACTTTTTATCCTGAATAAATATATTTTAACAAACAAACAAACAAACAAACCTATTTCCTGTTGTAATCTGTAACAATTTATGCCTGTAATCTTGTTGTTGTTGTTATTGTTGTGTTTATATGTGTGATTATTTGTATGTTTTATGTTGTAACACTGGATGTTTAATGTTGTTTGTGTGTGTGCGTGTGTGTGTGTGTGTGTGTGTGTTTGTGACTTGAAATGGAAATAAACGAATTAATTTGAATTGAATTGAAAAAAAAAACCAACAACACCTGAATTGAATGTAACTGTCATCATTATCATAACGGTCTTGTTTATTGTGTCCATATCTGGAGAAAATGCACGTCAATTCAACATCTTGAAAATCTAAATTCCCAGAGTTCTGGACGTTTTCAACGAAACTGTATCCTATGATTATTTTCCAAATATGAAATCGCAAAGAATCAACTCAGAGATAGAGATATATCAGTGACATTTCTATATATCATCACGAAATAATTTGATGATGAAAATTTGGTCTAAGGCTTATAGAACAAAATGGGTTTCACAATCACCAACATAATCACAAGCATCGTGTTGTTGTTGTTTTTTCCATTATATTCACCCTTAGATTTCCAAGGGATATCACTGTCACAATCCATTTAAAACTTGCGTTTAAATCTGGACAGCTTGTAGTTATCTGGACAGCTTGTAGGGTTTTGTTTTATAGTTTTATCACTCCTGAAATGAAACGAATGCACTTCCTGTCTCAGCTATGATTTCTCACGCCGACTAATTTTGAAGTAAATCGCGGAAGATATTCAGCGGATGTATAAATCGTTGGCCTTGCTACATTTTAAGGAAGGACGGACACTCGAAACTTACTGACAAAATCAAATTGATTGTATGTGTGTGTGTGCGTGTGTGGGTGTGTGGGTGTGTCTGTCCGTTTTTAACTGAAGCGCACGCTTATCTACTTTTGTTTGTCCCAAAGCCGGTGGAACTGCCAAAATAATTGACGCATTCTAGTGGGAAGAAAATCACAGTGCTCTGCTCTTAACGCAGCAATTAAAGCATCTCAATTTCAAAGAGAACAAATAGAAGGGAGAAAATGGAGAAGCCATTTGCTGGGTATAAATACGTGCAATAACAAACAGTAAAAACTTGTTGACAAACATTTGTCTTTTTCTTTACAGCAAAATATTACTTTCCCTCGAAAGTCTCCTGCTGTTTTTATGCCAGAAACAAAGGATAATGCTTTTTTTTCAGTAGATACAGAAGAAGAAAGACCAGCCCCTTCTTGTGTCATGACCGATTGATGGGTTATCAAAACTTTTCTGTTTATTTAATTTCCAAAACGAACATTAAAGCATGTTCACTGAACTCCGATGTTTTAATAAATGCGATAACGGAAGCTTAAGATCCTTCGACCATCTTCTCTTATTTTAGACAAGTTTTCGCACTGGAAAAAAAAACCCAGCTGCCAGTGGCCCTCTTTCTTTGACTTCACTAGGTTAATGAAAGCAAACTTAAACATGAATCTACATTTCACTTTAAGATTGCACTTTTCATGCATCGTTAGCCAAAAAGTGCAACTCCCTTGTCTGCCACTTATGGCCGGTAATCGATCGCACCACCCTCCCGATCCTGTTGCTGCCACAACCACTGATTTGGCGCCACTTAAGACTGACGAATATGCAGGAAGGCGTTGATTGCCTGGTTGGCTGGCTGGCTAAGTGCCTAATCCATTTCTAGCTTCTGACTCAATCTCTGTGAGGAATATGATGGAAATTGAGTGGCGAGAAAGGTATGCCTTGGATTGGCTCAACAGACTTTCGGTGAGGATAGAAGTATGTCTTCATCCACTCGCAGCTACTTCTAGCGTATAGAAACGGTGTTTCCAGCGTTTATCAACAAAATAAGTTGATATAGGCCATACAGATTATTATATTACTCTAATTCTAAGTCTAACAATAGGACACTACATACAGGATATAGACATAGAGATCTCTAAATCTGCCGAAATTTTCATACAAAGAAATAGAATCCCCCTTGCCCCTCCCACTTGCGCTCGAGTGCGTGTGTTTGTATTGATGTTGCTTTAGTTGGATAAACAGCGCGGTCTCTTTACTCTCAGAGCGATTAGGGTCCACTTTAACAGCCAACATGGACCCCTTGAATGTCGGTCAAGACATTGTGGGATGATCCCGGCAGGGCAGCTGCCGCACTAATAACCTGGACGAGCTGGCGGCAATGTCAAATTAGGTAAGCACTATCTGGGCACCCGTCCCGCTTCATCATGAATATTCATCATCTACATGTATCCGTACTGCCGTTGAAATACATATTTTTTTTATTTCCCGGCAGCGTTTTTACATTTCTCGGCAAAACTGAACATTTTTCCATCTCCCGGCGAGACGTTTTAACATTCCCCGTTGATGCAATTTTTCGAGATTTTTACATTTCCCGGCCATACGTTTTGCACGTATCCAGCGTTCTGCCATTTACTAGTACAGTATCTTACTGCCTGATGAATATTCATGATGAAGCGGGACGGGTGCCCAAATAGTGCTTACCGTCAAATTACTGTAAAGGGCGCCCACCTTGGTCGGTCGCGTAAATGTGGTAAAGGTTTCTCAGGAACAATAGAGTACACAGTAAGAGAGTAGATGTACAACGTCACAATAAAAAGTCTATTTCATCTAATGACCATTCCAGTCTGCTTTTTCACCTGGATGGGTGAATTATCTATTGATAGAGAAACTAAATTACATCAGCTTGATCACCCGTCAAATTACAACAGAGGATGAGCAACATACAAAACAAAACAAAAAACCGACGGATCAAAGAAAAAAACACAGTAAACGTTCGGTCATACATACGCATAGTGTATGTTACTCAAAATAGACTTCTCTGTGACATAATATTACGTCTTCTGCACAAGTACTATTCAACTGCTCTGTACAAAAAAAAAAATACCGTAAATCATGAAGAAAGGAATGATTTATGTATTTCATCTTCATGACCTTTATACATTTATGAAAAACACGTGAAATGCATTGTCTTTTGCGTCGTTTGAATTGTGAAAGATGGAAGAGAATGATCGCAAAACACATCTATAGGAGTGTGAGGAGATAACGTTGGAAACTTGAACGAGGTGTCTAATTGACAATGTGCCAGAGACAGTACGTCAGTTGGCTAGAATATCATCCAAACGGCCATCGAGGAGTTGTAATGATATACGTATATAGATCACTTTGAGAATCTGTGGCTAAAAGGGTGATCCTTCCAGGGAGGAGAACTGATAATTAAAGAATAGGTGAAAAATACTTCAAGTGACTGACATGACTTGTGTTTAAGAGGGCTCTCCAATATGTTTCAATGCTATAGTCTGTATAGGAATGTCAAGGAATGACATTTTTTAAAGTTTTTATAGTAGAAATCTCAAAATTCAGCTCAATTTTGTGTCACGCAAAAATGACAGTCGACGAGCATTATGTAAAAGATTTAAAATAATAATAAACATTCGTAATCAGCGCAACTTGACTCCGGAAGAATATATAAAGTGGTATGGGAATCGGTGTCTTATGTGCAATAAATGACTAGTTATCCATGGGAGCTACACGGTGGAAACACAGACTTGTCCTGGAAGGAATAAAAAGAAGAGTTTGATACCATATCGGAAGAGAAAAAAAAATTGTAGAGGGATACTATTCCTGAAAATACACAAATATAGATTACTGAATTACTAGTGATCACTGAAAACGATATATGCGTACATATGATATATGTATTATGTATATATATATATATATATATATATATATATATATATATATATATATATATTATATATACATATATATATATATATATATATATATATATATATATATATATATATATATATGTATGCCCATATATCCATATATACCTCAAGAATGAAAAAATACCCCGAGAAAACTAAGCGACGGGAGACAAGAAACCGATAATAAGAGAAAGGTTTCGTCACGGATTTGAGGTAAATCGACGCGTTTGACGAGGAAATTACATCTCCCTCTTCTTCCTAGATGAAACAAAATTTGTGGATTATTCATAAAAGTGTCTAGTAACGGATTGATTCATCTCCTGCTGATTCGATCATATCACAAGAGCGGTATCATACTTCAAACCCCGTGCGTCATCTCTTCTTCACTAAATCGAGCCTTATTCTATTTGTGTTTTTTTTCTTGTTCAATATGTCCTTTGTCTGCACTTTTTAGATTAAGGGATGCTCCCTTTTTAACGTTTTGATGTTGTTGACTATTATAGAAATACATTTACAGTGGTGTGTTACTTGAAAGATTTCGTAGACATCTTTGGTACTACATAAGAGTATCTATACGTTATGTTTTATAAAAGGACGACGTTCTTGAGGGGAAAAAAAGTAGGGTGTTTATTATTCATTATGCCCTTTGATTATAAACTGTTGACAATTCCTGAAAAAAAAACTATTTCGAAAAGTATTTCAAAGCTCATATAATGCCACCATGATAACGCCTCGTTCATGAACTTAATTAGTCTTATCCTTGCCGGTGAAAAAACAGTACATGTACTTGAACTACGAAACACCATTATACTCGTCACTTCCACCGCTGGTCAGGTAAATTAGCAAACTGTCCCCGGGGTATCTAAAGCGTCCTGTACAGTTTTCGTGGGATGAATTTCTTATAATCCCATTACTTATACCAGCCACCTTTGATTATCTTTAATGCAAAAGGAAACGGTGTCATGTTTTATTAAGATATGCTCGATCGAAAACGATGGTAAAATACCATTGCTGTTTTATGAAACACAGAAAAACGCCGAGATATTAGACTGTGGATCATCTTGATGACTTTCCAAACATCTAATGTTCTTCACAGTTTTTTCTTAACTCTTTGGGTATCACGTTTATTTCCTGTCCTTGGTTTGTGCGTGAAATTTGTTCACATTTGACTCACTGGCATAGAAAGGGTTAATGGATTTCTTATGATTGGCCAATCGTTCCTAATGTTTCTCGTATTTCAACCCAATTGTGGAACCGGACAGGAAGAAACACATTAATGAAAATTCTAGAATCTTCACTCATGATAACGATTGGACATAAATTTCGCGGTAGTAGCGAGAAAATCTCAAACTATTCGGAAAAAGCATAGCCTAGCCCACACTAATTTCTGGCGACCTCCGAAAGAGATCGTTTTGTCTATACACCGATAGTGTTAAAAACGATTTTGGATTCGAGTGAACATAGCGAAGGCCTCGCGACAGAATCAGCTCTAACAAGGTGATACAAACAACAAACCACGTCTCGATGTCAAACATCGGCTAAATAACTTGCACGGAGTAAAGTGTCACGGTTAATTCCCAGAATCTGGGTAGAACCATCGGCCACTCCACTCTTTCCCTTACCCCCCCCCCCCCCCCCCTCTCTCTCTCTCTTTCTATCTGTTTGGATTCATCCCCTTTTATACTTATAAAAGAAACGCACAGTCCACAATCCATTTGCCTTACCTAGTTACCATGTGTAACTGGAAGTTTAAACAAGTTCGACCTCCGATTTCTCATGATGAGTTTAAAGCAGAGATCACGGATGTGATAGTTGACTATGGAAGATAATGAGCGATACATTCAAGAAATCGCTTTCTCAACAACAGACATCATAAAGAAAATGCTGTAAAGGTACGCATATCCACTCAGCAATTCGATTTGCATACAAATGATCGCCCAGAAGCTGTCCCTGTCTTTTGTTTCTAGGCTTTTTTTACATCATTGTATAATTGCTTTACTAGCATTGAAATGGAGCTATGTTTGCAATCATCTAATCAGACACGAAGATTCCCCCCCCCCCCCCCCCCTTTCCTGGAAAGAACACAGTGTCTCACAGTGTGAGAAACATAGTGTGAAACACTTTATGTGAAATCTCTTCACATTGTTAAATTCGAGAGTTTTAACAGTGTGAACACAATGTGAGTCATCAATTCAGCGTGAAACAACGCATTACTATCACACTATCTGAACACACAGTGAACACACTGTGAATACACTGTGGGACACTGTTCTTTTCAGTAGGGCCCTCTCTCATTCTCTCTTGATATTCCTTGACAAGGTCAGAGAAGATTTGGTGTCGTAAAATTTATCAGTATCTATTGATATTATCTTTTTATCCCATGATAATATTATGATATTACATTATTATTACGACAATGCTGTGCATACAAAACTATAAGTATATATTATAATGTTTAGTCTGTAAGAGTGACGTATATAGACGATCAAGAAATTCGCGTGGATGTACATTGTCACTGATGCTATTGTCAGTATGTTACATCCTGTATCACATTGTAAACAATTTTTCCTAGCCGTAGATAGCTTTGAAAGTCTGATTACCAAAACATGTCAATTGTCATGGTAAAAATACGAGGAAAATATCGCAAGGATTGTCAAACCCAATACTAACGCCTGATGGATGGTGTACTCAAGGCGGTATTTTCATCGGTCAACAGATGAAAGCGACTTCATTTTAAGTATTCGCATGGGAAGCGACAGGATTGCACCTACTAGCAACAAAGCCAAAAGAACAAAAATAAAAACGAGAGCAAAATAAAAAGATCCGCCAAGATCAGCGATAGGAATACATTTTTTCATTCAATTGAGATATCAGTCTGAAGTAATACTCTGCCATAAAAAGGTCAACTTATGGGGTATATAAGTTATCTTTGTTGGAATGTCTGCGTACAAGACTATAGAGAAAGAGAGAAAGGGAGGGCCCTCGTATAGATTGTCTATCAGTAATTAGGCTTTTGGTCCAAACACGTTTAACCACGGATAACTCCTTGTCCAATTACTTTGTAAAGTTTACTTCTTTATTTCTTTTTATGTCCTTAAAGTGGTATAGTTCTTCTTGTTGTAGATAATGGTTTCGAGGCTGAAGGAAAGTTATATATCAATATACGTATATATATATATATATATATATATATATATATGTGTGTGTGTGTGTGTGTGTGTGTGTGTGTGTGTGTGTGTGTGTGTGTGTGTGTGTGTGTGTGTGTGTGTGTGTATGTGTACATGTATATAAGCCCCACCAGGGCTCGACATTAGCGGTGGCCCAGTGACTCGGGGCCACTAAACATGGGTGTCTCGGCCACCAAATTTGTCTTTTGGTGGCCCGATCGGGTAACTTTGATTCGAAAACAAAACACTGTTACCTTTACTTTTATTTCGGGTCACGACATATCATTTCGGGCCACTACAATTTTGATTTGAAGATTTTAGGGGCCCAAACGGGCAACCAGACCCCCCCAAAAAAAGTTAGTGTCGAGGCTTGTAGATATACTACAGAAGCATTTTACAACTTTCGGAATGTTTACCTCTGAAAGGCTATAAGATCACATCAGGTTGAAAGTACGGTGGTCGATGCTTTTCACGGCGCCGTTGGAATTTGCTAAATCATAGGAGTTTGCTAAAATCATTGTCCTCTCTGAACCACTATCTATTTTTTTTTCTCTGTTCCTTTTCCGTGTATAAGGGGGAGGGAATATCTGAGATACTGACTGTAACGAAACAATTTATTGCAACGTGAAATACAGAGAAGTATTACCGTCTTTCTACCTGCTCATGTATACAATCTATGCTGTGAATAAACAAACGCGACTCCGGAGCGAGTGCTTCCGCGCATTCCTTCAATATCCCTTTTCCTCTTTTTTTTCTGACGTAATTTGCCCCAAATGCTGTAGCGTAATGTGAATCGTTCTATTTACATGAGGCGTGGGAGCCCAAAGCGATTTGACACTCGTACAACAGCTACCGAAACATGTTCTGGATACAGATGTTAAGAAAGGAGAAGAAAAAATAAAACAGAATCTATTGTTACCATTGATGCTGTAAAATTTTCCCCGCAAGAATGTCGCCCGTTGCCGTAACTGATCCGTCACCCCGATATACTGTGCTGGTAAAGGGACTCCCGGCCGGGGAAAACACACTCGTGATAAGTAAAGAAATCGTACCACGCTATAACCATTATACTAGTTTCAGAAGATTTTATTACGAGACTTGTTGAAAGTCTCCGTTCTTAATCAGACATCATGAACTATTTTTGATGACAACCTGTGCTTCCAAAATAAGTTGAGAAAGAAAAATACTATGATTGATTACAGACCGCTCAGTATTGTGAGCGTCAATCCCCTTCGAGCAATTGTATTATTCTCCCTAGAATTTGTAACTTTTTCTGTCTTTACTCTGCACGGTTCATTTTTCTTTTTCATATCTGATGGTATTTCTGCAGCTCGCTCTCACCAATAAATTGGACAAAAATACGTGACAAAACCTAGGATGCATATTTGCCTTGAAGTATTAGAGTTATCAGGACAATTTAGGGTATCAGACTTCCGCGAAAGAGCAAAATACAGGTCATATGATCAGAAAAAAAAAGAAACACTTTGCAGTAGACATACATGATTTTGGATGGCAACAGGTGTGAAGTGAGGCGTAATCTGTCTGTTTGCTTGTTCATTTTCCCTTGCACAAATTAAATCCAGGACAGAAGAATCAAATTAGCTTGAAATAAAACTTTTCAAGAACAAAAATCCACGTTGCTACTTGCGACTTAAGGTGCAACGCGATCATTAAGAACTGAGGAAAAATGTATGAATTGTCTGCATGTTAGAAGCTATTTTTGCACGAGAGATATCAACTGTTGGAAATGATGAGTGTAATGTGAGCAAGCTATATATAATAAAGATGAATATGCAAACAAATGAAAGATAGAAAGAACAGGGGAAAGCGGGAGAAGGGAAAGAACAAAAAAGAGAAAAACATTTAAGGAATGAGGGGAGAGGCGACCATCACTATAATCTCTGCCCGTTATCTTTTGAAAAAAAAAGAAGAAAAAAAAAGATTCATCGCCATATATAGAGTCTACTGAATGGCACTGGTGTATTTCTCTGTCCAAAGAAACAAAATTTCCAAAGCAGGTTTCAACATGATACCTATATACCCGGCACGCGTTCAGTGCCCGAAAGAAGTGGTATTTTGATATTCCACATTTACTTTGAAAATCGAAATTTATTACATCAGATCTTGGCGGCGGTGCTGTCTCCACACGTATGCAATATTGTTATTCAATAAGTGACCGGAACAAACAAGTTTGACAAGATGACCACTGCCGAAGTGTCCCTGAGATTCTAAATTTCTTGTAATTCTGTATCTTTGCTCCGCATTCGCATAAACGTACAGGCACACACATACACAGGCACAAAAAAAAAACACGCACACAAACAAACACAAGCATATATAAATAAATAAATAAATAAATGTATATATATATGTATGTATATATATATATATGTATACACACACACACACATATATATAAATATATATATATATATATATATATATATAAACATTATGATCATATAATACATGTAATCATCATCGATATGTATTCCTCCTCACCATCACGATAACGACGACACTAAGTTCAGAATGACGCATTAAATTTGAAAACTACTGTCAATACCGTTGTCAAAGAAGCAAACGAAATGTGCACGCACACAATGAGGTGTTATTGGACCAAGGTTTCATCTTAATATCAAGACTTTTTGTCACTGCTGCGCAATTATCACTAATGCCAATAAAATTACACTTTCGAAACTATGCGACGCCAAGAATGAATTAGGCAATAAACTGAAGTTACTGTATGAACGACGAATTCAGGTTCCCTTGTCCCGTTCGATGAAGCTGTAAATTATATGCAATCATCTGGTGAAAAAAAAATTAGACTTATCTAAATGTATCCTTGATCTTTTAAAAAAGCAAAACCTTTGCATCCATATGGAATTGAAAAGCAATTTCGCTTTCATTTGAAGAGGCTTAAGTAAGATAAAAACATATCTGGAGTCAAGCAGAAGTGACAAATAAAGTAACAAATGAAATATAATTTTTTTCAGTTTATATGTGTTTTGTATAGAACAATTGTCATTGTTTCGTGGACTATTACTAATGGGATGCAAATTTCCAAACAAAACGCTAGAATAATCTGGTTCTCAAGGTATGTGACGAGTGAATTAAAGACCATCACGGCATTTCAACTTCAAGACATGAAAGAATAAACCAAACTCTATTTTAAATCTCTGGAAAAAAAAAAATTCATAACTTTGTTGAAATAAAAGATGGCACCGCGATCTCAAATGTAAGGCTTTGTTTAAACGTGTTATACCAGAGTATCGCCTGTCCATCGAACACTGACTGGAGGAAGGCGTGTGCTATATACCTCCATTCCAGGCTATAAATTCAAGTTGAAATACCTACCTTATGTAAGACGAAGCTGAAGTGATGATGGAGAGCACTTTCTGCAAGGTTGGCGGAGGATGCCCTTTGAGATGCCTCGGTGTCTAGCGACGTGGAGTTTATTCTAGCTTTCTTCTTTCAGGGTGGTAGTAATGATTCACAACCAGCGATCAAGACCAGCATGTGCCTCAAGTGTGACTGCTGTCAGTTGGTGGTCTGCTCCTCAAAACTGATTGTTTTCGCGCGTTTTTCCTTGGCGTGTGTGACAGCGGCATGTCGCGTGCTTCGATGATATACACAGTCAGCTAGCTGCAGGCTCATCCATTTCTCGCGTAGGTAGGCAAGGCTATTGTACTACATTACCTGCTTTCAGAGGGACAAGTACTTTCGTTAAATTTATGATGGAATTATTTATTAAGATATGAAAGAGGCTTTCGTCTAAGAACAAATCATGAAACACTTATATCACAACTATATAATAAAACGATATTTCAAGCGGCGAATTTTGAAACAAAAGTAGTTAGGCCCTACCTACTTTGAGGTATATTGCATAAAACGAACAGCCGGGATTTCAACTTCATGCAATGAAAACCGAAGGTCTATTCTATTTCTGTTTTAGAGGGAAGCGTACTCCATGAAGGGATTTAAAATATTTCACCAACAATCAGACTCACAATCATACCATTTATTCGTCATCCTAATCTCAAACCTTACAGTCATCAAACGTGTTCACGTTTTCTCATAAATACGAATGCATAATACCTTCTTCCCTAGAAATACCGATACGCAGTACCAAGGATAATATCTTTCATAAATTCCTCCATCATAATTGCTGAAATTTTAACACCTGTAATTTTGCCTCCAAATGTCACTTTACTTCACAGTCATGTTCCACCCAAACTGTATTCACCATACATGTTTGCTCAGTAAGTGCCCCTCTTTTTCCGTACAATAATCATTTACTAGTACACATGTGATGATAATGAAACTCTATATGTATTTACCCTTTTCTCCTCACACGCACACACAACTTCAACACATCATCAGGATTAACACTCCATGCCCTAATAATTCTTAAAACCCCAATGTAATAAATTTCTCAAATACACCGTAGTAGCAAACCAATATTGAATGACGTGTGAATTAGTCGCCGAGGAATAGGCATGTTCAAGGACAGTATCAAAATGTAGTACAAATTTGCACGATTTTGTGCACGAGGGTTGAATACGACCAAATCTGTTTCATGATAAAAGTACTTGCATCTTGCCATAAAAGTGCCTAAAAATGGCCTAATCTCCTCTGGCTGCCCGGTTGGAATAGGAGCAAACATCAAATGTTAAATTAATTTTCGATTTCCGAAGAAATCATCAAGTACGAAATACTTGCGGACAGGTGGCCCGCCTTTTACTCCAAATAGTCTCCCTCAAGGAACAGGTTATTATTTTTTTTCTTTCTTTTTGTTTGCCAGTGACTGCCCCAACCCCGATAAGTGCAAAGATACGCCAAAGAGGATCAGTGTGGAATGATCCGATTTAGGCAAAATCACTTACATTTGTAATAAGAAGAAAAATCAAGCTTAGAATCGCTTTCGCTTTATCCCACACTTAAGAATAAGGACAGTTTAATACATTTCATTGTTTTATTTGTTTTGTTTTGTATTCTGAATGAAACACCCATTTATATATAATTTTTCTTATAATAAACTAATCCAGTGATGAAGAACTCAATAAGAAGCATAATTCATTCGGACAGGCTTTTATCTTTTATCTCTCTGTCTCTGATATATTCATCGATCTGTCGACAGCTGTGATCTCACCTGTAGTGAAGTCAGTGTCACTTGCTACTTGGCACGTTAACATCTTCATCATCTGAAAAGCACGAGGGAAGGGAGGAGTTTCTATCTTTACTCATCATTTGTGAACGCACTGGCGTCGTGCTTACGATTTTGAATCGTTAAGTAAATGAAACCTCTCTGTTACCCTCCGATGGCTGGCGTGTCAGTTTGGTGCATTTGTTGATTGGATGGACTGTATACTGTCAACATGACGGGGGATGTGGTACAATCACGGACAGCGCGAGTGCGGTGGATATTAGGTGAATTGTCTCATGATAAGACGGGAAAAGGAAATCCTGACTGACAATAATGAAAATGATGACAATGACAGAGACGATGACGAAAGAGTTATCTTTCGGGGGCTTTGATACATACCATGGAATCATCGTAGAGTTTTCACAAGGAGAAAAGTATACTTTAGATATGCCGACAGCGTAGGTTGATCATTATCGAACAGCCACACAACGTACAAGCGAATGAGTATCTCTTCAATCAAAAATTGACGTCTAACAACGTCCGCCAGCTCGGGAGTATGACGTCTTGAATGAAATCAGTCTGCCGAGTGCAAACTAGGTTATAAGTCACCGAAGGATAAAAAAAGAAATCCTATTTCATAACCTTCGAGCTTACATGCACACAGTTTACTTCCATATCACTTAGAGTGAAACAGAAAAAAGAAAACTTTTTGATTTTTCTGTCTTGTTTGTTTTCACATCATAATGTAAAAATTGTTAACAAATTTCAAGCTTGGAACTTTATTTCGTGCGAAAAAATGGTCACGTTCAATAGAAACCCTCCACCTTTCCTGCTTCGAACGAACCACGTAGTCACTTAAATTGATATCGGCTTCTCCCTCTTTCTCCAGTTTCCCCCCTCTCTGTACCAAGTCTTCCAATATTCTCACACCTTTGTCCGTGCCCAAGATTTCTGTACGGATATTAACCGTCCGTCACACTCCAGCACAGGTGGTCTCCTCTTTCGTCTTCACGTTGTCTTGTTTTGGCACATCGCTCAACCCAGTTGAGGATAGACCACTTTGTGATGAGGGACTGAGGGGAGGAGGGGAGAAATCTGGAGGGTTGGAATTCCTCATTGTCTTCCCTTTTCATCCCCAGTGCTAATGTAACGTCTGCTTCGTGTCTGAGATACAATGTCTTTAACCTATTCATTATGAATTCGTGCGTTCGCCGTGAGACTTCTGCGAACGCGTAGATTCTGGAGGTCCATGTCACCACTTAATGTGCCAGCCACATAATAGAAAGGAGAAACCGTGCATGAATACTTCAAAGATTATTTGGTACGTTGTCATATGTGTCAATAAAACACCTTCCCTGTGAATGTGTCACCGTTTCTCTGCCTTGGGGGATCTTTTGCGCATCTGCAATCACCATATACACCCTTAATGAGAGAAATACTGTTTACGCATTATTGTGTTATCTTCTGACATGTATAGTATCTCCCTCTCTATTCCCCTTATTTCTCTCTCCCCTTCTCTCCCCCCGCCTCTCTCTCTCTCTTTATCACCTTCTCTTTCCTTGTCTCTGTTCAACTTGGAGTTGACTCCCACGACACTAGAAAGACGCCGACCATGCCCCATCATCAGCATATAAAGAGCCTGTATGGACATGTCTGTCATTTCAAGAGCCACGAAAAATGGTTATCTAATATGTATTGTGATGAAGAGCACGCGTGCTTCAAGAAAGCGAGACGCTTACATGCACATAACATATAAAGGGGGAAGATATTAGCAGCTCCTATACTGTCTATTTCCTTCGCAGCCCACAAGCCTGGAAAGACTTAACAAGATAACTACGTGCAGTGTATGGCGTGAACAAAAGTGTACTTTCTTACTGGAGGTTGAGTCATGTGTGCTGCATGGGCAGTGATTATAAGACCTTAGCGGCAAGGGCATCATGGATTTTCACAAATTTCACAGCACACGTTGGTTTGGAAAAACGTGTAGTAAATCTGTCAATAAACACTTTCTGGGAAAATAGTCTCGACGAGAGGTAGTTTGTCGTTTTGTTTTTCCCATTGCTCTGCGTTACACGCCAGCGGTTGAAACTTTCATGAATTAACGCTATTTTGTTCTACATATAGAATTCTGCATCATAAAAAATTCACCATTTCTTGTGACAATCACAAACCAGATGAGTCAGAATCTGTTGAGACCACGCACTTTTAGTTACGTTGTAGTTATAGATACTTAAACTTATACGGTTTCCTCCCTCATGATAAACTGTAATCAAGAAGCCACAGATAATTGATAATCTTCACCAAGTGGGGCAGAAATCTTACGACTGCATGAAATATTATTTGACTAGTGAATGGGATTCTTTGATTGGTCATCTCAATCACATGACACCTATACGTCATAGACTTTGTCCTCTGCTTAACTTTAAGGCAAAGCAAACTACGGAGCAAAATTTTGGAACGCCGAGATGGGATGAAGTAAAGACAAATTGTTTTCTTTCTAATATATGTGTAAGACACCCGTCCTGGAAAGAACACAGTGTCCCACTGTGTGTGAACACAGTGTGCAATCTAACACAATGTGAGTCGTCAATTCACAGTGTGAAACAAAGCATTACTATATTAGCACTTTGTGAAAACCACACCACAGTGTGAAATCATGTTCACACTGTTAAATTCGAGCGTGTTCACATAGTCAACTATGTGAACGTACTGTGAACACGCTGTGAACACATTATGGGACACTGTGTTCTTTCCAGTAGGGACATGCAATACATGTTAGGGAAGTAAGAGGCCCAGTGAGTCAGTCATGTGATATCTCTGTTGGAAGATTTCAATGACATTTTTTAGATGTGTTGTCATCACTGATTTTGCAGACGTTTCAGTTGCTTCATCATCGTCATAATAATAATAATAATAATTGTTTTGGATATAAACTCCAAATTTTATTGTCCAAGAATGGAAATTCATTTTGCCCAATTGATCGTGGGCCCGGCAGCCACTGAGCAGCGCCAGATCGACGTTGCTCTAACCTTTTCAACTGTTGAACGGCAAACAAGGTAGCAGCAACTCCCATCTTTTAACGTCTTTTGGTATGACGCGGCCGGGGTTTGAACCCACGACCTCCCGATTGTGAGGGCAGCCGCTCTACTCACTGAGCCAACACATCGGTACATTGTTCATAAACTTTCTGTTCTTTTTCAATTTACAGGCCGTTGGTCGATCACTACTGTATTTCGATGAAGCTAGGAGTGGACATATTGGCTATCGTGCGAAGGCTCGGTAGTCCAGTGGATATGTTGCCTATCTAGCAATCAGGTCATGGGTTCGAATCCCACCCGAGTTTGTACATCTATGATTTTCTACCATGACAATTACCCAGATACTGAATAATCGGTGTTTCTTTATGTCGATGAAGGCAATTGTCAATCAGATGCAATAAAAAAAGAATGTCCTTCTTTACGGGTTCCTGAAAAATTCATTAAGCTTCTTTTTGCCCATACTTGACGCACTTCGTATACGGTATATACTGAAAAAAGCCCAATTATGATCCATATACTGTAATAATGGCAGAAACATACACAAAGATACATAAATAATTCATGACACATGGAAATTAGGCATTATCCCATAAGCATGTAGCTGGTACTCCATTTGCAATTTCAAAGACAAAGACATGCTCATAGAAATTCCAGACGGCATCCGAAACGCTTATTTCTTTTATCATGTTTATGATAAATTTTGGCCAAAGTGCAGGTCACCAAATCTGTGTTTGGGTTTCTTGTACCTTTCCGGATCGCTGGTCAGAGCTAACTCTAGGGATTCCTCAACCCTGATATAAAGGGTAAACTGCGAACTAGACAATGTGGTATTCTCTCTTGTCCGTTTTTACCCGATACAGATAGCATAAAATACGGTTTCATTCGGGCCGTGCTTCAACGTCATATTGGCCAATGACGCGGCGTAGGTAAGCGTCGCAATTGTCGTATGTTCGAATGACGTATATGGTCTGCTGTCTACGATAGTTTCATTACTACTGCCTTCTCTGCCCCGAGGAACCAAGAAATGAGTGGACAATAATAACGAGTACAGCAAATCAGTAGAAAGGTGACTAGACTTTACAAAATGAATAATTCATCAAGGTTTGATTTCAGGAAGAGAGAATTTGGAGAATTATGGTCTGCTGCTGTTTTTGGAATGAGCCCATGCATTCATTGCACTCATTTGTAGGTCCTTCCTTTAGATTCTTTTCCTCATAGATGACAATTGAGCTAATTGTTTTACATGACAAGAGACTTATCAATATGAATCAATTCCTTTTTGCTTCAGCGGCAAATTTTCGGTATCTAAAATATATTCTCTTCTGTCATGACAAAATACGATGAATTTTTTTCATTGTCATGAGCATATCCAGATTTAACGAGACAAATATTTAAGAAAGAAGAATGAGCATGAATCTCAATATAATCAGATTACCTTCCTACAAGCGATGAAATGATCATAGTACACTTCTGTGTATCAAGGCTACCGCCAATCAAGAACTCGTTTTGTCTATTATGACAAATGCAATAGTCATATACAGATTGTATAACTTTTTTTTTCCTGAGAACTTTCCTGCTGACTCCGCAAAAGGACAACACTATAGTCTTGTGCAATCTTTTGTTGGGTTGACGCTCTGTAACGATACATCCCTACCTCGATACAATCATGCAATTTAGATCGATATATCGGTGGCCCCTCCGTTCACACACAGGTAACCACCGCCGTTAGAACTGCCACTGACAATAATTTGTCATCGACAACATGAACAAGTTACATGGTCTGCCAAAATAGTATACCTGTCTTTAACAATTCATCTTTACGCATATTGTGTATAAGATTAAAGACTGTGGCAAGACGAACAAGGTTAAAAGGGCTAAAAATATTTATTTCCACAGCTCTCCGCATATAGATGATGTCAATGTGAAGGCACCAACAGATGAGAGTGGGTTGTACGAGCACCTTTTAACAGTATCGATTCACTGGACCCGATAGTTTACGAGCGATGAGTACTAGACGCACACGTATCATGAAAACGTACACACAAAGACGAAAGTCGCGCGCGGAACTTACGTACTCGATGAAATACTAGTACGTGAAGTTATCAATTAATTCATTTTCTTGGGTTTTTTTTCTCTCTTCACAGCGATCATAGCCGTGATAAGATAATTAATCGATCATCGATCATGTCGGTACGTGTTTTTAAAGCAAAACCAAATAAACAAATCTTTGTTAGCCTTGAGATCCCCTGTACTGTCAGACAAAAGGAACATTCATTTCTCTTCTTCCTTGTTACCCCTTCATCAGAATTCCTCCTCCTCTTTCCCATCTCAATACCTTCTTTACTATTTCCTATTCTCTTCCTCCTTGAAATACTTGCTACATTTTCGTCTTTGAATGTCTTCTCTTTCTTTTACCTCACCCTCTCCTTCTTTTAATTCTTTTCAAATACTTTTTCCTTCCATTTCATTTCATTATCTTTTCTGTTTTTCTCTTCACAGTTTTCTTCCTGGCTTTTTGCCGTCTCCACGTTATTTCTGTCCCCTTTTCCACCTCTCTTTCCTTTCCATGCCATGCCTCTTTCCTGGCCCTATCTTAAATCCTTAATATCATGTTTCATTCAGAAATTGTTCATTTTTGCTATGTTCTTACCAACCAATGAAGAGATGTTTGTTTGGCTTTTTAAATCTCTCTTCAAAATAACTCCTCTGTTTACGAAGCGTGCTCTAGAGACGAGACAATGAAAGGTTTCAAAAAGCAGCTTACGTCTCCAAACCTTCTCCTTCCCTCAAAAACAAAATGGTGACGGAGTCGACAGTGTATTTGAGTCAGGTTTCCCTTTGTCTTTTGAGCTGTGTGAATCATAAAGACAACAACAAAATATGTCATAGGCTTATAGTGAAAGTCCCAGGATGTTTTCTAGTTTTAGTGATTCGTAGACGAAAAGGACCGCAGGATATCAATGTCGGTGCTATGGCAATTTTTGAAACCAACACATTATTGCAAACGTGTCATGCGTCATATATACGGGTGGGGATTCTCGTTCATATAAAGCATGGCATGATATATATCGAGACATGAATGTGATATTTCTCCTATTTTTTTTATCACGAGGATCAAACGAATCTCTTCCCGTAGCCTACCGGAAACGTGGATTATTTTTTAGCCCAGGTGAGAAAGAGAGAGCCACAGAAGCATTCGAATTGCCCTAGTCAACATTTCATATCCTCCAGAGACTAATGAGAGGTAGTCTGTTGGGCTCAAACGTGTCTGCGGGGTAAATTTCAGCACGGGAGTCTGGATTTGCTGTTCGCATGGGAGGGGAGAAGTAATTAGGGAGGAAAAAGGCATTATTATATATACAATGCAGAATGCAAAATTTTTTATTTTACTAGAATATCTTCTTTGAAAGATGCTGTGGAAAGATTTCATTTGCGAAGACCTCCTGGTCTTTGCTAGCACATTGTTTGGAAGGTAGGTTACTTGCCAAACAAGATTGATAGATTTATTATCGCACGAGTTTTTCCATTTGCATTTTGACTCATCTTCATGATATCGCTCCTTGATATTATTACACTCCCTCCCTCCCTCCCTCCCTTCCCTGTTTTCTGATGGTACCGACACTAAGACAACGTCTGTTCAGTTCCTTACAGCTCGCTAGGATTAACGGACAGTACAGACGATAGATCATACCTGTAACAAGCTATGATGAGTCTGTATGGTACGTCGGGAGATGTAATCACCAAAAAAGATCAATGTTAAAGCCCCACAACCTTTATTTTCCTCCCACAAAATATAAATGCATTTTATGTATCTATATCAAATAGAAACGCAGAGGAACTTGTAATTATAATAATGCCAATTCTGTCGCAGATTCCATCTATATACCTCTGAAAATGTTTCTTTTGTTTGAAAGCGGATTGGGTGTATACCCATATGCACTGAATATCTGTTTTGCTTCAAATTTGATTTTGGACATTTTGTGTCTTGTTGTCTGTAATCTGGAAATAAATGTGGTTGAAAAAAAAATGATGTGTTGGGTCACTCGCATTAAAGGCATGTCTATTATGCCTGTCAGGATGGTAATCACCGTTTTATAGTGTACCCCTATTTCAATGTACGTACGTATTTGTAATTTTACACATACACATACACACACACACACACACACATACACACACACACACACACACACACACACACACACACACACATATATATATATATATATACATGTTCTCTATGCTTTATGTTAATGTGTAATAGAACTATGATGCATGTACTGTCAGCGTTGATGCGAAGTCTATATTTAAAACGAATTTGACATTCAAAGAATATAAATCAGTAAAAATCTCTCTCGATGTGTGCGTGTGTTTTAATGTGCGTGTGTAAATATGCCCTTTATTTCCTTCAGTGACTATCGGTCTCTCCATGTCAATTACTGAGGCTGGGTATGATTGTGACGTAACCGTACTGCGTAAGAAGTAAATCCTGACAACTTGACCTATACCGTTTGTCTGGCACATACTAGTAGTTCGCGCTCCTCACACCCTCCAGGGCGCGCCCATTTACAGGTGCGCGGTAATACCTGTCTTCCAGTCCCATCATGATTAACCCTTTCTGTGCCAGGGAACTTTGGATTGTGTAGACAGTGCTGCAGGGTTTTCTGTCTCAATCGTCACTCGAAGCACACAGACATGACCAAAGGGTTAAAGTTTCCTAGCGACTCCCAAGTTACCTCGTATAACCCGCTATCCTAACAAATGGTGAATAGCGAATACCCGAGTGACAAGGCTTTTATTTCTCTCTCATGGAAGGCAGTTATTCCCATCCCCCCCCCCCCTTTGTTTCTTTGTCCATATCCCTAAACATTTTTACGTGTTTTTCACCACTAGGATACTGACAGAATAGATCTATTGCATCAGATGTATTATTGTGACATTCGGTTTCAAACCATAAGAGTACAAACTCTAATTACAGTACAGGCTTGACAGTGATTATTACCGATATGATGATAGTGGTGTTGATTATGACTTTCATTATCTTCGTTATTCTAGACATTAACAGTAGTATTATCGTTATGATATTTGACATCGTTACTGTAAATTAAACACGCCTGTTATACCACAAAGGCGTTTCTCGGGACGTCTTTTGGTGCGATGCTACAGTGTATATCAAGCTTGAAACTAAACATATGCTCTTTGCATTTTTATTTGTTTTAAGTCATGTGGATGCTTTTATATGCGGTTGTTTATGTGTGTGTGTGTGTGTGTGTGTGTGTGTGTGTGTGTGTGTGTGTGTGTTTACCTGAGTATGTATGTTTATAAACCACACTCGTAATTCTTTTTACACAGAGCAGGGCGTCACACAGTATGTCATGCAATACACACACACACGCACACACACACACACACACACACACACACACACATATATATATATATATATATATATATATATGTATTTATATGGTATACTCCTTGATTCCGCAGTATTATCAGCACAACAATTATTCCACTGTCAGATGTCCTCCTTTAATCCTAACGGATTGTTGGTCTCTCCAATTCGTTGTTCTTGTTGAGAGGTTTTCTGTTCTAAGGATCACTGTAAAAAAAAAAAAAAAAATCGTTTCTTATCAAGGTAGTTAGGGCACAGTAGCTCTGTGTTTGTTTACCTCCCTGCATCTTCTTGTTTTGTTTTGTTTTTACTTGTTTTCTGTCATCTGAGTTGCAAAGAGTCGTTTCCTCTCTGTCTAGGCCAATTAAATCTACTGACATATCACTTCCAAGCATTCTTTTTCTGACATTTATGGTATTTTTCTCATGCAGATCTAAGGCAGGAAATGTGTAAATGATACGGAACAGCTTTTATTAATTCGGAGGGACCGCACTGGTGATATCAATTTCAGATCCGAGCCGGGCAACGTTCATAAATGATTTCTTAATTCGAATTGAAATTGATCAACATTGTAACCTATCTCATCTCTCTCTCTCCCTCTCTCTCTCTCTCTCTCTTTCTCTCTCTCTCTCTCTTTCTTCTTTCTTTGTCTGTCTCTCTATCTCGTTTTCTCTTTCTATCTATCGTTGTCTTTCTCTTCCTATCTATCTCTCTATCTATCTACCTATATGTATATGTTTGTCTATCTTTCTTTACCCTGCAAGATCATTTTACAACATCATTTTCATGCAGGTGTCGGGTGCTCTTTGACTTTTCTCTCTTCAACAAATTAGTGTTCTTCAAGATCTCGTTGCCTCCCTGGACAGCCATCTCTTCGGATTCAAAAAGGAGGTGTATATATCTATCTATCTATCTATCTATATATATATATATATATATATATATATATATATATATATATATATATATATATATATATAAACATTTCTGTAAATTTTGAGAATAGGAGCACCGATGCAAATTTCCATATCACTGTCAGAGAAACCTCGGGGGCTAGCTTCTGAATAATCAAAACTTGCAGTGATATCACGCCGTGTGTAATATTGAACTTGGTATTCAAGTGAAAAATGTCACTTTCTCCGACTCCGTTTGACATGAGTCGGTCAAGATATTCATGCCATGAAGGGCTGCAAGACTACGGAGCCATGGTCTGTGGACTGCGGGTAGAGTCACTGTACCAAATGGAAACAGAGATGTTTTGCCCGGTAGGTGTTGACCATCAAAATATGCAGCAGAGTTCTGGATGTTCAACTGAGTAATTGACATAATTTTCCTTCTCATATTAGAGTTTTTCTCTTCTTTGTAGTCTCTTTCAAAGGTGTCCTTTTTCACTGTTATGTACATGAAGTTAACAGGAACGAGCTTGAAGCGCTGAAAATTTGAAAGGACCTGGTATTTTCACTTATATCCCATGAAGATTTCAATAATAAATATTCATGCAATCTCAGTTACATTTGTTGTTATTTTTCTGTAACAATATGACTGTGACCTATGTTGTGGTTGGTTTTAGAAAGTGGCGTATTTGTGGTTGCTTACATTGTACTTTCCTTACTTATGTTTTCATAATGGCAAGTTTTCAGAACATGCAATATAGTATTCAAACTGAGAGCGACATTGTAACAAATAAAATGTCGGAAAAAATCGCTTTGTTTTTAATGTGGCGTTCAAAACATAACATGACTCATGTGTTCCCTCTTGGAAGCAATTACACTGTATTCATTTTCCTGAGCTACATTATACCGTTTTATTGTCGTTGGAGAATTCAAATAGAATTAACAGCTTTTGTATGCCAACGGCTTCTTGGCAAACTTTTACTCCTACCTCTAGCAAGCAATCGTAGGACACATCGTCGTATTTGAAATTGTAACTGTTTTAGACACAGAAAAAAAGTACTGAAGCCTTATTCTATAAATTCTTCTAAGATAACAAGCATCATTAGCATCATCACATTTTTTTTCTTTTTCTCATTTTGATCTGGTAAATATCTATCAAAGTATAATGGAGTTTGAGGTTTTTTCTTTTTAAACGGGAAATTTCGAACAAATGTTTTTAGGAGGGAAATGATAAAGTAACACACACCTGTACACTCACCCACACACATATACACACACAGAACACACTCACACAAACAATAAAATATGAAACACCGTGGGCGCACATCAAAATGATTCATTCTTTCCCCCAATAGGTTGTGGTTGGGAGAGGAATAAAATCAAACTGCTTGTGGTGGTCAGAGGACTTTCATCAAAACATCACCAATTTGATGTTCTCTGTAGAAAACAATATAAACGTCATAGCGAATCCTATATCCACCTTGCTTTGCTTCATATTTTTGTGTTGGTATTGTATGTCAGAATACTTTCTGGATTGTGCAGTTTGTGAGTTTGTGTGTGTATAATTATGTTTGTTCACGGTTGTGATTCAATGTGGGTTATTTGTGGCTCGTCACCACCAAAGTCTGATCAAAGGCGCAGGACGCAAACTTTCTATCTTTGTGTTTTTCCACACTTCTTCAGACTACACAATTTCCAAGAATTTGTCCCGCCATGCTTCCAAAACGCCCACAACAGGAACGAGAAACGTCAATGACAAAATAGTATACAATCAAATCATAATAATGATATTGAACATTTACATAGCGCATAAGACAAAAATGTTTCAAAGCGCTTTGCAAGGTACAAAAGAGAACAAACAAATAGATCAACTGCGAATACATTAATGCACAATTACATAATCGTCCGTTATGTCCTTGAAATAAATGGGTTTTGAGTTTATGTTTGAAAATGTCAATGGAGGTGGAAAACTGAATATGAGTAGGGAGGTTATTCAAAAGAAGGGGGTCACAAACGGAGAAAGTGCGGTCACCATAACGGTTGTGGGTGCGAGGGCCAAGTTTGAGCTGAGCTGTAGATGATGATTTGAGGTCAATGCGTGTAGCCCTTTTGGGTTTCGATGAGATCAGGTCAGTTAAGTATGGGGGCGAATGGTTATGGATGATGTTGTAGGTGATGAGAAGGATCTTGAACATAATTCGTTGTGGGGATTAACAGCCAGTGCAGATTGCGGATGACAGGAGTGAGGCGATCACACTTTCTTTAAACTCCGCGTTCAGATACAAAAGGTCAAATCAAAATACTGAAGTTTGTTTTTGTTTTTGTTTTTTGGGAGGGGGAGCATTTTAAAACTCTCCAATTCGGAGAGTGCGGACAGGTTTGATATCAGACCTGTGAGTTTTGAAGAATGTAAAATTTCTTACACGTTATCCAGCTCACCTCAGTTTGTGTTCCTCTTGATTTTCACGTCAGCGACTTTATCAGAATTGCGTAATGACGGTTCACATTTGTGTCAATGCGTACATTAAACAAGCTTTATTACAGAAAATACTGTAAGGAGATTTGGAATAGAACCCTTCCCCCCCCCCCCGATGCTTTGCAGTTGTCATCCGAATTTTAACATCATTATGTGTCCACAACTGTCTAAGGGCACTATCGTTTAAAGTGCAGCTACTTAGTATACATAGATTTACAACGAGTTTCTGATTCCTAATGTTCCTTCTGTTTTGCACATGCTTGCCGCTTACTTATTTTTCATCATCATCATCCTCTTCAGTGTCTTCTTCTCTCTCTTTTTTTTTGCATCTGTTTGCGAGTTATGGGACAATATGAAATAGTCCAGATTTTATCGTTCAATTGAATATTTTTCGCACATAGTACGTAAATTACAACGTAGAAGAGTAGAAAATCATCTGTCGAAATGACGCGTTCAGAATGAGATGTTGCAGCTACATTACCGGATTCCTTGACTCAAAGTGGTAAGGTGTATAAACCTTTGCTTCTCCCATAGAAGGCGAGAGCTCGGCCAGAAAGACCCAAGGCTCTGTGGGTACCATCACCTGGAAGTTACGCGGCTGCAGGCAGTTGACTCAGCTGAAAATCGCGGAGCAGTTGACTCTATGTCTCTGTCAATATTGAGGCAGATAATTTGGCACTTTCGGAAGATCAGCGGCGCATCTGTCAAGACAACCGGAAAAGAACTCGGATAGAGGAAATGTTCAAGATATGATAGTCGCAAGGTGCTCTAGTGACAAATGCTTCTCTCCCTCCTTTCTCCTTCAGTTGAATCTTACGTCCGTAAAGGCGTTGAAACAATTAAAAACTACCGATTTCATTTCTCATTGGTTTCACCTGATGATATTCAAATTTAAGTGACGCAGAACCTATCGCCCTCTCAAAAACTATACATTAATCTCGGAGCAATTTCTTATTCTGCACTCAGACCTACAGTCTCTCATATATAGGAAAAAATAGATTCAACTTTGCGCCTTTACGGGTGTAACTTTGCACCTTTCAGATCAGTGAGCACTGTTAAAGGCGCAAAGTTGTACCTTTAGAGGTGCTCACCGGTCTCAATGGTATAGAGTTGAACTTATCTTTCTTAGGGTGTACGAAACGGAGGTACTGTGTATAGCTCAAAGTGATTATGACATATAGTTTTGTGTCCAAGTAAAGACATGAGTTCTTGATTACAAATGTGAAATGTTTTTATCACCACGCGGTTAGTTCGTCAGATTCAGCATATATGAACAATCATTGCACCACAACGTGTTAATACTAAGTATTCCTTATTGGAAATGTAAGTAAATACTTTGCTCCTTCTTTTCCAAAAAGCATGCATACGTCATAAGTTATTTCCGTATGTTTTTGTTTCTTTTTTTACATGATGTCATGCTTCTCAATATATACAAGCTCCGAGAAGGTCCAAAACCAAACACGAAGAAAAATGAACAAAAAGTGGGTGCACAATCGGAAACCATTTTGTTCACAATTTACGATTCCATACTGAGGTGAACCGCATGCTTATTCTGCTTTCAGCACTTTGAAATGTCAACATTTGGCAATGTGATACCTTTGGTGATAATAATAGGTTTCGTTGCGTTATTCTACGTCCAACACTGACTAACAAATAAGATAGAAACAAAACGCATAAACAAACATAAAACGACAGGAAAGCTCGAGAGAGGTACGACGCCATGACATATAAGGAGTGGGGCACAGAGTGTCCCATGTCGGATGAGGGCAAACCCTTCTCCACTGGCAAAGACACTTCGAACTTCATGACAAATTTCTTTCAATAAATCCCTAAATAGACTTTATTTTACCGAGGGGGCTGAACGAGCTGACACTTTTCTTGTCAACACCCTTGCATTTCTTGGGGCTAGAAAAGATATGTAGCGCACAAGGTAGTCAAGCAGTGTAAATGTTAAAATGGAAAACATCCTCCCATTAGACACACGCGCCCGGAGACAAAGTGTACGTAATGCATCGGATCGTATTTGACGTAATATGGAAAGCATTGATCAAAAGTTTAAATGTACCCACGGGAATTGCCTAGGCCTAGGGAAAGGTAATATGTTTGTATTTCTGAGACTTCTTTCTTAAACCATAAACTATTACGCTTTAAGACATACAGCAAGTAGACTCCCAAAGTGTTTAAAAACTTTGACAAATGTTTATGAATACAACTTGTGATGGCAGTCGAGGAATATTAAAGAATGACCTTTTTATCATCGTTTTCGTACCTAAAAGCTCGCTCCTTATATTCTTCTATCCATTTAAACATCTCTCTGAAAAATTGATATGTGAGAGTTCATAATTGCTCTAAAACATATCAAACTGCATCCAGTCCTATTGTTATGATTGTTGTAGCCAAGAAGAAGTACATCGAAGGACCTCCCCTTCACTAATAGCTATAGAATTTGAAAGAAAATGCTTGTCCACCTGTAGTTTGTCGATATATCTCATCTTTCACACTCTATATCTGCCATACCTTGCATTTAAACTGAAGTCCCTCTAATCTGTCCGAAAGCATTAAAAGTTCGTGTCGAAAAGACATCTATAGAGTCAACTGCAATCACTTTCAGGCGAGCACAATTTTTCCCTTCAGTTAGGTCAATGCCGTGACAAATTGATATTTTATGCCATCATCTCTGGGCCATCTGGCGCCGGTCCTTTTATTAATCCATCCCTTGTCTTTTCCGCCACGATGTGCCGACCAGTAGCGAGCTATCACCAGCGCATCTCAACTATTCAACCAGTCGTATGCTCGGGCACGGACGCAACTTCGCCCTCGCTCCACTTTCAGATCTCGACACGATTTTTCTGAACACAAGATAATTGTACTTCTGAAAATACGCACACTCTGCCTCGTTTGATAAACGCCCAAAAGCACCGGAACAATCAGAAATTGTCATGACCCGTAGACTGTTGTGTTTTTCAATCTTAGGAATATTATTTCGTGAATTTCTTTGCCAGGTTTTCACTCCTTTCTTGTATCGAATTTGCTGGAGCGATAGGCGTGATACATACACATCATGTCTCATCATCGATCAAAACAAGCTACAATGAGTGAAAGACGATCAGCCATTAGATATCGGATTATATGCAGGAGAGAAATCATGTAATACGTCACATTTGGGTTCATTTCGCAAAATTGTTACCTTCTTATTTGCCCAAGCTTCCCTTTCTACTCATATGCAATCACGCACACAAGCAATTTCAGAAGAAACAATTATCAGGTTAAGTAGTCCCAAGAGGTAGACAATTGTCACCTATCAACCTGTCTATTTTTTTTTTATGCAAACACCACAAAACTCACTCAATTTTTTACAAACACTGACACGAGATCACAAGTTTATTGCTTTGTTATTACAAAAATGGTAAAGAAACGATATCTTGTAAAAAGAAAATATATAAAATGTACTGTTTCTATTTGCCACAAAGGCCATTTTCCTAGCTATCCCAGAGATGTTCTTGTAGAAAGTGCACTTTCGTCTCGGGTTCTCGAGCTTCACTTCGAAGGACCGTTAGGTATCTACATCGACGTCAGTGAACTTTAAAACTTCTTACCTGGAGGCGCCAGCTGTTGGCAGCAAATGTAATTGTTTATCGCGCTGTAAAAGTCGCGTCGGCATTTTCATTGATTCGAAAGTTTTTTTTCCCCTCTCTGTCTCAATCCAACCTCTCTTTTCCCTAAGCTCCCTCCCTTCTCCTCTCTCTCTCGCTCTCTCTCTCTCTCCTTCTCTCTGTTTTATATATATATATATATATATATATATATATATATATATATATATATATATATATATATAATTATATATATATATAAATATAAGTAAATATAGAAATTTATTACATATATAAACACATATATACACATATACGTCAGTTTGTGTATCTAAAATGTTATACATGTTAACAACAGCGAGGGGGGGGGGGGAGATTAGCTGATGAAAGGGAGAGAGGGGGAGAGAGAGGGAGAGATATGAAAAACAATCATCAGATTCTCGATGTTATATGTTCAAGATACTCTTGTATTCATTGCACAGTCCGATATACGTATATTCACTCACAATCGTCGTTAGGTCGTAAGACAGTCGTGAAAACGGACGTTTAGGCGTTTATTTCATACACAATACATTAGTACATACACATCCATCAATTTTCCCCGAAACATATATCACTTTACAAACGCATTTAGCAGCATTCTAGCTGCAGCATTCTAGCTGCTGATGAAGGGTATGTTTGTAGATAATGAAATAACTTAAATGTAAACACAACAAGCTCTCACGTACATGAAATCATGTCTGAAAAAGGCTATCATTACATTTGTTCACTTTATTTCATTTTTATTTGATCTTATCTAATTTCAAGCAAAAGTTAAAGTAAACTATCATATACGTCAAGACTCATTATTTATAACTGCTTCCAGTAGAATTGTGCATTATGTCATTTTTTATTTTTCATTATCATTGTTCTATTTACTTTCATGTGCTTGTGTGTGTAATGATTTTTGTATTTCATAATTCATTTTTTTCACTCCGCCTTGAGCACATTAGCAATGTGGAATTAGTGCACCATAAGTATGTTGTATTATTATTATTATCATCATTATCATTATCATTATCATCATTATTACTTACTTACTTACTTATTTACTTACTTACTTAATTACTCACCCACTCACTTACTTACTTATTAAATCAATGCAGCTCGTTCTATATCATAGCGAAACATAGTTTACGAGCATGCAATCATAGTAGCCAAACTGAAATTGAATTTCATAAAGGAAAAGTTGTCGAAAATGGAGGGAACTGCTGAAATACACCACCTTAACTCTCATCATGCACGCTTAAAAAAATGTGATGTATAAAAAGCATAGAACAACACGCTCTGCTATATAGATTCAGAGACTTCGCGACTCTTAAGAAGATACAAGAACAAAAAGAAAGGGGAGGGGAAATGCCAAATGGACAGGTGAATGAAGAGATAAAATAGATAAAAGAAATAAAATAGAGAGAGTTAGAGGCAGAGAAAGAGATAAAGAGAAAGATATTGGTATTCATAGGCCCTTTAAATAATATTTAACTCATCTCTCCTCCCCCCCCCCTCTCTCTCTCCCGTTAAACAAAATCATATGGCCTGTAAGTAGATACCATTCATATTAAAGATCACTAGCATCTTTTGAAGCAAAGCAACTGCAGTATTCTCTAATGTATCAAAGTATGATGTAGAAAATGTTACAGTGCAGCCAAGTCTAAAGAGCTGTATAAAATATCAGTCACACGTTCATCTGAAAACACAGATCCGTTGTTGGCATATTTCTTGTGCAATATTACATTTAAAGGGAAAATCCAGTCCAAATAAAGTTATAAGCTAGACTGATAAGAAAGAGTAAAATATTATAAGTTCAACGGTAAAAATTTTGATCGAAATGGGGTGAAAAATAGGGAAGTTATGACATTTTGAGGTTTCGCTAATTTTTCAGGAAGCAGTTCTTGAACAGTTAATATCAATATGCAAATGGCAAAGTGAGCATGTCATCCCCTCACAACTTGCTATATAATTTGTACATAAAATTCTGAAAATATCCATTTTTTCATTCAAACGCAATTCTTCCCGAGGCTCAAATCCTGGTATATCAAATTGATCACCATTCTGAAGTTATTCAACGAGAAATAACATCAAATTTCAGACTTCAAGGAGAGAATTTTCGTCATTTTTTTGTACATTATCAATGAAAACTTATAAGGTTATGACATGGTTAGCTCACTCATTCGCATATTCATATCCATTGTACAAAAACTGTTTTGCAGAAATTAGCAAAACTTCAAATTGTCATAACTTTCTTATTTTCAAATTTTTACCATCGAACTTGTAAGATTTTAGTCTTTTTTTATCAGACTAACTTTTATTTGGACTGGATTTCCTCTTTAAACTGTTTCTTCATCCATCTGCTTCTGACTGATAGGATAGTCGAAAGATGCTCCTGTGTCAAACGCTCTCCTCCCTCTTTTATCCTGCAGTGTTGTATTCTAACTCAATTCAATATTGAGGAGGAATCATCTGACACGTTTATCCATTTGACTGACAGACAGCAGCTAAGCTGGATTACGGCATAAATTCTTGTGTGCAACAAGCACTTGCCTTGCAAACTGTAGTTTCTAAATCATAGATTTAAAAATGATTGTGGGTCAAGGTAAAACGGAATAGATTGTGTTTTGACACTGATGTAAATTAAGTGTGGCAACAGATACAATATGATATATACTCATTTTCTTTTTGCCATTACTTTAGTGCCCCTATAGAACCGTTTACAGCGATGGAGAGTCTGTCACGGTCCCATACTATTTAGTATTTTAACAATTGACACTGTACAATTGAAAGTAAATCTGCCAGTGAAGAATTGTGGTTTGATATCGTGGCGTCTCTTTTGAAATTTTAACGGAGGGTCATGTGGGCCGGATCAAAACAGGGACAATCAATTAGTTGTTAAACATTGCCACTTTGCTTATCCCCACTAAAAGCCTCTCAATCTCCTCCAACAATATGCTTGAATATTGTATTACGAATTACTATCTTACATGAAATGGTTGTATACCTTGATTGAAGGCGAAATGTGAAACCTAAAGGAACTTAATCTGGCAGGATTTCGCACAGCATTGAGAAGAGATTAGAGTGGCTTTTAGCAGAATGACTTGCTACTGTTGAAATATACATGTGAATCCAAAGCACGCTTACAGTTATGTACAGTCATAAATTCCCAAACAAATGATTTATGGCTTCGAAGGTTAGATTTAGACCAGTTGAAAAAAAAATTGTAGTTAATGTTACTTAACTTAAATCAAGGGCACAATATCTACAATGTCGTCAGACCGTAAAAATAAATGATTCTATAGCAGAAGGCGTGCGCCAGTGTTTTATCTGTAGTTTTGAATATCACAGGATGAAATCAATTTCCTGATTTGTTTTTCTATATTATACAAATATGAATCAAATATAGATTTTAACTCCAACAGTGTGATTATTGATCTTAAAAATCATCGTTGTATCTAACTTCCACTTTAAAAAGTATAAGTCCATGTTACTTTAATAAACAAAATTTCCCTAGCAGTTTTGCGGCAATACTTGGGACAGTCATTCATGATGAAATACGGCTTTGCTTTCAATTTTCTTCTGACGCTAATGTCCTGTCCTGTAGGGAAAAAAATGTTCATGATTAAAATTGAAGAGTTTCAGTATGTGTTAGGACGCCATGGCACTCGTTGGTGTTTCACAAATATCTTCTAAATGCGGATGCACTGTGCCATTTAATAGGGATAACGGGGAATTGAAAGTCCCACAAAGGCAAAGTAAACACGTCTCTTCCTCCATAAAATGGTCATAATGATACCCAACGGCAGTTTAAGGAAGAGACATTTGCGCATCAAACGCATTAGAACTGCAATATCGTTTCGGGCTGTTTTATTTCTTTTTTTTTCCCGCAGCCAGCCCATATTTGTGTTAACATTTCAGTCTACTCTGCTGTGCAGAATGAAATAATGCGAGCATTTAGTGGCGCAAAGTCGATAAATAGCAATCTTTCGTTTAAAGTGGCTATGGCAGTGTTTGTATTTGACATTATTTTGTTTGTGTAAGAGCCCCTGCAATCTGGAATGCAAGAAAACAATGGAAAAAGTCAATTTATTGCTTATGAAAAAGAATGACTCGGCTTTCAAAAAAAAGTTGTATTTCTTTCAAAGATAAGACGAAGCAATACAGGGTCCAATATGGTGTTATCATGCGTTCTCCATTTGTGAAGATTAGAATACAGAAAATACTACAAAAACAGAAATAAATTTGACCTAATTAAGTCATTGTAAATTCTGTGACGTAATAGCATATTTCACTTAATACGACAAAGTCGGAATCTTAAAGGGAACAAGAGGCACTATCCTGTTGCATGTTAGTATTTTACATGACCTCCAATTTGTTCTATTCATAGCTTTTTGTATTTCGTCTCTAGCTATTTGCTAGAAATTGAACTTGGCAATTTCAGCCTCCCGAAGTAATAGTGCCAATATTGGAAAATTGGTTTCCATCTCCTGCAATAGATTTACAATAATGGCACCGTCCGAACATCAAGGCTAAATGCATTTCCGACAGCCTGTCACAGCGCATCTAGTTATTCGCAAATACTCGTATTAAATTGGAAAGCCGTGCGTCTGCGAGATGCTGACAAGGTGGAGTCGCCTTCGAGTCCGCCGTGCAGTGCGCGGCGAGGATCCTACTTCTTGGAGTCGAAGAAGTTCAGGGGCCTGCCGTTACGAAGCAAAGCAAAAGTGACTCACAAAACGAGACTCGGCATCCAATAAACCATTATTGGGAAAGCTAGTATCTATAATATCTAGTATCTACATGATTCCTACTCGTAAGCTGTTCCAACTGTCCTCTAAAAATGCTTTGTCTTGTTATTATGATTCCTTGATAAGTTTAGTGATACGGCGTCCACGCCATATTGTTATTGTGACTTTGCAGTAGGCATCCCCCATTATCTACTGTATTCAAGCATTCATTCCTGCAATGCGGAAACGTTTTCCCCTTGTTTGAGCAATATCGTCCAGATCTTTTGCGATGTTGTTGATTGCTTCGTATTGGTACATCACATTAACAGCCACCGGACAATCCATCCATTTAAGTGCTCACATATTCACTTACCCGTGCATTTTCGTGTCTCCTTCGCGGTTGGCAGAAAATACAACTTTAACATGTTTTCTACTATATGTACTATTCAGCCAAATTACTTATTAGCCTGAAAGTAATCGTGAATAGATTTCTACTCATCTCATCTTTGTCTGTTTGTATATCTACCTCATTTTTCTGCCTTTCTTTCTTTCTTTTTTTACTTTTTCTTTATTCAGATTAATTCATCAATCCTCCGTTTATTCCATCAGACCTACCTATTCGTCTATGTTATTTTCAGAGTTTTCTTATTTACATTTTTGAAGTTGAAAGAGATGAAACATACGGTATGATTGTATCTTGTTTACATGATATTTTTGAAGCGTATTTTCTGTTGTAGTTTGCAGTCTTTATTATGAAGCTTTAGCCGCCGAATGTGTTCATTATTTTCGAATTTTCTTGTTGATTTAAAATGACCTCAGCGTGCAAATTTCACGTCGTAAAGATATTGCAATTTCGGTTGTTAGTATGATATCGCGCCCTACGTTATGAAAGGAACGAGTGGAATTCGGCCAAGAGGCGCGTTATTGGAATCGGACTGATCGGTGGCTCACGTTTGAGCTCGAAAATTCCCCCGTTTTCAATATTGATGCGACCTAAACGAGCCAGTTGTGACGTTGTTCTCCAAGTAGTCGCAAAATGTGTCGTATAACAAAGATAAAACAAAGGAAAAGAAATCGGTTAATACGGGGTTGAGTGAACCATCTCTATGAGAGATCACACAGCTGTTTTGATCTTTATATATTTTGTCAAGATTGCCCAAATGCAGGGAACAAAGTGCCTTCGAAGGTTAAAGCAATCAAGAAAGATGCAACAGCACAAACAAGACAGTAAAATGCAGCATACTGACCATAACAGGTATATCTGCTACTTATTGATGTAGAATTTTGTTAAGGTCTGCAATATACACCAAAAAAGCAAAACCAAATAAACAAAGACCGACGAAAAAGCAGGCTGATGTCAAACGTCATCGTTCAACCGCGGCCATATCGTATTACAATATGAGATAGTGAACGTCGTGTACAGTTTTTCCAGATTTTTACTGTATTTCATCCAAGTCTAGTTGAAAACGGTAATACGTCGATTTAAAAAAAACAACAACTATTGTCTCATACATTAGGAAGGAAAATATTAGAGCAAAAAGAATATGGTCACCTCGATGCAAACTCAAAATGAATGTTATTGCACCGAATATTGTGAGGAGTCACATTACGTCACACATTTTTCGATCGGAAAGAATGTGATACTATCAAAACTTGTTGAAGCCAAGTAGCAGAGTAGTAAGATAATTCCCATCTGATGGGAATCTGACATACAATGTTCAAATAGGACATCTCGTTACAAACTTTTTTTAAAAGCATTCATTTCTCTTCTCCTTTAACTATCAAGAACAAGTCTTTACGCTACAGTTAAAGCATTAAAGCGATTTTAACATTTGCATTCTATGTTGATTTGTTTCAGATTACCCTAAAAAAGCCCTGCTTTCCTGTTTATATGCTTGTTATTCTCATGTTCACCTACACATGTAATTCAAATGCATTATGTTGTACAGAAGGAAAGTTATCAATTAACTTGAAACAAAAAAAAAAAAAAACCAACGAGAAATGTCAGTAGGGAAATCTGCTGTCAGGCAGTGCCAACTGATCCTGCGTGTATCTAACAGGACTGGCATGAAGAGGATTTTCAAACGTCTTGGATCTATTTCTCAAGGTCTTAAATATACTCTACCTGTTCTACTCCAGCAGGCTACATGTGCTAATGAAGGAATCGTTGATACAGAAGATATGAGTCTGAAAAGGTTGTGGTTTATTTAGTTAGCCAAAACTAGATGAAACTTGAACTGTAACCGGTGACTGAACCTGAAGTTGTTTCCAAACTTAACTACTTGTGCAGCAGCGATTTTCCCCTTTTAGCTCTTTTGCGCAACATGCACTACATTGATAATGCCCGAGAGTGCGCTGCATCGCCACTGAAATCACGAACGTAAACCTGTGCATTATTTGTTTTATGAAATGAACTATGATACCAGCTGGTAAAACTATGCATTGCAATGCACTGGAGCCCATCTCCGAAGGGCCGTACGTGCAGACGACCGTGTGAATCAAGGCAATACATGTAATATTGTTTGGGTTCGTGCACCACCCACAGCTGCACAGAGCAATCAGTAATCTGTCACAGGATAATGCACAGTGTAGTTATGCTTTCTGCTGTGCGATATTTTACATGCCCCCCACATTAGGGGAAAAAGAGCACACGTGTCTCGTTTCAGCTTTTCTGGTTGGTTACATTCATAAACCCATTTTGGAAAACTTGTTATTGTCTCACTCAGGTCTATGCTTTGTGAAAGAACGTCATAGGCTTACTGAATGGCGTCACGGAGGTAGGCCGTAGTATTCAAAATTATTATTTGATGCACAAAATATTTATAATATCAATAAACATGTGGAATAATGGACTACTTAAAACAAAAGAAATGCGATAACACCGTTTGGCATGCACAGGAGTAAGTAGACATTCATATTAGTTTTGAACGTTATATAAAATCTTATGTACTTGTACTTCTTGTATATTCCCAGTTTGCTATATGTTGCTCTGTTGGTGTTTTATCCAATAACATCAAAATATTCGTGCCATCTTTAAAAACATTGGACTTTTAACGATCACATTTATTAACCTCCTCGATATGACGAGTCGCCAATAGATTCGATGTATGACAGTTGATATTGTTCGGCAATTGTTTTGTTTATACTGCGGTCCTGCTTAACATAAAAGACAAAGTCATCAGTGACGTTCAGTGAAATTGTGAAAATGAATTCAATGATCTGAACGGATTAGGTGCGGTCAGACAGACAACAGATCGAGAAGTTAAGATCGAGATCTTTAAGATCTTGAGGTTGTGCCAGTGTGACCGCTAGCAACTGAAATTCGCGATCTTCAACTTCTCAATCTTTTGCCAGTACTATGACTGCTCCTAATAATAATAAAAAAAAATGTGCTTGTGTGGCTTTTCGTTTTGTGTACTAATATCCATGTCATACAAACGCTACTACCTAAAAGATAAGCAAAGCTTTGAAAGGGTATACATTTTGCGCAGTGGTTCATGGGTTGCCGTGAAGACAACGATGAAAACCTTTCATTCTTCTGCCTTGCACAATGTAGTCACTCCCATTGCTTCGCTCGTTTACCATCTAAAATAAATTCGCATCGACTGGGAGGCGAAATAATCAAATCTATGTGAACCGTACCTGCAATCTTCTGCTCGGATGAGCGCATTATTCTTTTCTCTCTTAGTTTGCTAGCGAATCATTATCAGTGTGAATCTCTGTGTAGATATGACAACAAACATGTAATCAATGAGACCCTTTTTGAGTGGAAAATGTGTCGTGCCACCTTCGCTTTCATAAATTTGCATCAAATTACAAGCGCGCGTCGAATTTGGTTTTGTGTAAGAACAAATGCATAATGTCACTGCCGGCGAAGAGTTGATTGTGTTCACACAGTCTTGGAGTTATACAGAGAGACATCCATCGTAAGAGCCACGACCTTTTAATTTCCCTCTTTCTACCACAGCAGCCTGGATCATTTCCTACCGATGATATCATGCTTAAATAAAACTTGCAGAAACTTTTCGCTCTGTGCGTATACATGTGCGTATATATATTTGAATGTATGTATATGTTTATGTTAAACACTGGAATAAAAACGTGAATACCCTAAAAATGTTGATCCAAATATGATACTTGGTGAACATTTGTCGAAATATTGTGAGAAAACAAAGCATGCAAATCTTAACAAATATTCCTCATCAACCTTGCAATTAATCAAAATATAAAACAAGTATCCACAAGAATAACATTAATTTCCGTCCTCACAGTGTTGTTTGTAGGGTAATGATAACGAACTGTATTTTACATGGCCAACATAAAATCAACAGATAGTAAAGAAAAGGAAAGCAATAACAATACAAACGGCATTAATGGAATAGTGACAGACTCATGACTGTGGTTTATTTACCCTGGGTAGCATCTTCAGTATGGAGCTCTGTTCTTCCGACGGACTTTATCAATACTCTTTAATGTCCCATCTTTGCAAGACATCCATTCACGTTTACAGTTCGTTATTCCAAAGATTCGTTTTCCCGAAGGTTCGTAATTCTGTAGGTTCGTTAATCCGAAGATAAAAACAAGGTGCGTGCTGACGAACTTCGTAATCACGAACCAGATTAACGAACCTCCTTTCATTTTCGGATGAACGAACCCTCGGAATTACGAACCTTGTGTTGTGTTCGGATTAATGAACCTTTTTTCATTCTCGGATTAACGAACTTCGGAACAACGAATATTCTGAATAATACAAAAAAAAATGTTCTGATTAACGAATCCTTTTTAATTTTCTCATTAACGAACGTCTAGGTCACGGGGATTTATGTGTTTAGCAACCTTCGAAATAACGAATCCCACTTCTTTGTTGGATTAACGAACCTTTGGAATAACGAATCTTCTGAGTAAATGTTCAATTTAACGAATGTCCAGGTATAGAAAATCTATGTACTTTGGAACAAAGAACCATCTTGACAACAAATCTTATTTCATTTTCAGATTAAGGAACCTTCGGAATAACGAACATCACCCTGTATTCACGCACCTGGATGGAGAGGGGCATCATTATATGTATTAAAAAAAATGTTGCCAAGGGACTTGAGTATACCCAGCAGGTACGAATGCAGGACTGCCTTTGTTTGAAGGTTCTGATTCCTAGACCCCTACTGCTAGTTCAAGGCGTAGTTTCAGTTGAGAGCAGGTATTTGTTCTGTTTGGAGTTACCTCGTCTTTTAGTGTCAAACTAGATATCCTCATAGGACTTCCGCTTTGGTAATAACGGAAATACTTTCGATACACCAGGAATGCTGTACAAGAATCAAATAGAATGCTTCATCAGCCTTGCTCTCTCTCTCTCTCTCTCTCTCTCTCTCTCTCTCTCTATCTATCTATCTCTCTCCCTCCGTGTATATATATATATATATATATATATATATATATATATATATATATTGATGTCTTTAACTGTTTCGTCTTTTAGCTGAAATATAACAGTTCCATGCAGGAAAGCTATGTATATGTATGCTTCCCGGGTCTAGTATTGAACGATGTGGGTTTATGGAAATATATTTTGTTTTACTTTGTTTTGTTTTGTTTTGTTCTGTTCTGTTCTGTCGTGTCCTGCTTTGCGAACATGTCAAAGACAATATGAAATGTTGAATCTCTGAAATTTCCAACTCAAAGTCGTTTGTTGTGCGATGATTCTGGTACTAGTCAGTCGTAATACTATTCATGTCAAAAAAACCTTATCGAATCCTCAGTGGTGGCAGTGTGATAACGCAAAATGCACTTTTCATCATGCAGACTTAACATCATACTTTATTTCGCTTTAATGTTCTACATAGATTTCTAAACAGAATAAATATAAGATTCATCTTTAAAGAGTATTTTCAAGGCTAGAGAAATAGTCACAGGTTTCATAGCAATGTAATCAGACTTTTTAAAGTGGAATATACAGTCGGCCTATCTCTCACTCACTCTTTCTCCATAAGACAAGAACTAAAGCTGGTAGAAGGAAAAGGAATGAAATTCATCACCATCATGTTTGAGCAAAGCGATGATCATGAGCGGTGGAAAACGCATTCCGCTTGAAATTGTCGCGTATGGTTTCGCTCTCCACCCTGAAATCGAATCACCTACGCCCCGTTAACCGTTGAACCAATCACGCGACGAGAAACACTTTACGTCACTCCCGCGCACAAAGTGGAGAGATTCCTCCTATACTTCTTTTCTTTTAAGTTCTCTCTTTCCTTCTCTCTCTTTCTCTCTTTTTCTCCTCCTCTTCCTTCATTTCCCTTCCCTTGACTGCTATCCTACATGCTAGAAGCCTTGAGGGCAAGTAACCGAGTTTTGGACTGCACAGAAGGATACAACTCCGCCGAGATCTCGCGACACGAGCCTTTGCAGATTAATATGGTAACCGTCTCATAACATTAAAGGCGCAGACTAGATGGTGAAACAGCGAGGGAGGGAAAGACACACTTTTTTCTAACCAGCCGCTGCCACAAGGTGATTCAATAAGGATGATTAAATTAAGATTACTGTGAATTACACTACAGTGAATCCATGCTGATATGAACAGGCATTGGCTTAAAAGGAAATGTGGCAGTGACCTGTGTTGTAGTTCGGTCTAGTGCACTCCCAAACCACCCATCTTCATAATCTGTCTATTCCCGCAAAATCATGTTTCAAGATGATTTTACTCCTGAACAACTATGTGAAATCTAGCGGGAGAGTGTGGCGACGAGATATGTACATTGAACTTTAATAGCAAAGAAGAAATATAATCGTAGGACTACCGTCCTATCCAGAGTTGTGAATCTAGAAGACTTCTAAAGTATAAGTGTAAGCCCGGGCGTTCCACTTCCTCAGCATATAAAAGAACCTTGACGCGTGTAGATGTGGACTGAATTAGCTTTAAACTTGGCCAACAATTCTTAAAAAAGTTCCAACAGTCCTAGGATGGTGTTTGACATGTGTGTGTGTGTGTGTGTGTGTGTGTGTGTGTGTGTGTGTGTGTGTGTGCTGCTCGTAATGGTTGTTTGCTCGTATGAGGAAAGTAGATTGGATGAATGTATACCTTGCTTCTCTCATGGTCGAATTCAGTTTAGGCGGGAAAGACTTCTCTGCCAATTCCCTGCTTCTCTTTAGTGAGAGTCCTATCAAAAAAAAAAAAAAAAGGTTTTACGCTATCTTTTTTTTTCTCTCAAGCTTTTGCAATCTTTACGTTTGCTTTTTTAAAGCAGCAAAATAGGATCACCCTGTGAGCAAATTTCAAAGAGAGGTTCGAAAGAATTTCTGCCTTTATACGTGAAGGCAACATCCAGGTGTCCACAAGTGCTGGATTGTCGAGCAAATAGATAAGTAATTGAAAGACTGTAAATTGGATACCATTTGCTACGTCAGTATATAAATCAATCCAGGGAAAGGTAGATCACAACCATGTCAATGAGTACCCGATTAAATAAAGGAGAGATCGTTTACTTTAAATTAAAGGTTAACTTACTCAGGAAGCAAACTCACGCGCACATACACATACACATACACATACACATACACATACACATACACATACACACACACCCACACACCCACACACACCCACACACACACACACACACACACACACACACACACACACGCATGGGCGATACATGTTCGTACTTGCGAAATCTAAGACATGCATTATAAATGAAATGAATGTAATAAAAGTCTATTCTGTGTTATCGCAAAAGTCACACGAACGATTGCTTGCATGCAGACGTAATCTTTATTTTTGTGTTCTAGTACTTATTATTCAAAATCATTGAAAAACACAAGCACACACATTTTCATTACATGAATGAGATAGGTGGAACGCTAAGAAACGGATTAGCAGTGATGAATTTCCCTTATATATGAAGCTCAAAATTTTTAAACAATTACTTTTATGAAATCTGTAAAAGAAGATGTCCAAGTTTGTGGTATTCAGTTTTCATTCTTTTTAAATCTAACTTGTATACTTTCTTAACTCTCACTTTCAGTTAAGATAAGTATGCACTATATTCATTGAAGAATTTAAGGCCAAAAATACGTTCACGTATATGAGCATTTTGATTACCATTACAAGTCGTTACTCTATACCAGTGAGCAGGAGTGATGAGCCCCCTACGGACTATATATAAGACCAATCAATACGCAGCCCATAAGGAAAGAAGGGTATTACATCGTTTAATTCAGTCTGAGTGGTTTAAATTCGAACAGACCTGTCTCTGTATGATCCCATTGTGGCAAACTCATAGAAACCGTTGCCAGGAGACGCCAAAAGGAGAACGGGATATCCAATTCTTTGCTTCTCTTTTTCCCCTTCAAGCGGGGTAATCGAGACGAAATTTAAGAATCTAGACTAGCCACATCCCACGCGGCACTTATAAGAAGTCATTTCATTTATTCCGCATGTAGTAAACAGTGCATTTTCTGGTTTGAGAACATTTATTAACATACACATTTAATACATTTTATTTTACATTGTTTATTTCATAGTTCCTAGCAAGTGTTGCGTCCTCCTGCTGCACATGTAATACCGTAAGCATGAATTTGCGCTTTAAACCACAAATGTCTTCTGCAGGTCTGAAGCGTCCGTTACGAAAAAAGGAAAGAAAAGGGAAGATAACTCTTCTTCAGCTCATATCAAACTTCCAAATGTTCAAACATTTCTGGTGATATCAGTGTAAAAGATTTGACCAACTTATGAATAGGTCTAAGTCTAATTACTTAATTGTATTTCATTCGACACACAGATGTACTATACTTTGAGTATCTCGCAGTACTTTAGGTAGGGTGATGTTTTCATTATTCCAAAGGTTCATAATCCCGAAGGTTTGATATTCTGAAAGACACAAATTCTGTATACCTACTAGATTTCCTTTTTTCCGAAAATGGAAAAGTGTCAGTTAATTCCGAACATTTGTCGCGTTTCTCCTTCCCTTCGTTATTTCAAGGGTTCGTTGATCTGAAAATGCAGTGAGGTTTGTTATTCCGAAGGGATGTTAATCCGAATTTTTGGAATAACGAATCTGCGGGTTAACGAACTATATACCCTTTGGTCTTCCAGCTGTGTACGCTCTTGAAAGGGACCTCTAGACCCAAGCATTCTGTTCTAATTAGGTGTATGATTTTGAGAATTTTTTCGCCTGTCGGAATGCACGAAAGCATCATGAATGTGTCGGTTGCCTTGCTCCACCAATATTCACCAAACAGTTGTTTTTATTCTCAAGGTTTACACCCATCTTTTTACTATAAAGACGTTTTGGCACACAATGCCTCTCGTGTAATTGAAGATCGCTCAATCTATTCCTCTCTTTAATACTTGTTTTCAAACTCAACTCTATTCCCATTTTTTTTTTCTACTAGGAACGGCAAAAGCTGAAACGAACAAGAATGATCTGAGCAGATTGGTTGCTGGACAGTGCCGCCATGCTCGAATAGAAATGGTTTAAAAAAGAAGTACAAAGCTCCAACTCCCGCTGGACGTCACTTGATACATCTCGTTATCCGAAGTCCTCGGGAAGAGACGGCATTCAAGCCGTCAAAACTCACCGCTTCTAATGGCCCCGTGACCGAAGAGCGCAAGGATTTCTTGCTGCTGATGGCTCCTCCCGTCCTACTCGGTGAATTTGGAAACCTCTCTCCAGCCGTTCGAGAGTAGACGGAGCATACATATTGTACATGTCGCCAGACCACCAGTAATGGGACACGGATATTTTACGCATTGTTTGTCTTCGCTGCAGAGTATTGCATTTTGATTAAGCACTGTTTGTGGTTGTTTCTCGCACAACAGACATACAAGAAGACATACAAACACAAACCTACACACAGAAACACATACCCTGGCAACACAGACAAAATATGCCTTGCAAAGACGTGTACATAATAATTGATCCAATTGCCCCGTAAGCGTTGTTCTTTCATCACAGGATAAACTTATGCCTAAAATTAGAATTTCAAGGTGTATTGAAATTCATCGTACAAGCGGAAAAGCTACCCATGTTTTTCAATTTATATTATGGGTTTGATTTTACCTGCCTTTTATATCAGATGTAGTTTGTGCCCTATCAATATTTTTCAAAATGTAATCATAATTTAGTGATTTCAGACAAAATAGATAATGTAGAGAACATCTTGTCTTTAAGTCATGGTCAAACTGTTGTCTGACGAAATCTATGTTAAACATTTTCAAGATGATAGCACGTTTGTAATACGGAGAAATAATCCTTGCATTAATAGGGCATTTCGTTCATTGTATCATGTATTTTGCAGTAGCCAAGAACAATACACAAAATGCACAATGATATACAAAATACTCAATGACTACAGGAATTCCTTTCATGGATATGCGAAAACTGGTTTTCAAAGTGGTTTACAACTAGTTCGTGACAGTTCTACACGAATAGCTCCAATCTCTCTTCCTTTATCAGACAAAGTATTTACTAATGTTATGTCCTCTACTCAAGCGTTTTTGTGTGTGTGTGTGTGATGTATTTATCACCTTGTCTAATAATCCAATTTATTATAGTTCTTTGATGAGATCAATAGTGTACTACTTGTAATGACCATTTCTGATGCTGATGATATAGAAGTATAGAATTTTCTTGCAAATATTCAAGGATGATTACTGAGAATGTTTTCCTTTAAAGTCTACTTCTTGTAAGACAAAATATCAGAATGATAATCTATGGATAACAACTGATTTACTCAAGGTACGCCGCACACAAAATCTCCAAAATCCAATTGATTGTCGGAAAAAAATATTACCAAATATCGCAATCTTGTAAAATCTTGTAACTGATAAGAAAGAAATAACAATTATCAAAATCATTTCATTGCCAAATTCTAAGGCCCTTTCATGTAAACATTAATTGAATTCTCCGACAAACATATCTTTTTAAAAACTAGTAGAAGGTGGATTGACCCAATGGTCCATACTTGGACCCCTGTTACTCATGATATTATGTCAATGATTTACCACATTCAACCTTTTAAAAGTCTTCGTTCATATCATTTGCAGATGATGCAAGTGTTTTTGTAAAGATTACAATAACCAAATCTCATTTGATTGTTTTGATATGCAACAAAAACCAAATAACTCGATGAAAGTAAATAAATTGATTCTGACTACCAGTGAATGTAATCAAATGTTATATGGAACTCGGACAGACAACAGTAATTGAAAAAAAGGACTATTCCATAGAAAAGAAAATACGAATATAGTGTTAAATTTCCAAGGGTGTTTGGTGGTGGAAAAAATAGATCTCGGAACCACGATCCTGATAATTTATGCAAAACCCCGTCGAAAAGTATTAGGATTTTGTACAAAATGCAATTGATTAATAATTTAAGGTTAACTAAATTACAAAACGGGCTATTATTTTAGTAATTACCCACTCTTCCTATTATCCACCAGTAGTGCATCTGTTCTTCAAAACAAAAATATTACCTATATCACTGAATATTATTGATATCCTTGGAAATGTTTGGATTGCGTTACAATCTATAACCTGAAGTGTTTAATGTTTATCTCGTTTTGAATGGTTCTCTTCATAATTACAATAATAGAAATGTTCAAAGGGTCTATTCAACTTAAACGTCAAATTAAACTTAAACGTACTTAAACGTCACAATCTTCAATATTTCATAATGATTCAATCTTTTGTAATAATCTTCCAAATCTAGCTAACTGTAGAATGACTTGAAGTCAAGAGACTTTATAACTATTTGCAATAATTATTTCATAAAGTAGAAGATTCAATATGATTCATGGGATTCATTGTCAAAATGTCCTTTTCTTCTTTTTTTCTGCATCCTTCGTATTTTGTATGTTTTAAGCATGATTTCAATTGACAATGTTACTTTATATATATCAAACCTTTGTTACCTATATACAAGGGATCGCTGGTAACAAGTCTCTACTATGTATACTTTTCTGACTCCGCCACTGAAACAAGTTTGTTTGTGATCCGTCTGTATGATCAATATCGTTTTATTAATTCCCTATTGGAAAGAACACAGTGTCCCACAATGTGAAAACACAGTATGAACACATTGTGAACACAGTGTGAAATCTCTTCACATTGTTAAATTCGAACGTTTTAACAGTGTGAACACAATGTTCGTTGTCAATTCACAGTGTGAAACAAAGCATTACTATGTGAACACTCTGTGAAAACCACACCACAGTGTGAAATCATCTTCACACTGTTAATTTCGAGCATTTTACATAGTCGACCATATGAACACACTGTGAACACACTGTGGGACACTGTGTTCTTTCCAGTAGGGGAGTTAAAGCATTTATATAGAAATAAATTAAAATAGAAAAAAATGATGTAAAGGTCTTTCAATATGTATGATCTCTATACATCTTGGTGACAATGATGATGATAATGATGTTTGTGGCGTGCTCAAGCCATTTATATTAGTTTCCATTCAGCCTATTACTGATTTGAAACAATCTAACCATCTTCATTCAAGTAGAATATTGGTAAGTTGAATGATCAACCAAACAACACTGAACTGGAGAGCATTTCTTGCCGAAATGTTTCATGTATAAGTGCTCGTCATTCTAAAATGGGCTTTATTCATGCATTCGTGACAAACAGAGGCAGTTTTAAATTGATGACGTCATGTGATGCTGTCAAAATGGCTGCTTTTCAACCCGGACTCGAGGCATAAAGTACAAGCCATATCCAATAAAATTTAGGCCCACATGAGGGCCTACATGCTATTTACATGTCCACTTTAAGGTAAGATATGCTAGCTACCTAATAGAATCCTAACCCAATTCATATATGCGTCGAAATCACGGCGGTGGAAGCTAGATCTTTTTAGCTCCTGTTTCATGGATTGTAAAGGACTACTGAAACACCGCCTGTAGTTCATACAAACAAAGTTGCTATGTCACGAAATCACCGTCGGCAGTATGAATGAAATATAAAGCTGCAGACAAATTTCCACGTAGGTAGATTTGCATCGTAAACTAAGAAACAAAATAAAGCACAACGAAACAATATTTGTGGGATATCGAGATTTCAGACGCAAGATATAAGAAAGAATACGTCACTATTGGAAATAAAATCGTACAACTAAAGGCATTCGACATGGTTTTTGACATTGTTTGTGTCTATTTTGATTTTATCCCTGCTAAGCATTCTAAACTCGAGGGATTCGAAGGGTTCTTCTTTTAGGTAGCGATCTAGTTGTTTCAAGTATCATCCCGCCAGGCACGACTATCCGATAGTGCGCTGTGGAAAAATCGCCACTTTAAGAGATTTACCAGACAAATGTAGCTTCCTGTACAGACATAATAAAAAGGTAACAAGCCCTCTGACTTGTATAATATCTGCAAGGTATCTTTTTACATATGATACGAATTTACAAAAACAACAACAAATGCATGACGATGAATTATGTGAGATACATTTGGCGCCCTACATTTCTAAATGTAGTACCTCTAAACTTTCAACGGAATGCACATCTTGTTTGATTTGACAACACATATAACCATAATGAATATCACACTATTTCTTCAAGCAGTCTAGTCCTATTTCAGTAATATCATTCCTAACTAATAGTTGAGGTGTATCCATCTACTTTTGAGACTTTGTTGTTGCTGGTTGATTCCATTGCAAGGAAGTACATCAAGTTCACATAAGTGTCATAGTGTTTAACGTTAAATTTAGATAGCCATGCATACACATGCAAGAAAATAAACACGAACAGATTCACTTTGTCTGTGTCGTTCCTCTCTACACTCTAAGACAAATCAGTTCAACTTTGCACCTTTACGCGTGACACAATTGTAGCACCTTTAGGGTGCAACTTTGCACCTTTCAGACCAGTGAGCACAAAATTGCACTCGTGTAGGTGTGTCACACGTAAAGGTGCAAAGTTAAACTTTTTTTAAAGTGTTTACGCGTATTTTTCTGATTTCAGAACTTCAGGTATTGTTTAAATCCACAAGCTTTCCAATAATTATTAAATTGTTCCACTTCATGTCCACAGAACTATCACAGAAAGGGACAAGATACAAATACGCCCGAGAACAAAGTTCAATACACTGCTCGGCATGGAGTTGATATCATTAATGCCACACAGGGGGTACAATTTCTGATTCACTACATCAATGTGTAAGGATGTAAACAAAAACAAATACAAACAGACCATTTTGATTTATCAGAAGAAAATGTTATGAGTATCCGCAGTAGTTTACTTTTGCTACATATTGCAAATGATGCTCCAGACTATTTCAATAATATTGTACCATAAAAACTATACAAGCTAAAAACCAACTTTATGCTCCTGACCCTTTTATGTGCGTTTGGCTCATTATACAGGAACGAAATTATACGCATGAATACTACGCAGAAATATAATATACTCTTACGTCCATATCCATATACTTATTGTCTAAATTACTTTGGCGAATTGAAAACAATGGCATTCAACTTTACACAAGTGCCTATAAATCATAATGATGACAAAGACTTGAGTTTACATTAAGTGGGAATGTAGACTGCCAGTTTGCTCTCTACAACTTTTGTAGCAACCACTTTTGAATTTTATAAGACCAAAATCATCTGCTGTGAGTTTACCATCTAGGTTTGAATGTTCGTAACAACAATAGGTTCCTTCACGCGTTAACCTGCCTTTTGTTTGGCAATTTACCTGAATTTGTCACAACCTGTGCCCTACACTGCTTTTTATTGATCAGAGAAATCAATAGTATGAAATATAACACAATTCATGCACCACTAATCATAGAGAGCAATTCCCGTCGTACTTTTTACATAATGTATTCAATAACTGTGTCCAAGTCTTGCGACGGCAGGCAAAGTGGTAAGACAAAGAGTGCAGCTCCAATTAACCTTGACATCTTTATTTTACGTCCATCTCGTTGATTTACAAATCGATGTAGTCTAACAACTGTGTACTCTGCTCTCCGCTCTCGCGCAACAATTATGTCAGCAGCTCCCCGAGGAGATGTACTTATCGTGCACGAATATCGCTACGAGCCAAGCATGCATTTTGTTTAGCTGTACTATTGTACATGAATAGATTTTGTATGATATTTAGTTTTGCGTTTTGAGTGATCCACGTTTCACAAGCTCTCCTTTTCAGTGGACCACTCTTTTCCTTCTCTTTTTTTTTTCAACCTTGGAAAGTATGCATTGTTGTTCTACTTAATTGCAGGGGCGTATTCAGGAATTCCGTCGGGGGGGGGGGGGCGCTTTTACAAAATTGAAGGGGGAGCACGTGCCCCCACCCACCCCCACCCCCATTTTCGCTTTTATTTCTTCTGTTTCAATAAAAGATAAAAGGGCGGGGGGGGGGGCGCCCCGTGCGCCCCACCTGGATCCGCCACTGTAATTGTACATATATCTTATTATATACTTTACGATCCATACTCTATCATGTATTTCTTACAAATTCATAAAACAATGGATTTGTGTAATATCGGTTTTGTGTTTTGTTTCATTCTTTTGTTGGATGGAAATAGATAACGAATGATAACTATATTTAATGTTTTGATGGAGAACACATTTGTAGCACGGATAAAATGTTGCATCTGTATAATATCACGGTATCATACTAATACCAAAACATATTTCAAACCAGTTTAAACTCATACTTTGTTTTGATATAGAGAAGATTATGCTTTTAACTCGTTGAATATCTCTGATATCTATCGTGACTGTCGAATTATAAGAGAGAGTGATGTATCAAACAACTCACAATATCGCTTTGTTATGAAGTGATAATTCTGTCCTCGAGGTGGTATTTTATACTATTGTCGGACTGTGTACAGTGCGGTCATACTTAAGGCATGTCTGAACAGACCATGCAAATCGGCAGCAACTTACATGCTGATGATATAACCACTGCATGTTTCTTACAATCTTTTTCTTCAGGAGTACTCGCTTTGTTAGAGTGAGAAATGCATTTCTTAATAATCATCCTTCCTTTATTCTTCAAAAGCAACTTGTCATCGCTTTTTTATTCAATTAAATGTATTTTATTGGTTAAGGTATCATTATCTTCCATACACAAATACATGTGTCAAGAAATTGTCATTATCTATAATCAAAGGGAATATAATATTCATACACAGTAATGACAACGAGGTGGTATGTTAAAGGTATTGTTTACCATAGGGAGCTGTGATCTAAATGTTCGAGTTGTCATATTAATTTGATGCATAATGTGTGTAGGACAGTCGTATCACAAAACATCGTACCATATAAAGGATTCGCAACAAGACCTGAAATATAAGGAGATATTCTCAGTGAACCACAACTGTAGACGGTTTAAGACGGTTTATTCTAGAAACAGTTATATTATAACCATTGTTCACATTTTGTATATTTATCAATACTTAACATTGATCATACTAATTAACATATTTAGATTGGCTGTTACTATCTATAACTCACATTTTATAATTATTTTGAAGCACTAAAGCTGGGTTTTGTTTCATCTGCGATTGGTAAATGATGCATTTAAAATTCTTCAGGGGTTAATGTGCTGATACATCGTTGAAACAACTCACAAGGTTAATGCTTTTAATACAAAAAAAAATATTGTGATGCTCTTAACATACATGACATAAGCTATGTTGATACAGATTGTAATGACGCTACTGATAATGATAACAATGACTATAATGATACGAAACGGGGATGTTTTGATGCGTAAAATTGGTCAATTGATACTGAAAGCATTGCTAGGGACATTTTTACGGATACGGGCTGATAGTGTTTTATATTATGAACATACAGAGAGTATACATACAGATAAACGTATGCATACACATATATACACACTCATGTATATACACATAAACATAATTATATACCTATATTCATATACATATACATATTATATACATATACATATACATAATTGTATGCAAGTACTTTGTACATATATTATATGCCATGTAAACAGTGTCATACACGATGTAGAACGAGGGCTTCGATCTACAGTATTTGTCAGCTGTGTGTTCTTACCTTGAACTAACAAGTATTGACTGATTTTCCTCTAGATTTGTTTTCTGCTCAATGAAGCATACCAAAGCAATTTTCCTTAATGCAATTGAACCCAGGATTTATGAAATTGACCTATTTCTACTGACTGATTATTGATTCCATACAGTGACCCTGGTAATGTACACGGATGAACTTTAAAAAGAGAGGGAGAGAATGCATTGATTGCTTGGTTGTTTGTTCTCATTTTAAAACCTCAGTTATTTTCCGGATTTGACAAATGTATCCTAGTGTTAAGAACTACTGGTCCTTCTGACAGCAATAAAAGCAGTATTGCTGAATAATGTCTCCTTTTTCTTCATTATGTCTTGCTTATCATCCTACGTCCATACCTAGGGAAAAGCACCTTTTCAGTGTTATCTCGTTCGAAATTCATTCCCGTCATAAGAGGGAATATTCCTGCAATTTGTAATTTATGTTGATTAACTTTAGAATTTGTTGCGTTTTTTATTGAGACGCATCCGTTTGTCTCTGTTAACGGTGAAGCGCTCATCAAAGCGACAAGGAGAAGTTATGGTGGTTGCTAGTTGGTACCAGTCTAAATATAAGTTAGTCTGATAAGAAAGAGTAAAATATGAGTTCAATTGCAAAATTTTGATCGTAATCGGGTGAAAAAATTAAGGAAGTTATGACATTTTGAAGTTTCGCTAATTTTTCAGGAAACAGTTCTTGAACGATCAATAATATGAATATGTAAAATGACAAAGTGAGCATGTCATACCCTCACAACTTGCCATATAGTTTGTACATAAAATTTAGGAATTTCCAGTTTTTCATTGAAACTCACTTATGCCCGAGGCTCAAATCCTGATATATCTAACTGATCACTATTCTGAAGTTATTCAACCAGGAATAACATCATGTTTTAGACTTCAATGACAGAAGCATTGAATTTTCGTCATTTTTCGTACACGATCAATGAAAAATTGTGAGGATATGACATGGGCAGCTCACTCATTTGCATATTTATATCCACTGTACAAGAATTGTTTTGCAGAAATAAGCAAAACTTCAAAAATTCATAACTTCCTTATTTTTCATCCGATTTCAGTAAAATTTTTACCATTGAATTCGTAAGATTTTACTCTTTTTTTTAGACTAATTTATTTTTGGACCCGATTTCCCCTTAAACCAAAGAACTGTAGTGTTATAACGTCAAGGAGGGGAGAGTGGCACTCAGCAACACATGCGTCATTTTTGTGACACACCTCATTTATACAGCTAAAGCCATATCACCACCAAACGATTAGGAGGAAGCCACAAAAACTATTTGTGCGCCATGTCTAGAAAGTTCTCACCACATGGGCTATCCTTGATTACACGAATCTGCTTATACGTATATTCCTCATAATAAGTATGCCGTCGTTTGCGAGTAGCTTTGCAGACGATAGCAGTCATGTTCTCCCGCCTTCTGGTAATGCGAATATCCGTTGTAGGAGACTTCCGGATGATTTTCATACTTTTACATTTGAACAAGCATAAATTAGTTATACTGAGTACAGAGTTTCAAAATTTATAGTGATTGGGATGAAGAATGAGAATGTTTTCAAAATTTGCAATGAATCGGGTGGTGATCCGATGAGGCAAGATCATCCGATGAGGATCACGCGCCACACGTCCGACACTCACTTGATAGTCGATCAATCAAGACGGATTCATCAGACTGCGGTCCGATATACTTCGGTGGGTGGCCGGAAGCAACAAACTTTGATTCCGGTGAGTGACCGATGAGAAAAAGAAAATCTTTGTGGAATGTGGGTATAATATTTTTCAGAGTATTGGGTTTTTTCTGCCCAAGGACCACAATAGATTCCACAAATCTATACATGGAGCGGTCGATTTATGTACTACATGACGTGAAATTATGAAATTTGTCTGGTATGCCCCCTTTAATAAGCCATTTGCCATTCTACTGTGCGCATGAGCTGAAAAGGGTCATTTGCACCAACAGGGCATAGTGGCTTTTGAATTTATTGACATGTTAGCATCTGTGACTCACTTAATATTCAAGTAATCCTTATGAATGGTGCTTGCCAGCACATCCACTTAACAGAAAAAGTGGCATTTTGGAAACATCAGTAGAAAAAAAGGTGTTGTTTGTACATTCGGTGCAAAATAATGAAATGGATGCTTCTCCTAAGTGTATATTAATGGACCATTTTGGTCACTTGGAATACACAAGTGCATCCTTTGTTGGAACATAATTAATGAATTTTGTACATTGTTTCGACTGGCAAGCCTATGCATTATGTTGCTTTGGAAATGAGTTAAGTGCCCAACAACTGAGGGGAAAAAAAAGGTTATTTGTACCTATATGCACACAAGCTAACTCCGAATAGGCTAATACTGATTTGCCTGACGTCTGGCAATCGGCAATGAAGGCACTCGGGGAAAAACTTTGTATTTTGTATTTTGCCGGTATTTTGCCGGTATGCATGTATAATTTCGTATTTGTTAACCATTATCTACCATCATTTAAAGTCGAATACATGCCTATGTTATATCTTCTGATTCATTTCGTGTTATATTTGACGAAAAAGAAAGAAGGAATGAAATAAATGAAATGAAATGAAATGAAAAAAAAAAACCACACCACGAAACAGAAATGTAAAGCTAAAGAAAAGATTTCAATAGGTATATCATGTTCGTCTACTTAGAGCCTTCAACAGCCGCAGTCAGATCTTTTCTCATTCAAATAACAAAATGTTCTCATCACATCACATCGCATCATATCATATCATATCATATCATATCATATCATATCATATCATATCATATCATATCATATATCATATCATATCATATCATATCATATCATATCATATCATATCATATCACATCACATCGCATCACATCACATCCACACCTCTGCCCTGTTTACCATGTCTAGGCCTAGTGGTTGCAAAAAAACAAACCCCAAAAAACCCCGGATTTTGAATATGACTGGATACGACATTTTCAGTGGCTTTGAGAAGCTTTTTATTGTATTTTTTCAAATTATTTGCCAATTCCGATCCTGACTTCGATGAGGGTTTGCAAATATCCCATGGACTTTGCCTTTAATGGCTGTACATTATCATGCTATGATAACTAATATCTTTGAAGTGCATTTTTCTCTCGTTCTCCATACATCAACAACAGATGGCGCACCTGTGTAATCGGCTTTCGATAGGATTTTTTTTTTCCTGTCCCGAGAGTTGAAGCGTGTAATTGTTGATCTTTGAAAAACGTTGTGTGACATTTAGGTAAATCATGACGGCGCCGTCTGAATTTATGACATTCCTGTCATTTTTCCACATCGAACGCACTCTTGCCTGAAATAAAGAGACATTCTGAGCATCAGGTTTACATTTCTCACTATGAATATTTACACATCAAGACTAAACTGGCCCCCCCAAAAATGGATCTTATCAATAATTCACGTGGACGACTGCAGTTGTTCATCATCCGTACTGATTACATAAAAGGACGATTCCTCTCTAAGCGTCGTTAAAAAAAAAAGGAAAGAAAGAAAAAGAAGACAGCATAATGCTATACAGGACAAGCACTTAGTCAAGATTAGTGTAAGCGTGTTTGTGGATAGTTTCTGGACTAATGGCGTATTACTGATGATGCCGAAGCAAGTTTAAAGCAGCAGTGTGACGGGTGGCATGCAGATTTGGGCCTTTTTGTTTCAGCCGGCCAGACGGACATCTAATGTGCATGTATAACATTTGCGATGATCGAATATGGAAGAGAATACCAATTACAGTTTGGCATATACGTGAGGTCCCCCCCCCCCTCTCTCTCTCTCTCTCTCTTTACTTGCAGGCAAGGTATGTACAAGAGTCATGCCAACCTAGAAAGGTCGAACGATGTCCCCTCATTTTAGGTGTGTTTATTTGTTTGTTTTATTTTCTTACCCACAAAAAAAATAAGCAACGGAAAATACAACATGACATAGATAAGACAAATTTCGTGATTTTGTCTTCATTCTCCTCAGTAGAAAATGGTAAGTACGCAAAATATTGATGAGCTATAACAGACTACTATGATTAAACCAATCATAAGAACAGTAAATACCTAGGAAATACGGAAAGCCAAAGGAGCTATGTCATCATAACTTTGTTCTAACAAGCATTGTGGCAGAAGAGGCACGTTGTGGTATGATCATGGAACTTCACCTATCTAGCTTCATGGTATGATCTACAAATACGAATTCCTTTTTGCCAAAGTAGTGAGTGAAGGTACAAAGTCTTCAAAGAAACACGGTTAAAACTAGAAAAATAGGTGAACATCATATGGATTTATGATAAAGCTGCTCCTTTGTCTGACAAAAAATTTGGACAGACAGGAGCAAGGTTTCAAAATACCAGGTTATCATAGCGTGATGGCAGATTTCCCACAAGGTTTTACCCCCATCTCACTAGACGGCGATTCCGCTACGATCATCAAAAATCGACAAAGCGCGGCGGATCGTGGCTTGATCGCTTTAAATCTTCTCCATCGGAAGCGCGGAGGGTCGCCACCATCGCCATGGTCAGCGACCTCGCTACGGAAGTTTTGAACATGTCGAAAACTTCCGTAGCGAGGTCGCCGTGGTTTTAGAGCGTATCACAATCGCCTCACGAGCGCATTAAAAGCGCCACATTCGTAACTCTGACGGGGTAGCAACGCGTTAGGCGTAACTCAAGCGCATCGAAAGCGGCCCCCATCGCCTATGAAAATTACCACTTTTACAGTCATGAACGAAAGATAGTGATGCACAGACCACGAAGGTGAACGTGGAGAAAAGCGTATAGAATTCATTTTCCACGTACACTCAGTACGAATCTACTCTGCTTATTAAGTTATTTGTTTGTTGTATAACATTGCAAGTCAGTGAATGTAAATTAAGTTATAATTTTTTCAAATATATCATCATAAAATTGCCTCATTGTAGGATACGATTTGTAGTTTGCTCGTAGGTTGGTTCTTTAATATTAAATACACATTTTACCCTTTTATTTGAATGGATGACTTAACTACTAGTGCAATTTCACATCAGGTTCTAACTGGTGTGTTCTAGAATGCTAAGATGTAAGGGTAAAACCATATTCTGCATATCCATGTTGGTGTGACACTGATATCTGCCTGAAGAAATTCAATCATGAAATCTATTTCATACCCAATCGCTTGAGATCGTAGCATGAGCCCGGCGTAAACGTATCACTGTCGCTTCGATCGTATCACTGTTGTAGCGGCGTTTTGATAAGCGTACGAATATCGCAATACGATCGCTTTGATCGCACAAGCAGCACGTTTCGTCGGCTTGGAAAAGCGGCAAAAACGTGGCAGCGTCGTAACATTATCGTGGCACTATCGCCTACAGCGCAGGTTGAGCGTAGAGAAACCGTAGTGTAATCGCCTCAGAGGCCAAAAATGGAGACGGACGGCGATCACGCCACGATTTGTTAAATCGTCACAAATCGCCATGGTCGCAATGGTCGCCTTCCTAGTGAGATGGGGGCCTGAGCGACAGTGTTAATCGTAAGCCTGAGGTTCATTGGTGTTTCGCGATTGATTGATGGATGGATGGATGGATGGATAGATGCATTGATTGATTGATTGATTCATTCATTCATTCATTCATTCATTCATTCATTCATTCATTTATTCATTCGTTCATTCATTCATTCATTCATTCATTCATTCATTCATTCATTCATTCATTCATTCATTCATTCATTCATTCTTTCATCCATTGATACTGAGGCATAATAATCTTATGTCTTGAAACAAAACTGACCCGGTTTTATAATGGTAGGACCAGCAACTTTTGCAAGATTTACGCGGGATACAAAATCAGATTTTAAGAGTGTTTTTCAGTCAAACGTGTTTAGATATTTGAACAACAACAACAACAACAACAAAAGACTGCTTGACCCTGACTTCTCTGGTTAGATTCTTTATGCTCAAGAAAGCATCACTAGAAGTACAGGTCGAGGAAGCCAGTGGATTCTTTTTCTTTTCATCTTGTTTTCAGGATCACTGCTGAAAGAAGTTGTTTCAAATGTTTGTTTCAAACTATTCAGGAGGAAAACAAATATGTGATACATATAGACGAGATAAACCAATGAGTTTACTTGTGCCGAAAATCTTTTCAGGAGACAGCATCCAGTTCTCTGTACGATGGAACCGTTGGTTTTCTCTGCTCCTTCTTACTCTGTGTCTTTGCATCGCAAATAGGGCTGAATATTCATCGAGGTTGGCTTTGTAATCGAGTGAGGGTATGGCCGGAATGACATCGGCCATTGGCCCAGAAAAAACCACGCCATGTTAAAGGCCAGAGACCATGATGTCTGCACGCACCAACCTTAAAGAGTGGGAAAGCAGGGGGGGGGGGGGGAGGTAATGAGATATCTAGGCAAATCTCAGCTGGACAATAAAAAAGACACTCTTAGAGCCGCTTGGTGTATACATGATGGTAAGGATACACAGCACGATTAACCAGAGGCTGGTCTGTAACTAAACTCCCTCCAGAAAGTCATCTCGACTGAATCTTGTGTCATGACGAATGTGGTAGACGGAAGTGATGCCCTCTTTCCCATGTCAGGTTAGCCCTAGCTTGGTCACATGACGCGCCTTACGTCACTATCGATCACGACGTTCACTTGATTGAATTATTTAGTTCAATGTGTTTGCAGCATCTCAAGGTAAGAACCTCCTCCCAAATTCGTCCCTACAATAATATCTCGCTTCAGATACCCTCTCATCTTGAGCTACACCCCATCCTACCCCTCTCTCCTCCTTTTTTTTTTCAACGCAAACCCGTTCAAGGAGATAAGAAAAATGCCAAATGAAGTCATCCAACGTCCTAAACGAGAGTTCGTGAATTAAGTTTGACTGGTAATCTCACGGAGAAGACATTAGAGGTCGGACGCAGAATGGGAAAGCGCCACCGAGCGGGAGAACTCGGTAACACCGGGGTGACGATTGAATAATCAGAATTAGTGCGCTCGGAGGTTCCGTGTAAACATGTGTGATGACACGGGTAAAAGATAAATGTCAAGGGGTAATTGAATCATGCACCTTGCTCGGAGAAGCACGGCAGAAGAAATGATAATTGCGGGAGGGGTATGTGCCTAGTAGGAGGGGGACGGGATCGGAAGGGGAGGGGAGGGGCGGGGCGTACATTACAACCGCAAAGGCTCTGTATCATGTACTCAGATTAATCAGTGCGTGTAGGATAAGTGTCTGGTCATTCTGCTAGCAGGCAGAAATCTAAGGAGATTAATGTTGTTTGGAATGAGGAAATTATCAACCTTGCATCATTGTCGTAATGTAAGGCACGAATGTACCGATTGTCAGTTCATTAGCTAGTAATTATTTGTTTGATTCCGAGAACCTTGCAAGTACTATATCGAGTCTGTTGAAGAGCATTCCATGTCACTGGGAAACGTGAATGACAAGATTTGTAATTGTCGTCCACATGGCGCAGAAGGAATGTGTCTCATGTTTGACTAGATTGAAAGAAAGAACATAATTGAGAAATGTCACAGATCAATGATGATTAATTAATAAGGACCGTGTTGCTCCTTGTCTCCGAACAGATTCATAACTTCCCGTCGTTGTTTTTTGCCTCTTATTTATTTTGAATTCATCTTGCCCAGGACAATGAGTTGAAACTATGCCATGACTTGAAACTATCACCAAAATGAATTAGTTACAAATTCAGTAACTATTGGATTCAAGAACTTGACATTTGTTCGACTGAAAAGCGTCACATCATTCACCCAGTCTTTCTCAAAATTTCAACCATCCTTTGAATTTCATTTGAGATCTGAGCCATTTTTTAAAGTAACATTACATAAGTTTAAGTAACATCATCGAGTTTCTTCTACCAGCACATGATTTCAATGACTTCCCGTCGTGGGAGACATTGAAAAAGAAGAATATATCTGAATAGGAAAAGTATTAGCATTCAGACTTTACTCTACTGGAAACAACACAGTGTCTCACAGTGTGGTCACACTGTGGTCACATAGTCGACTATGTAAAAACAAATGTGAAAAAATAACAGTGTGGAGATGATTTCACACTGTGGTTTGGCTTTCACAGAGTGTACACATGGTAATAATCTGTGTCACACTGTGAATTGATGATTCACAATGTGTTCACAATGTTAAAACGCTCAAATTTAACAGTGTGAAGAGATTTCACACTGTGTTTCTCACACTGTGGGACACTGTGTTCTTTCTAGCAGGGCAAGTCGTCGCATCATGCAGATAGAGGTGAGTTAATAAACATGATTTCATCCATATATTGTATATTCTTTTATGCCCTCGTAACTGATTTGACGTGTTGTCATCTTTGAATTATTCACCGTCATATGGCCTGAAACGTCTTTATCTATTTTATTGCATTATAGGCAAGGATGTAGGTTAATTTTTCGGGAGAGCGTTCAAAAGCCATTATGACGCTTTAGATATAGATCCTTGCCGGTTTCATTAAATTTTAAATTACATGTACAGCATACACACACACAAACACACATACATATATAATAGCAGTATTGTATCGTATATGTAGGCCTATATAATCATGAATGATAACAAATACATGCTGTAAAACAAAATTGTTATGTCATATATAGTAGTACATGTTAAGCTTTTTGTAATTACGCAAGGTGTTTTTCATCACTTATAAGAAATTACATCATTCTCTAATTTCTAATCCAATGAATGTTTAATGCTGATATCTAATGGACACGATGGCCTTCCATGTTGTCAATAGACACACCATGAAATTTAGAACACCTTGAGCTGATAGGAGGCCCTACCGAACAGTCTATTGCGAAGGTGACACCTTGAGGCTCTCGTTAGCTCGCTCCATTCTCATCCTCATCCTGTCTCCATGGTAACGCGGGCCGCAACATCAGCAGAAGACATGAGGACTGTGGAGAGATTATGGTGGACTGGGGATGACTATTGCACGGCGATCGGCATCATAGATAGGCCTCAATGTTCTCCAAAATTAGCAATGAATTCAGTGGCAGAGTGAAACAAGAAGAAATGATGATAATGATGATGATGGTGATGATGATGATCAAACAGCATTTATTGCATTTATTTGTGGAACTTTCAAAGGTACCCGGCTCCAACAAGCTATTGGAAGGGTTCTTGTCATTCTTACATGTTTTGTGCGTTGCCAGATGTTTTACAAAGCCTTGAACACCAATGTCTATAAATGGACACTTTAAAGATCCCGCATATAAGATATCTCATCGGACAATATGCTACAAGAAGAGACTCGCTACAGACAGAAGTCATTATACTGATGTAATCAAAGGACGCTATTTGATAAGTAGTCGGTTTTCTTTCAATAATATATCTAATTATCACTGATGTGTTCTCGATGAAAGTCGCTTTTCAGATAGAAGCGTTTTATATTCGGAGCACTATCGTCTTTTATAACAATTTCACGTCATCGAAACTGCACAGAGTTAAGATAAAAATCTGTATGAAAGAAAGCCTTTAAAGAGGCTTGGTGCGAAAGAACTACAAAAAAATGTAAATTGAATTTAAACGAGACTTCGACTCTCATACTGCTTTCATGAACTATTTCCAACTGCTACGAAGGTCATCAGTAAAACACAGGGAAAAGAATGTGTTGTGTATGAAATAGTTACATACTCTGTAAAAAAAAAAAATCGTTTTGTATGACTTGCATCAAATCTAATAAACCGGAATATTCTCATAAGACAAAATACCTATACTGCATCTCCTCACGCCATAAATAGTTCAGGTACATTTGGAGGAGAAAATCAAAGTGTGATATAAGGATCTACGTCTTGTCCGAGACCTCCTTTGCTGACAATCACGCCACCACTGAAAGGTTGTACCTGCTTCTTCATGGCCGAAACTCCTTGAAACTAGGCATGGTCAAGATTTTGGTGTTCCGATAGCATTTAGAAAGGCTTGATAGCCACCCTTGACGGTACATTACCGTACAGATCAGACGCATACACAGAGTGCATTGTCATTAGCTTTTCCTACCACTCAAGGCATAAACAATATCATTTCGTCGCCTTCATTTTGGTGTGTTTGTGTGCGTGCGTGTGTATGTGTTGTGCGCTTGTGTTGTGTGTGTGTGTGTGTGTGCGTGCCTGTGTGTATGCCTTGTGCGTGTGTGTGTTTGTGTCGGGTGTGTATGTGTTTTGTGTGTGCAAAGTTACACATAGACAGATGTGGATTAGAACTTTACAAAGCGAATCAAGCAGAAGAGGAAGCCAAATTATGAATTACATTTCCTAATCCCTTTAGGTCGGCAAATGGCATCCAGATGAGCAACTCCAGCCGACCTGCTGCCCTTCCTTTTCTTCTGCATTTCTTCCTCATATGTCACCTGCATAAAAACCCCTCCCTTCCAACCCCCCCCCCCCCAGCTGTATGTACAGGTAGCAACCTCCATCACTCTTCCTGTCCATAATCGCCTCTCTGCTTGCAGCTTAAAACCTGCTCATGATACCCAATGGATATCTCAGGCTTTGCAGCCAGAGTAACTAACAGGGGCTCTGGATAGGGAAGGAAACCCTGAAATAAACTCCAAGGAGTAGGCTGGTGGCCTGCTTCTTGCCAGTAACTAACATCTCACCTGTCTAGGAAGTCAATGACCGCGTGCCCAGTTGTATCCTTGGTCAAAACTCATACAAGTTCTTATCCATGAAAGTCAACTCCCTGGAAAGGCCCCGAGTCCCGGTGGATGCTTACTCACAACAGAGTGGCAGGGGAGCTAAGAATGTGCCAGATGATCCATTGCCAACTCCACAGGTACGCAACACAACATCGAGGAGGACGACAGTGATGGAGGAAGCAGGAAAGACAACATCCAGGATCAACTCAAGCAGCCTGTCATCAATGAGATGCTAGCAGAGAACATCTGCAAGAAAGATACACATGGAGCGATTAAATAGTGTAAGTAGGACTACATAGGAAAAAAACCTGTGACAGATAAAAAAAACAGGGTGTCTATACCGGACTAAACATATAAGGACGTGGAATGTGAGAACCCTCCGAACAACAGGGAATTGGGATATACTCCTCAATGAAGCAGGAAGATTTAACTTGGATATCTTAGGATTTTGTGAGACAAGCCTGTCTACCAAGGAAACATTGCTTAGCAATGAAGAATATGAAATTATATTGTCGAGTAGAAAGGATGGTATAAACAGAGATGGAGTGGACATACTGGTTTCTCACCGAATTATGCAGTGTTTGCAGAGCTATGAAACAGTCTCTTCAAGATCGGTGACTGCTATAAGTTGAAGATGAAAGAAGGCATCCTGAATATCATTCAAGCCTTTTATGATTCACTCCTGCTACATATCCAGAAAGTTCCTAAGAAGGAAACTTTGAAAGTTATAAGGATTTTGATACCAAAGCTGGTTCAGAAAACAGCGATTAGGACCCAACCTTAGGCCACGTTGGCCTATAGGGAAAGCCAATGACAGAGGTGAGATGCTTTTGGAATTTTCCATATTTCACAAGCTCGCTGTCCGCAATACATACTTTCAGCACAAAGAATGCAGACGAGCCACATGGACATCTCCGGATCATCACCCAAGTGGAAGATTTGAAGACATTCCAAAACTGCGGATCATATTGTTCAGCTGAAATAGTTTCCGATCACAACCTAGTCATTGCCTATATGTCAAACTGTTTCGAATCTTTAATAGAGCAAGACGACTCGGGTCTCTACTAAGAGACTATGACAAAGCAGACTTTGCAACCCAGTCATTGCAGAAGAGTTCTGTGCCAGAATAGGTGGGGCCTTTGAGCCACTCCTCCAACTGCCTGATACAGATGTGGACAGCCTACAGACTAGATTCAAAGACACAAACGAGATCATAGAAGACGTTGTTGGCCATAAAAGAACAAACCAGATGAAAGGCTTATCTGAGGATGTCCGCACAGCTTGTGAAGCGAGAAGGAAGGGCCGACTCCTTGTGTTAAGCAACCCTACAACCAGCAATACGGCCAAAAGGCTAAACGGCCAAGCTAAACAAAAATGTAAAATACAGGGTGAAAAGCTGGGAAAAGAAATTACTTGACAATGATGAGGAAGACATGGGGGCTGCCTATGAACAGCCATGAACTCTCAAAAGGGGGAAGAATCTAGCTAGAGACAGAAATAAAACACTTCTGGCAGCTAAAAACAAAGAAGGGATACTTCAGACTGCCCCAGAAGAGGTAATAAAGTGTTGGGAGGAACACGTATACGCTCATCTGAACACACAGCTTCCAAGGGATGAGAATGTGCTTCAATCCATTCCATACCCCCCCCCCCAAAAAAAAACAACAACAACAACAACAACAACAACAACAAGGAGGTGGACGGATATAAACCGTTCAGATTAGCAGAAGTGAAAGGTGCAGATTAACAAAGCATGTGAATGGGATAAAATAGCGGCTGAAACTTTGAAAGCAGGAGGAGCACCATTAAGGCAGCTGCTACTAAAAATCATCAATGTTGCAAGGGCAGAAGGAAAAACATGTAAAGACTGGAGCAAAAACCTCATACGGTAACTCGTGTTTTCAAGAAGGGAGACAGACTCAGACCAAGCAATTGGTCACATTTCACACCAAACTGGAGAGAAACCTTGTGGAAATGTCACGCTCCATTGGTGTAGACAAGGTAATGGTAGACCTGATTGAGAGCATGTATAATCAAACAGAATGTTCCGTCATTGTCAACGGGAATATCACAGACTGGTTTAAAGTTGTGACAGGAGTTAGACAAGGATATCTCCTTTCCCTTCTTGGATAGCAACATTCTCACAGTGACAAACGATGTTAAACGTCGTACCAGATTAGCTGCATAGGCATTTAGCAAACAAGCTGAAAAGTATCATATGAACCAACCAGTTTATTCCCAGATCACTCAGTGTGAGAATCTAGAGAGCACTCATCCTCCCTATTGCCATCCCATTCCAAGCCTTCGAGAATGACTTTCTCAACAAGAAAAAAGACCATCAGCACGTCCTCCATCCCGCTGAATAGACCAAATCGAAAGAGACTTGGGTATCCCCCTGAAAGAGGCTGAACATCAAGCCCAGGGAAGACCAAACTGGAGAAAGATCACTCATAGGAGAGCAAAGGGACAAACTGTAAAGTGCGATTAAGTCAAAGTAAGTCATAATCCCTTCCCACCTCGAACGGACAGTTGCGGCGATGTGGCTCAGTTGGTAGCGCGTTTGCCTCGCAATCAAATGATCCGGGTTCAATTCCCATTGAGTTTCGAGCTGAACAATGTTATGTATCATCATGCCGTTCCCTGTAGTAAGAGGTAAAAACGCTTTGTCATAACCATTTATGGTTAAGAAATTAAATGGATATCCCGTATGCACGTAAAACATTCAATTTAATTCATTCGTCGCAAAGAGCAGTATGCCTAACCCGATGAAGTGTCACAACCACATACGGGAAAACTGACGGATGACCCCTCTTACTCCCTAGGTGATTAGAAATAGCATGCAAACGTTATAAACCCAGGCATATGGTGTCATACGAATTCGAATACCTCCAAGAACAGAGACATATCAAATTATAATGTCTTACGTTGTTCTTTACAGTACCTGGTCGACATCTTTATCGCAGAATAGAGGGTAGTCTTCCATATATTGCACATTGAATTAACTTGTAAGCTTTCATCATTGGTGTCTTTACGTCATCATTGGTGTCTTTACGTCATAATTGGTGCTTTTACGTCATATTTGCCTTCGTATTGAACATATTGTTTTTTCTTCAAGTTCTAATCACTCAATTTTTCTGTTTTCCTCTGGCATTTTCTCCTCAAGCATTCACATTCTCTACTTCAGATTGTCTTACCTCGAGGCATAACCTTTAGAGTAAAATAGGCACATGATTTCATTAGTGGAGAACGATGTAAAGATTGAACAAAGTGAACGTTAGCCATCATCCGCCGACTTCTTTCCAAAAGATGCACAAAGGAAAGCTACCGACGGTCATCCGTTGGTTCTCATCTCTGTTTCATTCTACCTAATGGTACGTAATCCATTGCATCGCCCCCATGCCGTCCCCACCCCCGGAACATATCCAAGACCGGCTCATCTTGCGGCTACCTCTCAAAGCGTCTGGTCCCAGGAACCAACAATGCACATTGATGGATTACATTGAGAAATGATATTTGGTGACCACTAACTGTTAACAAAAAAGATCCCCCTCCAAAAAAAGTATACATATATATATATATATATATATATATATATATATATATATACACTCAGCAAAAAAAAAGAAAGTAAACGCTTTTTCAAGTTTATATTTCTCATAGAATATTTGGCTGAAAGGTAATGTATTATATACCATATTAAAGGTAATTTAATTGGCTATCAACCTGGTGGGTCAACAAAAAGGGGAATTTTACGCATGAGTGAACACCTTTGTTTATCTCTTCCAGGGCAGAAAAGTAAAAATTGCAAAACTGAACAAGTTGTCATTCTTGCGTATGTGCTCTCCCATAGAACAATAAGAACAAACATCAAATTTCACACAAAAGGAAACATGAATTAGGTTGCAAAAATAAATCTTTGATCTGTATGATATCTTTTAAGACCAAATGATCAATGAAGGCTAAAAACAAAGAAGGAAAGTAAAGAATCTTATGTTAAATTTGAATTAAAATTAAATTAAAAAAATGTAATAATTAACAAAAATGGTAGAAATTTGAGGGGTTTTTTTTTCGAATTAGGAAATTATATATAGAATTTGGTTCTTGAGTTTGTCTCATGAATTCTTAAACCACTAGATTAAAAGAAATGAAGAAATTCTGCTCTTTTTATCATCTGTATGCTTATTATTCCCTATGTCATTTGAAGTTTGATTTGACAGAAAATTCTTATTTTCCCCCTTTAATTTCCCATTTTGCTTTTCTTAGAGGTTATAAAGAGATAAAGAGAATGAAAACTTGTTTTTGCTATTTCACTCATGTCTCTCATTGTGTTAAATTGGTCTTTTGTTGTCAACATTATTGTGAAGGGCATTTGCCAATGAAAGAGAACATGCCAATTTTTGCAATTTTAAATTTTGTGCTTTGAAGGACAAAAACGAGTGTGCTCACTCATGCGTAAAGTTTTCTTTTTTAATCAACCTATGAGCTTAATAGCCAATTAAATTACCTGTAATATGGTACATAATACATTGATTTTCATCACAATCTTCTATGTAAAATGTGACCTCGAAAAAGTGTTTACTTTCTTTTTTGCTGAGTGTATATATATATATATATATATATATATATATATATATATATATATATATATATCATATTCTTGCAGACATTAGTGATAAGAGAGAATAAGGTTATTGCTTGTTCATTAATGCTGGAGTGAAAAGAGTAATTATCTTGAAGTTTTGCTGTGGGATTCTCAGTGAAGACGCTCCCCCTCCCCACGCACTTTCACACACAAACATATTCGTTTAATCACACACAAACACACACATACACGCACACTCAAGTTCCTGCTCTCTCCGTCGTTTTCTCGTTCACTTTCTCTCTCTCTCTCTCTCTCTCTCTCTCTCTCCCTTTCTCCCTCCTTCCTACTCTTCAATCGCAGGGAAAAGAGAATAAAAATAAGAATAATCTGCGAACCTCGGCTCTAAATCAATTTCATCTTATTCCGACGTTTAATCATGCGAGGAAGTGTGGATCACAGCACCGGCTGAGATTTATCCCAAGTGGACTCTACACGCCTCGGCGTTTACTCGTCCCGTGAAAAACGATGCCGCTGGGCACTGAGGCTGCAGCACATGACCAATTAAGCTGGCCAAGACTTGAAACACAACGAATGGTTAGAGACACGAACGTACTCGGGAAAGGTGTAAGATACAAGCAGGCTAACAAAATAGAGTGCACTGACATCTAAATAGCAAGACTTCGCGAAATAGGTCCATACGTCGTATATCGAAACATATGCCTCTGTGAAAGTGAGTAATAAAGTTGATATACAGATACAAATTTGTCATTTAATGAACAAATCGGTTGTCAAAATGTTACCTTGGGTAACATAATGGTATCAACAGCGAAATGAGTTAAAATATCAACTCCACTGCACTCCCTCTATAGACGTTTTTTTCATTGCCAGAAGACAAAAGAGCTTCAGCTAAGCTTAACTTAAGCATTGACGTATGAAACTGTGTCAATCCATGCAAACCCAAAGTTTATTGGTGTTGTAATATATTCGTATGAATATCAGATAGGGCCTCATCCAGTCAAGCTCTGCTTATGATGAGTGTCCCCTGTATTGATTTCTCCTTTGTTCATATATAGATAGAGTATGCCTTAACAATGTCATGTTGATTTGAGTCATATGTTATTGCAGACTGATGTTGTTATGAAATTGACATTTCTTATATTGATTTGTATGTCATATTCCTTTTTATTTTTTGCATACTCTGTATCATTTTGTTTTCATTTGTTATTGTATTTGGAGAAAGAAAATGCAAAAATAAACCAAACGTAACCAAACCAAACCAAATAGATTACTAATATATTGAATGGATAGTTTTCGTCAGGATTTTCAGAAAGAACGCTTTCGAATATGATATATATATATAATTGAATTCAGGTAATATATGCAGATTTTGATAGTGAAACACTCAACGCGAGTTTGGGGGGACTTTGACAATCCGCTAAAAAGAAAATATGAAAGGAATTGCACAAAAATTAATTATTTTGGTACAGCAAAGATCACTTGACCTATAGGTCCTGTAGAGGGTGAATGATAATTATTTCCCTTGAATTATCTTATGTAATACTGGGTTGAAGGAAAGTGTGCATTTTATAAAAAAAAGATGAAGATTCGGTAAAGTTCTTTCATATTTCATTCCATTGTGACATCAGGAAATGTTGTAGAGATTTCACCTAGAGAGGGCAGCATACGGAAATCAAATCTTTTCAAATCTAAAGGGTTTGAACAGATCGTCCGATTTTCCTAAAACGTTCACTGAGTGTTTCACTAATCTACTTGCATTAGCTGAATTCTCTATGATGCTTTACCAAATTACATTAAGTTATCACTTACGTCAATTAAACTGTTCATTCAAGAATAAATTTGATTTTAGATATTAAAAGAACAAGAGCAAAGGCAGCACTCTAAAACACGACGACTGAACGGTAATTAGTGTTATCGATTCAGGTGACTTAAAGGGTGCTAAATTCGATTAAACATAAGCATGGGAGAATTCACTTTTTAAGCATTATTGAAAAATGTTGTTTTTGTAGGACATAAAGGTAAAATATCCCCAATTGAACAAGTGGGCAGCATCCGCTCCGTGATCAAATCAAATAATGGAACGATGTTCTAAACCGATTACTATAATAATGACCAGAGATAGTAAAGTAAACAGTCCTAAACAACGTTGTATCTTTTACGTTTGTCTCTGAAGAGAACGTAAATTTGAAAGTTGTGGAAGAGTCGAAGATACTGACTTTACATAGAATGAATACGTTGTATTTCATTCGTAAAGTTTGTTCCACCCTAACCCGCTGCGTTCTGCCCACTCCTCAGTCAAGTCGCCTGTTTGGACAGTGACGCCTTTTAAAAGCATTTTCTGGTAAGAATGTCGCAGCTGTGTTTACATTTATCAGGAGTGAACTCGTTTTTCCTCGGATCTTTGCGGACGAGTAAAATGTCAATTTTGGGAATCTGCCTTGTCCAACATGTAGGAAGAAGATAAGATGTAAAGCGACGTCAACTCGTCCCCTCTCTCCATTTGATCAAGTTAAGCTTATCTCAGCAGCGTCCGCAAAAGGAATGATAATATCAAAGGTTCGTGCATTAAAGTGTATCTATGCACTGCTTCTTGACTCAGGGACAATAGGAGACGCAACTAAATTCTTTGCTTCTTTTAGTACTAAGTGGTACATATTCCACCTTTTTTATGTCCAAGTGATGTTTTATTTGGTACTCATCATATAACATTCTTGAAGTAAACACAGCTGAGAGATACATAACAAAGAATACAGTTTGTTTAGCTCCTGAATTATACATGCACATTTTTCTCTTGAGGTATGTTGTCTGTGTGGGTTTATAATGGAAAGGAATGTTAAAAGCTGACATAGCCGGAAGGTTGCCAACGACATGCCGAGCGGTAAGCGCATGTACATGCACAATCTAGATTATTGAAATCTATGCCATATCAACAGAGAAAAAGAAATACAACATGAAAAAGCCATGGCGAAACATTCAGTGAAAAATAACTAAAGCTCGATTATACCGCTGAGTGGTTCCCATTTCCGGTTATGCACATTAATCTTTCCGTTGTCTTTTTGCAATAAAGCAGTCTTCACAATATGATTTTGATAACATAGTCTTAAAAAAAGGACAAACAGAGAATAGTGTTGTTACTTCTGCTTGCATAAATACATCTTTTTCCTAGAAGTAAAACATGGTTTACCAGTATTTTGTTTATATCAATCTCTATAGCTCCAGTTAATACCGTCTTCACATTAAGGGATGACAAATCTATAATCATAAGAAAATATATTATTTCCCTCCCAAATGTTTGTGACACCTTACAGTTCCACATAATGTGTTCAATCGTTTCATTCTCAATACATCCAAATGAACACAAAGGGGAATATACTAACTTCATTTTAAACAACTTATAGTTCAGTGGTAATATGTTATTAAGTGTCTTGAAATAAAATTCTCTACTTCTTGCATCTATTGGCGCTTGCACTATGAGTTTACGTGCTTTACATATTCCACCTTAAATCAGACATACTTTCGTTTTGAGGGGGGGGGGGAGAAAATCACACGGTATAGAGTAATTGCAAATAAATATAAATGATACAAAACACCTTGTTTCGTATTAGGACTAATAAGTGGGAGGAGGACAAAGGATCTGGGTAAATTCTTACAGTCTAAATCTGTCACATACTGTTCATAATAATGCTGAATGCGATTTTTCCGTGAAAAATTCTTGGCGATTAGATCACTTGAAAAAAAAAAAGAGAGAGAGAGACGCAAACTTTCCAGAAGATAGTATTCAAAGCTGTCATATCGAATGGCAAAGCTTGTGTGTTATATTATTTTAGGTCTGTTAACTTTCTGCATGAATGATTCCAATGGATGCTTCTAGACAAGGGAGAGTTTTGCAAGTTACTTTAGAGGCGAAGCGCTCTCGAATTCCTTCCTAAAACGTAACAATCGTAGCGTGACTGTTACCAAACAATCGGGTGTTATTCAAAGATATGACTTAGCGCTTCCTTCCTAAGATCCTCAGTGATTTCCAAACATTTTAAGACGTACGTTGACGTACGTTGCAGTTTGTTTGTTTTGAATCCAAATTGTTGTTTGTATCGTTTGCGTGCTAACGATGCCTGGAAGCTATCGAGTCTTGCACTGCAAGTTATAGTTCCACGATGCAATTAACCTTCCACATTGTTTGACAATCGTGATGGACGCACGTCATTTTAGGAGCAACGACATTGGAGTCATCTGATTAAGATATTGCAATATTCCTTCAAAATATGTCTGGTGAAGCCAAACATTCAGAGAGAAAGTGATGGAGAGAGGGAGAGAGAGAGAGAGAAAGAGAGATCTATAGAGAAAGAGAGAGAGAGAAATGAGCAAAGGGAATATGTGGTTTCATGATACTCAGGCACTATTCTTACGGTAATTGCTATATACCGAAGCAGATGAACAACAACATTTTGAATTCTCAAAAATATGTAAACAGACTAGAATAACTTTCATAAACGCAAGCTAAGGAGTAATCAAATAAACACAGCTGCAGCATAGGGTGCACAGCCCATGAGTCATACAGCCCATGAGTTATACAGCCCACGAGTCATACAGCTCACGAGTCATACAGCTCATGAGTTATACAGCCCACGAGTCATACAGCTCACGAGTCATACAGCTGATGAGTTCGACACTAAGCAAACAAGGCCCCGTGTGCTATCTGTCGAACTCGTGGGCTGTTTTTACCTAGTGTCGAATTCATGGGCTTTATACTCCTGCCTAGTGTTGAACTCATGGGCTGTATGACTCGTGAGCTGTATCACTCATTGACCTGTTTTCAATGTCGAACTCGTGGGCTGTGTGACTCGTGGGTGTCGGTCTCGTGGGATGACCCCGCAGCATGTGTGCAGAGTGTGGTTTATCAGATCTCCTATGATTGTTTTTGAGAAGAATCTTCTATACCCCCGAGTATTAATGTTCCTTTTTTTCTCTTATTTTGATCTTAAGTTTCAATGTCGTAACTGTGCTCCTTATCTCGTTCTTCACACTAGGCTTCTGTTGGAACCTATACGGATAAGGCTCGCTTTTAAGCAGGCTCCATCGTATTTCTCTTTTAATATTCAAAAATTTTTACTTTGATCGAAACACTGGCACAGCGATCGCCATGATCTTTGCACGCATTTTTTTTTTCGGGGGGGGGGGGAATATCTAGGCTGAATATCAAGTATCGTCACATTGTGTTATATTTCATGTATTTTTCATTTGGAAATACGAAAATAACATGGAAATTGAAATTGAAAAAAATATCAATTCAAACTATTTTTTTCGAAGTTCGCAATTTCCGCGAAAGTTTTCGAAGGGAAGCGAGTGGAGAAGAGAGTTGTTAGTCTGAGATGAAACAGGTTGATATGGGTACATGATCTCATCGTGGAAGCATTCCGGATGATAAGAATCAAACTTTTCTTTTCTATCTCAAAGTGTAAATAGGCCTAAATGTATTGCTAATTTCTTTGATTTAACAGTTGATTTGTTTGAAAAAAAAATCAGAGATAATCGTGATTATTTTATTGTGAATATATATTGTAAATTTTGTTCAAAATACATGTAGTGTAAATTATACAATGATCTTCATGGAAAAATGCAGAAAGAAAATCAAACTAAAATGAATTAAACTGAACTGAAAAACGTATATTAGGACATGAAATTAGACTGACTGATTACAGCTCTTGCAGCCGTAGTAGTGAAAGCTAGGATACACATGGCTGCAGTCACCGTGTTGCTATGGTGATTACACCTGTTGTAGGTCGCAAGCATTGTAAATGCTTTGTAGATTGAAAGTAGCCGCGGTTATCCTGGTTATTGCGTGCTTTTCCAGGTTGCCGAAGGATAAACGCTCCGGCTTGGTTGGAATACTAACAACCCGACTCCAGGGGGCAGGGTGAAGACCATTTTACTTGTATTGACGGAAGAGTATTAAGGCTATAAAGACCACTTTTTTTTCTTTGAGGGGGAAGGAGAGATGGTGGAGAACCATTCTTCTGTTGAGATTGCTAGGACGCTGGGGGAGCAAGAAAGAGCGGACAACGAGAGGAAGGCTGAACCAAGGAATGTTTAAAAACTTTAGGAGTGCATGGGGTAGAAATAGGAAGGAGAAAAAGAAGGCAAGGGGAAAATCAATAATGGAGGGAAAAAAGAAGAAGATGAACACAAAGAAGAAGCGGAAGTGAAGGTGATTAAACAGAAGAGAATGGCCAATAAGAAGTAATAGACGAAGACAAAGATGAGAAGATGGCGATCATGGAGAGCAGGAAGAAAAAAAAAGATAAAATAACAGAAAAGGACGAAGAAGAGGAAAAGTGCCAGGGACCGCTGCTGCTGCTCCTGTCCCGCTCACCATGAAATGTGTTCCTTAGTACAACCTGTGTGATCAGACAGTATGTGATTACGTAAATAGCCAAACAGTCTCTTTTCTATGCAGTTCAGAAGTGGGATCGATGTCAATTTGACTGAGACAAATGCACCGTGGTATTGGATTTCTAACGAGCATTACTATTTTCGTCCCGTAAACAATTGTACATAATAAATATGCACAAGCAGCTTGCCGTGCATGAGCAAATTGTAGCGCATCACGCAGCAAGGCAACGCAAAGTGGCGTGAAGTCATAAACCGTTAAATTATTACCAGCCTTCTCTTTTCTCTTACAGTTTTCCCCCAATATCTACCAACTTTGTCATCTGTATATGATATGCACATTAACATATACAGGGGATGCAGATAGTTCATTCGGTTCCATTCTTTTGCTATTTCAGTGCACCAGGTATTTAGCTTGTTCGGTTGTTTCATTTCTTTATGTTTATTTAAGTGAGATTAAAGGGCTCATTGGTCGGTAATTCTTACTTCTGCACAACACTGCACTGTCAGAGCTGTGATTATCCCCTTCAATTTGGAATTTCAACTGTTTCGTTGTTGTTGTTGTTCGTTTAAGTGTTTGTGTGTATTTTTTTTAAATTTCTTTTCGTTGTGTACAAACTGCAGTGATGGCAACCATTATGTAATTGGTATTCAGTATCCCGAACAGAAATAGATTATTTCTATTTTGAATCAAATTATCATACTTACTCGTAAGTATACTCAGGTGATTACTTTCCAGTTCAGGTCGTAGCTCACTATATATTATGCAACTGCTACCTTTCTTTGTCGCTGTTTGTTGTTCCGTTGGCGTCCTGAGACAACTCGGAGAATTTTCAAAGTAATCTCTGGATTTAACCAAAATCTAAAGCCGACATTAAATCTTGTTAGTGGCTTGAGCTCTAGATAAAGCGCCACTATCATATTGACGCATAAGAGACCAAAAGCCACCGACTGACAAACTTAATGAAAATCGGGAACTGGAAATTGGGGTGGGGGGGGGGGGCCTAGAAAACATCCGGAGCTTGTTTCCAGAATATACAGTCATCCTAAATATATGCATGTCATTTTATGCACTTATTTGATGTATTCATCTAAGCTGACTATAGCATTTTGGTCATGAAACATATTATGGTTATCAATAACATATATTAACATTGTATAAATAGACAATTTAATGACACTGTATATGCCTGCACCACACCTGCCCACACACTAGTACGCTGATACACATTTAGTGAATGGACTGTACTACATGGAAGAAGAAGAAGATATATATATCTTTTATATCTTTTGATTATGATTATACACATATCTCATGTAAGAATAAATTTATTCACTGTTTGTTGGAGATCGAAAAAAAAATGAATGAATGAATGAATGAATGAATATACTTCTTTGATTGAATGTATATTTATTCGAGTGCAATTGAAGGCTGAATAAGTACATTAACCTGTTCATGGCCATCATATCAAAATCGCATTGTTGTAGCATTCAGTCAGGTTCCAGTTATAGAAAATTACAGAGTACTTTTTATCTCGTTCTTGAGAAACATGGAAATAGTAACAAGTGAATGTCAGTTGCAACGCTTTAAAAAAAAAAAAAAAAAAAAAAACCACAAACGGTTTCTTATTTGCCCATGCATATTTCAACAATTTCTTCTTCATTTTTGTCAATAACAATGAGAAGCTTGATGGAAATGTGTACGGAAATTTTGAGTTATGTATTACGTGTATTTTATAGAGAAAATCTCTAAAGTTATTGTAGTCTTTTTAACGCCTTTTAATCTGTAATTCACTTTAATTCTTCGATATTAATGGTGTAGAAGGGTATATGTACATAATCTTTGGAGTCCTTGTAGACTTTCACATTGTTACAGCATTTACTCAACAAGAGAACTTTCAGAAGTTGGCAGGTGAAATAAAAAATGTTTCTTGTGAATTTTGAGTAATGCCTTTTTACAACTCAAATATACAGTTTTCCACACTTTGCTGCTTGCATACTGCATCATTAGCATGTTGAAAGACGTACGGTATACATTTATGGCTGTAGTGTCGTTGCACGTACAAATTTTGTTTGATTTTATCTTTGAGAGGTAAAGATCTGACAAAAGAAAATACTTTTTCACATATACACCACATCGGTGGCCAAGAGCAACTCTACTTTTGTGGCTATTGTTTGAACAAAAGTTAGTGCAGTTGTGGACAGATGGAGCCCAGATACCCTGGCGCACTCATCAGAATTATTATTTCTGCAGGCAGTATTGCATTTGCCGGCACGGAGTTGCGGACAAAACTACGTCTGAACAGATCATATTTTATATGTGCGTGCCCTCCAGGGCGCTTGCAACCACAGACATTAAATACGCAGCAACTCTTGACAACTGAATAGCAAGTTTCAATCTCATTTTACCTTGTAAACGTAAATAAGGTACAGACATGTCTACAGCGTTGGTTTATTAGTGTGTTAATTAACTATTGTTCAAGGTGTAGTCTGTTGAATAAAATATTTTATTATAATAAACATAATTATTGTCACAACTACGAATGCACTGTTACCTAAATGAAGGATTTAAGTACAAAGAGTCTTAATCTAATGTTTAAGATATCAACCTTTCACAACTCAGTGCATTTTTGTCTATACTTGCTATTATCTCTAGAGGTTTCGAAAACGCTTTAAGATAATCCAATGATTTAGAAAAAAGAAAAGATTTAGGGCACTGTTGTTTTTACTTAATGAAGAGAAAAAGAAATCCCTACCGGCTACATTCACCATAGCACAAACTATTCCTTTTTTTAATGATAACCAGTCCACGCCCACAACAGCCAATACTTACAGAGATTCCAACAAAAAAAGTATAATAGATCTAAATAGACTTTCATTTCAGTCAACATGAAGAAGCAGTGTTTAGGAATAACAAGAAGAACTGATACATTTGCCTAATTAGGATGGTCACCATAATATACTTGACCCAGACCTAAAGTTAATATGAGTTTATGCTCTTTTTTGTTTTTGTTTTTGTTTTGGCAGTAAAAGTATCCACCCATAAGTATACAAAGAAAAATAATTTCGGAGTAAACGTATTCCGTGGTTTACTATCAGTGAAAATACCCTCTTTTCTCACTCCACTCTTCATATGCATTTTTTTTTTCTTTTTCACGTTGCTTCATTTACTCTTCTCCGGCGTGCTCCTTCCTACTCATCTATAGTTTATGATTGCAGTGAATCGTGGAGTGAATTTTCCATGGAAAATATCGGCCTACCGAAATTGCCCCCATTATTCGACGTTCAGTTTGAGTGGCTACGATGATAGCCTCCATTGTGTACGACCTGCATAATCGAAAATATGTGCGGAACCTATTTCCGCTAAATTAAAATTGAAGTAACCACGTATAAGGCACCTTGTTTATTTATATACATATATTGTATATATTCATGTATAATTCTACCATGTGCATTTGACACCTTTTCAATGGTGTTGCTATATACAAACCTCTCTTTCTGCATCGTGACTGTATAGTGGAGCGATGCCACTGTACGTCTGAAGGGTTATTCTTTATAACAGCAGCTATATGGTATACAGAAAGTTCACATAAACGTGACAAGGACATCACGTGTACTTCTGACTGTATGCAGCGTCTTGTCTTAAAACCGTTAAACCGAGTAATTTGTAGTCATGAAAGAGTTATATATCCAAAAGAAGGAATAAAAAGCTTGTCTCCAGGATGAACAATGATAAAGAGAGATATATAGAGACTATAAAAAGTGAAACTAAAATGATGTGGTAAGGTGGCTTGAAAGGTCACCTAGCAACCTGGAAAGGAGCACAAAATCTCTCATTCCTGGCAACAAATGTTATTTGCATACCACCATCCTACGTCAAGTGGTGGGCTTGTGGTTGGCCTAATTTGACAATTCATGCAGGTTTCAGTGGATATCCATACGGCACGTAGTATACTGATCTCAGATCGAGCAATGCCAATTACATGCGATTGCGGCCACATCACTTGCCTTGAACCCTCGACCCCCACCCCCACCCCGACCCACCCCCCCCCCCCCCCCCCCCCCCGAACAAGAAGAAGTCAAACTGCTCCATCCCCCTTGCCGACACCAATCTTTCAGATGAATTTCACAAACGTGGACTGGTCTAGGGTTATGAGTTGGCCTCCAACTACACTTTTCCCTGTCAAACACTTAAAGAAGACATCCACTCCAAATGTAAGTTAGTCTCATAAAAAAAGAGTAAAATCTTACGAGTTCAATGGTAGAAATTGGACTGAAATTGGATGAAAAACAAGGAAGTTATGACATCTTGAAATTTCACTTATCTTTTGGGAAACAGTTCATGAACAGTCAATATGAATATGCAAAAGGCAAAGTGAGCGTGTCATACCCTCACAACTGGCCAAATAGTTTGTACATAAAATTTTGAAAATTCCAGTTTTTCATTCAAACGTAATTATGCCCGAAGCTCAAATCCTCGTATATCTAACTGATCACTATTTTGAAGTTATTCAACCAGGTATAACATCATGTTATCAGACTTCAATGACAGAAACTTGAATTTTCGTCATTTTTTGTACACAATTAATGGAAAATTTTGAGATTATGACATGGTTAGCTCACTCATTTGCATATTCATATCCACTTTACAAGAACCGTTTAGCAGAAACAAGCAAAACTTCAAAATTTCATAACTTCCTCTCTTTTCATCCGATTTCAATCAAATTTTTAGTGTTGAACTCGTAAGATTTTACTCTTTTTTATCAGACTAACTTATATTTGGACGGATTTCTCCTTTAAAGGGATGGTATCTATTGGTGGAGATGAGGATTGGGCTTTTCACTTGTTGCGAGATATCAAGAAACCACTTATGATATAGTACAGAGCATACCATTCTAAGAGGAAGCCAAAGTTTATTTGATTAAAATCGATTTTGGAATGGCTGAGACATCCGAAAACAAAGTAAAACAAAGCAGCTGTAATAAAAGGTGGGTCCCACCTTTTATTAGGATTGCTCTTTTTTGGTTATCTCAGCCATTTCAAAACCAACTTTCATCGAATAAATGTTGAATTCCTCTTGGAATTACGTGTTCTTTCATATTTCATAAGAGGTTTCTCATTATCTCACCCAAAACTGTTAGAAACCTGACGTTAGGTCGAAACCGAAACTATACTATATGATTTCGGTTTGAAAGTTTCTTTAAGCAGAGAGGTTGGGAGACTTAATAATAACACCCATTGTAAATAAGAAGCTGCAAAATATCTAACTATTAAATAAAAAGGTATCCTGTAATTATTCCATTTAACCAGGTGATGGTTTATGATTAGATCTGTTTTTATCGACTATTGGACTATTTTGGACTAAGTTTGTCGGGACTGGACAATACACATGCATCTATGTCACATAATTTAATGGACTTAGTCATTGGGTGGACGGGGCGTTTCACCAGTTAGTAAAATTAGGCCTAAACGTCCTGCAAAAAAAAAGAAACAGACAAACAAACAAACAAACAAAACGAGCAAAGCTATACCACAACCAATTACTATAGACACACACTGGAATGCTCTTTAAGCTAAGTAGTAGTTATACCGCAATTCTACAGAGATTTTCTCTCATTAATTGGTCACTCATCGGAAGCAAAGTGGATCGCTTCCGGCCACCCACCGAAGTATATCGGATCACAGTCCGATGAATCCGACTTGTGTTAGTCGACTATCAGGTCAGTGTCAGACATGTCGGGCTGTGATCCGATGAGGCAAGATGGTCTGATGAGGATCACGCGCCACACGTCTGACACTCACCTGCATAGTCGACCAACCAAGTCTGATTCATCAGACTGCGATCCGATATACTTCGATGAGTGACCATGAGAGAAAATCTCTGTGAAATGGGGGTGGGGGGGGGGGATTGTCGCCCCTGCACAATTTGTCGTCTGGCGACAATTTTCAAGGAAGTTTGTATGTGTGCGCGTACATGATAATTGAGTGTCCATTCGTGTGTGTGTGGGCGTTGTGTGTGTGTTTGTTATTGCATATTATGGAAGAATGTGCGTTGAGGTGGTTTATATGCATTATGAGGATTTGTTTGAGTGTTTGTTGGTGCTTCTTTAGAAATAGTGTGTATTTGGGGTGTGCATATGGCAGTTCGTTTTTGCTAAAGTCAACTTACGATTGAGAAATTATTTACGGCGCGTCGAAATTATGCGCTCATACATAAAGCATGGCTAACTTATTCTGGGACAAAGAATAGAGATATGCGCAAACGCACACACAAGTCACATAATACGCACCTACAAATTGTACACAACACATACCATGCAGCCCCCCCCCACACACACACACACACATACACATAACTTACCAGTCATACCCACCCCACCCAAGCATAACACCGGAGCAACCACCCCAACCACACATTCATAGTGCATGGCCGACGACAACTTGTGCAGCTACGTTTCATTTTGCCTGCGCAAATTGTCGCCATCGAGGTCAAAAATTGGGAACTGCACAGGTAGCACAATTTGTCGCCAGGCGACAAATTACTAGTACGCAGGGGCGACAATTAAGTTTGTGCCGTAACAGAGGACTTATTTGTAGATTTTTAGCCTTCAAGTTGCGTTTATATATGTGCGTTAGTGTGTATGTTGTGTGTGTTTGTGCATATTACGCAAGATGATCGCTGTGACATAACAACTGGTTCACATGGAAGTTGTGATACCTGAACTTCTGTGAAATATCATTCAACGGTTCATACACACACACACACACACACACACACACACACATATATATATATATATATATATATATATATATATATACACGCACGCACACATACAAATACTCACACACACACACACATTTGTATATATATATATATATATATATATATATATATATATGTATATGTATATGTTTAATGATATATCACAAACAAAACATAATAAAATATTCAGTCCTTTCGTGTTCTGATATCGTCAATATCAAGATAATGCTATCAAAATATCTTGGTTTCTTGTTTTCATCGTCGTGTAAGGGCAATATCCAGGGTATTTTGTATAAATAGCTCGGACACTTTCTCTTTCGTGATGTTTCCGTGGAAATAGAAAAGAGGATCCAGGCCATAGTTATCATCTCTCCTTTTCACTTATTTAGTCATCATAAAGGCAGAATACCTGATGTGTAAAACTCTCTCGCTCACAAGTCACAGTCCCTTTTGCATCGTATTCAGGCACCACCAATTTCAACTCCTATAGTCATTTGATAATGAGAAAAGAAAAGAATTGTTGACGAAGTTTAAAGTTTTTACTCATTTAAAACTAAGGACGTAATTCTTGTTTTTCTTTCCTTCAATCCTTTTTAAATGCTTATACATCTAAAGGTTGGTATACGTCAATCTTTTTACTATAAGTTTGTTACACCAACTACTAGTACCTGACTTCTCGTATACTCTTTTAATGACTTTTCATGCGGTGTGAATGTTTTTAAAGAGAGATGTTTTGTTCACAACCCCGTGATGATCTTGTGACTTAATACTAAAACTTCATTGAACAGAGTGAAAGTATTCTTCAATGTATTATGCGCTTGTACGTAGGAATATTATATACTTGTATATGTAGTTGCTCCGCTATTGGCAGTACTAGAAATAGTAATAATAATGTCACAACAGGGGAATGCATTAAATGCAAATTGCCTTGATTTTAATTCAAAATCCGAATTTTCGGGAGGCCCTTCGTCAGGGATGACAGTGCTAAACTGTCAATCCTGATTAGCACTGTCATCCCTGACGAAGGGGGAGGCCCCCAAAAATTCGGATTTTGAATTAAAATCAAGGCAATTGGCATTTAATGCATTAATCTATTGTGACATTATTATTGATATATGTATTTTTTTTTTCTTTGAAAGAAGGAAGGGAAAACTGACCAGAAACATATAACTAATAGCGAGAACTTTGAGCAAAGAAAATGGGTTTTAATCGGGATTCGAACCCGAGACCTCCGGATTACTAGACCGATGCTCTACCGACTGAGTTATTGAAAGCCCTAGATTGGTGTCGTCCCAAACCCTTAACTCTCTTTGCTCGTGTGGTCAGAAGCTATAGTGTGTGTATGTGTTCCACACACACACACATTAACCACCTGACATAAACCCAAAGGATGTAAATCAACTTTGGAATAAATGTGAGGGAGGGATCGCCGAAGCGATGCAGCTATTGTATATATATATATATATATATATATATATATATATATATATATATTTCCAGGTTAGGTGAAGAAACAAGATCTTTTTACGTACACTGTATGTGTTATCAGTAATACAATGAAATAAAATGTAAAGGCCTCTGTCTTTCTTACGCAAAATTCGTTGGCCGTTGTGATATGACAGTGTTCTACAGAATTGTTTTCTGGGTTTCCGTCTTTTATGTGATCTGTCCGTTCTAGTCGTACTCGGTATTGAGCGATTAAAAAATAAAACACCCTAACCTACTCAAAATTTTAATGCTACAAGAAGTGTTGAACTGGTTTTAATGCGTTATTCTGAAGGTTCGTTATTCCGAAGGTTCGTTCATCCGAAAGCGAAATAAGGTTAATTATACCTAAGGTTCTTCCATCCGAAAACGAGATAAGGTTCGCAATTCCGCAGCTTCTTCATTGCGCCCCTTTTTTCATTTTTTCGGATTAACGGTCCTTTGGAATAATGAATTCGGATAAAATATAAACGAATCCTATTTCGTTTTGGAACTAACAAATATCTAAACATAGGGAATTTGTGTGTGTCGGAATAACGAGGCTCTGGAATATCAAACTTTATTTTATTTTGGGGTTATCGCGAATCCTTATTATTATTACTATTATTTATAGTGCGCTTTGCCCACAAGGCCCAAAGCGCTTAATCCTTGAAATTGCAAAAGAACGAAACTAGAGGAATAACGCTGTTCTTTTTACATTTTAAGATTTAAGATTATCATCGGACTATTACGTCACAGCAGACATCGTCCTGCGCAGGAAGTCTCGTGCAAAACGGACAAAGATTTTTTTTTTTTTTTTGAGTGATTCATTTTCTTTGTCTTGGAGGATAGCTAGTGATATCGTTTTCTTGTGCTTTCGTTAGTTTGAGCTGACTGATATAAAGTTCCAGAAAAGAAGAGGCCCGTTTTATGCCATATTCCTTTCATGTGAGGTGTTATGACAATCCCAGCTTCCTTCAATGTGTCTTCAGTACCGCTTTATATTTTACTAATCTCTCAGGTTCGATTCACTGTGTCAACGAATTAATTCCCTGGTTGTTTCGGATATATTCTTGTTAACACACACTTAAAATGAAAAAGGTAAATCAACATCTAAAAGGGGCAAGGAGTGACAGCGTTTTTAAAATGCTGTATTCACCCTTTTATCCAGCAAAATCCACCAGTTAACTGTGCTAGATACAGCAAGAAAAGTGGTGAATACAACATTTTTAAAACGCTGTCACTCCTCGCTGATTTACCCTTTTCTTTTTATAGGTGTATTAGCCCAATACCGTGACGAAGTGAAAACGAATGAATATTGTAGGATGACACGGTTACAGTCCATTATTCCGAAGGTTCGTTAATCCGAAAATGAAATAGGTACGTTAATTAAAATATGAAATAATGTTTGTAATTCCGAATGTTTGCTAGTATGCACCTTGTTTTTATTTTTTGATTGACGAACCTTCGGAATATGAAACCTCTTTTATTTTTGGTTTGACGAACATTCAAAATAACAAGCCATATTTCATTTTACGTTTTAACGAATCTTCGAAATAAATGTTCGGTTTAACGAACCCTTTTCATTTTCGGATAACGAACACGGGTATACTGAATTTGTGTGCTTCGGAATAAGTAACTTTCGGAATAACAAATAACATCCGCTATTACTAGTCCAAATGCTCGTAGTTTCTTTAGGTGTAAGCCTACTGCTGTCCTAATCTGCACGAAAAATAAGTCGAAACAATCTTCCAAGCTTTTTACTTCATTTCATGAAATTTATTAACCAACATGATCACAACTTTCACTTCAAGAAAAATAAATGCATGCGATATTGGAAAATTACAGGCGCAGACATCCTCATTTTGATGTTGAGAACACGCACGTAAAACATATTCACATTTAATAAATTGTTTCAGGAATGTTAGTGAGTAATGTGAGCGATTGTATTTCCAGTTCATGTTGTCCGTCACACAAGTTGGTTTTGGCGGCAACAGAAGATTATGGACTTAACTTTATTTCAACTAACGGAGCTAACCACCCGAGGAATAACCAGTTCCTTGCTGATTTTTACTTCCTTACCTGTTGTTCAGATTCAGTGTTACACATGTTTTCTTCTAAGAAAGCTTAATTAGACCTTTAACGAGACGAAAAAATATACAACATCACTTTCCCTTCCCCATGCAAAAAGAAAATTTACAAAATGAAACCGCTGTCCACTTTAGCACCATTGGCGCTAAAATTATGGTCAGAAAGAGAAAAGCATTTAACTTTACTAACAGTCCCATAATTTCATCACCATAGGAAGCTATACTCAGCGCGTGCCCTTTGTTTAGAAGAAGATTGGATTTAGCGTTTGCAATTTCTGAACGTGATTATTCCTCCACAAAAGACGTCGCAAGTAAGCAGAGTATTCGATTCCGACATCATTAGTTTGATTTGTAGAATGTGGTCTGAATTCAGAACGGGTTTGCGATGAGGAAGGATAGTCTAGAAATCATCATTTCAAAATGCGAACGTCTCTTATGATACAAATCTTTACTGTTCCATGTCCTGAAAGCAATTGCAAATTGAAAGTGCACTTTTAATTCCGAAACATTTTCTACAGGTGTCTAACGTATTGACATCATGATAAAATGAACACATAGGACACACGAGGTCAAAGTGCAGGTATGGACATGGCATCTTACATACAAACAATAAAAACGAAGATTACAGCTCACAAAGTCCGTGTAAGATATTTACTGTTCATTCAATAAATCAAAATGGATAGATTTACACTGTAACGTTCCGAAAAGGGGAAAGGAACCAGCATTTCCCTCGCTCCTTATTCCACTTTGCTGAATGATCGAGATGCCAAGATAAAATAATTACAATTTAACCTCCTCCTCATATTAAGCGACCAACACCTAATAGTGGTTTAACACGAATTTTTATATCGATTCAAGGCTTTTAATCATCTTCCCTTAGCACATGATAAGTGTTTTATCACAGATATTTACATCGATCCATGTTTTGCTTTGAAGCTTCTGTGCGCTACTCTATGCACATATTGCTATAGGTTTCTGAACAAGCACTAACACAAGAAATCACCGAAGGAAAAAAAAGTCCTTACCTATTTTCCATGTTACATTCATCACGAGTTTGATATAGTTCACTGGCCAAGACAATGTTAAATTTGTAATTGCCCAGGCACTGTTTCAAGGAACACAAAACACAGTCAGTCGGTATGCGAGTATCACAGGCTTATTTATTGCAATTTTTGCTGATGAGTAGTTAGTCTACATCTTCTCAGACCCAATTCCAAACTGATGAATGATTCCAGATAGAGAATAGGTGAGCACAATGTCTTAGTGGATGAAACTTTTGCGTTTACATTAAAGATTTGAGATGTTTTGTTCCCAACCCCTATCTTTCTTAATCAAGGTGTGTAATTGATAACTGGCAGCTTTGGGATAAGTTCAAAGGCCTTCTAGCAGAACGTTAGAGCAGTGCGGCACTTTGAAGGCTACCCTCGATGAATATCATAATTATTGATTTCATCAGTCTCATTAGCATAAAGATATGATCAATAAACACGATTCACTAATGTTAGGGAAATTAATTACCTTTCGTTCCCAATAAGAATGTATGCTTGTCTGTTGGTATGTTCATAACTGACAAAGTTAGAATTTTTCAATTTATCAGAGTTATTATTGCACTGTTAAACAGCTCCTGTCGTCATGACAACGACATAGTGTTTACAGCTGATTGGCTGTTACCAAATTTCCACCATTGCAACTGCAGCTGCTGGTTGGTGGCGATAGGCGAAGACCTTCATGAGAGTGGGCCTCTGTGCATATCCTTCTGGACATCGTTTGCACTAGTACATTACGAAAACCGCAAAGGTAACAAATAATGTAACGTAATGGAATCGACCTCTCTTTTGCCTGAGTGGCGGGTTCGGTACAACAGTACGCTTAGAAATATCATACGGTACTTTGGACATGTTTTCTGTTACCTTAAAATCACCATGCTTGCCCAAATTCTAACGACCAGAGCAAGAGGCCTACTTTAAATAGAGTTGTGGTGAAGGAGACAAGGCAGATGGTTTAGACCAACGTGTATGATAGTATAATTACTTCTATGGCATTTCTGTCTAATTAATTCGATGGCTTTTTGTGCGTGTAGCGAAAGATCAAACATCCAGGCATCCATACAACAATTCAACTTTGCATGACATTTCGCATTTTTTTCGAAAGGTTTGATAAAGAATAATCAACATAACAAAATTTAATAACGATCTTTCCAGAGTCAGCACTAAGGTACGAATGAGAATATTGGTGCTATTTTTTCGCATGCAAGATTAGCATTCATATTAACCAATGGCTAAAGAGCCACCAAGAGAGCCAGAAGTAGGTCGAACGTCATGCGATGAACAGGATGACCGTTACATCTGTGTTGTTGTTGTTCCTGTTTAAATCTGATTAAAAGTCCAAGTATACCAACTTTGTGATCCGTAAGGCAAGATCTTTTTACATGTTTGGTGGCTGTAATAATCTTATTGGGCTTCGATGCCTAGTTTCCCCTGTAGATGCGACGCTCCTGCGTTTCCTTATACTCCTCTTCCAGCCGATTTCGCAGGTCCCGGAGATCTGACACGTGGGTCCCTGAACGTCAGTGTCGAATGGGAATCGGCGAATTAGGTCCGTGTTGCGTGAGCGTGACTTTGTGTGTAGACCAAGAGCGCCCCTGCGTTCGTGAGTCGTCGGATTTCGCGCGCGTTTTGACACCATCAACCGGTGTATCAGTGCGCGTAACACATCATCTTCCTGCTGCGTTTCTTCCTCAAGTGCCCGTATGTTTTCGTCTAGTAGTCCGGAAATGGCGCTAGTTTGATCGCTGACACTGCCGTATTCTCTGTCCTTCATGCCGGGGCCTGCGTAGAGCAATGCCAACACGAGGAGCTTGGCGGCACCGATGGCGTCCATATCTGGCGAGCCTCCCAACTCTGCAGAGAACGTGGCCGGCTGTCAGGTGCCCTGTCGTTTAGAGTCTGCCCGAGAGAAAAGAAAAATAGAGAATGGTAAAGAAAGTGTTTCACTAACGGTGTGAAGATTACGGCGTGTGCAGAGCACCGGATACGATTCATCGCGTCTCAACACCATTTATGACCTGCCTCGTCGGGTAAATTTGTCACCGGCAGTTTGTGTCAAGGAACAAGAGAGTCGTTATTTTTTTTCCTGAATGTATGGAGGCATAGGGCGCGTCCCATGCAAAATTTTGTCTTGTTTGTCGAAAGATTCCTGAGATCTCTCAGGAAATATGGTGTGACATGTCGGTGTCGTATACTTTACGTAGTATATTTGATGTAAGAAACTATCTTCACGCACGCGGAAGGTGATATCATAATAATTGATCATTAAGAATTGCGCTTGGATTTGAACTTTCTCTTTGGCGTTTCATTTTTGTTTGCAAATGAATGGGAGGAACAGAGTTGTATTATGATTAATGATTCCTGGTAGGTGATACCAAGTGAAAATTGCATTTACATCTCATGGTCTGGTATAGGGAACTCCTTTGAAGAATATAGACACTCTCCGATAGGCCCTATATATACAGTTATGGTGGACTCTGCTGTCAGATTTCAGGTTACGTTACACACGATTTAGACAAAGGGAGGCCAACATCGCCACGATGTGTTTACAAGATCATCCCTCTCATCCCCTTTTCCTCAAGCTGTCATGAATATTGCTCACAAACCTCTTACTGATGGCAGTGACAGGCTTATATTGGATCTCTATAGTCCGTCATGCTATTGTATGATGGTTGTATGCATCAGTTTACTCTATATATGCACATTCGCTGTGATTGGAGAGATATAAAGTGGTGAGGTCCCCTTGAAAGGAAGTACGTCACAATACAGCAGTGCTTCATGAGGTAGCCAATGACAGTTCTTCGAAAGAATCAATATTGTACTGCCTCTCTCACATCTCACCAGGCATGCTGCCTGTGTCTATTATGTGTTACAGAAACTCAACACCGTGAATAACAAGATACTAGTAGTCCTCTCAATGGTCGATTTATTTTCAATTCCGTGCTCATTAATGTCCCAAGATGTTTTCCTCTCCTTCTGCCCTTGGTATACTCTTTCCGATCTTTGTAATGGCATTTACAATGCCCATGAAATCGCTGCCTCTTCAAATTGCTGGGTCTTCAAATGGTTGAAGGTTGTAAAAATTACAGCTTTATTCATCTTAAGACCAAGGAATGAATTAGATAGAGCGTGACCTAAGTTTCCCAAAGGGGCAAGTAAGCCAACTCTCTGAATGAGAGGGTCGTTTCATTAAGCAAATTGAAAAAATAACAGATGCAGGAATCAATGGTTTGTGAATTGAGCTTGTAAATTGGTATTACAATCATTTACTCTCTTGAAGTGAAAAACAAAATTAATGGAGTGAACTGTTTTAGTAAAACGCAATGGAAAGGTCTTTATCATGTATCGAGTGTTTGCTTCATATCATCAGTGGCTCCACAAGCTTTGAAAAGACAATATGCATATATAAATTTAAATCATTTACATTTTCGCAATTAGTCCACACAAGCCCAATGTATGTATTCAAGTTTGTCTATTTTATATAAAGAATATTGTTCTTTCACAGTAACGATTGTTTTCCTGACACAACCAGCCTTGTCTTGACCCTCAAAAAAGCCACTCCTGAAGATTTGATGGCACTCGCTGTCTTCTCACAAGCACAGTTTGCCGATGATAAAGAATATATAAGATCGTTCAGGATTTATCTGTCCCAGATTCATCAACTTACGGTGATACTCGAGTAAACGGTAAGCATGATTAGCCTATTAGATAGAGAAACCGCAAACAAGAAAACGCAACACTAGGTGTGTGACTTTCGACGCGAGAACTTGATTTTAAGGTATGCTGATAAGGTATGGTATAGAAAATGTGTGCAAACATGCGTGATTAACGACATTCGGTTCGACGACTCCGAATTTCATTTTTTTTAAAGTAAGTTCTTAACCCTATACCTACGAGAATTTCATGTCATTTCACTTGTTTCTCCCGTAAACACAACGGTATAATCGCAGTGGCCATTTAGGCTTGTTTGGATGAGTACTTGAGCAAACGAGCAAGCAAGCATGATTGAAGAGAGTGATTCGAATTTCGGCTGTTACCATTGAAATTGACTTACGACCAATGACGACCAATGCAGCAAGAACATCCCGCTTAACCTTGAACGGATGTTTGGCTGCTTTTAACTCGGTCTTTGTGGAAAGCTTTAGGGAGAATCTGTCTCTACAGCGGACAAAAGTTTTTGATAACAATTAAGGTACCGAGAAATTCACGGCAAAGAAAAGAGAAACAAATTGGCTGCGGGAACTTATGGTTTTCAATGGTGTTGTTTATAAACAAACACTTGTAACGAAACATTTCTGTGTGTTTTTTTTCCGCGTAGATTAAGTGGCCCCAAAAGATCACCGTCTGGACGAGTCAATCAGATCCTGCTGTCAGGCCTGTCACGTGATATCTTGTAAAGGTGCTCGTTAGGATTCTGTCATGAAGATGATACAATTTCTCTTGATATCATCAGTTCGGTATCGTATCCGTAACCCAGTTTGGAAGCTGATATCCGATTTCAGACTAAGAATGGCAGGACGACACTCGTTATCATTTTCTGCAATAATTACTCGGCGTCGTAACAGTCGCCTTCGCTTAGCTTCAAGTAGCCAATTAGCAACCGGCTGTCTGGTCTCACAAGAGGCGAAAAAAAAAAGGACTGTTTATAAAATATGAGAGTGTATCTAATCAGTGTTCACAAGCATCACAAGCTACTATTGCCACTACTGTACTGTGATATGATAAGCATAGATTGTACGTCTAACCAGAAGCTAAGATGCGGCATTGTATGATCGCAAACAGGTGTCAGCCATACAAGGTAATATGAATTGCTTGGTGAAATTTGTACATCCCATAAGTTCTGAATAATAAGATATACAGTGTTAGTGTGTGATCTACCAGAATATGACCTCATCAAATACAACAAATCAGAGGGATCTCTTCCCCCTGCAATATAAGTCTAGTAGAATTTTGCCATGACGCTCATACATGCTGTACCTCTCGCTGTGAGAATATAAGGTAACTATTAAGTGATAAATGTACCCCAACATTATAACTCAATAATAATGATATTAATATGTCAACGTCTTTTATATCAGAAGCAACAGTAAAGTGCTTGAATAGGATTGGTGGGTGTCAAAAAATATCATACATATATACTTAGATCTGCATAAATCTGTCATTTCGATACCAAGTAAATTTCTCTTTGGTTATGTAAGACCAGGGAGGTGGAAGAGAGACTTTCTTCCACCTCCCTGGTAAGACCATGGAGCCACAAGCTAAGACATTATCACAGCAAACATATATGATGTCAATATGGCCAGGATTAACGTAAACAATCTTTCAGAAGGATCAATACAAAGCGTCCATGTTTGCAGTACTCTGCCTGGGAAATAATGGGGACAGACTTTCCCTGGATCTATTGCAAGCCGAGACTCCCAAAGTCCACACATTAAAGCGTGGCAGGGGGAAGGGGGACGTTGTCGGTTTACGTGAGTATCCTATTTTAATTGTAATGATTGCTGTGTTTTTATATGGTGCTGTCTATTTCTCGGTTTGTTTGTTTGTTTGTTTGTTTGTATTGACTTTCTGAATCTCGTCTTCCTCTCGTGTTTTACTTCACCAAGCCTTATTTGTCAAAAATGTAAACAACAGCACCTCGTTATTTCTCCATGTGAAATTGAAAGTCATGCGTCTAGATTCATTTAATGATAATACATCTTGCTAAATATACCGGCATCTTGTTTGTTTCATAAGTCCCTGCCTGACCTACGTCAAAGAAAAGTCGGGCTAGATTTATTCCACATTTTAGACAGATTTTGGTATAATTGCAAAGAGAAGAAGCGCCATCAAAGATCTATTCCGACCAATTCAAAGTTCATGTCGTATCTAGCTATATTTAGTCCCTCCAGTATAACTTCGCGTGCACGAGTTCCTGAAAAATCTTTAGTGCAATTCTGGGCGCCTTTCTTTGTTTAACGTATTGCAACAGTTATTTAGATACAATACTGTAAGTGCGATGAACCCCAGCTTCAAGGCAAAATCCTGCATATCATGCATTATATATAATTTGCTTCCCGCAAATTACAACGTAATATAAGTAAATAAATGGATTTCGCCTCAATTGTATTCCGTTCATGCCTCAGGGAATCTGCTAAACTACAATCACCCTCAATATGGAGTCTTTGTATTCTATTTGTCGCTTAATAAACCTCGTGTTTACGGATGATGGTTCATATACGGCTTTCTACTGAAGCATATTCTACTTATAAAATCAATTTCTGCTGTTTTGAAGTTTGCTCCTGTATAAATGAATCAATTTCATTTCGAGAAAGAAAAGATACACAAATTTCCAAAGGACTTTTAGTTGATTGCCTTTTCGAAATATTTGGCTGTTGTTGTTGTTGTTGTTGTTGTTGTTGTTGTTGTTGTTGTTGTGGTCGTCGTTGTTGTTTTCGTTGTTTCTAAAAGACAAACTGAGATGAGGGTTTTGATAATTTTGTAGCGTTGTTCTCCTGTGGTAGCATCATACCAGGAAGACGAAGCTATTATTTTTGTGAGTGTGTCTGTAAATACCAAAATGACTAGATCATTTGTAAGGTTTTGAGCGTCCTTACATTGCTCAGCCATCGTCTTTCAATTATGGTTAAGACGTTTTGGAGAAAATAAAACCATAAATAATTCAAAACAAATAACACCACTGGATCGTGTGACCATGGTTTTCTTCATTTATTTTCATATTACAATGGAAGTCACAATACAGCCATTGCACTCAACCTAGACATGCTAGACTGATGCAAACTGACAATTCTCGTGTCTCTACCTGCCTTATGTCCTCATGCTAATTTGATTTGATTTGATTTGATTTGATTTGATTTGATTTGATTTAATTTGATAATTTAGTTATTTCACTAAATTTGAGCAAGTCAAGACGAAGTTGAAATCACATCGCCCACTGCAAGTGCAACTGCAAATGATGCTGTGCGAACTGCCGAAGTAGTGCACCTGTGGAATTTTTAGCATTCCTCCCCATTTCCAACATTTTTCTATACCTACAAGTTTTCTGTAAATTTATCCTTTACTTTGTATGATGAAATGTATGCACTGTATTCAATTTTTGTAATATATTTATATGTTTTTGTTGGAAATGAAAAATAAATGAATGAATGAATGAATGAATGAATTTTGGCGCTAGACATGACGGTATACGACGCAAAATGTCTGTTTGTAAAACTTTGTTTGATTTGTGCATAATAATGAGTTAGAACATTCTCAAACAGAACAATCACCTTATATCGGTAAATCAGTGGTACCAGCTGCTGATTTAACGTTTCTGACCAACATTGTGTTTTAATTTTGTTGAAGGAGACAAAAGCAAAGAGTAGTATTGTTTCAAGAAGTAAAGACGTTCGTTGTTGTTGTTTTTTTTGTGTGTGTGTGTAGACTTCAAGTTCATTTAGCTTCGTTTAGACCTAAAGGCAGAAATAGGAGCAAGCCTTACTTAATTCTCTTTATCTAATCATTGTCATCATTACCAACTAATCATTAGCGTGGACTGTTTCGACCTCATAGTGTTCGGCTATTCTACATTTTCGGCTGTGGACAATATGGTTTTCAAATGACAATAGTGACCAAATTCGTTGTATCTAAAGCATCTCAGTAAGAAGCGACAGAAGTACGGCATGTCCTGTGCTGCCTTGCCGGTCCACATTGTTATGCAGATCCTATCGTTATGTATGCAAGTCGTGACTGTCTATCACAACCCATCACACCTACGCTCGATAGGGGGCGTGTCATGAAAGAGAATCTTTCAACAAATACCCCTTTATCGATGGAGGTCACGCGCTGACCAATTTAACAACTTACTAGGTCTTATGCTCTATTGTGGCTATTTTGATGTGGGTGGACATGCGCTATGATATCAAGAATACATGTCTTTCATAGAAGTAGAGCAAAAGGAAAATTAACATCAATAATGGAATAATTCTTTCGAGCGGAAGCACTAGAGTTGGTGCTATGAATTTATTGAAAGAAACACGAAGAAAGCTAGACTACCCCGATAAAAAGAGTTAAGACGGATATGCAAATATGTCTTTCTGAGAGATTATTTTGTTGAATTGACAAAACACGTGACTTTTTCTTTTTCGTCTGTTCACAATTAACGGTATAATTTTTTCATTGTCATTTTTTTTCATGAAATAACCATCAAGCGTGAAAACGAAACTGGTCATAGACCTTTGCTAACACGCCAATTTCTTCCAGTAAAGAACCTCCAAGTCAATCGGTAGAAAAAAAAAAATGAAATTGTATTTGTTCTATGATTTTTTTTTTATCAATGAGCAGAATTTACATAAACATTTATATTGCCGTTAAACAGAAAAGAGATAGGTTTTTATACATACGTATAACTTACACATATTAATTTCATTTCATTTCATTTCATTTATTTTTTTTTAACGAAAAGAGTTCGTTGATTTGTCATGACGGAAAAAAATATGAAAAAAGGAAGACACCTATTAGGATTTGGATTTGAATGCTGAGCATCATGGCTGCTATTGAGGTCTTTGCAATAAATACCATCCGATGATAGATAATTCAGGTTCATAATTGAATGTATTGATATCAATGTTTAGCCTGTTTATAAAACCGATATTTGTAATAATCATTTTTCGGTGCCTCATTGCAGATCCAGATATTTAACGTCAGTTTAACAGAAATGAATAACAATCGTTTCGGGTTTTTTTTTTTCTTTGCTGACTTGTATTTGAGTACGAAGCAAAAGTTATACGGACATAACTTTCCTTCTCCCGTGAGTTTTGAATTCCTGAACTGCATAAGTCATGAATAGATGCTCCATCCCTCCAAGACATGCGAAAGGCAAAAGACACGCTGGTTTCTAGTCAACTCTGATTTGCTGCAATCCAACTACAATATCTGAATAAGCTCATCATCACCATTACGATTGGCATTGCTATAAGGAGGGTAGTATGAGTGGTTGAACTTCTAGGTTGATATGAGGTGAAATCGAAGCTTAATTCTATTCCTGGAAGAAAAGTTTCAAAAGTGTTCATTAATTGTCTGAAGAAAAAAAGATTGTTGTCATATCACTTTCGTTCTATCGTCTCATCCATTCCCTTGGAGAGTCTTAAATTCCTTTTAGACTCTGTACAGCGCCCAGCAGGTAACCATAGGCGTAAACGAAGAGTAGCATCAATTTCAACAAAATTGACTTCAATTGGTACTGCGATGACGACAAGCATTCTGTAAACATGGTAAGGACCTAAGGACAGCAGATGACACACTTCCAAAGGTATCACAACATTCAACAATTTTCAGTTTAAAGTACTACGGAAAGGAAGAGTGTGATATACTAGTAGACAACGAGAAATCATTAATGGTGAGAGGATAACAAAAAAATACGGATAGTTTGGAAGGTAAAGAAAATGAGAGAAGAGCGACCATAGTCAGGAACAACAGCCATTATGTCATAACGTCGCGACTGTAGAATTAATCTTAACAGCGTTTCATCAGGGAAGACTAGACACTGCAAAACAAATTAAGTGAGTGTTGATGGAAAATCTTGTTCCTTGCAGGAGTCAGAAAGACGTAAGAGGTGTATATCATTATCCCTATGCCTTAAGGAAAGTATTTTCAGATTAGCACCCCCGCTGACACAATTACCAAAATAGAGAAGGTCGAGGCGACGAGTTTAATAGGGCCAGCGAAACAGCAACTAGGGCGATCATTATAAATTGTCTTCATGATATTTTAGTATTGAGACATGCGCAGTGCAGACCATGATAGCGCCATCACATATGACCTAATTCGATTATGATTTTCATGTAAAGTGCATTCTACCAAAATAGCTGTTACTAAAAAAAAAAAAAAAAAAAAAAAAAAACATCCAGCAAAACATGCTCACCGATTAGCCGGAAGTGAACGTCTGAGTTCATTAAAAGAAAATAAAAAACAAAACGCTGATATCGTGAAGTTAATGAATGTCGTATAGCTAATAGGAAGAAGGTATATGAGAATATGTTCGGGGGAGGAGACAAAGTTTATTTATTTTTTATTTGTTTTGTTTTGTTTTCTTTTCTTTTCTCGAGGAAATTAATTTAATATCGTACAAATAAGGATTTGCTCCTTGCTATTCTTTCCCTTTGACGTCAAGCAACCACATCTTCTACGAAAATACGATATAGCAACTTTCAATTCCATGCGGGAATCTTGTCTTTTTCAGGAAATAATGATATAGATTATCTTCGCTGTCAAGGCATTTAAAGTGAATTTGAATTCAAATGAGATTCGAACAATTTACTCCGAAGTTCTGCCTCCTTAAAAACAAACTAGTAAATCAACTTAAAGATACATCACAAAAAAGGTCTCTATGACGTAACTCTGACGTCACTGGACGTAGTACTCTCACACCTCAAATACAATAGTGGTACACGTGACATAAACTTGCGTGACGTAATTTACGTCATATATTCTCGACTGTTTACAGTATTTCTTCAAGAAGTCATCAAGAAAATGCCGACTCCAACAAACCATGCAAAGGTACATTTTACTTTATTAACACAATTTTAGTCACTAATCAGTCAAAATATGCTTTGCTCGACAGGGGATCACCAAAGCCAGCATTAAACAAGCGCCGCCACCGCTTGGGCAATAGATGGCAACTAAACAGCTGGGTACTGAGTAATTTCTTCTCCAACGCAATGACGATGCAGGTGCGACTTATACAGTACAATTTATAGGGGCATGCAGCACAATGAGATAACGCTTGAGTAATCATGAAATCTATTTTCAGATATCCCTCTCAAAGAGTTTAATCACAACAAATTTTGCATCTAGCTGATTATCATGTATAACAAATTCATTTTTTTTTCTTTTGTCCAATATGCATACATAAATTTCCCTAAACATGAAATGGACTGGCGTATGTGAATTGCTGCTATGTCAGCTAAAATTTCTGGAAAACCTTTTGTATCTATACGCAGAATGTTATTGCGATAGACGGACGAGAACAAAATATTTGAATAAGTGTAAAATCGATGCTATTGACGGACGTGTTCCATTTTGTTTTGTTTTGTTTTTGTGTTTTCCAAGATAAAACATACTTCTTGTCATGTAAAGTAGCATAATTATACCTTTAAATGCTATAATACAGCTTTCATGTTTTCAGTCCAAGTCATAACGTGATTACAAACATTAAAGCTTCAATTTTTACGAGATGCCAATTTTTCGCCACTGCATCAATAATGAAAGCTCACATGCAGTTTTCGTTTCACATCACGTGATCTATTGGAAGTAATTTATTGAAACCCGCCGTGAAATTGATGATTGAATGCAACAAATAAGCACTTCGCGCCTCCGAGCCTTTTAATGGAAATGGGAGGAACAATAGCACCGTGTGAAAAGCGTCTGGAGTGCCAAGCGTTTAATTATTTAATGAATCGTCTTCTATACGTGCTCGGAGGTGGCGCTCGGTGCTGTCGTAAACGCGGAATCCATTTCCAAACGATGAGCACTTGCTACTTTTACGAACATGTCACTTTTTACTCTGCGACATTCTATTAGAAGACCTTGATTCTCATGATGGCAAATGGAACACAAGGTTGCGGTACTTGCGGGACCTAATGAACAAGCGGATATCTATCTCTTTTTAAGCTATACGTGCTACCACTTTAGCGTCATGTATGTAATTACGATAATCGACAATCAGGCCACAGCATTAACCTGACGGAACATGGGGTTATTCTACATGTGACTAAATTTCCAACAGAAAGAAACCTTGGTCTGTCTCTGTGGCGTACAGGTCCTCTTTACCTTTGGGAGCAGTGATTTAAAAATTTTCCAGTTATCACATTTGATGCATATGTGTAGGTCAGTTGGATCACAAAAAAATCCTATCATATGAAAATTTTGCAACAAAGCCTAAATCATGAGGAGATATCACTATTTTTCTCACAAAACCATAACTGTAGACGGTTTAGTCTAGAAACAATTTTATTTTAACTATTGTTCACATTTTGTATATCTAATGATACTTAACATTGATTATACTAATTAACTATTTTACACTTTTTGTTTCTATCCCTAACTCACATTTCATAACTATTTTAAAACACTAAAGCTTGGTTTTTGTTTCATCCGCAAATGGTAAACAATTTCCTGTAACCACTGTTCTGAATCTTGTTTTAATCCAACCATTATACGCAGATTTTTTTTTCTTTGCTACTATTCCTGGAAAGATCAGTTTTCAGATGTGATTGACCTGCAAGAACTAGCCCTTTGCTGTTTGTGGTCGTAATGCTGTGGGGGGGGGGGGGGTGGCAGGGAGGAGGGGTGTAATGACGCTAAAATGATTTCAAACCCCGTGCGATCATATACCTCGGCACGTTCGACACCATGAATACATTCAATTGCGAGATAAAGCATTTGCCCTGGGAGACATGCCTTCGTTCCATCAAGACTTTGCCGTACTCTCCGAGGAATATATTTTATAGACAGATGTATCGATTCGCAGGAAAAAGAGGTTATCAATGTCTCAACATCTCGACAAACTGTTTTCCATGCTTGAATATCCGCTCTTCTTTCAGCTGCGAGCAGGCACTCTTATATCTTTGTTTGGCATGTAACGTTAAAGTTAGGGAACTTACTTGTGTTAAAATGTTTGTCATTCCGGCAAAGCTGCGTGTTGTGTATATACCTTAGTTTCCAATAATCTCTTCTACCATCGGTCATTATGAAGAGGTGCTACAAAATTCTACTCAACGTGTGATGATACATGTTTTAGAGTTTTAACTAATTACTCTTCTGAATTACTTCTTAATCGTCAACTCCTTCCGAGATAACCATACTCCTAATATCAATTGAGTTAGACTTATGATAGAAACGTTTTCCAGCCAAAAAACAACAACAAGACAAAAACAAAACAAAACAAAACAAAACAAAACTCATGCGCATATGGGTTCAGAGTAGGGTCAGAAGGAAGACGTAATGAAAGAATACATCTTTACATCTCTTCTTGTCGTGTCCCACTTCTTGAATAGGCCCCTGTCCTGGAGATACCCATTAAAGTTTACATTATCATCCTTTTATATTTCCACATCAGGAAAAAAAAAACATTGTGACTTCCATTAACCCGAGAAATTTTGTGTAGTGCTTATCACTCCCAGACCTGTCACCCATTAATAATGAGCTATGGCGAGAAAATTCAATTAAGAATGAAATCTGAATTTCCGACTAACTCGAAGGAAGTACGTGGAGGGAACACTCAACATCGTCAAGTAAATGATAAATGACCGGATGTAATCTCCTGATTACCCTTCCCAACTCCTCCTTCTTGCATTAAGGCTGGCACACTCATTACTTGGAGTCTTCCATCAACAATCACACGTCATGTTTGCTTTTACTCTGGTCGAATTCGTCCGAAATGAAAACGAGAACACGCGTGCCTCCATTTATGGGTAAAAATCCTGAAATTTGCGACCAACCAGTTGATGCTTGTCGCCAGGGGCATTTCTATCTCCAATAATATTGGGAGGGCTCTTAAACTACTCGATCACATTTAATGATTCATGTTGCCCATGGTTCGTGCTTGTAGTCCTAAAAAATTACAACCTTTAATTGCATTAAGAGCGTTTACAATTTCTCATAACTCACAAGAACTATACTGCGCTACTGTGTTTCCCTGACAGCTCTTGGGTGTTTGACTTGCATTTACCAATAGAAGCACAGTTTGATTGCGAACAAAAAATGGACAAGATTCCCCCCCCCCCCCCGAAAAAAAGATAAATCTAAACTAAAAGATAAAAGTTTGCGCAACTGCGGAAAGAAAAAAAATAAAGGAAATTTCTATTGAAAATGATCCTGGCTTGTCTCAATTGCTATTTTTGGATAATCAAACTACGTAATATGGTGTGCATTCTGTCTTATAGAGTATTAGCGTTATTTATTAAAATCTTGTACGTGGGACTGTGCGTTGTTTCTATAGTTTTGAACATATTTACTTTGTCCCTCATTTCAAACTAAAATCATTAGATGGTCACGTATGTGCACATCCGTTACATGTATAGGAATCAAATAAATTTGGAAAATTGTAGTGTACATGACTGATAGACATAAAATCACGAATTGATAATGTAACACTATGATAGACATTGAAGGATAAATGACAATTTAGTTGCATCTTTAATTATACATGACAAGATTAATTAGAATTATAATTATTAAGTGTATCACGTGCCTCAATATAATGATAAAATATTGTTTTGAGGACAGAGTAAGAGAGAGGGGTGGAGAGAGAGAGAGAAGTTTCTCTTGTCAAGGTTTCTCCGAATCTTTGTGTGTTTCTTTAAACACGATCTTGATACCACAACGAGGCAACAGTATTTCGAATGACCAAAGACAATAATTAGCCTATTAGGTCAAGTATTTTCAAAACGTTTTCATAATGAAGTAGGCCTATATGTAAAACAATAATTTACAATATCATTTCTTGTTCATCAACCATATTACTTGACACTCGATTGATAAATCGCTGAGATTGCTTTCCATACAAGCACTCACACGCACTGACGCCATTATAATTACTAATTTGTGTCCGTAAGATGCGAATTTTGTGCTCCTTGCTATCTTAGGTAGATGGTAACTTACTGCATACTCACCCTCTTACGCTGTGGCTCTTCTCGTTCGTCTGACCTCTCAAAAGCTGGAGTAAAACATGAAGTCTACAATGTTCTCCACGATGGAGAAATCCCCCAGCCTGAAGTCACACTTTTTCCTCTCCTTCTCTCTCTCGAACACTTCCCTTGATCCGGGAAGGCAGGAGTTGAGCCAAATCGTGTGGACGCTTCTTCTATTGCAGCGAGTTGTTTCGTTTTCTTTACGCACTTATAGATAATATTAAAAGAAATTGTACATAGGAGCAGAACGTTCGTAGACGAATCCGTCCAATCACATCAGTTCAAATATGTTAAACTAGGATTTTCAGACTTTTCAACAACAAAAAGACATGTGTCAACCGTTCTGCGCCGGGAACTTCATTTACACTGCTTGTGACGAAGAGACATGAGCGGGAAAAAGTCTTGAGATGAAGTTTTCACGGCAGAGTTTCGTGACCGATGTTCCTGGCAAATCGTACGTCAATGGAGCTACAATGATACTGGTATTCGGCGGACAGATATCCTATCATGCGTGCACACGGTCGTTATGGTGATTTGGCGGAATCGCTTTCTACGAGAGCCACGCCTACCGACACTCACCACCAGCCGCCGGCGTTCGTACTATACTGATACTCACAGCTGGTTGTGGCGGGAAGAGTGAGCGGTGATGAGGGCGGATGTGTACAAGAGTACTCGTGTGATGTTTGTGTGGGTGCGGCTATGGGTGTGTGGGGGCTTTCTCCAACATCTGGAGGGATATAAATATGTTTGCTTAGTTCCAGACCATGAGTTTGTTTATTGTACGTGTTTCACAAATACATCAACAGATACAAAATATATTGACAGATGTTCCCTTTAAGTGATGCTACATTTATACATGTACTTCAGTGGCGAATAGAACAGCAGCAAGACATTTATAAAGTTCTAACGTGTATCCGGCCAAATACGGTAGCGTAAACGTCATGCTAAAAGTATGTTATGATATTCTACTGCCTGGTTTACTGTGTACAAGGAATTTCAGAGTATGCCGTGCTTCCGTCTTTCTGCTACCATTCATTCTTGTATACCTCGTTTACGTGGGTTTATCTAAGAGTTTCATCATTTGGACTCACTAGAACTTAACTCTAATCGCAGAATATATCTGAGAGGGCTTGGTTGTTGCTGTTATTCTTGTCGTCGTCTTTTATTTATTTATTCATTTTTTGTGCATTATGTGCACCGGTCTTGGTTCTATGATGTGCTGAATTGGCCAAGACGAAAATTTATTCCTATTTTCCTTATCAAATTTTATCTATTTAGCTCTATAAAGATAGCATCTTCTCAGAGTGCGGCGAATTAGCTCAGTCGGTAGCGCGTCTGCCTCACAAAGGACCCCGGTTCTATTCCCGAATCCCATTGAGCTTTGTTGTGTGTAATCATACCACCTTTCTCTAGAAAGAGGCAAAACACTCCGTCCTAGCTCGGATAGGACATAAACTGGAGGTCCCACGTATGAGAGAGTCACAACTCATGCACGTAAAAGATCCTACTTCAGTTATTCATCGCATGCAAAGAACAGGGTGTTTCACCCGTTGAAGCGGTCCCGCCTTACGTTCAACTGGACCCCATAGAAGACCAGCTCTTAAAGCGGAAAATGGGCTATCCAGTCATCTTCTCAGATGAAAATGAAACAAACAAACAAACAAACAAACAAACATTCAAACAAACAAACAGAATGTAAATCCTAAGAAAAAGAGAGTGCCGTAAGGAAAAAAAATATCACATCTGTATTATATACAGATATTATAAACCTTATCTCATTTATCCTATTTCAGCAGGAAGATAAATATCATAAATGACAGGATCTTACAGGATCTAACGACAGTAAATCGGGCAAACGAAAATCATGGAAAACTCGCGCAATAATGTACACCATACACTTACCGAGTGGAAGGGGATCAATTTCTCCTGACTTGATCCCAAACGTACCTGCAGTGAGAGGTATCTGCTTAGGAGCAACATTTCGTATCCCCTTGAATACACACACACGCATCCACCCACCCACACACACACACACACACACACACACATAGATACAATGTATACCACTACCGACACCACTACTACCATCGCCACCTCCACCATCACGTTCCCAATTACCCATAGTGGTAGAAAGAGATCGTATTTAAAAAGTGGTGAGCAGAGACAACTTTAAACTAATTTCATTTCCTTATGAGCACTGCTCACCCTATACTACATCAATGATTATTCAGATCGAGGTTCACACGCCTGCTTGTCATTTTTTTTTACTAAAAGCAAGATTGAATGGTTGTGTTACTCCTTACTTTAGGTGGGCAAAGTAAATGGTAATTAGGAAGAAAATTTTGGAAGCAGAGTAATCATGTAGTTCTGCCTGAGCAGACTGGCCACAAATATAGGTTAGTTCTATTCTAATGGAGACCTGAGTCATCGCATCGTGACCGAACAGAACGAAAACAATTCTGTTCTCTGGCTTTTTATTGGAGAGGTGGGTCCAATTTTCCCCTAATGCATACCGTGATCTCTTCGACAACATTCAAAAATAACAAATGCAAAGCAAAGAAAGCAATTTTCAACGCCTAATAGCTTCATTTAAAGGAGAAGAGAAAAGACTCTCTCTTCATTCTGTCTTTGTGGGGTATTTTATTCAGGTTCAATCAAGAGATGTGTGGGCGGCAGTGGGACGAAAACCAACAACTGTTAGAGGAGAGAAAGCGACAACTCTGCTCCGAGATACATCTGATTGCTATCCATGTACACCCTTCGATTGTTTCGGCTTGCGTCCGTGTCTTTCAGTATTATCTGGAATCGAATAGCCAAAGCGTTGTAATTTGAAGAGGCAGAGATTCTACCTATCACTAACACTGCACTTTAGTTAGGCAGAGACTGACGGGAAAGATAAAGTTGAACCGAGACACTTGGTACAATTCAAATTAATTAAGTGCATTGCCACTAAAGTCACGTGATTCCTCAACGTGAATAAGGCGAACATCTAACTTTAAATGTCAGGGTCAGTGGTCGTAGAGGAAGGAATAGATTCTAATAAGATGGGGCTGACATACTGAGCTTATTATGTCTGTCACTAATTTCTACTCTTTTGAAGTCACGTTAGCGTTATCAATCTACAAGCATGGGCAGTGGCTACCTATGATGGATATTAGATAGAGTACAGCCCTGAAGTGTCTCATAATGTTAATCAAGCCCTTTTAAGGTCTCTGGGCATATGAAGCATCATGACAATGTAGTAAGGGAAATCAAGGTAAATAGTAGACGTCCTTGTGGTAATGGGGGCTTGCAGTTAGTAAGTTTTGAACAAATGTTTGGATGAACTGTCGAAAAAAAAAGAATGTCAAATGACTGCATGCACACCACATTGATGAACAGGTAGAACAAGCAGAACAAGCGATTCAGCAATGTTCATGTCAGGTATCATAGCTTGGCCTCAACACGGGAAATTTCTAATTCTAATTTAAACACGAAAGAAAAATTTTCAGCATATTCCTCTCGTAATAATTACGTTTTCTTAGGTAAATCTGGTAAAACGACAGTAAGTAAAAGAGAGGCGTTGCAAGAATTAAAAAAAAAATGTTCTCTTGTTACTGTGTTTCCTGGTGATAAGATCATTTAAAACCTGAATTATTCCAACCTCAAATCAAATGGCTCTGTCTGTGTTATAAAAGAAAGGATTTTTTTATTAGTGTGATCTGCGAGAGGAATAAAAACCCTCTTTGGCATTTTCGAAGCCCACGCGAAACAGAAATTAATTTAATAATAATATTTCTATAAAGTAGTAGACTTTCCTGTGATATGTCTATAGAATGAGACCTTGGACTACAGATTACGTGTCACTACTGTGCTCTTTACAGGTTCTCCAGTGCTATATTTGTTTACTGGAAACAAGTTACAAATCTGCAATAATTATCACAAGAATCAGAAAAAAAAAATCTGCAGTCATTGTGGGACTTGAGTCAATAAACGATACAGTCTCAAAATTAAATCACAATGAATTCTTCATCAGGAAGGCCTGCTGCTTGCTCTCGATATTTTCATTTCTGTTAGATTATTGCTTTTGGAAAGTAGAGTGAACGCAAATTTTGCATCTTTAACGACTAGGATCGCGGGTTGTTGGCATTTTTCAAAATATCCTTTCTGTAGAGTGGAGTTTAATGACGTCGGTCAACCAAAAATCCAGGAGTTCTGGCGTTTAAAAGGTGAATCTCTTCACTTTTCAAAGAAAAATCAGGGTATATCTCAAAACAATAAGAAAAGATTACAATGGAACATTTCTTGTATTTGCACTCTTTACAGCATCTATCTTCTAATTCCTGCTGTTTTCTTTACCAATTACAGAAAACACTTTATCATTGAGAAGTGCCACCTGTAACAAATCATATGATTGTATCGATGCTGAGCTTGGGGAATAACTGTGCAATTGTGTAATTATCTTTTTATGGCATACGTGTATGTTTCATTCAAATCATACACACCGTATACCTATACACACAAACATACACACATACACACATTTATGTAGTAAATAATATATATTTGTATATAAATGTATGATGTTATACATATATAAAAGATAAGATATACATGTAGGCCTACTTATATATATATATATATATATATATATATATATATATATATATATAATCTCTAAACATGTACACCGACGAAGGGTGTGTTAGTGAATCATGGGATGAATCGAAGCCTATTCTTTACACCTATTCAAAATGTTGACATTATGCAGGAATTGAAATTCGCGATATATCAAACTTGCATAAACCTGAGAGGGAGAAAATATGTGGCATTATGATAACACTATTTTCCTTGTCACTGTAGCTTCGTTACAACCTCAGACATTGCGGTCCTCACGGGAATGCATAATGAAACAATAGTGATACCTTTGCGGCTGTTTTGTGCCAGGGATAATTTGATTTCGACCCAAGAGCAATATTTGATGAGAGACGTGGGACACGCAGCGCCACAAGCAAACCACACGAAAACGTGTCTCCGTCTACTTGCTGATATCAGCTGTGGTAATATACACACAAGGGAGAGAGGGAGAGAAGAAACGAGGAGTAATTAGGCAAAGTTGGCATACATAAACAGGACAGAAGAAAGAGAGAAAAGAAGGACAAAGAGTTCGCTCAATGGACAGATACATTCAGGTAAAAGTAAGGCAAGTAAGGAAGAAGAGAAAGAGAAATAACAGCTTTTATTGGAGGCATTGTAACAGACAAGAGGTAATAGAATAATTAGAATGAATCTGCTCAAATCTGTTGAGGTAGCTATAGGGGTACATGGGCCTTATCATTGCTTATTGGTGAGTAGCGTCAATATTCATCATGCGCTAACACCTCATAAGGTACATTGAAACATAAATATGCATAAGTATATACGTACATAATACCTACACACACAAACACACACACACACACACGCACGTGCACACACACACACGCACACACACACACACACACACATATATATATATATATATATATATATATATATATATGATATCATACGATATAACAATATCATACATATACATATAAAAGGAGGGGAATGACGGGGGAGGACAATTAAAAGAATGTAAAATAAACCAACTGTCGCTTGCGGTAAAAATGCAGTAAGGATAGGAGTTTACGTTTATCATTGAGATGTAGGTTTTTTCTAAAGGCACCACACGATGTGGTCGTTAATTCATTCCATAATTAGTGGCCCCGTTGCTAAGTGATATGATGAGGGAAGAAACCTAGTCTTATTTCATATCTCAGAAGAGACGTCACAAAATCATACTTTGTACGCGCCTACATTATTATCTACAATATTTTCATCGTCTACAACTCATGCTTAATCATGCATCACTATACAGAAGTCAGTGAAAAATGTTACCAGTGTGGTTACAAATTTAGTATGCTGCAATGAGACAAAACGTAACATGTTGCACGTGTGATTGCGAGTGACTTGACTCTAACCATAATAATTGCACGACCGATCGCGATGTTCGTGCGCGAGACCATGCGATCCCTCTAGCGAGTGAACGAGACCGGTGCCAGTCGTCGCGCGAGTGGTTGTGCGAGTAGCATGGGGAATAAACCCCCTCAACACTAGATTGACCAGTAGTCACTTTCAAGTTGGACTTTAAAATGATTAAAAAAGAAGAAAAAAGTTACAAAGAAGAGAAAGTTGTCAGAGGAGGGCCCAGCCGCAGAGCATCAACGATTAGTGATCATCGAAAAGCAAGCTGAGTAGCAAGCGGATCGAGCTGCCAGGCAAGTGCCAGGGGAGCAGTAACAACCTTCGATAGACCAGACAGAGAAGGAGAGGAGGAGGAGAATGAGGAGGAGGAAGAGCAGTATCCATCTTTGTTCATCACAGGCTTAGAACAGTCTGAAGCTTATCTCCATAGTCCCCCATATACCCCAAGGAATAGTCGCATACAGTCTCCTCACAGTCGTGCAACAGTAGTACAAAGTTGTAGGATGTGCTGCGATCGGTCCTGGACCAGTCCTATGGTCTTAGCACAATCGCACCCACTCACAATATTCGTCCGCTAGCACACTTGCGAGTGTTTCACGACCACCAGCCGACCGAACGCGACTAATGAGTCATGCAAAGTCTCAAATCAAGTCGTGAAAGGTCTTGCAATACTCGTACGACAATCACACAACAGTACTGGTCCTATGACCTGATGAGAGTGAATCGATTGCGTCTGTTTGCGTCTAGATTTTGTTCAAAGTTCAGATGCGACGAGTCACGACCGCCTGCAACACCTTCGATGCTGCAAGACATCAAGTAATCGGTCGTGAAAAGCCCTGAAAGAAAAGAAAAACAAAACAAAAACTGTTGTAGGCATTCGCAAACTGGTCGCCGACCAGTTGTGAAAGAGGCTTGAAGTATCTTTTGATGTGTCAAATGCCAGTGAATTTGTTTGGTGTTCAATAATTGTCATACTAAAATGTACAATAACGCTTTTAAAGAATCTAGATCTTCTCCTGCGATATTCTTTACCTCTGATGTGCGAAGTGTGGTCTCAGTCACGGAGACGTGCTGAGCTATTTCAGGTTATACAAATTATTTGACTCAAATCACGGCTTTAGGCACTGACCTTTGTCACGTAAGCTTCCTAAATCAAGACAGGTCAGTCAATCTCACGCAAATACTATTTCAGTTCTCTGCAATCAATTTTTTCAAAAGATCTTATTCCTGCTATATGGTCATTGCCATCCTTGTGTCAACACATAGGATAATAACTGGAATAAAAACAAAAATAAATGAATATGAGTGAAATACTTCTATTGACCTATTTATCAGTTTTCTTCCAAGAGTTATGTCACAGCATGATTATGTCAATCTCAACCGACGTATAATTTGTGCATTTATCAAGTAGAGAGCAGAATCAACAGATCATATTTGTCATGTTGAGCAAGTAATGTTTGAATTTCATTGCTCCGAAAAAGGAGGACAAACAAAAAATTACAAATGTTTGTATCATGTTAACCGTTCTAGGAAAAAAAATGACGATGATTGATCCATAGCAAACAGTTTTGTTCTTATAATCATTGATAATCGAGTTGTGCTTCACAGAGAACAAAGGAGTTCCTCGCCCACCCCATATTTATTCTCTTTATCTTTATCTCTCACATAATATCATACGCATTATAGATACATACACTCTCATATTCAGCACTATCAACCATGATACAACAACGACATGTACAGTTGTACAAACATGGGACGCATGCGCACCTTTGGAGACATAACTATGACGATTTATCAACCTGATTCTGGTAAGTAAGTGTACGTTCGATTAATTGGTCATCACTCATACCCAGAACAGTGGCCAGCGCATTGTAATATCCTTCAATGCGTAGCAGAAAGTCCAGCTTCATTCCTTGCCAACTTATATTTCATATCTCTGTATGCCTGCAATCAAATAATTCACAAACTACATAGTCCTCGATCTGAATTGTCACTTTTCGAGCAATTAAACATTGATAATCAGATGTAACGTGTGTGTTGATCCTTTAGGACACGTGCTGTATGTATGATATGATATGCCTTGTTAACAAGAACGAACGACTTTCAAAATAGCTATCACACCTTCACTCCTTGTTACCCCTTGACGGTGGCTATTATAGCCTGTCTTACCCGAATACTATGTTCAGTACTTTTTCAACTTTAAAACTTTATGGCGTCCTGGGTAATATACCACTTAAGAGTCTCTCGTTATTTCCATGATATGACTGGTAGTGCACATTCACCCTTTTGTGAAACTTGCCATGTTTTCCTGTTTTCACGTTAGAATAAAGAAACACCGCATCATTCTGGCAGATAAAAATCAATTCCAACATGATCGACGGTGGTTTGACCTTTCCTCTGATTTCAGCCAGAAGTAGCTTTAAACTTTCTTCGTGAAAGACGATAGATGATTGGCTAAAGACACAAAGTCAAGTAACTCCGAACCAAGCCCTGATATTGACCTTCTCCTCTGCTGCGGAGAACAATGGCCTGTCCTCCGGTGTATAGTTCCTACACTCTCAAGCTACAATGCGCAACAGGTTAACATCCTAGAATCTATTGGCGGGAAACCTTGACAAGGTCGTCTGGAGCTATCAATCTGATATGCAGCATGCGTCGCAGGCAGTCCAACCGTTGTATTTCAATTTGATTAAACGAATATGTAAAGTTGCCAGTTCTATCTCTTTTTGAGTCAGTGATTTTGCCACAAATCAAGCACTAAAATCGCCGTGAATACTCAAACACTAACCATCCAGTGCTTTCTTGGACATAAAGACAACAAGAACAACAAAAGAGTTTTCTTTTTCCCTCAGAAGCACACGCGAGTTCACGGTTTTTATCAGTCTGACAGAAGACTGACAATACGAAATCCAGCCTTCTGAAAACACAAGCTCCATGCTTACAGTCTGCATTGTTATTCACCCGTCATCCCTATATCCTCAAACGTGTTCTACGGCAAGCATGCCTTGAATTACTTGACAATGACGTTTCAATAACATTCTAAAAACAAGTAACCATTGAAAAACCCCTCTCTCCATTCTGACAAAATCTTTATATCTTCCAACGCAAAATCTTTTCTTCTTCTAACAAAAGGATAGTGTGATTTAATCGTTCATGTTGTATATCACATTTCTATTTCTAACAATTTTAATTTTTATTCCGTATAGTCATCGAGGCCACAATATTCATTGTCAGTTCACAGCATTTTCCTTTGTTTCAGCATTGTAGTGAGCTTGTGTTAACTGTGTGTGTGTAAATGTTTTGAGTTATTGGAAGCTAAATGAAAATGAAATGAAAATGAAAATAAAATCATTAAAACCACGACTTTAAACAAAGTATATCACTTACATTTCACGCGTATGCACGATGTCTTTTGATGATTGCTTTGACATTGTTCGTATCTACTGTTAGAAAAGTGCATGATGCTTGATATGCAAACAAAAATGTAATTATGTTTTATAAGCGAATCACTAGACTTAACAAAGATATCACAAAACCATCTCACTCTTTGCATCTTGATCAATTTCAAGATGTCTTCTCTCATAGTTTTGTGTTTAGTCATAACAGAAAACAATGTTGTGTCTTTACCGAGGGCAACCAGGAAATGACTATTTGTATGAAAGAAAAGGTATTGCCTTGATTTACCCTGAGGCCACGGAAGATCAGAATGTCGAATTTTTCAGATGATCTTTCTTTGTGGAAGGATCAAAAATTTGAATGGAAACGCTGATCAATTTTTACTCATAATTTCAAGTGACTATCGATGAAATTATTTTCTCCCAGCTGGCAGATTGTTTTGCTTCTAAAAATTCATCTTTCATGCAACTCTGTTGAAACTATTAAGTGAAATTCGTTACAACCTAAGAGATTTATAGTCCTTGATCTGATATAGATTGATAAGACGATGCTGGTACGTAATTAGGTGGGTTTAAAATAGGGGTAGAGGACTGAACGACTATAAGAAGAATTTTTGTTGATGTTGTTTTTGCCAATCTGAATTACTTATGATTGAGACAGTACCCAAGCCATCGATAGTTTTGTGTCGTGATGTATCCAAATTGAAATATAATCATAATATTATCGAGAATCAAGAGGTCATAATATATATTTTGCATTATACATATCATTAGGATCAATATACTCAATCAAAATATTCTGTTAATTTGTCATAGATTCAGTGAGGAAGCGAATTGATTAAGACATTATATCTTTAGTCTGCACAACTTTTTTCTCGATGTCATTATTTAGTACTCCATATTATATTCATTTATCTATCAAGGCATTGTATATACATGATGATAAATCTTCTCTTGAATAGGCATCATTTCTATGATTCACCGTTCCATAAGATGTAAGGTTTGTAATGGTTTGTAAACGTACTTTAAATAGCCAAACACACACTTTTCAATTTCCTCTCTGCTTCTTCTCTCATCTGTGTTGAACGAATTCTGACAATGAGGAGAACTGTAATTTATATTCGCCAAGATTCTTTCGAATGAAAGCCTGACGCACGTGTATTTTTGTGAGTGTACGTGTGTTTGTGAGAGTATGTGTGTTTGTGAGTGTGTGTGTGTGTGTGTGTGTCTTTATTTTTTCTCTCTGTCTTTCTGTCGGTGCGTCTACAGATGATGTCATTGAGAAGCCGAAAAACCCCATGAGAGCTGGAAATAATCCAAGAACAGTCTTATTAAGCCCATTAGGGAGTGCAAAGACGACGGTAGCCTTATTTAATAGGTAAAAACAGCGGAAATTGCTGCCTTATATCGGTACTAGCATTATGACCGAAACGGATGCCGGCTGCGGTGCTGCTGGTAGCGTATGGTCGAGTAGAATGTCTGGATTTGTGGTTATTGACCGGTATTAATCCTCCAATGGAGCGTTGGTAGCATCACTTTATTTCATTCCTCAGCGAGACTCTCTATTTTGAATGAATTGTCAATCCCTCATCGGAGTTTTAGTTTACATTTACCGACCTTATATTACTGTAATCAATGATCCAACACCCTCTGGAAGCAATATGACAAGTTTGTTTAGATTTTTTTTTCTCCATGATTGATGACTAACTACAGTCACAGTCCAAATCCATTTCGCATATTATTTGTTGTGAGTAGCATGCAGACATAGAATACTTCCTTCTTTGCGGTGCATCATATCGATTGTAATAAATAATTCATTGTCAATCGTTCATTGCTCCGAACTGAACACGTTAGGCACATGAGATCAGGTCAGATTGCATAATACATATTGCATATTACATAAGTGTGTCTCTCGACTCAAAGTTAGAAAAGGTGGATGAACCAGCAAATGTTTCTAAATATGCAGGCAGAGTACGAGAACCAAAAGTAGGTGATATGACTCGTACTCTTGTAAATGTTAATGAGTATAATCACATTACATATAACTCATTAAAATTAAGCTCGAATTCTTTAAACGTGTAAACCAGCAGGTTAGGTATGCAATAGTTTTCCTATCAAATTAGTCTTGTGAGGTGTATTTGTTGAGTCACTCTTTTATTTTCATCTTGCGCGCACACGTGTGTGTGTGTGTGTGAGTGTGCGTGCGTGTGTGTGTGTGTGTGTGTGCGTGTGCGTGTGTGTGTGTGAAATGGAGGGTTACGATGAATTGCATTTTCTTTATCTATAGCCCGGCAGAACGGCCCTAAGGCTTGCATGCTAAAAAAAAAATGATAATAATAAATGTGGTCACTGCATCTAAAGTATGTTTTGTGTCATTGTAAACAAATGACGTGCGTTTAAATCTCATTTGAATATGCAAAAGACACATTGTACTTCACTTTGTTTCTATGCAATTTTCATATTGTATACTTTCGTCGGAAATGAAATTAAAATGAAATGAAATGAAATGAAATGAAATATTAATAAAGAGCTTTCAAAACTGCAGAATTGTGTCAAAACCAAAAAAAAAATCGAGTTTTGAGGTCAATTTTTTAGGCCAGAAGACTCTTCTGCTGTTATTATTGTAACATGCAGCAACCATGAAACAATAAGTTCATAATATGCAGAGACACATCCATAGTCTGCTATTTTAGGCTGCTGTATTCACATTGATAATTACGATCGATCCTTGTTAATTTGTATTGTATATTCTTATTGTTTTACGACTGAAATAAACTGAAGTGAACTTATAGAATTAAATCAAGACAGAACTCACATGAGCTTATTCACCCGGTTATGACGCAGGTGGAATATTAACTTCACCGAAGTAACCTATAGATGACTCTTGGCTCAATTTCTTTTTCATTACGTGCCTCTTTTTAGTCTTATACAGAATCACATTTGTAACTTAGCATACCTTCAAATAGCCCTTTGAATATCCATCGATTTATAAATTAAACGTCGGGGACTATTTAAGGTCAGTGAGTTGTTTTATGAATGGAATTCTATTTTCATCCTCTATACTCATTTATCTCGTCAAAGGCGTCTACAATCAGGTTGAAAATGCGCAACATAATACGCGCAGAACTGGAACGTATAATAGATGAAAATGGCGTATTTACCCCCGAGAACAATAACCCCGCCTAAATACTGGATAATGACAAGGTTAGAGTAGAGATTTGGATCATGGTTAGGTTGAGGGTTAGAGTTTGGGTTAGGGTTAGGTTTAGGTTCAGGATTGGGATTATCAGTTAGGGTCAGGGGAAGGGTCTGGGGGAAATTGCCCAGGGGGTAATTGCCCTATAGACCCGAAAATGAATTTAAGTTTTGTTTTGTTTTGTTTTGTTTTGTTTTTGTTTTTGGGGGGAGGGGGATTAAAAACAAAACAAAACTTGTAAACACGGTTATGTCAGATACAGAAGGTCCTTGATCGCAATCAGCCTACATCACTATCACTTTAAGATACAAGTAAAACTTTATTTGAATGAGATTATCTGGCTCGGGGTGTATATTGAAAAGATCGCGAGCAAGAAAATAATCCAACCCTGACCGATGCCCTGCACCATCGTCCTGTAAAAATGAAAGTGAAATTAAAGCAAATGTAAAAGATAACAAAGGGAAAATGGGCATGTCAGATTGAAATCCAATAATGTATTGTGGAAAAGAATAATGATAATGTATCATGCATTAAAAAGTATTTTATCAAATCATGTAGATACATACAAATGTCAAACGAGCTTTCAAATGGAATATGTCAAACTAAGTCATCCCAGTGAGAAGCACTTTTATTATTATGCAAAAACGTCTCATGTATAAGCATCACATCGGACTTGACTGAGATTGTCGAAGAACGTGATTGGCGTACTCGCTCTCTCTGATTTAATCTTGTCTTTGGTGGGGCATGTCCCTATTCTTATTATCATGATTATGTAAGTCGAAGGTGATGTCCCTGTCAATGCCAATGTCTGTCTGTCTGTCTGTCTGTCCCTGTGTCTTTGATTCTGTCTTCGTCTGTCTATGTCCATTATGATGTCTCTATACGTCTTTGTCCTTACCTCGGTTTCGTATCTCCATTTACTATAATACCGTAAATCATGGAATATCATATTCACTTATGCAAAGAGCACACTCATAACAAGTTGTTAACTGCATGAGATGTGCCCCTGCAGCATGTTCAAATAATATCTTCATTGTTATCTGTACTTAAAATGAACACATTTACAGTAAATAAATGTCATTGAAATGAACTGAACAACGAACACATTGATACATAAGTTGAGTTAAATGTAGTGACTTGTAGTAGGCAAGAGGCCTTGTTATTCGAAGTAGGGATTTGTCACCATTTTTTTCCTAACAGAGGGTGACGTGGTAATGTCTACATCGACGGAAAGTAATTCGTGAAGTAAGTCCAAAGACCTCATCTATCACGATTGCATATTCACACCTCTTGCATTTCTGTTGCAGCGCACTTTATCCGCCCGTGGGCGATACCTCTACAACTGACGTCACACAGGGCGCCACGTTGATTAGCGAAAGGCCATAAGAGTCAGTCATAGGCCTTCTGATTATTGACCCACCAAGCAATAACAACTATCTGTTAGAATTAATAGCTATTGTTGTTAACTAAAAAGACACGTTGCTATTAAATGAATACACACTCTACATTACCTTTGGCGAGGGTATAAATAGATGACTAGTCAAACACTTTAATTAAACGTTATGGTCTAGATTGAAATCCTTACAGTTTTCAGGCGGGGGGGGGGGTGATCATGAAACTTATGTCCATCACACATTCTAACATTTAGAACTTATGTTACCAAGACAATTATACGGACCGGACGTGGAGCCGTAATAGGGGTCGATCGTAAGCTTTACCGTACATATTCTGTTCGTGTCAACTAAAACGCATTTTTTTAAAAAGTTTTTCGCTCGTTGTTGATATCTGTATATCAATCTTAAGATGTTCGTCCAAAGTACTCTTTAGGCAAAAGAAAAAATAGGAACATGAACAGCTGAAGAAATAAATGAAACGGGCTTTGGGGAAACTGTTCGAGTGTTTCTTAGACTGGTAGGGTGGCAAAAATGAGAATCAAGAAAGAACATTGCCCTCACCCAAAGCCACACAAACACACACAAACACACACGTACACATCACACGAACGTGGCACATAAAGAGTTAACCGTATTTATACTGTCAACGGAAAAGAACATCGACACCGATTAAGTACATATAAAATTTCTGACTGTTCGCTATATGTAGTAAGTTTGAAAAGGAAAAAGCAACGGATAGTTCATACAGGGGATGGGAGTACAACGCCGGTTCCGTCTTTTCTTTTCTTTTTTCTTCTTTTTTTTTTTTTTTGCAAACTGCCGCTGTACACCTTTCAAAAATATCTTGCTTCCGGGCCGGCAGGTGCTCTTTAAAATTCAACCTAAATTGGAAAGATGACGGCTGACACTTGTCAATTTACTCTTAGATTTCAGAACAATCTTTTCCGCTCGTTCTCATCCCTACTGCCGGTGATGGGACTGAATTTCCGAGAAATATTAACGGATACATGCTTGATTTCGATGGTCTTGGTGCATAATTCTGATACACTGCAAAAAGTCCGGTGTTAAATAGTGAACACCGAGCTGGTGTTAAATTTTCGGTGCTCATTTATGGTGTTAAATTAACACCTACGGGTGTCATTTCCAAATTTTAAACTATTTTTTGAAGAGTTTCTTAGTAACTGCACTTCTTGTTGATTTTTAATTTAAACAAGACGATCAAGAATTTTACATTAAAATACTAGATTTTTGAAAAAATGTGAAAATAAATTTACACCAAAGTAACACCAGCTGGTGTGGTCCCTTATTGAAGCTGGACGGGTGTTAAACCATTGATATTAACACCAGCAAATATCAAATCAACACCATTTGGTGTCATTTTTTAATTAACACCAGTACAGTGTCAAAATAACACCAGGTACAGTGTCAAATTAACACCATGAAGTGTCAGGTGAACACTTTTCAACACCATCACAGTGCATTTTTAACACCTGTGGGTGTGGTCCTTTATTGAAGTTTGATCGGTGTTAGATTTAACACCCGTGGTGTTAAATCTGACACCGATGTTTTTACAGTGTAGGAGTTACACCCAGCTCTTGATGGCTGCCTCTGATTGCGTTTATGGCAGAAGCAGACAAAACTCTACTGACACACATACACACACAAATAGTTTCAAAAACTGCTGGAAGAGTTGTTAAATGGAATCCCACTCTATAGGTGTATACGTACTCGGACAAGACTATATATATAGTTATATCAACGATATCAAATTTTCTTTCTGTGGAAACCCGCCATGACAAGGATGGTGATAACGTTTACGTATAAAGAAGCCCCACCCCAGGGTATCGCCAAATAGTAAGTCGTGTTTTGCTATTATTGTTTTTATAGATGCTATACAATCATTATTATTGTCATCATTACCATTATCATTCCAATGATCGTTATCGATATGTATTTCATTTCATTTACTTCACGTTTCTAAAACAAAGTACCATCAATGTAATACATTGTAACACTCTGCGGCTGAGAAAACAAATATAATGGAAATAGTCAATCTAAAGAAGCGAACATAATAAGAAGGAAACAAGATATTGAGTTGAGGGTTACATCAAAATATGATTGTAAAAAAATGTATTTTATATCATTATCCTGATCACCAATGAGTAGCTCAATGTTGATCTATTGTTGTCTGGTGTGGTTTGCATGAAGTCATTATCAATAGATTAGGAAATCTACATACTTTTGAAGACTTGGTGCAACGATATACACAGATAGTAAGTGTTTGTACTGCACTATGTATCCCCGTGCGGTAAGACTTGAAATTATGTCAGCCGAAATACTGATTTACGCATTAAGTGACAGTATACAGCTTGCGAGACTTAAGCCCCCCGAGAGTTTCCGCGGCGGAGACCTGTCGTTGCACTGCGACCACCTAGGAATTAAAATACAGCCGCTAAGCATGCAGTGGTCAGGCTCTCAGTGCTTGTAAACGTAATTTTTTCCCAATAGGAGGTCAAGACTGAGATGACTAGATTTTAAGAGCTACAGTCTAACACCAGCATCAATGGAATCTAATACGGAGAGTAGAATAAGGTCAGAATATCATTTTTCTCCATGTATACTACTTCAACTAAATACACTAACTCACTGTATTGCTGCCGCTACCACGACCACTAGGGACTCTATACAAAACCACAGACCGACAATGGAACATGCATCCCAGGTTTATAGTATTATACATTCTTGTCTAACTTTAGAAAAATGAATTCGAGAGGAACTCAATGGTGAAAAAGCAGTCTGTTTTGGAGGTCATTCAGCAGAGCAAACTGTGAGGATAAATCACTACACATTCTAGTCCAGCTGCTAATGGTAAAACATAAAATAAAATGCTAAAACCATTTAAAAACAATCAAACAAAAATCATATAACGACTGTGCTGGTATTTCCGTAGCCTACTTTTAAAAAATGCTTGAATGAATGAAAATAAACTGCATTCTACTAATTGTCTGTATTCCTTTAGATCCTTAGAGAAAATGATGTGTCAAAGAGTTCATAGGAGAATGACCAATGTTAGGAAAAAGAAATTAATGTCTTCAATAGGATATTCAGGCATGAACAATATACATTCTAATCTAATGAACTTGTGTACGCTCACTTTGTTTACAGATTTTGTGTGAGTTACATGTACGCTGAATCTCACACTTCAAGTATTGAAATTAAGAGAGGGGCAGTTTGAGCCTTGCTTTGTATGTGTTTAGTGTATGGATGCGCACATGGGCGTGACTCTTGTATTCTTTCATTTTGCGCCTATGCCTGCCTTGCCTTAATTACGCAGCGAATAGATAGGGGCAGAAAACTCGACCCTAAACCTTGGTATTCTTACGTAATCCGAGTAGAAAACCTGTTATAATTGTCCACTTAAGTCTTTTGAACTTTAATCCTCCACCATTCTGGAAGAATAACGTGGTGTCAAGGTTCCTTTTCGGTGACGGATGGACACTACCAACAGGTGTATTTAGGGTTGTAACCTCTATTCACAACCTGTTGTACACTTGTATACAGAATCCGAACTATTGGATTGTGGTTTCGAGGGGGTTAATTCCTTATTCTGTACCTACATCGTGAGCACTTGATCCGGGCATAAAAGGATTTAGTCTTCACACGCAAGTCATTTTCACATCACCCAACATAGGCCTAATGTGGGTGTGCTGTTGTGGACGCTGTCCCCTCTTGATTTTAGAGAAAGCGGCTGGCAAGAAAGACTAGGCGACTAAAAAATCACTGCAATCACTCTTTACAACTAAAGATTGCTGGAACTCTTGGATTGTGGTTTCGATAGGGTTAATTCCTTATTCTGTCCCTACATTGATGGCACTTGATTCGGCAATAAAGGGTTAAGTCTTCACACGCAAGCCATTTTCATATCACCCAACATAGGCCTAATGTGGTTGTGCCGTCTCCGACACTGTCCTCTCCAGATTTTAGAGAAAGCGACTGGCAAGAAAGACTAGGCTACTCAGAAATCATTCATGCAGAACAACCAGAGTCAATAAAAGAGATGCAACCCCCGGATGGTTGGGCGGAATTCTCCCTGGTGGTCGCCATGAGTGGACGTGCTGCAGACCCTCTCCCGCAACACCGCCAACACACCCACCACCATTATCACCATCCACACGCCACGCCCGCCACCATCACCACCCAACAACGAAATTGCGTGAGGCACAGTTAAGTTATCTGTACATGCGTAGCCCACACACCCACCACCATTATCACCATCCACACGCCACGCCCGCCACCATCACCACCCAACAACGAAATTGCGTGAGGCACAGTTAAGTTATCTGTACATGCGTAGCCCAAGCAAGTACAGCAGACACCCACTATTTCACCCCACATACGCTTTGAGATGTTCATGATGACCAAGATGGCAAGCATGAATACATACATTTCACGACCCGTCTTGGGAGTCACCTTGACCGCCATCTTCATGGATATTCTTAAGTGTCATTTTGTTACAGTCACCTCACCAATAATCAGTAAACAGTTCTCGAACAGTTGTTATGTAACCTGATGGTGTCGTCACCCCACAATTTTCCGCTGCTGTGCACACACACACACACACACACACACACACACACACACACACACACACACACACACAATCACGAGAATTCTATGTTTCTTCGCCATCTTCATGGATATTCTTAAGTGTCATTTTGTTACAGTCACCTCACCAATAATCAGTAAACAGTTCTCGAACAGTTGTTATGTAACCTGATGGTGTCGTCACCCCACAATTTTCCGCTGCTGTGCACACACACACACACACACACACACACACACACACACACACACACACACACACAATCACGAGAATTCTATGTTTCTATCATTTATGTGTAAAACAAAAAAAAAAACTTCGGAATAATGATCAGTTAGAAATACCCCACAATTTTCCGCTGCTGTGCACACACACACACACACACACACACACACACACACACACACAATCACGAGAATTCTATGTTTCTATCATTTATGTGTAAAACAACAACAAAAAAAACCAACTTCGGAATAATGATCAGTTAGAAATATCAGGATTTGAGACTGGGGCGTAATTAAGTGGTAAGTTTTGAGGGGATGACATCATCACTTCACTACATGCATTTGCACATTTATATTGACTGTTCAAGAACTGTTTCCTGGAAAAAAAAATAGCGAAACTTCAAAATGTCATAACTTTCGAATTTTTCATCCGACTTTAAATTTTCCTTGTTGTGCTGATTTTTGTCCCTTTTTTTCACTCCCTTACAGATGAACTGTCAACTGCACTGGAATATCTTTTCAAGCTATTTTGGACACATTCTCGCCGATTTGACAAATTCGCTCAACTGAAATGTAAATGAAATACGAATCACTGATTCTACAATTCGAATTCCTTTAGAGCACAATCTTCATCATTATTATTGTAAGAAAATATAGGGCTCAAGGAATTTCGGATTCAGCACCCTTGAAAAGTGATAAAAAACATAATTTTATGTCAATGTACATGTAGGCCTTGATAAATATGAATCATTACTTTTGTTATTGTTATGATTATAATTATAATTATTTTAATGATTATCATTATTATTATTATTATCATTATCATTACTATTATTATTATTACTATTATTATTATTATTATCATTATCATCATCATCTTCTCCTTCTAAATCATGATAATTTCATTTTTGGGCGGGTATTCTAAATATCTCAAAACTTTCAAGGACGCAGGAGTTGGATCATCCAGATTTTGATTCAGCACGATCGAAAAAGGGCAAAACCACTAAAAAGCATTGGGCGGATGGTAAATCAAGGTTCAGCATCTGGGGATGGAACACAAGGATAATATAGGAATAAATCTCCAGTCATAGTCTAGGAATGCTCAGGGTTCGAAAAAACAACACCTGAAACGAAACAAATAAAAACAAAAACTTCTTAAAACATGATGTAAGCATGAAGGCTACACTCCACTGAGTGATCTGTTACCCCTGTGGTATCAAAACAATTAGATAAGTGGTAGAAAAAAAAACAGTCGACAGGTGCACACACTGAAAATGGAGTGGCGGATCCAGGGGAAGGGGGCACACCGGGTGCCCCTTTAATTTTTTCCCTTTTTTTAAGCTGATGAAACCCCGAAGTAGCACCAGAAATATAAACTGCCCCCCCCCCCCTTCAAAAACGCAACGCCGGTCCCTTCGTAATACGCTCCTTTGCTTTGCGCCCCCCCCCCCCCCCTTTACGGAATTAATGGATCCGCCCCTGCCATGGGTCACGCCCACTCATTCTGACCTAGAAATGAAAGCACATTGTACTGATACTGGTGTCAGGGAGTATGTTATCATCGACATGTCTGCATCATAAGATACCATACATCCATGGAAGCTACGGAAAGCTCTAGAAGTGCATGGACTCAGAGAAATGGAAGTACACTTGTAGTAGGATGCTGCGACTGAAGACCAAGACCGAAAAATTGTCATCGAACCTCTGGGCCTAATACCGAGAGGAATGAAAAGAATCCCCGATCGCATCTCGGGCAACATCGGCCTCAATACGGTCCAGAAAATAATCATTCTTAGAATAGCCAAAGTTTTTTCGCCTATACTCTGATACAAACAATATTGGATGCATTTCTCTCATTGCTGGCCTTATGCACTCATTACTGAATGTCTGTCATCTTTTTTTAAAATCAATTAGACATCCTTCTGTTGGATCTTCGGCCTAAGCGTTGGACACATTAAGCGGCAGATAGCAAATGTAAAGATTTATTTTATGATAATTACATCTCATCACGCTCATATTGATAATAAGGATCTTGATAACAATGACGACGACATATTGATATCGAGAAAACTGGACCTTCGTTTGGATAACCGCAGCGCCATGTTGAGCATTGAGAAGCAACCGTACATTGCTCCCTTGTGCGTCATCAAGATTCCTTATGTGTGGCGATTGATACTAGGACTTGCCGACGCAGTCATCTTGAATCAGTACGTTTCACTGTTGGAATTAAAGAGAAATCGCTTCTTGTTTGTGTGCGTCATATAGGCCTGCTTTGAGTCTATTGCGATACAATGTAGTTGTTTGTTTTTCTTTTAGCTGCTTCTTTCAAATCAAAGAGTTTGATCAAAGTCTGCACAAAGTATTTTTTTAATCACATGCGGGTTTTTTTTTATCCATAAGAGAGAAAAAGAACACCAATGCATTGATAGATTGATTGATTGATCGATTGATTGATTGATTGATTGATTGATTGATTGATTGATTGATTGATTGAATTGAGGACATTTTTACATGAAACGAGTTTGAATACATTGGAATGCGTACAAAAATAAAAGATACATAGAGTTAAAATGTATCTGTCTGTTCACGGAGAATCATGATATTTTGTGGAATATTTATACACTTCATTCTAAAGGGATGAGAATGAGTAAGTGTGAATGAAAAATGTGTACCATTTTCTAAATGTTTCAAGTCAAAGACATAATGACGGCTTCTTTAAACAACGTAATGAAAATTGATTAAAAAAAAATGAATAAATAACACACAACCAGGTTGTATCTGTATAGGAAAGTCATTTCACGTGTTGATAATAATAATGATGATGATGATGATAATAATAATAATGATAATGATAATAGTAATAATAACGATATCAGCAACAATAATAACATTAACAAATATGATAATAATAGGCTTGATAATAACAATAACAACAATATACATCAGACCCAGCGCAACTGGGGGGGGGGGGGGCGCTTGGGCCCTTGCTCTCTTTTTGTTTGTTGGTTTTGCATGTTAGTCGATGTCAATCGGAAGCCGATTTTTTTTTTTCTTGCGTGCCGAAGATACACGAAAGTGGCACAAGAAAGTTGCGCTGATAAAAACCCGCAAGTGGTACCAGAAATGATAAGGTGCCACCCCATCCCCTTTTAAAAACGTGGCGCTGGCCGTGAACAGTACACTATGATACATGTACCAATTCATAAAACGCGAAACCCATGTAGGCCTACCTTCTGGGCTGCAAGAACTTTTGATGGGGCCCTTTTGATATGCTTGACAATAATGCACAGATATGTACATCACATATGTGTACTGAGTATATGGGTACGAGTAGGGGGAAAAAAAAAGATCGGAATCTTATCTAAAAAATAAAAGAAAGAAAATAAATGTATTTGCCACACGACCGATCACCAGATGACGCGTTACAAGAGATTTTAAAACCTAAGTCTTCGAGAAGCCATACAATATACTGTATGTTTTTCATTTTTCTCTCAGAAACGCATTCTGTAATGTATGTTTTTTGTGTGTTTAACTCTCTGTTTCGTGAACAGCCTGTAGCATCTCCTTCGCATTGCAAGGTTTAGGAAGGCACTGTAACAGGGAATAATGCAGCGAAGGCCAGAAGTCTTCAGACTACCTTTGACGTATTGGTCACAACTGTCATCGAAATTGCGGAATACGAGATCGTATTCTTCTGTTACAAGCAAATTTGAATCTAACTAATCGTGCCAATATCCTAAAATATTCTAGGACGAACGAGGGAATGCAGGAATAGCACAATATTTTTTCTTTTACATGACAAACGATACGTAATTTCGCTATTGTGAACTTCGTGTAAAAGCGATTACTTCATTACGTGTACGCATTTTTTTTCCTGTTTGTGTGCCTGTGTGTGTGTCTGTGTGTGTCTGTGTGTGTCTGTGTCTGTGTCTGTGTGTGTCGGAGTGTGTACTTATACAACCCTTACTTGCACATACGCTGACAACATGAAAACTGAATTACAGTTGTATCAATTATGTTTTCACAAGCGATTTTTTCGTAAGCACACTGTATGCTTCCGCTCTCAAGCTACAATAAACGACATAAAATTAGATAACTTGTCAGTTTAGGCATGTTTTCTACAAAAACTTTATTGGGCATTTGAGGCACATTGTAACCGGCAAAACAATACGATTTCAGCGATCGCTACATTCTACTGCGTATGAACAGGGTTCAATATCCTCCTTACACTATGGCATACAGAATATAGGAAGATGACATGATAGTGAAGTCTAACTCTCCCAAACCATCTACGAAATTAGTAAAGAGATCGTCTTCCAGCTTGAATCATCATGTCTGAGATACCCAAGTCCAATCTGAATCAATGTTTCTCTCTTTTTTCCAATTTATTTCTCCAGCTTCCTCAGAAGATGATCAAGAATTATAGTCCATGAATAATCACGTCAACAGAGACTGGTTGCTGGGGAATGAAGGGCCCTTAAACTTGCATCAGTGGCACTCATCACAATAAATGAATATCTATATCAACGTAGACAGGGTATACATAAAAACACACTGCATATATACTATACCGTGGGTCTCGACAGGTGGTGCTGCCAGGTACATACTTGCAATTCTGGACTTTCAGAAGTTCAGAAGACCTCTAAATTACAAGCCAAAGCTGGAATGCAGAGATCCCATTAAAGGGCCTATTTCAGGGCTATTAAAGAGCCTGTCCACGATTCGTGCCACGTACTCTAAAGGACTAAGAGATAGCTTGCGTTCTCACCGAGAAGGCGACTCCAGCATCTTATTTGCCCTGAAGTCACGGAGACGTCTCTGTGACGTCTCCAGTAGGTCACAAATGGGACTCCACAAGGTCGCGGAGACATCGCAGAGACCTTGCAAACAAAATTAGTCTCCTCGACTAAGGAGACGTCACGGAGACGTCAAGACCAGCTGGAGACTGGAAAAAGACTCTGAAAATTTAAAAACATGTTCGATTCTCTCCCAGCTCCCGGGAGACCAGGCTAGCCACCAGGTCGCCGCCGGGTCGCACCTTGTCTCCAAACCAATGAGATACTACACACATTAGTTCATAAGAAACAATATACTGTATGTGCAATTGAAACTTACAAAAACTACAACAAAAACCCAGTGATTTCTCTTCTTTGTTGTATTTGCAAGGATGTGAAGAGTCTATAGTACTCTTAGTGAGATTCCAGGTAAATTGAATATGAGATGGCTACTTCTCATGTCATCCAAGCTTTTCCCGTCCAGTCCCAATGAGTTCATTAAGCATACACCACACACAAAATCTCATGATTCTCATATGGTAGCATGACAAGTCTACAACTTGCCGTCATAATAGGCATTCCCATACACGCAGGTGGGTTCGTCCAAATGCTAGACTGTTGATATTCGTTTCACTCTGTTCTAACATCATTGCTGACGTGAAGTACCAGTGATTAATGAATATTCTTTGAGAATAAATCAGCAGAAACTTGTTAAAATAAGAGTGATTGAGAACCATGATAAAAAAAACCCCTAATTCACTGAATAAAAGTTTCCTGTTTTAATAAGTTGCTTATACCACATTTTTGTTTCCACTTTCACCCAGAGAAGAAATGGCAGTGTGGCAGACAATGTGTACATGATCAGATCATCTTGTATTAAAAATTTAAGTTAAACACACACATAATCAATAATGCCTACATGGTCTGATCAGGGAAACTACATTTGAAAATGCACAATATCTGGTTTGAAATTACTCACCGCTAAGTAAGGATTTTTGATTGAATTACTTATTTACACACATACAGCTGTATAATAGTGTACAAATAAAAATAGACACATAATTCTGCACAATATCACAAGGTATTCAATGTGAGCCGACTCAGTATCTTGTGGCACATAATTCTTTTTCATATCCTTTTTACATAATCATAAATATCATACATTTTCTCTTCCTACCTTTCTTTATGGTTTTATCAGCCTAGTAAAATTACTTCCAAAACATATGAGATTCATTAAAATGCAGTGATCAAATACATTAGACTTTCAACAAATTGCACATACACCAATTGTAAGTACAGATACATTTTTGATATAAATATAGTCCATTTAAAAGAAAATCAATTTTACACCTGCTAGAACTTCATGATTTGCAGTCTAACCTGTGAAACAACCCATTCCCCCAGAAAAAAAGAGAGAAGATAATGGTCACTTAGATATTCCAACAAAAAAAAAAATCTTATAATAGTGTAGTATGTATAATTTGTATAAAACACAGTACTTTAATGATGAAAGATCTGTTATTCAAGGTGAAAACACAACACAAAGTGATACTTTAAAATGGCATGATTTCACGACACACAAATCTTCTGATACCAAAAGCAATATACAAACAATTTCTTGGTGGAAGCAAAGACATAAATAATTTGAAGGGCAGCCATAATACATACACACATCAGCAAAAACAAATAACCAATCAACATCAACAAATAAATACCACTCACAGTGCACTATGAGACTATCCTGTACCGAGTGAGCCTGATCGATTTTAGGCTCAACTACTTATATTTCAGTCCTGCTGTTAGCCTTCACGCAGCCAATATCAAGGTCTAGAAGAGAAGCAGCATATTGATTGGTTACAGCCGGAGTCTGCGTAACTATGGTGACAGGAGTAGGAGCATCACTTCAAGCTTTGGAGACCAATCCTGGTCGAAGAACAGTCTTCAGTAAATCACATACCAGATGCAACAGAGAGTTTACAACAGAATATTAAGTACTTCCTGCTACTTATCCCACAGTAACTTTGTTCTCAAATCCTACTGATCAAGTCACAGATGTTTTACAAGGCAAGCAGGAAAAAAAAAAAACAGCGAAAGTTAATTTAACTTATACTTTTTTGGTTCAAATGTGACATTGACTGTATATTGTGTTTTAGGCTGCTCCAAACATGATACTGCCTCTATCTATATGTACCATTATATATGAAATGGAATGTCTCTTTGCTACAGAAAATACGTTAAAACAAAGTACCATGTACATTTTACACATGAGTATCCTGGCAAAACATCATGACTACGAGGTCTTAAGGGATGGTACACTTTCAGTTAAGATGGAGCTTTAGATTTTGAACATTTTTTATAATGATTTTTGAGAAAATAAGACACATCTTATGAAATATGAAAGAGCATATAATTCCTGTAGAAATTCAGTTTATTTGGTGAAAATTGATTTTGCCCTGACTAAGATATCCACAACAAAGCGATCCTAATAAAATTTTCATCAAATAACCTTTGAATTCCTCGAGGCTTATATGCTTTTTAACATTCCATAAGTGGTTTCTAAGTATCTCATAAAAAGTTAAAAGCTGAATCCTCACCTGGGCCAATACTATATAATCCCTTTACACAGAATGAAAGTTACTTTAATTTGAACTACGTCACATGGCTAGCACGTCACATCAATCTTTACAAGGTGTAAGTCATCAATCAGCCCAGGAAGTTAACCCATTCCATACTGAATTCTGAAATCCCCATAGACTTGATACACAGGCTATCAGGTTCCTGTATGGAACAGGTTAAGATCTTCTGTTCTATAGCGGCAGGAAGATGGCTAAGGCATTCAGAGAAGTAACAGGAATTTCGACAAGTACATTGTGATTTCTATTGCCCACTGCCAAAAATGCCTTTAGTCTTTGGTAATGTTTTCACAAAGGTCCTGCTAAAATTGTTGCAGATCCACACACGGTTTGAAAAAAAAAAAATAATGCTACCTTTTCTAGCAGTAACAAGTTGGCACAGATAATAAGCAATCAAGTCCTTCCCATGCTACACTACAGGAACATTACAGGCACAATGAAAAACAGACAAAACACTTGCCATATAGTACATACAGTAGCTATGGACAGTCTGGACAACTGTACACAATACTGATACCTATACCTTCCCTCACAACAGAAAAACTGGCACACCTTATGCAACTCTATTCCTATTCAGCACGATTTCAACCAAAAAGAGAGGCACTAGAAATAATAACAATAATGAATGACAAATCAGAAGACAGTAGTTTTCAGCCATGTTTCAACCATGTTCAGCCAGTGACAGCCAGTCCCAAGCTAGGGATATGCTTGTAACAATGCATTATGAAAAATGGGTGATTACGATGACTCGTCTCTATTTCAGTTGTTGCACTGTATCTCCCCAGTCCCGATTCCCTGCAGATTGTCCAGGACTGCATCAAGGCTAGCCTCCATTTGGTCCAGGACCCGCTTCATATTGTCCATTTCTGACCGCTGGTCAGTGTATTCTCTGATCAAGGCTGCAACAGTAAAGAAGATTTCAACAAAGGATGAGTTTAAGGCTGGTGGAAATGTTTTGTGGCAAACCTGCCAGTCTTCTGCTGAGGTTACTCAACAAAATGATATCTTTCATGAATATTGGTGCATAAATTACATGAGTACAAAAACCAAATGGCACATGCAAAACAAGACTCGATAACTTGAAGTAACATCGGGCATTTTTTTAAAATGGCTGAGATATCCAAAAACAAAGAGGTCCTCATAACAGGTGGGACCCACATTTTATTAGGACCACTTTCTTTTACTCAGCCATATCATTACCAATTTTCATCAAATAAACTTTTAATTCCTCTTGTAATTGCATGCTCTTTAATATCTCATATGTGGTTTCTAGTTATCTCATGAAATCAAAAGCTGACTACCCTGTCTCAATAAAAACTACACAATCCCTTTAAAACTTAACACTGTTTGTGTTTACCAGAGTGTGGCAAGGCTTGCTAAACTATAACACATATCTTTGAGGCTGTTGATGCACAACAAACTTGCACAAAAACATGTTTCAGTTTATCAGCTCATGAATGTTAATGTGTTTTCTAAGGTGCAGAAACAGCAAACACATACCATCTAGAGTGGCCATGTCTGCTACAGTCAGCACATCACTGTTGAGGGTCGCAGCATCTGATCTGACGTCACTAATGCTTTCAAGGTTTTCACTGGAATCATCCATTGCCATGGTAACATCTGCTGATAGACTGATTGCTTCAGCTTGAACAGATACTAGCTCCTACAAAACAAAAACCAAAACCAAAACAAATATAAATGTGAGATTGTGACATATTTCTAAGACACCATTTGTTATCAAGGCAAACCATGCATATTATAAGATCTCAAACTTCCAGTGATTATTAGTGTCTGTCCACTTCTCATTTAAGCTAAACAAAATTTATTCATATATCTATAATTTTAAGTTCCCATTTAACAAAGTTACATGACAAACAGTTTCTTTGTCATTTAATTAAAAAAAAGTATGCCATATATATCATATTATCTCATTCATTATTCTCTCTTAATCTCACCAAAATCAAGACATAACATAATCTTTCTGTGTGTGTGTGGTCTTTTTTTCTTATAAAAATATGTTATGACCACCCGTTTCGTAAGTTATCATAGACAGAGAAGCAACCAAAAGCGAAGCAAATCCATTGATAAGTACAGCACTATTAATTTCTTCTGGTTTTAAAATGGCCAACACTAACAGAGGAGGTTAAATACCATCATGACACAAGGAGAATATTGCTAAAAGCATTAAAAAAAGAATGAAAGTTTAATTGACAAGATGGCTGACAGAAATACTAAAATAAAGATGTTGAGGAGCAGTCACTGTAAGAACCAGTTGTTCAAGCATTGTGAGTTTAGAATAATGTGTTATCATAAATTCATCAAATTTTCAACCCGTTCATGAGGATGTGACATGCAAAAACAATAACAAAGCTGCAAAAAAGAGAGAAGAATCACTAAGCTTTGAATAGTTAGATATTTCTCCATCATGAACCACAATAAAACAAGATACGGAGTATTGCAAATCTGTCTCAACTAGTTAACAAATACAAGACTGACGTGTGACCGATTAAAAAAATTGGAAGTCCAATTTCTTCTCTCTTTTTGTGCAACTAAAGTGTGGGACAAATTCCTTGCAGGTGTATTGTTAATCCTCAGTTATTGAAATATTTTTCAGACTCAATATCTACTAGTGCAACTTGTAATCTTACTATGTCTGAATGGATATGTGATATGATGTCATTAGATATGTCTATATATGATATAAATTTATGACAATCACAACAAGTACCCAACAGCTTATTGCTTTTTATCATAGTTTCTACACTGGGTCCTTTAGGAAATATCTTTCTAAAGGCCCCATCACACTACAGCGAATGCCCAATGAATGCCAAGCGAAAGCCCAACGAATTCGAAAATGTGAAGACAGTTTGCATGTCTGACGTTCTTTGAATTCATTAGCTATTCGTAGAGATTCGTAGAGATTCGCAGAGATACACTGGAGATTTTGGACATGTTAAAAAAAAAATCGGCTCCAGCGTATCTCTGCGAATCCCAACGAATAACTAATGAATACAAAGAACATCAAGCATGTTACATACTATTCTAGTATTACCAATGGATGTGAACATATCTTCACATTTTCAAATTCATGGGACATTCGTTGGGCATTCGTTGGGCATTCGCTGTAGTGTGACGGAAGCCTTAATAGAGACAGTCTTTCAAAAACTTTTGATGTTATCATGCTCATTATAATGTACGTACCTCCTGTGTGACTTCTGTTCCTTGTCTTGCTCTGTCTGCACGTCGACTGGCATCCTCTGCTTGGGCCCTCTTGGCACTGAAACACTCCTGACCCTCGATAGCACTCTGCTGAAGGTCGGCAACGAGGGCAGATGTCACTTCTGCTTCATTCAGTCTGGAGGTGCTCAGCTCCTGTACCTAACCATGCAAACAGGAGAGAGGAATGGTGAGCAAATCTCTTCAGAATGCATTTTGGGACAGTCTGGCCAAATTTGTTTCAGCCAAAGTGACTGCACCATAGTTTTGTTTTGTTTTTGTATTATTGTTGTTATGTTGCAGGTGCCTAACAGCTGGGAAAAGAAAGTGAATTATTTGGGAGAACAGTGGCCTCCCTTTTAACCTGATTCGAAATGCATGCTAATAACTTACAAAAATTCCATTCTACTATACATTCTACCTGTTTTCAATTTATGTAGTGTGTATTATTCTACATGCATACATTTTGCCACCTCATACAAAACAAAGCTTGCAACAGTAACAATCAACAATCATACATATAATTCTTCTTTTGTTACTGTTAATGCTGATTTTGTTAATGTTATTGTGTTTTCTAATCTATTTGTAGGAGTAGCAAAGTGCGCTTAGAAACGTCAGTATGAAGCGCCAGATAAATGCAATTATCATTATTATTATTATTATTATAATTGGGGTTTAATTTTCCTTTCAAATTGAACAACAAAGCTACTGTAACTGAAACATAATGACTCATAGAATACATCTTGTAGCATGAGACACGGGAAAATATCAAATTTTCCAAGGTTATTATGTATGACACCACCCACACCTGTTGCCACTAACCTGATTGGTGATATCATTAATGTTGGTTACATTCCTCGCTGTTTCCTCAGATACCTCAGCCACTTCCTCTCGTATTCTTTCTGCCTCAGCAAGCTCATACTCGATGGTGTTCAGCTGAGACCTCACGGCATAGGCATCTTGCCTTGGTAGAGGGAAAAAAAAAAATATTTCAAAACAAAATTATCACCAAATATATCCTAAAGAGCATATCCTGTGAAGTATCTTGTAAGCATCATCCCAAATATACTCACTGTTCACATTGAACTCTGTATATTTCAGATTTTACAGTTAGGCTGTTGTACTGAACACAGGTTATAAAATCATATCCTTGATATTCAACAAGGTTTATACCTCATAAACATGTTATATACTTTTAAAAAATGACTTACTTAACCAAGGTTGTGTATTTATTTGTTTGTTCTGAGAAAAGGTTGTCCCTGTGCATCCGGCGATGTGTGTTCTCAAGACTGAATGACAAGGATCTTTATGAGGAAAACAGTTAACTACTTTCACAAGTTTCATTTTTTCATAATGACATTTATTATGTATATCCATATATTCCTTGGCTGAATTTCTTTCAACCCAGTTACATGTTCTTTTCCAGAACTATGTCATTTCAGTAATAAAGAATGATTCAACAAAAACAGGATGCTTCTCCATCAGATCCTTGAATATACACTATTATATATCCAATGCTGAGGATAAATCTTGATGTAGATCCTGTTTTAAGATGTAGTAGTCCTGCCATTCTAATTCCGGATGTATGATATCTAAACGTTTACAGACTTGCTGCATAACAGGATTATATAAATGACCCTTGCTACAAAACTAGAACATTATAGAAGAGTCTGACCAACAGTAGAATTGAGAAATCCATATTTCTTTAAAATCTTCTTTTAATGAAATTATTCTGCATTTGTTAACATCATTTTGCAACTTCCAAAAAAAAAATGTTTCAGATATGAGATTCCATCTTCTTACAAGGCTTGCTTGGACGCATTTAAAATATCCTCTGCTGAAGAAAGTGATGCTGAGGCGTTTGCTAGCAGAGGAGAGATGGTGGAATCCGACAGACTTGTCTGGTTGATTTGCTCCACAAGGGTCTCCATCTCAGACGGTGACTGAACCTGCATCACCTGCGTGGCGATGGCGGCCTGCAGCGCCTCTTCGCTGTCCGTCTCGGCAGCGTCGAGTTGGGCAAGGGCTAATAGCGTGTCAATGTAGGCACTGGTGATGTTCTCCCGAGCACCCATGGCAAGTTCCTGGCAGAGGATAGATCAATAGAGCATTGGTACCCAAGTGATCCCACAGAAGCAGACTAAGACTTTTGCATCATCTTTCTCACTGAATACCTCTAAAGTCAAAAGGGGCCTGAGCTTTTGATCCTTGCAAGATCTTCACCAGAGGAAAACTATTTGCCTCTGATGAAGATTATGCAAGGATCAAAAGCTCAGGCCGCTTTTGATTCCCTTTTGATTCTACTGGCTTACTGCTATCGAATACTGTATACGCCATACATTTTGCGAGTCTAAATTTTCGTGAATTGAGAATTCCTGACGATTTTGCGAGTGGTTAAATTCGTGATTGTGGAGTCCAGTACTGAACAAAAAAAGTGTACACGCGTACGTCATATTCACATCGGGGATCAAAGTCAATATTTTCATGTGTCTTTAATTTAGCGAATAGCACCTGACTCGCAAAATTCGCGAAAATAAAAACCTCGCAAAATATTCGGCGTATACAGTAACAGTTTTGAGGGGCTTTTTTCTGCACCTAATAATACTCTGATACACCATAGCATACTTGTGGTAGTATAATCAGTGTTGGATGTACAGTGCAACCTCTCTTATCTGGAAATGCCAGGACCGGCGCTCATCCAGATAAGGGATTTGGTCGGATTTGGAGACTCAATGTTTAATACACGCAGTTGCCTAACCAATGGTAGCTACATGTAACCTATTGCAGGTAGCATACACTGAAATTTTTCTTTATCTTTCTTTGCTATCTGTGCAAAATTTTAGTAAATGTTGGAATGCATGTTATTTAGATGAAAATTGAATGTGAATGTATGTTAATTATGTTGGGAATAATATGCATTTCATGTAAGTTAGTGTACGTGTTTGGTTGAGTTTGAAATCCCCATTTTCCAAGTAATTGAATAGATTGAATAAGACAAATCTCGGCGAGATCGCATCCTAATAATACATAATATAAGGGAAGCCGGATATCAAAGAGAGGTCGTACTGTAATAATGTCATGTACGAATACTGAGATAATGTTTTTCAAATGTCCTGTATTTTGTGGAGAATAAGGATGGTTCTTAGTGTGCACATAAAAAAATGAGAAAAGAAGCTGAAAATCCTGGGCATCCATCAATTTCCACCCATATTCTGATTTCTCACTGCATAATAAAGTTAACGTTGAGTAACAGTCAAACATCCTAATATACTGTACAAACAAGTGATGGCCATGCTGATTAATGTGGCAATCTATTGTGGAGTTATGTGAACATATGCTTAAAATGGCAAAGTTTGATAAAGATCCTTAAAATAAAATCTGGATCTAGACGGTGATCCGAATCACTACCATGATTTAATAATCTGTTCCATGTGTCATTATCAACTTTTCCCAGAAATTTCCTCTAAATCGGTTCATAACTTTCTAATTTTGAAAACAGGCAAACAAACCAACGTCAGTAAAAAACACAACCTCCTTGGCCTACTCCAATTAAGCGGTAGGGCCTGGACGTGACTGCCTAAATTTAGTGGAGGCATTCAAGGAGAGTTAGAGGAATAATAATTATCACTTCGTGGCAGAGGCATAAAAATATGGAAATGACATTTCTCCGAGGATACAGGCCACAAAATCACCATTTTTCACAAAGCATTATGTGGATCATACATTCTTTCAGTCAGTTTGAAATGTCAATGCAAATTTTAAGGTTTTGGAAAGTTCTTGGACAAAATCATACCATGGAGAGGTCTATTAACAACCTTTGGCAGAAATACCTTCTATCACCCTCAAAATGGCAATTTCATACGTGTACAGTGACACCTTGGCATTTGCACATGATCTGGAATTCTCTCAGCCCCACTTATAGGGCTCTTGGTTGAACTTTACCACACTCGGTCACGACCTACCCTCCCTCACGTTACAGGGTTTTGCAACAGCCTGGCACATGATCAAATCATAGTATGAAGGGCGCCCTCAATCTATACCAGAGGGACAGCATTCAGCTCATAGCCACTATATCTGATTGGTAGACATTTAAAAGTTTACAGACAATTATGAATTCTACCAAAGACAAACCAGAAAACTTTCCAGAATTTGTTTTCCTTCTGTATTATCACCTACATGTAACTCAAGAAGTGTCCTTGCACATTGCAGCACAATATGCTATTTACTCATCATTAAAAAAAAGTGGAAAAGTTATCAAACAAGATCTTTGACACAGTGTCAAAAATTTGAAGGTGGAAAAATACTGATTGCTGCGTAAAAGGTTTACTCTGTAATCGTGCACACTTGAATGTAGAATCTTTGAGGCAGACCCAAACCAATGCACTAAACTTCCCTCTAGTTTAATTCTATGTGTGCAACCAACACTTTGATGACAACCAAAACACATTGAGTGAGTGATACCTGGTAGGTTAGCACAGCTGTCGTCGCCATCATTGTAGCCACTGCAGCTTGCGATGCGTTAAACCTGGCCACTTCGCTCCTGTAAACGTTCCCCTGGGTAACCTGGCGCCCATCTTGGGCCCTTTGGAGAGCCTCCGTAGCCGTATCATTGGCTGTCCCCACCAGCTCCTGAGAGGCTGAGGCATTAAGCTGGGTGAACTCCAGTGGGTACTCCTCCTGTAAGGATGCAATCAGCTGCAGGCGCTGTTGATTCTCCTCCACCTCTCCTACCCTACTGGGCGTGGCCAGGATGCCTTCCACTGTTCCTCGCTGGGAGGCGGCATCCTCCACATCCCGAACCAGGTCATTGACCTCTACAAGGAGCCGCTGGGCCTGGGCCTGAAGTGCTTGCGTTTCCCCGTAGATCCTTTGAACGGCAGTCCACTCCGTAAAACCATCTGCTGCGACGCCCTCTATTGTGTTCAGTACTGCCGACAGCTCCTGGTTGAGACGATCTGAAGTTCGCATCACGCCTGGCTCCACCTCCACAGATCCAGCAAACTCGGCAGTTGCAGCTAGCAGGGCTGTGATGTTTCTTTCTAAAGCAGACAAGTGATCTAGCTGAGCTGTCTGGTTCTCAAGGAGAAGTGATATCTGCACAAAATATAATATGTCATGAATAAAGAGTGATTACAGAGTTGAACAGGCTTACAAGTGTCATTACTGACTTTTGATTGAACTGAGTAGTTTAATAAACTAGATGCTTCAAATTCCATGATGACATTGGTCTAAATCTTCAAGCCTAAACAAATTCAGCAAAACTCTTATCATCCTTGTGTGAATGATTGTGATACTTCTTAACCCTAACTAGGCCGGGCTATGCAGGTAGATGATAGAGTGGGGGGGCTTCCCAGGCCCCCCCCCCCCCAAGATCTCGGCCGTCGACCATGCGATTGCAACGAAAATTGGCACACTCATTGCCTATGATGTAATCTAAAGTACCATGAACTTAATTTTTCAAAAAAAAATTATCATTTATGCTAAATCATGCTAATTTATGCATAATGATGCATGAAATCAGACAATTTGGTATAAGTCACTAAGTAAGCCTCAAAACAGGCACATTTTTTGTGTAAATATTCTTTTTAGTGTCCTTAGCAAATGTAAGAGAAAAAATTGTGCCATCAGAAAAATTTCTTAAGTATTTTATTGCTTTTTAAAAATTTCTTATATATTTCTTTGTTTTTTACTTTATGTTTTTCATTGTTTTTTCGATGAAATTTGTCCTCGACATTGTTCCGAACAAGAAAATATGTTATTAGTTGATTTTAATCAATAAACCCCCAAATAATCATGCTTTTATGAAATTTGCCTGTAAGCACAGTTTGCATTGAAATAGTACACAAATTTACGTTTTTGAGCAATTTTTGGTCTGACATGCATGTACATATTTATGCGCAACTTCGGAACCACGCGCACGGGCATCACAACTTTGGTGTCAAAAGATGCGGGAGACTCGAAAGAAAAAAGTCATGAAACATCACGGCGATAGCTTTTCGCGATAGCGATACATCGCGCGGAATGTCGGGTGGGGGGGGGCCTCGGAGGCCCCCCCCCCCCAGCCTAGTAAGGGTTAAACTCAAATCACTTCTCTTAGATGTGAAGCAACAAAGCTTATTAATACCAATTCTCATTATGGTTGACTCATATGGAAGACCTCGGCAAAACAGAGCATGTACCCACACAAACAAGAGCCACATCTTACTCGAATAACAACCTCGTGTTACTGTTAAATACATGATGAGAGTACAACATGTACTGCAGAACCCGAAGTTTGATAAGGTGATATTATCCCAAATATGATGTAGCTCATATTGCAATGTAATGTCATTTATAAACACATCTGCCTGTTACATAATTCATTTTACAAGCTCCTTAATATGCCAGAGGCTTTTTCAAACATGTTCCCTCAACTGTGCTCTGTCATTTTCAAATTGATGTCACTGGAACTAATAACAGGAAAAGAATGGAAAACTATGCATCAATTAAAAGAGAAAACCATGGTCTTTATTCAAGATGTATTGGGTGATGAATGTGAAATAACAACATAGACACATATGAACTAGATTCTACACATTTATTACTATAACCATATCACTTATACCAAAGAAAGCATTTTTATGAAAAATATGAATAGTCTTTATATGGAAAGACAACCATCAATTTTGAAATCTTCATGATGAAGACTGGTAGGTACTGTGATCTAAACCATACACCTATGGATAGGATTACAGTGCAGTACATACATGCACTGCATTGTTTTATCTCACATGCATATTTGTAGACCTGTATTCTGTTAGCTGTTGTAGACTTTAAAGTGAATGGCATAATCCAAATAGTGAAAGGAGGCAAGGCAAGGGACCGTGGGATGTTGTGTCAAAGTTCTATAGAATGATGACGTCGTTGTCTCAGTTATTTCTGCTACAATTTCTCCAGTTTCTTAGTATTTGTGTGTGAACTACGGGATATCACACAGATCAGTAGATAAGGATTAAAGCTGTGTCATACATACACATCAAGTTATCGACCTTTAACTCACCATCACAAATGCACTTTGAATGTTTTGAAGCCTCTCAGCCTCAAGGTTCCCTTCTGCAATGACTTGATCTGCATAGGTGAGGTTCCCCCGGAGAGAAGTGAGCAATCCCCCAACCTCCTCATCGGTCAGGTTGCCATAGTTACCAAGAAGTTCTGACATGGGGTGAGAGTATAGACAGAGAGTGAGAGAAAGATGGCAGTCTAAGGATAATAAAACTCACAAGATTTCAAAACACATTGGCACACCCTCCCTGTCTGGTTAGTACCCTTGGGCCAAATGCATAAAACTAAAAATTGCTCGTAAGCAATTGCTTCAAGCAAAAGCACAAGCTCGTTTAGCAAAAGGTCTAGCTCAAGTAGTTGCTTAAATCCATATGCATAACCTTTTGCTTGTCCCGCACAAGCAACTGCTTGCATTTTCAACAAAAGGGACGTCACGCCTGTGCGAACACAAGAACAAAGGCGCAAGCGGGTGTGACAGCATGTATTTGAAAGGGCGTGTGTGTACGGAAACATTTCCTGACATAGCAAAAGAGCTATGAAATGACACTCATAAATGCACATACAGATGCACACACACATCTATACACACACATACTGGCTGATTCCCATCACTGCTTATAGTAGCCTGGATTTGCCAGGTCACACGTGGAGAGATGTCTCCTTGCTCTCCACAGATGTCAGAAATCCTACCTGTTTCTCATAACATTTTGCATGCTAACTACTGGACATTCCCGTTGCTGAAACACAAAAGTTTCTCACACTTCTCATTAAAAGAGGACTTCCTACGATTTATACCACTCCTGCTCAAGTTTGGTCTTTCTTTTATGAATATGATAATGATACTTAAAAGTGAACGTCCCAGTTAAGCAAAAGCTCACATTCGTTTTACAGAGCTTGGAAAATCGTAAGCAATTTCTCACAGGAACAAGCAAAAGGTTCGTTTTATGCATATGTTTTTAAGCAAATGCTTGGTCTCTAAGCAATTGCTTGCGGGCAGCAAGCAAAAGCTTTTGCTTGCAATCAAATGCTTATTTTTATGCATACGGATTCCAGCAAAAGGCTAGCACATTCGAAGCAATTACTAGTGTTTATGCATTCGGCCCTTTGTCTAGACGTTGTATGGCTTCTCTTACTCTCTGCTACGCTGATGACATTAACAGAGACAGGAAGGAAAAAAATGAGACCTAACAGCTGAAAAAAGAATGGTTTTCCTCATAAAAAACATGAAAACAAAAAAAAATATCCAGTGTTCTCCATTATTATGAATTTATCACCACTGAATGTGATTTCCATGAATTTGGTATGACTTCCACCATCACTCCAGTATTCTCGATTTTGCAGTGGAATGTCATTTTTTTTTTACTCAGTGATACAAATTTTTCAGAACGGTTCAGACAACTACAAGGACAGTGCCATAATGTGATACCATGCCCTCCTTTAGTACACTCACTGTGTGTGCATGATTACGAAGAAGCATGTAATGCTGGAAGGAGAGTTTGTGATAAACGTTACATCGGGCATCAAGCATCATGTCTTGCACACAGCATAATATGCACTAAATGTTCTCTACATTTCTGCAACAAGGGGTGAAATGTCAAATGGCTAGTAAAAAACCTGCTCATCAAAGTAAAAAATATCTCATAGGTCTTAATTCACAACAACTTCTTGATCTTTGAAAGAAGAAGTTTGCATGGTGGTGTACATAACATATGCTGGGTTTGCGATTCACCATGTGCGAGTCCTGAAAAGGACTGTTGGAATGAGAGGAGATATGAGATGATAGGAGAGGAAAAAGCGAGAAAGGAAAGTTTGCGGGAGTATTCTTTCTGGAGAGTGTGGTACTTCTTAAAAGAACTGTGAACCAGAGAAGAATATGGAGCAAGGAGAAGGACTCGATGTTCCAGACAGTCAACAATCAACAGTTGACTGTCCTTCCTCAGGAGACACTCCTGAGGACAGATAGTCAACAGTCCTAAACATCGAGTCCTTCTCCTTGCTCCACACTCTTCTCTGGTTCACAGTCCTTTTTAGGACTACCACACTCTCTAGAAAAAATACTCCCGCTCACTCTCCCTTCTCGCTTCTTTCTCTCCTATCATCTCATATCTCCTCTCATTCCAACAGTCCTTTCAGGACTCACACATTGTGAACCGCAAACCCAGCATATGTTCACAACTTCTTCATTCTAAAGAACAGTTTTGATTTAAAGAACAGTAATTTTTATTAAGCAAGGTAGACGATGGTAATGAAGTTACATTTAGTTAATTTCAATAACCAATGCAACCCCAATGCTATCGTCAAATATTCCATGTTCTGTCTGGAATACTTACGAAGAAGTTTCATCCGCTCCCCAACCAGCTGCTCTCCCAGTAACTCCAGCTCATTCCTCCAGTTTTGGAAGCATTCTGGACACGGCTCACAGTTTGGAAACCTCCCTGGATGGAGATCACGGGTATAGAGAACAGACAAGAGCGTCTCAGAATGGCTTAGATAAAGAACGATACCTCACTGCTTTACACTTAGAACATTTGATGGCAAAAGGAGTTAACTCCATTCTTGCTAAGTTGAGATATTTGTGATTACAGCTCTGCTAAAAAGTACACAGAATACTAAGAAAGTATGGGATGTTCTTAATTATAACTTCAAGAATACTCGTTATCATTTTACAAGTGAGGTGTTACAGGAAAGGTCATATTTTGCTCTATCTGATGATGGATTTCCTTTGAAATGTTTAAAAAAGGCATCTAGCCCATTTTGCGATCAAACTTTACATGTATTCATCCAACAGCAAACTTCTCTTAAATACTCTGAAACTTTGTCAACCCTACAGGATTATTCATTTGAAAGGACATTTATCTTGCACAAGTGGTTTTATTTCCAGAGCATATACCTTCATTCTTCTACTCTTTCACTCAAACTGAAAAATACTCTCACACAAACAAATCTCGTTTGCTATGAATATCATTACATATTTTGAAAAGAGACATAGAGAAGCTTCATTCAGAGCATGCTACTTTTGAGAAATAAAATGGGTGTGTGTGTGTGTGTGTGTATGATGTAAATGTTGGACAAACACACACTAACAACATGAACAAATCTGAAAATCAAAATGTAGCCATAAGTTTGGTCCAAAAACTTACCAACAAATATTTCTTCCACAACTTGCACAGTATCTGCAAAAACAGAATAACAAGACATAAATTTTACTGAATATCAACCTTCTACAGCATGTTGTTTCCAATGATACAAAATGAATAGGCATTTGCAACACTGCATGCTATCAGAAACATGGGATGTGCATTACTAGTAACCATCTATTCTTCTTGTTTTGAGAATGCATACAAATCCAAACACATCACTACGGCAAGACATTGAAGAATGAAAGTCTCAAACCTCAAATTCAAGAAATCTGCTTGTAGGCTATTATATGTTCCTGGTTTCCAGCCTGATGTTTACTTTATATGGCCCACAAACCTACTGATCTCTTGTTCAAGCATGCATTTTGCTTATAATGCCTGCTTTGAATATATATGGCTCACAGTTCTTGTACTGCAGTGATGTAAGAAATGTATGTCTTGAAATGATGAGTTATGATGTTCTGATTCTGTGTGAGTTTTGAAACCTTCAATTCATTTGGATGTAAGCATGACTATCTTTAACGCACTACTGGGCAACAACTAAATAACATCAAATGCAGCAAGTCCACATACTCCTTTTCAGAAGTAAACAGAGTCCTGCAAATTCCGAATGGATTTTGAATCCAGTTACCTTGTTCGAGTCGCCCACATTGGTCACATGTTCTTCCAGCTATTGTTGCCAATTTGCAACCACACTGTCCTGTGACTTGGTCACAGCTGCAAGAGCCGTTGCTGCATGTACTCAGTGTAGTGCCATTCATGTTACAATTGCATGCTGGGAGAAAGAAAAACTGAAATTTGGCATCATGTAAATCACTGTTGAGAAAAACATTTACACTAAATTTTTGCCATGTAGAGAAAATGAGCATCAAATCTCACCTATGTGTGGCAGTGAAGAACAAAAGTCACATGTGCAGATTGTCAAGGGGGCATTCAAACAGCATTTTGGTTTACAAGGCTGATTTTAGCTGGTGTTTCCAGACTCTAGCTTTATCAAACTTTGCAGTTTTTATGGATCAAAAAACTTTTGCAACAAATCAAACACTGGTGGAAAGCAGTGTAAAAAAAAGACTACCTGGTATGCCTTTGCAAAATGTAAGAGTGGACAGAAATGGTTCAATGAATTCAACTGACTACTGGGTAAAAAGAAAGAATTTTGATCTTAATGAATTGGGGAACATCTATCACTAAAAATATCCTGCCCAAGGTTACCTACAGTGCAGTTGACTGCACTCAGACAGCACTCTAGTACTTACTGTACAGCATGCTGTACGAGAAAAACTTGTAATTCATACACATAGGTAAGAAGGTTACTTTAAAAGACCAAAAATGAACCAAACACAGGTATGTCAAGGTACAATCCACTAGTATATGGTACTACTAATTCAAGGGCATGCATCAACTCTAGCCTAAAACCTTCTCAGGTTTCATGAACAGTGTTGCATATTGGGAAAAGTCAGGCTAGACACATCAGTGTACTGAAGACCAACAACAGGCCTTGCAGCATTGAGGAACTGAGGACAGCCACGGTAGATACACAAGTCTGGAGGTACTATCTATCAAATTAATCTGCAGATTACTTTACTGAGTGTTCATTGACACTTAGTGCACATACGTAATTCTAGGGTACTTTATAAAATACTGCCCATGGTAACTGCAAAGTAACTACAACTAGAGAGATACTCCCACTCCAAAGACTTGATATCACTTACCGATACATTCCTGGTCAACGGCATAGTATCCCATGATGCACTGGTCACACTGCTGTCCAATCACTCTGTCTTTGCATGAACACTGCCCAGTAATCTGTTTGGAATTGATTCAAAGAATTAACTCTTAGGGTGCGTTTGAGCACTCTAAAGTGAACCAAAGCGAACTGAACTAAAGCGTACCGTACCACGCCAGTTCTGGAGCGTTCGAGTGCTCTGTTGAGAAAGCATACCTCATGAGCTATTTTTAGAAGAGGTCACACATTTTGTAGCAAGAGGGTCATCAACTGGGGCGCGTTTGAACTACTTACAGCTGTCCCAAACAAAGAGAATGACGTCTTTGCATTGTGACTTACACGCATGATACGGGCATGCTTTACAGCAAACTTTTGGTACGCTTTTGGAGCACATCGGGAAATGGTCCTCTTTTGGCTCGGTACAGTACGGTACGGTACACTTTAGGAGTGTTCAAATGCTCCTCTGGCGCGGGTACGGTACGGTACAGTTCACCTTAGGAGACCGCTTGAATGCACCCTCAGCTTCCCAAAGTAGTAACTTACACCATGGAACACACAGTCACAAATCCTACTGAGTAGCAAATTTGTCTGACCTGTGAACTATTAACACCAAACTGGGCTGGCATGTGTTCCCACTGCGTCTGTAGCAGCTTATAAGCAGTAACGAGCTGACACTCATTCCTTTTCAAATATCATATTCATTTCAACGACTATTGTGAGTCTGTGTGCCTTTATGCGTGTGTGTGTGTGTGTGTGTGTATGTAAAAAATGGGTGACTATTCTGTTACTTTGTACAGCGGTATCAGCTTATATCATAGTATTTGTATTGTTTGAATGCTAATGAGTAAAGATTATTTTTTTACAGGGTGTGACTGTAAGTGTGTGTTTTATGTTTATTTAGTTTGCAGTATTTTTCAATGATGCTTGAATAGATAACATTTAAAACAAGGAAAAGTAGAAATTACGCGGTGCGTAATATATGTCCCCGCCGGAAGTAGCATTTTGTAGCAAAATGTACAATACAGCTCACAAATCAAGGTCAAAGGTCAAAGAAGTCAAAGGTCAAAATTCTGTGTAGAAAGTTTTGAAGCCCTCACCTGCTGCCATCACATAAAGCAAACGGAATCGAAATCGGGTTAGAAATGGCAAAGGAGTAGCATTTTGTAGCCATTGTACAATATAGGTCAAAAATCAAGGTCAAAGGTCAAAGAAGTCAAAGGTCAAAATTCTGTGTAAAAGTTTTGAAGCCCTCACCTAGTGCCATCACATAAAGCAAACGGAATCGAAATCGGGTTAGAAATGGCGAAGGAGTAGCATTTTGTAGCAAAATGTACGATACAGGTCAAAAATCAAGGTCAAAGGTCAAAGAAGTCAAAGGTCAAAATTCTGTGTAGAACTTTTGAAGCCCTCACCTAGTGCCATCACATAAAGCAAACGGAATCGAAATCGGGTTAGAAATGGCAAAGGAGTAGCATTTTGTAGCCATTGTACAATATAGGTCAAAAATCAAGGTCAAAGGTCAAAGAAGTCAAAGGTCAAAATTCTGTGTAAAAGTTTTGAAGCCCTCACCTAGTGCCATCACATAAAGCAAACGGAATCGAAATCGGGTTAGAAATGGCGAAGGAGTAGCATTTTGTAGCAAAATGTACGATACAGGTCAAAAATCAAGGTCAAAGGTCAAAGAAGTCAAAGGTCAAAATTCTGTGTAGAACTTTTGAAGCCCTTACCTAGTGCCATCACATAAAGCAAACAGAATCGAAATCGGGTTAGAAATGGTGAAGGAGTAGCATTTTGTAGCCAATGTACAATATAGGTCAAAAATCAAGGTCAAAGGTCAAAGAAGTCAAGGGTCAAAATTCTGTGTACAAATTTTGAAGCCCTCACCTAGTGCCATCACATAAAGCAAACGGAATCAAAATCGGGTTAGAAATGGTGAAGGAGTAGCATTTTGTAGCAAAATATACAATATAGGTCAAAGGTCAAGATCAAAGGTCACAACTGAAGTTCTGTGTAGAAGTTTCAAAGCTCCCACATAGTGCTATCATATACAGCAAACAGAATCAAAATTGGCTCATAAATGACAGAGAAGTAGCACATTGAAGATTTTGATCACACATGGACGCACGGACACACGGACGCACGGACGCACGGACGCAAGGACGCAAGGACACACGGACACACGGACGGACACACACACGGACACACACACGTACGGAGCCCGTTTCATAGTCCCCTGCTCGAACTTGTTCGGCGGGGACAATGAGAAATATGGTCTTTTGCCATCTTTGATAGAATAAGCAAATTCACATGGGATAATGTGGAGGAAGAGAGAAAATATATAGCTAGTGCAAGGGAGATATTGGATACACATCTTTTGAAATAAGTATTTGAAGTAGGAGTAGTGTATAGCAATGTAATTCTAAGACTAGAGAATTGATTCCTTCTTAAATTATTGTTAGTGAGTGAAGATGTTTAAAATATCAGGAGCTGGTACTCAATACAGTCAGTGTGATAGGCTGGCATATTCTATGATAGTATTGACTGGTGACCAAGTCTAAAAAATATCATGGCCACCTTCGCAAGAAAAAAAAAGAAGAAGTTCCATTTAACAAATAGCAGCAACAACTACAATAATCATGGACCAAAGTCTTGTAAATCTGTATCAGATACTGTATTTTGTAGGATTATATTCTTTCAGTCTTTTCTTTATCTCTCTTTATTTTAGCATCCTCCTTTTATTGAACTTTTCTGACTTGTTTCGTGCTGCCTTTTAAAACTTTTGGTCAAAATGTCTGTTTTTATGGGTTTTTGCTTCATTAACCTTTAAAATCTGAGGAGATGAAGCCCTACATTTAATGATGTATGTCACTTCTGCAGTGAAGGGTTTTTTAATGGACATGTTTGTTACCCTATAATCTATATTTTCTAGGAGCACCAAGAAGTTTCCCAACATGATCATTATCTTATTTTGTAAGGTTAAAAAAAAAGGGGGGGGGGAAAAGGACACGGGTATGATCTTTAACTAGAATACAATGAGAAATATATAAGTACTGCATGAATTTTCAGACAAAAAGTTTACTACAAAACAAAAGCTTAAATGATGCAATGCCGGGCTGAAGGATGTCGCATCAATATGGACATGATATCTAAGGCTGTGTTACAAACATTAAAATTGCAATTTCTTTCTATTGCATTCACTATCCTAAGATTCAGACGCTTTGTTTTGTTTCTAATGTCTTTTATTTATCATCAAGGCAGTTGTACAATTTGTGGTGCCCATTGTGATAATTCAGAAGGCATGTTCTCATATGAAATAGATGAATGGAGAAAACTTTGCCCAGCATTGCCAGATACCCATTTATCAGCTGGGACATCTTGGGTGAAATATCTCATTTCACAATTAATATCAGGACCTCCTATCAAGGGTCCACAGGTCAAACAGAAATTAACTCATGAGTTTATACTCTACCAGATCACACTGGGTTTGTCCGTCTTGTGTTCCAACCGGGTGACAGTTGCAGTCGGTGCACCCTGATCCACTAGCGAAGCCCCAGGAGTCAGGGGCACACTTCGTGCACTGCGCCCCCACGACATTGGGGTAGCAGTAACATATGCCAGCATCTTGGGTGCAGTTGCCATGGCCACCAGTCAGATTACAGGTGCACTCTGGAAGATTCAATCCAATCCAATTAAATCTTATTAAATCATCAATCATGCCTGTCTACTATCACCTTGCATCAGAATGCCAACCAAGAGCCACCACACAAGATTCTTTAGTTAATGTCAAATTCCAAGAGGAGAAATTTTCTACTTTAAGATGATATCTGACTCTCCACTTTAAAAATTAGCAACACATTTTTAGAGGATTAATATCAACATATCTCTCTCAAATTGGCAATTTTTCTGATTTTTTTTTTTTTCAAAGTGAATGAATTTTACCACTTCAATCTAATTTCTCTGTGATGAAGACATGCAGTAAGATTCAGGGTTGCCAATTTAAAGATGGCAAGACAATCCTTTTTGCAGCAAAATTACACCAGAACTTGATGGGTTAAAATATATCGACCAACTTCACATTTTGTGTTGGTGGTGAATGTGTGTGTGTGTTGGGGGGGGGGGGGGGGGGAGGAGGTTACCTTTCTCTTTACAGCAAGTCACCTAAAATATTGTTGCTGGGGCAATAAGACCTCGTATCTACAAAATGTCAAATGTTCAGGAGGGCAAAAAACATGGCAGCTAAAGCACTATAGGCCCTATCAATTGGGATAGCCTTTCATTTGACATGCCATGGTGGCCTCATGTTTGGGGTAAGACAGTTATGATTTGGACAGGACATCGCTTATCTGATTATCTGACCATTAACCCAAAGAGTTATTTTCCCCAAAATTTGAGATACAAGGTCTTGACACCAAAGCGACGATACGCTAATGTGTCTAACTACAGAGATATTCAGCTCTATACACAAGAGCAGAGCTCCCCACTGATACATCACAGAAAGCAAGGACGCTTTAGTAGACAAATGACCACCGTAGCTGATGCAACATACCTTGGCAGTTATCGATGCTACCCCAGTAGCCAAAGTCGCAGACCTCACACGTCCGCCCTGAAGTGTTCCCAGTACAGTTCAGACACTGGCCTGTCGTGCTGTCACATGTGTCAGGACTCAGGTTACAGAAACATGGCTGACACTCTCCCCCATTGTTCTATATCAGAAGAGAAATGTTTAGCATTTTAGAAGAACCTAGAAAAAGTTCCAGATATTAAAAGTTTTCACTATTTCAATATTTCAATACATACAGAATGTCACAATCATTTCTTTACTGTACAAACGGGAAGGAATTAACTTATGATCTCATCTTGTTTGCAAAAAAGCAATTGTGACAGACATCACTGGTCTGTTAGAGCAAGCATGTGAACCGTTCACTACTTAATTTTTTTTTTGTCTGATATCAAAAGATCCTTTGTTTCACAATAGGAGATTCAGGCTTCTACCAACCTTCAGTAATCAGCTGGCTAGCTTTTGTTCACTCCTGAGGACTTCTTTAGGCAACTAGATATTAGTAGAAGCCTGAATCTCCTATTGTATGATCTCCCAAATTGATGAAAGTTTTCTGCATCATCATTTGTTCGTTTGTTTTTTCTTTTCTTTCTTCGTTATACTATAGGCAGCTGGAACATAGAAAGGAATCCTATTTCACCACCCTGAATGACTGAAACCTTACATCAATATCTGTTGGTACTCCATAGTAGCCTTCCACACAGAATTCGCAGTTCTCTCCACCATGCCCCTCCCTACAGTCAATGCACACTCCATTATCATCACAGGTAGCAGCGAAAGAGTTGGTGCCTGGTACACCAGGACACTGGCATGGCTGGCAATCATCTGTGTGTGGGTGAAAATATAAAGTGGATGCAAAGTATTCCTCTCGCATTAAAGAAACATGTTTTTTGGGTTGGTTAAATACCGTATAGCTACTTCAATCTGTATTTTCTTGGCCTTTATCAGCTGTAAGCATAGATGTATCGAATCTGGATGACAATTAGTAGGAATTACACAATTGACTAAATCCTTATCAATTCACAATCTGGTCTTCATGGTAAACTATTGCATTTTTACACACTTTGCATCATCTAATTGATCATATAAGCATTGATATAAGTATTAGGGATATGCGCATGGAACGAATGGGGGTATAATGGCAAAGACACTATTCAGCACTGCTGTAGGTACCGTGTATTTCTACTAAGACACTTGGGACAATAATTGTCCATGAAGTTAGGAGTAACAGCTACACAAAAAGTCTCTTTACACTGTCAAAGCCAAAGTAGGCATGCAGAGTAGAAGTCTCCTGCAGTTATTATTTGATGCAATTTGAGCCAGAGAAATATAGCAATATGTTTGTATGTACATCATTGTACTTGTAAATTTTTTTTCTGCATAGCAGATCATGCATAGTTATGGATGAAAAGATCGATAAATAAAATGTCTAACCTGATGTCCCAATTGTTGCATTGCCATAGTAACCATCTTGACACATCTGACAGAAGTCCCCAGCCGTGTTGTCCCCACACTGACTGCACACGCCTGTCTCCACGTCACATGGGAGGGCGCTGTGACCATTGCAGTCACAAGGAATACAGTCTGTGAAGGAGTCGCCTCCAATCGTAGCACGGCGATATCCAGGAGCACAGCTTTCACAAAACTGGCCCTAGTAGCAAAAGATATTCCAGAGAAAAATGTAATCTTGCTTGTGCCTACAACGAGTAGCCCTCATATTACAAGCATTGTCTTTTCAGTAGGGCACTGCATTTTTCGTACTTTCCATACTTGTTTTCCTCTGTGATTTATTACAATGTTTCATTATTACAATGATGTCTTACAATGTTTCACTATTGTTGTACACTCTGCTCCTTTCACAATGTAACGTTCATATTATTCTTTTGTCACAAAACAAAGAGTGAAGTATATCTTATGTTCTGTCAAAAGATGAAAATAAATTTGAATTGAACTGAATTGTTACTTTCTCTTTTATAAACAGACAAATACATGTATATCAATCCTACATGACTGTTTGAAGGCATTGTCCTCATTATTGAGGGACTAGAATGGCCTACGCCAATGACTAGATGAACAGGAAATGTGAACAAATACAAACTACAATTATTTTTCAGTATTAGGATTTCCTCATACAATTGATGTCTCGTCCACATTATACAATTGTGACATAGGTGTACAGATTAATCTGCACAATATTTGTTTTCCCACACGAAGTAAGAATGTAATGAGGTTACGTTGGTATAGCTGGCAAATGAAAATTTCTTCCAAATCACTGCATTCAATGATGATTGATAATATCACCAAGTTTCATACACTACATAACCTTCAATAACATACAGTTTATGGTCTTCCACAGAAACAATGTGTTATATAAAAGCCTTTCCAGAGTCGAGCTAAAAATGCCTACTTTTGTTCCATAGATATTACATGGCCCTGGAAAATTTCGGAGGTCATGTTCAGTGTCTATAGAGGATCTCCAGGCTTGATCTCCACAGTGATAGGAAACATGATTAATGAAATGAAGATAAAGGTTAGTCAATGCCATATATAATAGCAGATATTACTACTGTATGAATTCAGTATCATTCCCAGACTCACTGTGTATTCTGGTGGGCATGAACAATTTTCAACAAAGTCAGCACGGATGTTATTGGATGAAGCATTGGCAACCATGGTGGCTTCAAAGAGAACAGCGTCATGGAAGTATACTGACTGACTAGGAAGCTGTGAGCAAAACAAAAAGAGCAAAATCAGAACACAATGATGAGCACTGCTATGAAAAGGTCAGACATAGTTTTGGTATGCATGCAGAAATAGTCCATTTTTTCCTCCATATGGATGCATATGGGCATACAAAATATGTGAAAATATGCTGAGGTTACATGTCTTCACTTCGACATGAAAAAAGTGAGGTACGAGCCAAAAAAAGAAAGAGAGGGAAAAAAAAGGTATAGTACTGCCATAATCGAGCATATCTGATCATGGTGGATACATACAATTGTAAATGCGCCCTGGTCTGACAGTCAAAAACCAGTTACTTTTTTTCCAGAAATGGACCAGTAAAAATTGGACACACTGGATACTTACTGGTCTGACGAGCAGATCGGACCAGAAGAAAACATTGGTTAGGGTGCAGCCCTGCATAAACTAATCATGAATTGGGCAAAAGCAGTATCCATCTATCTTCCATGCAAGAGTGAATAGCATACAGCCAGTTGGGTCCTAGTGCTGCTAGAGGTAAAGGCACTATAGATCATCACGTAACATTCTAACTACGCACAACAGAATGGGAAGTCTGCTAGATCATTTCTATTTAAGGATGAAAACTGTTTACTACAAATGAAACTTAATACACTTTTAATCTTATACTCCATAACAACTCATTATTCTGGCAAATTATGTCAGGCAGACAAGTACCCTGGTAGACCATTTCTATGTATTGCAAGCATATTCCAAATGATGGACAATAGATTTTGAGTCCTTCTGCAAATTTTATTTACCTAAAACATGGGAACAAATGAGCAAGCAATGTACAAAGGGAAGGAATGGAGTGCAAATACAGAACTGTTCATCTTGGTGTCATAGCCATTCATTGAGCTTGGAAAAAATGACTACACAGTAGACACTGAGTGCTATTGTTGCATTTTAAGATTCATATGTATACACACTCAGCTCTGCTTTTGCTGTTAATTCTATTGTTGCAGTCTATCACTGGTGTCACGTGGCCTGGCCAGTTCTATAGACCTATTCTAATTAGTATTTGCCTGTCCAGACACGTGATTTCTGTTTTTTCTTCTAAATCCAAATTTCAAATGCCATAATAAGGAAGATTACTTGAAGTACCAATATGGTAACTACATGTATTCAATATCTGTGCATCCTTCCATCACAAAAGTAACAAAAGATGCCAAATAGGATGTTGCAAATGAACAAAAAAAAAGAAGAAAAAAAAAAGAAAGACAGAAATCTTGTGTCCTAAAACTTTATGGCTTCATGACGAAAGTAGCGATGTCTTCTCAAGATATGTTTTCCCTGGAGGTATTTATCTGTAGAAGCCATATCAGTTAGAGGAGCTAAAAATATTCCAAATGACCAAAAATTATTTCTATCACGGTGACCTATTCCAGCCTTTCCCAGGTATGTCTTTCTAGATTTCCATAAAAATACAACGGTAAGTTATTTGTGGTTTCCTTTTATCTTGGTGAGATGTTTGTGACTGTGCACCTCAAAACGAACATAAAGTCGCACACACTGATTTTGCGTGAGGACTGAAAATAAGTGAAATGGGTCAACCTAGCCGAACTTGACTTTTTCATATTTTCTGAAAGAGCGGGTCTTCTTTTACATTATGCTAAAATTTGGTATCATAAAACGGGCAGAAAAGTGTTTTTTTAGCAGTTTATCTCAAACAAATTTGGTAGAATAGTGTGATAAGGTGTGTCTTTAGAATCCCTTTTTCATTTCTGAAAAACCTTGTCAACACTCTTCACTTTCAACTCTAATAACTTTTGAAAGGATAGTGCTACTGCTTTGAAAGTTGGCATTAATTATGGACAGACTGCGTTAATGAGGCATGATTAATTTCAGTTTAATCTGATAATTCCTTCATTGTTGTTACTCTGGTGGTTTACTTCCTGTTTTTTGTCCCATTCATCGCACAGCCAGCACGGTTTGGTAAAGATTAAGCGCTTGAATAGACACTGTATTTCAGAGCCTCTTTTCTCAGTTCACACTTTCCCTGAGTTTGTGCTTTCTTTCCAATATTTAGATAGGTTAGGAGAATCCATATGATTTGAGTTATACATCATTGTAAAGCTTAAAGTCTGCTCTTTCAGAATATGGTCTTAACTAAAAATTCATGTCTGGCGACTTTTTGTTTGTTTTGAGGTGCAAGGTCACATTTTATATTCACCCAATTACTTTCCAAAGATCTGGTTATAAAAAGCTCAAATTCTATAAAATTAGATGTATATTGACTATTTTCATGGAAGCCTTACATTCTGCAAGCAATAATCATGATAACAAAAAAAGAAATATGAAAAAAAAAAAATCCAGTACAAGTATATCACTTGAAAGGGTTGAACTCTCCTTTATAGTTCGTTGTGTCACTGAAGAAAAGATATCATAAATACTTGCCATTTGAGATCACACACACCAAAACAAGACTTCAAAACCCTTAACATAAAACTTTAGTATACATACCTATATTTACTGTGACTAAAATGCGTGGCAAAACTTATCAAACTTGTATTACCTCCAGGTGAGTGAAAACCAAAGTTGGGCAAATGATTTGGAACAATGAGAAAAAAGTACTGAAGCCACCTTTTTTTACACTTTTTCCTCCTACAAACCCACAAGCAGGAAATAATACAAACACTGTTTTAAGAAAATCAGCATTTTGATGTTTAAATGCAGGCAAGCCCGTGTCAATTTACAAGGGAAATTTTTCATAAAAACACATCAATGAGTACATTTCAAGATGCTATTTGTTTTTTCTTTGATACATTGTTTTGAAATTTTGAAGAAAGTAGTAAGATATCAGACTCTTGACTACTTCACCATGTCATCTGATTTCTTGATTTTAAGTCACAGATAACCATTCTTTTTAGCAGATATTTCAACTTTTCGGTCTATGACTTCACCACGGCAAAATGGTAACATGTCACATTCTATTACATTCACCTACATAATTATATTTTGATCAAAGAGGTTTAACAATTTGGATCTTTGCTATCAATTCTGGACGGCCCATCACAGCATATCAGAAATGGTATCGTGGTAAAAATCATATTGAAGTTAACGAATTGACATAATACTTTAAATGTGGATATTTTTACCCAAGTAATTTTTCGCACTCCGCCGGGTTAGATTAGTTTTGCCTGTTTTTGATTACGCAGTACAGTATCAAGACATCAATTACAGAAACATATGGCATACAAAAATATTAGCATGCTTTCATTTTCATGCTAGTTTCTGGTTGCGTGAAATGCGCAATAATTTCAACACCGTGAAAATTTCCACTTTTACAGTACCCATAATCGACATGCTAACTTGAATATCAGGAAAATATACATTTGCTCAAATAAAAAAATATCATGTCGGAATAAAAAAAACACACTGAATATCAAACAAAGGAATGTTTGCAGCTCTGCCAACATGACTGAAACAATTTCGTTTTTAACTGGACAGTCTTACCGTGGAGTACTTGGCCCTGATTTGAATCTCGGCTATGTCTGCTAAGATGCGCACCACCTGTGCCATGGCGGGTCTAGGTCCTGACACACTGCCAAGGTTCCAATAATTCTCATGAAGTTTAATCTGTAAGAACAATATATAAATGAAAAAAGAATGACATAACTAAGCACATATGATATGATAGGTGGGCTAACTGATATAGGAATATTTTTGAAAAAAAAAATATGTTGGTCATAATTACATATGCAAATTATGCAAAGTGACACGGTCATCCTCTCACAGCTCTTCCATTAGTTATCCAATCAAAAATAAAAGAAATGTTCAGACCTTTGTTTGGGTTAATCAGTTTTAAGGTTACAGGAAGTATAACCCCTTCCCCCCCCCCCCCCCCCCCCCCAAAAAAAAGGGAAAATAATCACCACATCACAACTCTTCCTTTAGCATATAGAAATTAAAAAAGAAAATTGGGGATTCCATTTGGGTCAATCATTTTACCACCAGCTAATATTTCCCCTTAAAAATGTCATCATCATCTAAAACCATGACACGACTCTGGAACATTTTTCACATAGGATATGATGCCTCTTTTAGGGGTCATTTTTAAACAAGAAAAGGCAGGAACATTTTTGTTATTTGCTTACAATCATCCATTCAATGGCTCTGGTTTGCGTTCCAATGCCTCACCTGATAAGTCGTTGCATTGTCAACTGGGGAAAAAGGAGGTGAAGGCAGGCTTGCAACCAGTGGGGTATCAACCTGACCTCCAAATATAAAGACATCGCCCTCTGGGGAAAAAGTCAGATTGTCGCTGGTTGTCTGACTCAAGGTGAACTCAAACATTTGACCGTATGCGGTGCGGTGGTCACCCAGGTATGGTGATGGTGAGACGAAAAAAAGGTTGGAAGAGTTGCCTGGATCCATGAACTCTAGCACAAACCTGAAAGGAACAGTGACATTGTAATATCAGATGATCAATACTGCTACACATTTAATCGTCCATACAATATTGCAAAGGTAATCATGGTTCCTTTAATGGGGAGAAATAGTTAAAAGTGGGGATACATCTACAGTGATAAAGATCAATATTTTGCAATCAAATACAAAGAAAATGTACTGGAGGAAAGACATGAAGACTTGGGTGTCACAGGTAATTGGGAACCTAAACACAAACATGAGGAAATTGGATTTTAAGTGACATTTCAGATCTATGCTCTCCTTCCAAATTTTTCATTTTCACAACACCTCCTTCTCGCCTAACATCTACACTTTGCTTCGATAGTACAGCACAAATTTCTGGGAATGTTGAATTAAGGTAAAGTTATAGCCTCATGATCACTACATTTGTCATGGCATTTGTAAGTTGCCACTAATCTGCCACATAAAAAAGCTGTTGAATGTTTCAATCAAAGTACAAAGAGTAACTCAAGATGTTGTTTTTTACACATTAAGATAACAATAATCATACAGTGTTCACCTTGGATCACTGATCTCCAGGATAGGTTCACTAGCAAGCTCCACTACAGCTCCAGTCTCTGTGATCCCCGTCCATCTCTCTGAAACAGCGCCCTCTAGGTTGAGCAGTGAATAGTGACTCTCCACCAAGGAGACATACCAATTGTCTGCTGAGCTGCAATTTGTGGTGTGCGAGGAGCACAGACACTCAATACAGCCACGCTCACTGTACGGACCAAACCCATACGATCCTGGTTACAGATAAAAGTGAACATTTTATGAATCATTCTCAGTTTATCTAAGTCATTCTTTACATTGCAGCTAAGCTCATAGATTGAGGCTAATGAGGCAAAATAAGGGAAAATACAAAGTCCCAAAATGGTTTGGGAATGCAAAAAGAAAAAGAAAGAGCAACTGTTACAGTTCATGTTATTTCATGAGTTTGATTAGTTTAAGAATTTGAGACTAAATCTCAGTTTCTAACCAAGTTTTTCATCATGAAAAGAAAGAAATATTCACCCAATACGTGAGAGCTTACAATAAATTCAGAACAAAAATCATAAGTGTCAGGTTATTTTATTCACCAGTACATTAAAATGAAAGAATTCTATAATGAATGTGATGACAATTTTGATGACAATGAAGATAATGATAATAATGATATTCCACAATTATCATAATGACCACTATTGTCATTATCATTATCATCACACCTACAGTAATCTACGAAAACATGTGATATTTGTTGCCAGTTGTTTCTGATAGTAAACTATAGGCTGTGTACCATACCTTCACGACACTCATCACAGTTTGTTCCAGTGGTGGAAGGGAGACAGATACACTGGCCCTGGCTGTCACAGCCTCTGTCTACACTCCCTCTGGTATTACAATCACACTCCACACAGCCATCGCTGGTGAGGTTGAAGAATCTGGAGAATTCAAGGAAATAAAAGAGATGGGTAAACCACTTAGCTTCTCCCTATCATTTTTACTTTCTTAAGATAATTACTATACACACCAGACAGCACATATTAACTCAAGCCATACATTTTGAAACATTACTGATGCTTGGAAAGAGATGACCAAGAATGCACATGGTAATTATTTGCATTTCACATAACTACTTGACGTTAGTCACTATCACTAGAGGTGCTTTCACATACACCTATCCAGAGACTCCAACTCTCCCGTTTTTGACGGGATATCTCCCGCCAAAAACCCAAAAGTATTTTGCAAAATCTCCCATTCTCCCGTTTTAGATTTAATTTCTCCCGCCCTGGCTCTTTGTCTCCCGTTGGAAAGGATTTCTTACTTATTTCTATTGTATGTTGAAAAAATAAGCCTTAGATAGCACCAGAGAGCATCTAGAACCCTGGGAATTTCGCGCTTCGCACACATCAACTTGGAGTCTCCCGTTTGCTAAGGGTTTCAGGCGGGAGAATCTCCAGATCAGAAGGTGCTTGGGGTTGGAGTCTCTGCGTATCTTTCACCACATATAACAAAATCTTCACCGCCTTCGATAGTGATTTCTAACATATTGGGCATACTAATCGCTCACCAAGGGGCCTGTAAAAAAAAAAAATCCCAATGCACAATCAGATTAATATGAACTTTAAACTTTACACTATTCAAGTGATTGTCCAACCCTTTAAAACATATCAGGTTGCATATCATTTCACTCAAATCATAATGTGACTTTATGTGGCAAGGACTTTGTCCCTCCAAGGCAACAACATTTGAACAATTTAAAACATATAACATATTTTAGGTACCTAGAAGTAAAACACAAAATAGGTAACGAGTGAAGAACAAACACAATAATAAATGGTAATAATAATTTAGCATATTTCAATATCATTATATCATGTCACATGTTCTTCTTTATCCTCTTCAAAACCATATTTGCAGAGCTTAACTGTAAAGCCACAAAAATTCATGGCATGAAACTTTCATGAATTGTAACTGGCATTCAATGCATTGTGTAGACAAAGACTTTTGCATGCATTTTACTTTTGCAAACCTTGACTCCTTGCAAAATTCAGAAAAGTTTCATGCACGCGAAAATTTCTGGTTTTACGGTAAATACATTTTACAGGCATTTCAACTAACAACACTAGCATAAACACACTTCATTCTAGGAAATGTTTTTTCTAATGAGTGATAATCATTTTTTTTTCCAGTTATTCATCTTATAGATATACATGTCACTGTTCTTTTTTGCCACACTACTGTACACCAGCCTGTGAGCTTTTCCATACATCCTGCCTGAAACCTCCCCCTTCACCCCACTTATTCTGTTGCCATTCTTTCACTCCTTTCTATTCCCATCCCCTTTGTGTTTTTCCTGATCTTGTTCAATGTTGTCTTCCCTTTCATCTTTATCTGGTGAACAGTTTATCCACCCATTGGCCTTATAGTGATATCACTGGCCTTGCTTTACCATTCCACTGTGTTTGCTCACTCAATTGCATTGATTCCCCTCTGATACCTGATTGGCTCCCCGTTGATTAAACCCAGCCTACCCCTTTTGTTTTCATTGTTGTGTACATGTGACCGTGCATCACCAAAGCAACAAAAAGACGCACCCTTTCATTTTACATGAGGACTCAAAAAAGGTGAAATGGGTCAACAGAGTCAATCTTGAGTTTTTCATATTTTTTGAAAAAGCTATCCTTCTTCTACATTATCCTTTAGTTTGGGATCATAACATGAATGGGAAAGTGTGTTTTCAGCAGTTTTTCTACAACCCTTTATTGGGGGAGAGTAGAATGATCAGGTATGTCTTAGAGGTCCCTTTTCATTTCTTGAAATCCTTTGTACACTCTTCACTTTCAGGTCAACTTTTGAAAGGATAATGCTTCTTTGCTACTGCTTTGAAAGTTGGCATCAACCATGGACAGAATGTGATAATAGAACATGCTCAATTTCAGCTTACTCTAATAATGCCTTCATTGTTGTTGCTCCAGTGGTTTACATCCTGTGTTTTGTCCCTTTCATCACACAGCTAGCGCAGCTTGGCAAAGATAAGGCGCTTGAATGGACCCTGTACTTCAGAGCATCTTTTCTCAGGTCAAACTTTTCCAGAGTGTGTGCTTTCTTTCCAGTATTTAGATAGGTTAGGGGAGTCCATTTGAACTGAGTTATACATCATTAGCTTAGAGTCCGTTCTTTCAGAATCTGCCCTTCGAAACTAAAAATCCATGTCTGGTGACTTTTTGCTGGTTCTGTGATGCAGGGTCACATATTTCACCCTTCCCAGTCAGTACATTTTGTAGCGGTTGTGTTTAGTGGATACATCTATATATCCCTCTCCTTTTTTGTTCTTGATATTTTGTTTCTGCTATGTTGTAATGCATTTCATTATGTTATGCTGGTTGTTGTTGTTGTTGTTATGGGTTGGTTTTTTTTTTAATAGTTTTTATTGTTAATTTGATTTGATTGATTTCTTAACTGTTGTATTCACGGCCCCTCTGAAAAACAGCCTCACCTGGCTGATCGAGGACATTTTATCCCGTGATTGAATAAAATAAAATAAATAAATAAACAAACATTTTAAATTGTTGATGTTTTTGTGGAACATACAAATATTTGCCTACCATCTCAGAGAATTGCAGAAGGAATGGGTTAAACTAAAATAAGATGACTTACCCAAGACTGCACTGTGTGCAGTTGAGTCCACGCACTCCAACCTTACAGGTGCACTGTCCCTCATCCGTGCAGGAGGAACCCAAGGAGAATTCAGGTGCACAGTCACAGGGAACACAACCCTCACCTGATGGAGAATGACGGATGGTATTCATTGAGAGATACTGTCCCTTGAGGAGTTGTGACTCATATTTATAAACTAGCACTATAGCACATAATAATTGAGTTGAATGATGAAAGTATGAGAGTTTCAAAGAATTCCAGATACACTTGCCTGACAAGTTTTCAACTGGTCTGCACAAATCCTTACTAAATTTCCTTATTTACTTTTAAAGGAAATGAAACAAAAAAGAAGAAATTGCATTGCTTTTTAAAGACATATAGCAATATTTACTTTAACAGAAGAGAGGCTTGTAATTATGAAATAAATGACAAATCATTCACCAAGCATTTCATTTTGTTTTCTTTCTCTACATGCCAGTGGAAGAGCACTGAAGTGATGACAAATTCACCTTATTTCGTTATTACCATGTTATTATCATTATTTGTCATCAATCTATAGAATTATGTGGTGGCATACAGTCACTGATTAGAGCTGTTGCGTCTATCTTACTGGGTTCATAAAATTGTGGAAGACGTGGAATCATTCCACTGAGTTTCTTTTTCCCTTACTTTGTGTGACAGAGTGTACAATATAACAGGAAACATCAAAGCATGGGTCTGAGTTGTGTACATACAGTAACTATGGAATTGTTGAACCCATGAGGTGAAGCCGAGTGGGTTTAGACTAGATTCAATTATAGCTACCAAATGTACACTATTCCTGCTAATGCACAAATACATGTGCATTATCTGTTTTATACAACAATGGACAATTTTTTGCCAAAAAACTCATCTTTTCAATCATGCATCCAGTAATTACTGATACATGGCTTGCTTGATGCTAGCCAGGCATCATTTACTAAATGTTAAAGCATTCGCTAATTGTGTGAACTCTTTATATTAAAGTGCACAGTAGCATGTTTACAGTCATGGTGGCTATTATCAGTGATCATAACAATTATTTGATATTGAACGTGTGGCCAGTAAAAATCAATGCACAGCTCTCAACCATTGAGACTGCAGAATTTTCTTGACCTTTTATGCAAAATAAAATGTCTTACCTGTTGCTAGTCCATAGTGGTCAGTTTGACAGGCACTGCATTTATCACCACCAACGTTCTGTTTGCAGTCACAGACACCCGATGTTTGGTTACATGACTGAGTAACAGACCCCAGCAGGTCACAGTCACAGTCTTTGATGATATGAAATGAAACAAACAACAAATGTCAAGTTCTAGTAACCCATACTTCAAATGCCCCAAAATCTTCAGAAAGTTAGGTCAGGTTCACTTTTAATCTACAGTATAATCTAAGAAAGTATTGACAAGCATAGCTTGATGAGGAAACATACTCATACCATGTCTCTTACCACCATTTCTGGATCTTAATGCCAACATTTCTGTATGCAATCATCAGATTTTGTCAACGACACTTCATCTTGAACATTTTCTTCCACAGTTAAGATTTATTGCTGGAAATGCATCATGTAGTCCACGTGCCATGCTGAGCCCAGTCTAGCCCTTTGATGAACTATGATGTTACTTATTTGTGCATATCAAAACAATATTCGCCATCAAAAGTGATGTAAAAAATTGTCAGTAATGATTGCATTCAGGAATATAGACAGTCAAAGCTCACTAGTGATATTCAATTACAATGTGATATAGGCCAACATGTTGAAATTTGTATTGTGCAAAGATCTACCTTAATTATGACAGTCCTAAAAAGTCTTACATCCTCATCAGCAAGATAAAGTGGTGGCAACTGTACTACCCAGTATGACACTTAACATCATAGACCTGTGACATTGCATCCAGCAGATTGCATAATTAGTAATCTAAAAAAGAACAAAACACAGCGTCACATCGTGGAGGACTGCCACCTTAGGAAGTTCCCAGGAGGGCTTACAGAGTTTGGCAAACCAAGCGATGCTGCCCTGGACTGGCTCAGCAACTTGGACATTAACCTATGAGGTTATGACCTCCCCTTTACAGTGCATCATACGACAGAAGAATATATTTCTGACATTTCAATCACTCACCAGTGCACCCTGTTCCAGATTCAATACCATAGGTGAAAGGAGCACAGATGTCACATGACCTGGCAATGACCCCAGGCAGACAAGGGCATTGACCTCCAAAAGACTCACACACCTGAGTAGACTCACTTCCCAGTGGGCTGCAGTCACAGGCTAAAGAGATTCGATGAGCAAATCAAAAAAGGGGGGGGGGGAAAATCAAAAGTATATGATGATATCAGACAAAATATACATTGACATTCATAGAACACTATCCAAATATAAAGGGAAATCATTAATAATTCTAAAGTTGCCAGTCAAAATCAGACTTGCAATACATCTAGGTTTGGAAACAAGACATACATATATCTCAACATATGTCCATCAAAATATAATGCCAATGGCATTTGAGTACATGTCATTTTTTACAAGGTCGTGGTGCATACCCAAAGAAATATAATTCTTTAATAAAAAGATGTCACTCTGAATATGCGCATGATTTCATCAATACTTTTGAAAGGATCATATAAAAAAATGGAACTTCATTTAGTTCAGGTATTGGGGTTAAGCTTGTGCACCGCAAATTTCCTTTCTTTTTTAATTCATGTTTACAAACGTTTGAAAGGTCATCTCTTCCAGTGGGCATGAAATTTTAGCTCTGTTCATATCTAATGAATGCAAATAGGAAATAACGGTCAAAGGGAGAAGATATCCTCAAAATATTACTCACAGTATGACCTTGTTCCCTAAAGTCCTCTCTCTTCTTTCTTCCTTAAATAATCAAATTGACTTCATTGAAGGGACTGCAGACTTACCCACTGCCCCATTAAAAACCTCAGCCATGATAGCAAACTCCACTTCTGAACAGTTAGACCTGGACCGAGGTCCAGCAGCTACAGAGGTCAGCCAGCAGTCCTCAGCCAAGGCCCGCATCTCATCACTGGTGCTGTTTGACCGGTAGACCTCCAGGTCGTCCAGCACAGGGAGAAGCACAACCTGAGACACAAAGTAGTAAGCATCACGTTAGCATCACATTAAAAGTCATGACCTCATTACAGAGCTAGTGGGGACCAAAGAACTTGTGAAAGCTATCAAACAGTACTGTAAAACCAGAAACATTCACAGCATGAAACTTTCGTAAATTGGAGCCAACAACCATTTTCGCAACATGAAACTTCCGCAAATCTCCACTGGCACTCAATGCATTATATTGTGTAGACAAACACTTTTGCATGCATTTTACTTTCACAAATCTTGCCTCATCACAAAATTTGCAAAAGTTTCAAGCACGCCAAAATGTCTGGTTTTGAAGTAAGTAATATTATTGACAGAATCACACAAAAAAAGTCCAGACCAGTCTTTATGGCCACCTGCTTTAAGTGGCTACTACAAGTGCATAATGAGAGATATAATTAGATTAGTTAAAAAGCCTGTGTATAACAGCCATCTGTCTCACATGGCCACCAACAAACCCCATTTGTGTCCCATGGTCAATATTCCACACACAGTTGCTACACATCAAATCTGCAAACCAATGTTGATTGTATGACAATAAAAAATCCCATGTAATTTGGGAACAAGTGACCCAATGTTTACCCCCCCAAAAAAGAAAGAAAGTCAGATTTAGTATGTGCAAAAAGACACCATATGCATTCACTTGAAATGATTACTTCAATCACTTGTTAACCGAAAATTCAGTCAATTGTTAACCACGAGGCATACACCGTCTGGTTTTCCAATGACATTCTTGCTGTAACAGATGTCTTTACTGTCCCTTTTTTCTCTCCATGAAGCGATATATCCTGATAGTTACCGAATCAAGGAGGATCTCAGCAGCACTGCCCCCATCAGTCGTGTTCAATGAGAAGATGACATCATACGTTGAGCCTCCACGGAGACACTGAGTCGTCAGCTCTGCAGCACCTGGTGGAACAATTACAGATACAGTGTACCTCACACATGAACACAGATATGTTTCTAATTCTCTATCAATTCACAGTCAAACAAGTACAACATACACCTCCTGGTTCTGCTTGATATAGCACAGGAGAGAATTTTTTTGAATATACTTGTTCTGAATTAAAATATTTAGGAATCTGTTCATATTTCCATTTGAGAATGTTAGTCTTTTCACAAAGGAGGTGCAAGTTCACTGCTCCCCCCCCCTCCCCCATCATCAAAGATCAGATACAAGATTTTGTTCAATATGAAGGTATGACTCTCTGAAAGTAACCCCTCATTCCAAGTCTCACTTATGTTCTATGAGATGACACCAAGTAGAATGGTATCACAAAATATTGACATCAACAATGTATAAAAAATAGTCACAATCATAGCTGTTGTAGTGAAAGCTGCATTTCAAGTATGAAAATAATGGTATACTGTATACGCTATATATTTCGCGGGGGTTTTATTTTCGCGAATTTCGCGAGTCGGGAGCCATTCGCGAAATTAACAACACGCGAAAATATTACCTTCCAAAATGAATCCCTTGCCTTGATGATACGAACATTTCAGTACTAGTATACCATGTTACGGCTTACCGAACAGACCATACTGGCTAAGCTTGTTTACGCACGTCCACGTCTACTTACGAATACTGTAGAGAGCCAATCCATTATCGCAATTCAGGGGACCACTCGTCAGAAATCTAGCGCGATGGACTTAACCACTTCAAAAATGTTGAATTTCAGTAACTTACTAGTTCGCAGAGTTTGGCAAGTCTTTTTCATGCAGTGTATAACTAGTATCATTCTTATTTGCTAGTAAGTTGAAAATTCACACTTTCTTTGCCACTTCATATTTTCTCTGGTCCCCCAATCGCGAATTTAACCACTCACGAAAATGTGTGACAGCGGCAATTCGCGAAAATTTATGTACGCGAAAATTATAGCGTATACAGTACTATGTCTCGGTTTTTGCAGAGAGTACAATTAGAAAATATATTCAATAAGACAACTGTAATAACCAATCTCAGTGTCTCATTGTAACAAACCTCCATAATCAGTGGCTGGGAGATCCACCATTACAGATGAATTGGGACTTGTCAGTAAACCCAGACAGGTGAATTCTGTGTTGTCAGATGTAGTGAGTTGTATTTCCACATCCGTCCACAATGATGCAGTCTGTATGGGTTAGGAGGGGACGGAAGAAAAGCTTCTAAATGCTAAAATGAGAGAGAGAGTGAAATTTAACTGCACCTAGATGATGATAGCTCTATGGACAAAGAGCCACATAAGTTCAATAATCCAGCCTTTCATCTGTACTTGTTGCATTGTACTTCTGTATACTTACTGGAGCTTCATGCTGTATTCGGTCAATTTTTATCCTAGACAACTACAGGCACACTGTGTGCATGTCAACATTTCATCGAAAGTAACAGGAATATATCTGCATACATAAGTGAGCTTACAAATAACACACATTGTATCTGTTTAACTTGTTACAGAACCAGACAGTAAAGCTTACAAACAAGTCATTTTCATTCTTCGATCCAACATGTTATGCACACTATCACAAGAGAACAGAAGTTTCAAAAATGTTGAAGGTGCTCAAAGTCTAGTTTGTCAAGAATATCATAATAAGCATTTCAATCACAAGTTGGCTCTACAGCCATTGAACTCACCTCATATCTGACAATAACGACATAATTTTGCGTTTGAGGGATGTTGATTCCACTAAATGTGACTGTAGTTGCCATGGAAACAACCAAAAATCCTGGCCCTGTATGTCCTTCCTCCTCAGTCAAGGCTCTTTCCTCAATAGATGTTGGCTAGACAGTAAGAAGTTAAAATAAAAAAACAATGAATAATCACCCTTGTACAGCATTTGCATGTAACAGTTACATGTTGTCTTTACCTTTCATATCTCTGCATGATTTATCCTTTTATTTGGCATGTTCTCAAAACTCAAAGAAAGGAGGCTCCCACACTTTAAGCTTTTAAGAATGACTAACACCTTTGCAGATCAATGTAACCAATGTAAAATCATAGCAACTATCTATAGGCCTACTAATCAATATCATAAAGCCATTAAACCATTCCAGAATGGCTGATTCTTACACTATTTTCTATGGTATGGTAAATCCAGTTACTTGGAACCACCCCCTCCTCTTTTGTGCGGTTAGGGACACTTTTTCAAAGCTTCAGACATACATACACACAATATCAGAGACATTTGGAGCGGGTGACCACACAGCACAGATATTCAAACTGGAAACTTGTTAACCTTTTTTGTGCCAAGCACTTTGGACAGTGTGTATAACGCTATGGGGTATCCTGTGTCAATCAGCACTCAAAAGGACACAAAGAGTTGAATACCGGTAATAACAATGATTGATAATTAATAATAACTATTTCTTGTTGAGCATACAGCATGAATTCAACATTACACATTTCACTTTCAGTCAAAAAAACTGACCTGGTCAGAAGTCGCCATCTCTGCTTCAACCATGATGCCATCCAAGCGAGGTACGTAGAAACCTGGTTCTGTATCATTGCAGGCTCGACCTACGACGTTCTGTCGGCACGTGCACGCCCCGGTCAGCGGGTCACATGACCCGCTGATGGCTGCACCAGGGTCACAGTCACATGGTGTGCATCCATCCAGGTTAGCCTGATCTAGGTTGAATGTTCCTGGCTGTCAGTGTGAGAGATAGAGAGTTTATTACACACCTATACTCGGGGCCTTTGAGGGCCTGGTAACAACATGGCTTCCAATCAAAGTTCATGCAAGCTAATTTGTTAATTAGCACAATAAGCCGACATCATGCCAGCAAGTTTTATATGAATACACAAGTCTACCTTTGAACGGGACTCTCTTAATACAAGGATTGTCTTTTATCCTCTACAGCTATTTGGTCAGTCTTTTGAATACTGGTCACATTTAAGTGGTATTATTTTCATGAACACACATGTACTTCATATTTTGTGTTTAATCACCATCACATTGTTAGCAATTGTGCCTGCTTTCAATTATGTTTTATACAATTTAAGCAAGTATATTCATTACAATTTGGAAATACCAACCCGAATTCCATCAGCACTGCATTTAGAAATCAAATCTGACAGGGCAACATTTAAATTAAAGAATTCTCACCAAACACTCAATTTGATCTACTGATGGAAGTTTCAATACAGAAGTACATGCAAGTAAGGAATGTTCCCTTGACTTATAGAGTTATCTTCCCAGTCAAACAATGTGTAGCACATCTGAATACAAAGTTCCCCCCACCTTTCTCTCGCACAAAACTGTAGTGTACACCTCTCTTAGAATAAATTAATTCAACCTACATGTACATCTTTGAGACCCGTCACATATCTCACTGGTAGTTAAAGGGATGGTATGGTTCTGTTTGAGATGGGGCTTCAGGTTTTTAACTTTTTGTGAGATATATGAGAAACCTCTTCTAAAATATGAAAGAGCTTACAATTCTAAGAGCAATTCAAAGTTTATTAAATGAAAATTGGTTTTGGAATGGCTGAGATATCCAAAAAACAAAGAAATTATAATAAAAAGTGGAACCCAACTTTTAATAGGGCCACTTTGTTTTGCTTTGTTTTTGGATTTATCAGCCATTTCAAAACCAATTTTCATGAAATAAACTTTGAATCACTTAAAATTGTATGCTCTTTCATATTTCATAGGAGGTTTCTCATATCTCTCAAAATGTTAAGATTTGAATTTCCCATCTCTACCAAACCTATACCATCTCTTTCATCTCAGGAGCATGACAAAGAAAAAAAACATAAAAGGATCTCTGGCAGTGGCGGATCTACGGGGGGGGTTTAGGGGGTTTAAACCCCCCCCCCTTGGGCTGCCAAAAATAAATGAATAAACAAAGAAAATAAAATAAATATGTATATATATGAATAAAAGGGAAAAAATATAGCTACAAACGGCAGCTTTTGGACTGTAAAATGTCAAAATTTTCAAGCTCGCTCGCTTCGCTCGCTCGCATCCAGCAGTTGAGCCCGGTGCGCCTCCCCCTTAATTTCTAAAGCGAAAAACATAGCTACGACGGCAGTTGTTGGACTCTAGAATGTCAAAATTTTCAAGCTCGCTCGCATTGAATCGTTATGCCATTCTCCTAATGTTGCTGACAGTAATTGCCAGTAGTTGCGCCCGATGCCCCCACCCCTTAATTTCCAAAGCGAAAGATAAATATAGCTACAAACGGGAGTTTTTGGACTGTAACATGTCAAAATTTTCAAGCTCGCTCGCTTCGCTCGCTCGCATTGAATCGTTATGCCACTCTCCTAACGTTACTGCCAGTAATTGCCAGCAGTTGCGCCCGATGCCCCCCCCCTAATTTCCAAAGCGAAAGATATAGCTACAAACGGGAGTTTTTGGACTGTAAAATGTCAAAATTCTCAAGCTCGCTCGCTTTGCTCGCTCGCATTGAATCGTTATGCCATTCTCCTAATGTTGCTGCCAGTAATTGCCAGCAGTTGCGCCCGATGCGCCGCCCCATTAATTTCCAAAGTGAAAGATATACTGTAGCTACAAACCCCTTTTTGGGACTGTAGAATGTCAAAATTTTCAAGCTTGCTCGCTTCGCTCGCTCGCATTGAATCGTTATGCCATTCTCCTAATGTTGCTGCCAATAATTGCCAGCAGTTGCGCCCGATGCGCTCCCATTTATTTCCAAAACGAAATATATAGCTACAAAACTCCAGTTTTGGAACTGCAGAATATCAAAATTTTCAAGCTCGCTCGCTTCGCTCGCTCGCATTTTATTGTTATGCCATTCACCTTATGTTGCTGACAGTATATAATTTGTCGATCGTTTCACACCGTCATTCCATAATCCATGTAAGGAAAACTTACAATGTTCCTCAATGACTGCGTTGTTGAATGTATCACATTCCGTAATGTATTGTAGTCCCATTATTGCTCACGCACACACGCACAAGCATACAGACCGTCAAAATTACTTTATTTACTTTGGTTCCCCCCATGTTTCAACCCACCGTACGCCACTTTACATATATATATATATATATGATGTGTGTGCGTGTGCGTGTGTGTGTGTGTATGTGTATATTGTGTAACATATGCATGGTCTAATCTTGAGCCCCCTCCAATGTTTGCCCCCCCCCCCCCCCAATCCAAAACTGCTTCCGGCGCGCCTGTTTTAAACTGTTATTTGATCTTATTCTAATAAGACGTAATATCATGGACTGCTTTTTATGTTCTCCATTACGTTAGTAGATGCCAGGAAAACATCACTTACGGGGTTCAAATAGCTAAAAAAAAAAAAAAATTGGCGCGACGCCACGCGGCTCCACGCGGCTCACAGACATCGCCTTGTGGACGATGCTCTGCATCGCCATTGGGACATCACAAACCCAGGGACCGCGGAGCCAGGGTCGGCAAAAAAGAAAAAAAATAGAGCATGTAAGTATGCTTAAAATCGCAAGCTGGCAACCCTAAAAATGAAAAATCTCCCTACTGTGGGAGGGGGGATACCCCCCTCCCACACCCTCCCCCCCTCGCTCGCTTCGCTCGCTCGGGCTTGGTCGCTACGCTCCCTCGCAATACCCAGCTCAGCCCCTCAAACCCCTCCCTTGGAAAAAAGCTAGATCCGCCCCTGTCTGGATACCAGACTACCTCACTGGGATTGCTTTGGCTCACCTGACACTGGTCACACCTGACTCCCATGACGTTTTCTTTACAGATGCACTCCCCTGTCTCCTTGTCACAGAGGTTGACGCTTCCTTCAGTACCAACTGGGTCACAGTCACATTCTAGGAGGAACAAAGAGTGCATTCATTATGTACTGGTATGCAAATTTTAGCAGGCAAGGTAGCGCATACCACATTAGCGATCTTGCATGCCAACTCTGCAGCTGTACAGTGGCGTCTCTGAAATACAGAAGACAATGATTTTCTTGTTATAAATGCACTGAATCATTAATTACAGAGTAATTGAAACAGTTGCAACAGAGGTGCTCATTGATACTAGGTTTGTGTGCGTGATTTGCACAGGTCTATACAAGCAATGGTCGAAGAAGGAGCCCGGCTTAAACAAGAGAAAAACGTGTTCCCTCACTCTTCACTCAGGCTAAACCATTACACATGTTGAATCAATTTGTATCAGTTTAATTTCTTTTGTCCTTTTGTGTAAATGCACATACTCAGTATAAAGGCTCAAGTAATGTGCTTCTGTTGTCTGTTATTTCTTTATTGAACATTGTTTCATTTTCTTTTGATGAAGTCCTTAAAAGATAATACAGAACAAACTATGTGGTTTAGTATATGATATCCATACTATCAAATGAAATTCAAACAAATAATAAATGACGAAAAATAAGGATGTGTACAATATGTGCATGAATGTGGTATGTGCATGCAGTTACCTTGGCAACCATCTCCATTGGATTCCTGGAGATTGTAGAATGTGTCCTTGCATTCATCACATGACCTCCCCTGGACATTGGCCTTGCATTCACACTGACCGTTGGTCTCATTGCAGACAGTACTTGGGATGGTCCCTTCCAATGTACAATTGCATGCTGGGCACAAATATGAACCAAACAATCAAAATTTATTATTTGTCACTGGTATTTCGTGTGAGGTAAATTTGACAGCAACTACAAGAACAATGAGCGACAAAAACATAAAATCTAAATTAAGCTATTAAATTTGTTTACATTTTGACAGATCACAAACAAGTTATGCAAAACTCAAAATGTATATTCATGGCATTTCAAGTTACATGGATATGTACAATCATACAGGTGCTCATTTTTTTTTTCATGCAAACTCATCCTGGTGTTAAAGGAAATAAAAGCATGGTGAGCTTACCCAAAGCAATTTAAAATGTAAATGTGAAGTTAAATTTCAAGACGAAAAGCATGATGAGAAAAATTTTAAAATAACAACATATCATTTATAAAACTAGGAATAATTTGCAGCTGCAACAAAAAACTTTTCCTTTTTTCAATTCATGTTCAATCGTACAGGTAGCTCCACTTTGAATGATGGTGAGTTGCATTCTAGCTATAATGTAAACTTGAATCAAAATTTGCAAAAAGTTTTCCATTCACTCCAACCTCACTAGTTGTACAGCACAAAAGATAGCATTTAAATATCAAAGTTATCAATTCTAGTGCAATACAGTCACATCATTTTCAATGTTAGATACAGAAAAAAGAGTGAACTACCATGAAAGTCCACAAACTTGTCAAAGTCCCTTCATACATTCTTTGCCAAATAACACAAAAAAACAAACACATAAGACATCAGGAACAAGTCATGCTGTTACTTACACCAGCAGTATTGTGTACATGGGTATGGAGACTCTGAATCTGTTTTCAAAAGAGGTAATGGTTAAAGAGGCAAGCTGGTTAGGGTTAGACATGGTTTAGATGTTAAGAATGAGTGTTGGATACCAAATATAAACATCTCCAGAAACCAAAAGAGTGTGCACATTCTCCACAATAAAATTATAAACTATTACAGCAATTCCATGACTTCATCTACGATGTGATAAGTATAGATCATACTGGAAATATCCATGTCAAAGTGTCTGGTTAAAATGTCTTCATTCTTGGTAAAGGAGATTGTGAAACTAATCTGAAATACCGACAGATAAGCTTCCTTGGACTTATCAAAAATAAAAAGAGGGTGTAAAAATATCCTGTTTACTGAATTCACTCAGCTCCTAATCATTGAAAGAAGTGTTTTTTACTTGTTCAGTGTTTGAAGAGTTTTATTTCACACAGAAGAATCAATAAGAGTTTATTGCTGTTCAATTGAAATAAGTTTACAAGTCACGTGGCTGTTAGAGTTAGTTACAAAGTGAACTGGTAGTTACACACATCTAAATATCATATAGCAGAAAGCATATATTGCACACAAATTCAATATACAAAGTTTTAATTTTTGCATATATATTCTTCAACAGAATTGAAATGCATAATGAAAAAGTACATAAAAGGTTGTGGATTAGAGCTATAAATATAACAGCATTAGGGACTTTTTATTTAACCATCTTTTCAGTCTTTATATGTGAAACATCACTCCAAGTGGAAATTGAATCTCATGATAAAGTAAAATCAAACCAGCAGACTGATAGAAGCTGATTAAAGCTGCACAATAACAGACAGAGTTCTGAAGTTTCTCATGCTTTCTCCAAATAGTAAACTTGGTCAAAATCTCAATGAAACTCTCATTAAATTTGTAGATAATCTGATCTGAGTCTTATCACCCTTTTATTGTTCTAATGATTTGTACACTTCAGAAGTCAAGATAACAAAAATCATATTTTCAGTCCAAGAGAAAGCAATGACAACCCCCTCTCCCTTTCAGCTTAAAGTTCACCAACTTTTAATGTATAAATGCAATCAATAACATTTGTTCTTATCCATTTTATGTCATAAATGTATTGTGTGGAATGATTTCTGTGAAGACCAACAGAGTTTTGAAAGGCCACGATATTATATCCTCATCATTAATGTCCTGATGATTCATGATAATGTACATAGGAAACTTTAACTTTCCCAAAAGCATTCGACATGTTACAATCTATGTCTGATGCTTCAATGGAATTTGAACATTTTGCTTGTCACATTTTACTCTATTCACTCAACTCAACATGGAGCGGTTTTGCAATTTACACATGCACTGGTTAATTAACATTTTTTGTCACTCAATATATAAAATTCATCAGACACTACAATTAGTAAATGGACACAGCAAACCATGGGGTGGGGTACAGGGCATACCAATACAGGTGTCATTGAGGGTGGGGTCTGTGTAGGGATTCCTGTAGTAGTCTTCCAAGCAGACTTCACACTTGTCACCAGAAGTGTTCTCTGTGCAGTTCTGACAGACTCCGTAACCTTTGACCTCATCATAAACGCAGCTCTCTGCTCGACCACTGCAACCACAATCTGTAATGAAAGGGATTGTACTTTCTTAACAGTTACAAAGAAGAGCATAAATTCAATCTCTAAGATATTTTCATGAAATAAGGAACACCTTTTGCCAGATACTTTGTCTCTTTTATCTGAATGAAAAGTAAAACCAAGCTTTCGATTAAGAATAGTATGTCTTAGATAAGTAATACATGTGTGCGCAAACACATCTAGTACCTACTTCACTTGAATTTTTACTTCTGAACTTTGCTGATATATTCCGTAAATTTAGTTGTGTAAGGTGCCCTCTTTTAATCTACCGTTGAAAAAGTTTGATGACAGAGCTAAATTCTGGGGTTCTGAGTTACTGCATTTATGAAACAGCCAGAGACAGAAGCACACACCAAAAAAAAAAAAAAAGAATGGATGAATGAAAGGAATTACGGACGGGGAACTTGGATAGGATTTCCAAGACCCATCCAAGCCAGGGCTTGAAGAGGGCTTGAAGAAATACCAGTATTAAAACAATTCATGATAGAAAAAAAAAGCATTGATGTCACATTGTCATCATTATTGTTATTATTTTTGTTTGTTCTTTTTTTTCCCTTTAAGGAAGGAGATGTAGATGTTATTTAGCACAACCATACCTTGACATATATTTGCATCAGTTCCAAGCGCTGGCTGCCATAGTCTGTTGTTGTACAGTGGCTGGCACATATCACAGTGGGTTCCCATGGTGTTGTGTTGACATACACACTCTGCCTGATTCTATCACACATAAAAAAGATTTCATGGGTGCAGAATAAAGTTCATTCAATAATGCATGATGAGGTAAACACATTTTGTACTTTTTCCAAGAAATTACACTTATTTTAACAGCAAAAACTTGAAGTTTGCATATAACTCACAGACACATATCATGCATACCTTTTTCAATATTTTTACCACTATGAATGTCAGATGTTGTGTTGAAAACAAAATGTCATTTAATCAAAAAAAAAGGTTAGCAGTTATGGCAGTGTAATGTGGTACCTTAATCTTACCATATGAAAGCTGCAAATTTACTTTTCAGGATTGGTAAAAAACTACCAGTGCCTACAGCGTCCATGTGGAGTGATACATTTCAGCATTTGATTTTTCTTAGATCATCGAAAGAATATAAATGATGTGAATTCCTTAACCCTAAAAGGGCCGGGGGGGGGGGGGGGGGGGGGGGGGGCGGTTTTGCGCTAGAAGTCTGTAACACGAGAAGGCCTTGTCGCGAGGCTTCTTGACTTTGTTTGTTCAAGTCTCGTGCAACTTTTGAGACCAAATTTGCAACGTCCGCGCATACTCTTGCGAAGCCACGCCCATTTTTGTAACAGAATGTCGCCCCAAAACGAGCACAATTTTGTGATTTTGTGTACATTTCCTATGGAAAACAGTGCTCTGTCATGAAAGTCATAAAAACCTGATTATTTTTACAATTAATCACTTTCATTGATTAATTTTGTGCTAATTATGGTAGAAAAGTGGTCAGTGACAATTTCCAATGAAAAAACAAAGAAAAAACAAAAGTTGAAAAACAAAGAAATAAATAAGAAATTCTGAAAACAATAAAATACATAAGAATTGAAAAGAGTTTTTGAAGTTTTTGTGATGTACAATTGTTGAATATGCTAAAACAGATTACATATCAAAAATTAGACTCTCAATGCTTTTAATTAGGCTAAAATATGATCTTGAGCTTAATTTGCATAATTAATTGATTAAAATTGGAAATTGATTGTTTCAAAGAATCTTATGACACAGTCTTATATATTATGACGTGGGTCTTACACATGCAAAATTTCATCATGATCGCACCACCGATGGCCGAGATCTCGGGGGGTGAGTGGGGGAATCCAACCCCCCCCCCCTCCCGGTCTGAGTATAGCCAAAAAAGCCCGCCCCGTTTAGGGTTAATCTACTTCAGATTTTTAGGATACAGTACGTACATTGTAGCTCCAAGTCAATAACCATAATTAACCTTCATTCAAAATTGCTAACCTTACAGTTAGGTAATATCAAACCAAATCAAGTTCACTGCATCAATTCATATCAAATATCTTTCTACATACTGTATTATCCAGGTATTGTAGCAATCAATTTTGTCACTTTTGCATTATATATGACATTTTAAAAATCAAATGAAATTTGATCCAGGATGACATACCATGCCCATACATGCAGCAGCATGACCATAGCACAGGCATTGGCCCTGCACATTCCAGTCTGCCACAGCGAAATAGCTGCGGAGTTCCTCGGCCCGCCCTGGCTGCAGTAGTCCGATACGAAGTCCAGTGAAAGCAAAGTAGCGCTGGTAGTCATACTCAAAATAGGATTCCCCAAGCTCTTGCACTGGGTTGTAAATAGCCTGAAATTAGAAAATAGAAAATCACTTTTGAGAAACAAAGTTGCAAGTTGATGATTTCAAACATCAAATAAAAGTTGTTTTGTAACTCAAAACAAAGTTTAAAAACATACAAATGATACCAAAAGAAGAACTTTCAAAAATGGAACATAATAACTGATTTGATAACCAAGCACCACCAACCCCCCCCCCCCCCCCCATCAAATTGCTAGTTGCCTGGCCATTGCCATGGTTACTGTGATATGTACAGGTTGCACTCATTGCATACATCGACAGCTGTTGCAGCTAGTACATTCCTTAACAGACAAGGAAAACACCCACTGTTTGGCTAAAGCTGGCTTTGCAAACAATCTGTGATTAGTCTGTGGTCACTCACAATGCCATTAAAGAGAGCTAGAGGGAACCAGCCACATGTTCCTGTACTTCATTGATTATTCCTGGTTTGCAGTGCAAAGGGTCACAAAAACAGGCTGATTCAAGACAGGAAGACAACATGCTGATTGCACATTTTCCAGATCACAGGGACACTGTCCTTAGCTGTTAACTCTGAGCCAAATTCCATAAAATCCCCAATAAAGATCAAACAATTGTTTTTGCTCAATTACTCTTAACATGATACTTCCAAAACAATAAATTAAATAACAAGCAAACCAAATAATATTTTTACTGATTGATAGTTCAATGAAACTCAGAATAGTTATACACTCAGCTACACCTTGTATCATATAAAGCACTTGATCTGAATCTGATCTGTAAAGAGCCTCCCATGGGCCAATGGGGTGCTACAGTTGTACACTCGCAGCAATGGGATGATGAAAAAAAAAAACTGACTGTGAAATACATAATGTGTGGTGACTTTTTCTCTTTCACAGAAGGTGCAGATTCTATTTAAAAACTCTTAAAGTTTGATGTACATGTTTTCTCCTCAGCTGTAAGCCATATAGGTGCATGCAGTACAACTCATTTTCCAGTTTTATGGGTATCACTTGAAATTCCATTCTTGACTGTGTAAGGCAACTGGTGGCTCACCATCACAATGCATGCACTCATGATTAACAAATTAAGAGTTGGAAATCATACTGACCTGCTGAATATCGCCATCTACTTCAGTCTGACTGTGACCGAACACATATTCCTCACGGCAGTCGGCATTAAAATCAAACGTATCCGAGACAGGCACACCTGGAAAATACACAGCACAACTGGTGGCAAAATAACGCAGCGGAGTCCATGTGAGTCCATTGTCCAGTGTCTTCTCAATCACCATACTCGTTGGTCGGTAGTTTCTGAAAGAGAGAACTGTCTCTTGGAAGAGAAATTCATCTCCAAGGTCAAGGGTCAGGTAGACATCGCGAGCATTGTTCTCCGACTGCCACCACGTCCCCAGCTGTGGCGACACGAAGACCTGATTGAAGATCTCAAAGGTTGTCACGTCATGAAGGGCACTGGGTGGATGGGCATTGGCAGGATCGGAGGCATTGCATGTTTCCAGAGAGAACACATCCCCTGAGGCGGTGGAGATGCGGAGTTCAAACTGAGATGGCGGGTCACCACACGTCGAGTTTATAGCCACTGACCGGCTTGGACTGTCCACTATTAGGTCAACGAACTGAGGGTAGCATGCTCTGCTATTGGTACATGTTTGGGCAGATGTCAGTGCAGTTATGACCATAACACAGAGAATACCTCTGGCAAAATGATTCCCTGCCATATTTGCCAAAGTTCTGAATGATGGCAATTTGTCAATTTTCCACGTAGTACTCATATTAGTTCGTGATTATTTCCAACACACTGCACTGGCTCCACTTTATTAAAGATATGATCCTCCTGTAAAACAAAAAGTTTTCATTTTGTACTTCTTGCATGAAAAAAGCCATCATGATACATCGCAGACAGGGCTGTGTATAGTTCAACTCATCATAGTATGAAGGGTTTAGGCAGTGGCGGATCCAGGGGGCACCCCCCCCCCCCTTTATTTTTTTGCCAAAACAGTGGCTAAGAAATAATTTACGTTTTAAGGGAAAAAATGGGGAGCATGTAGGGGTAATGACTGATGATGGATTACACCTATCAGAAATCAATTTTTTACATATTTATATAAAGTTTATGTATGAATACTATGTAATAATTTACACAAATTTATCACACGGCACACATTCATTTCAGTAAATTAAAGAGAAAATTTTCTATGCCACTATGTAAAATGTAAACCCACTGGTCAGCGAGTCAAGCTGTTTGACATGCAGGGTATCACCAATTAACATATCTCAAGACCTCTGACACAGGATCCCTACAAATTGGATGTAGACAGGTCTGACAGTCAAGAGTCATACTATTTTGAACATTTGAAATCAACAATAGGCATTCTATTCCTAGAATGACAGAGTGTTGACAGGTTAAAGCAATGGTGTAGTTTTGCTTTAGATGGGGATTCAACTTTTTTTTTTTACATTTTGCACAATATTTAGAAACCATTTTATGAAATATGTTGGAAAGCATACAATTCTATGACTCAATATAAGGAATTCAAAGTTTGTTTAATGAAAATTGGTTTTGAAATGGCAGAGAAAAACAGAATAAAACTTAAAGCAATCCTAATAGAGTGTCCCATCTTAGGACCGTTTTGTTTTATGCCTTTATACATATCATCCATTTCAAAACCAATTTTCATGAAATAAAACTTTCACTTTGAATTCTTCTTGCAGCAGAACTGTTAATGTTAGTGTATACTCTTTCATATTTCATATGAGGTTTCTCAATATCTCTATTCCATTCCTAGAGTGACAGAGTGTTGACAGGTTAAAGCAATGGTGTAGTTTTGATTAAGATGGGGATTCAACTTTTTTTTTTTACATTTTGCACAATATTTAGAAACCATTTTATGAAATATGTTGGAAAGCATACAATTCTATGACTCAATATAAGGAATTCAAAGTTTGTTTATTGAAAATTGGTTTTGAAATGGTGGAGAAAACAGAATAAAACTTAAAGCAATCCTAATAAATTGAGTGTCCCATCTTACGACCGTTTTGTTTTATGCCTTTATACATATCATCCATTTCAAAACCAATTTTCATGAAATAAAACTTTCACTTTGAATTCTTCTTGCAGCAGAACTGTTTAATAACATTAGTTTTTATACTCTTTCATATTTCATATGAGGTTTCTCAATATCTCTATTCTATTCCTAGAGTGACAGAGTGTTGACAGGTTAAAGAAATGGTGTAGTTTTGATTAAGATGGGGATTCAACTTTTTTTTTACATTTTGCACAATATTTAGAAACCATATTTTTATGAAATATGTTGGAAAGCATATAATTCTATGACTCAATATAAGGAATTCAAAGTTTGTTTATTGAAAATTGGTTTTGAAATGGCGGAGAAAAACAGAATAAAACTTAAAGCAATCCTAATAAATGGTGTGTCCCATCTTACGACCGTTTTGTTTTATGCCTTTATACATATCATCCATTTCAAAACCAATTTTCATGAAATAAAACTTTCACTTTGAATTCATCTTGCAGCAGAACTGTTAACGTTAGTGTATACTCTTTCATATTTCATATGAGGTTTCTCGATATCTCACAAAAATTGGAAACCTGAAACCCTATCTCAAACCAAAACAATACCATCCCTTTATCTTAACCCATTCCAAGCACAGTGCTGCCATATTATCAATACTGAAACTAACTCATAAGTCATACTTATAAGTTATAGTCATGAGCTACCATACTCCATCCAGCCAGAGAAAAGAAGAGAGAGAGGAGACTTACCCTGAACTTATCAGTTATAGGCCCTATTTAGGTTTTATTTTTGAAACAAATTGGTTAATCTAAACCCAAGAACTACTTCGAGATTGCCAAAGTTGTTGACAATGATAGAAAAAGAGGACATTCCAAGAAGCCAGCCAAAACAATACTCTTTGAGAGTGATGTACTTATCGGAAGAAGAAGCCACCCACGGCCGCCGCCACCGGCCACCTGACAACCAAAGTCCGCGTCCGCAGCTGAGAGTTGTTGATAATTGTACCCGAAGCAGAGCTAACAAAATGAACCTACAATGAATCTTAATATGCACAAATGTACACCTCAATGTGTGCATCAATGTACACCTCAATTAAAACATGAAGAGAACTACGGAACAACTTTAAGCAGTTAAGAGAAAGCAGGATTAAACATGATGTGAAGATTGTCAATAATATTACGGTCCGAGTCACGCACGTACAATACAACAACAGCGCAGTGACAGCAGACCGGCCGGGAACTCCGGGGAGAACACCACACGCTATCCCGCATCCCAACGAACAAACATTCAAGGCAATGTCATAATCATCATTCTCTTCTCCAGTACAAAACTGAGTAATCTTACACTCATTATCATTCTGTAGAGTATCAAAGTGTTAAATCTCAACATTAACTTACATTGTAATGGCGCTACATGTCCAACAGCAATGAAAATGTGAAAAACAAGGATGATTTCGTAGTCGACATGGCCTGGAACGTTTACATCCTTGCGATGAGATGCTGTAATTATTACAAATATCTATCAAGCATCCGCCCATATTGAACGGTGGAGGCGTGATAACTTTGGGAGAATATCAGTGTAGCCCGTGTGAAAAATGTGGATGTTGTGCTTGAGGAGATCCGAAACTATGCTAAACTGTCATACTTCATCATATCAAGGTATATCAAGGAATCAAGCAAAAAGTATTGATAAACTAACAAGTTTTCCGGCAAAAGGGCTGACAAGCAAAACAAACCAAATATGTGTGCAAAGTATGCTAGATATTGCAGCTAAATTATGTCTAGATGCCGTTCAAACGTCATAATGTAAATTATGCCAAAAAGCATTTATGCCAAATCTGGCAACGTTAGAGAATGTACTGTGGTACAATGTACAAGAATATTCTATAAGGCACATAAGATAATTCATCTTAAGAAATTTTAAATTACCAATTTCATAAATATCATGTTAAACAGTTGTGTCGTATTCTCTCTCTTTTTTGTCTTTTTTTTATAACAGGTATGACGGCACAATTGATAGACTTCCACGATCATGTTTATATCACTGAGTGAGTAACACACTCAAAACACATTTTGGCCTTATTTTATTATTTTATGTAATATGTTTATTATTCAATCCATCCCTATATTTGATATTTGTTATAAGGCCTAGTATATAAGGTAGAATTATATATAGATACATGCTACATGGCCATATAAATTATATTTTATAATAATTATAGGTAGAGAGGGTCAGAGGGAGAAGGAGAGAGAGACAGGTGATAGATAATTTATGGGAGATCGTGAAAATTCATGAAATTATGAAATTCATTCGTTCCAATATAGACAGATGGACACTAGGCTAGATGTCAGTTATGAATCTTTTACATACTTAGTTCTTTGTAAACACTGACACACACACGTACAAACTGCTTGCATGTGTGTGTTGGCCAGTGTTTTCAGTAAATGAGAAACATGAACACACACGAAATAGATATGCCAATGCAATGTATTCAAAGTACAACCATCTACATGTACGTACTTATAAACTACTAGAATCACTATGTCTAGGCTATAATAGCTGAACTTATTTTTCCCAAATTTAATGGCTTCCAAAATCTACATTTATCTTTACAAGGAACGATGTAAACGATTTAAAACTTTTAATCGAGCTGTCAAATTTGGAATCTTTCTGTCCATTAACGCCATCGCGTTAATTAACATCTGTATTCTTGCCAATATAGTTCAAACATCAGATGTAGAGATTTTTTTTTACTTCTACCTCAGTTTGAAAAGAGAAATCATGATTTGTTACAAAGAAAATACTTGCAAATCTTTTAATATAGACATTGGAATGAGACTAGGAGATAATATTACACAATGTGATGTGCAAAGAGCTGAAACGCATCATAATAAATACCAGTCAAATAGTAACCTTATATCTAGTTAATGTTCATTTTGAAACAAGTAATTATTGTGATCGATGTTTGTTGTGCTGTTTTGTCGATCACCAGGGTCCCGTTTTATCAAAAGATAAAATTGATTGTAAACTCCCTTACCACACAGACTGCCATTAGACTTTTGACAGAAATCACCTGTTGAATTGTTTAACTCTTCATAAAACAAAAAATAAAGGTAATCGATCTACTCCTGTAAACTACCGCCCCATTTCGCCGACATGTATTTGCTGTAAACTAATGGAGCACGTTTTAGCCAGCAAAATTATGAAGCACGGGGACGAAAATAACATCATTTTTGCATTTCTAAAACGCAATCTTCGCATAAAATCTGATGTTAAAGCCACAGCTTACAAAACGTTGGTTCGACCAATTGTTGAGTATGCTTCCACAGTTTGGGACCCATCTACCAAGAACCTAATCCACCAAGTGGAAATGGTCCAGAGAAGAGCTGCGCGATTCACTTTAAATCGCTACCATAACACCTCGAGTGTCACCAAAATGCTACAAGAACTTAATTGGACCACTCTGGAACAGCGCAGAGAAAATGACAGGCTAATTATGATGTACAAAATACACAATAATCTCACTCCTCTTTCAGCACAGGACTATATCATCAAACAGGCTACTCAGTTAACGAGAGCCTCGCAACCACACTCCTACCAGGTACCTATTCGAGAACTGAATCGCATCGCCATTCGTTCTTCCCAAGAACTGTATAAGGGCTTTTTACACTTGTAAATTTTTGCTTAGCCCCGGACTATCGGTGGGGCTAAGGGGGGGCCTTAGCCCCACCGTTGGTACGGGACTATCCTTAGCCCACTTTCTGTTTACACTCGTTTTTGCCAAAGTGGGCTAGCCCCACCGATAGTACGGTACTATCTGGCCCTGCAAAATAGCAGGGGTTAGCACCGCAATTGCGGTGCTAGCACCGCAATTGCGGTGCCAAGCAAGTGAGTGTAAACAGAACGAAAAAATAATCCCGGGCTAAGCGACAGAGACGAAGTCCGACCCTCACTGACCAATCAGAAACGAGGCAATCAAGTGCTGCCGGTGCGTGCGTGTACGTGTACAGTACACAGCGTAATTATGAATATTCATGTGGTTTGGAAAGTCCGGGGCTAAGACATACGAGTGTAAAAAGGTCAGTTTTCTCCTTAGCCCCGGACAAGAGATAGTACGGGACTAATTGGCGAGTGTAAAAAGCTGAAAAAATTGGTACGGGACTAACGATAGTCCTGGGTCAGAGAAAGTCCGGGGTTAAGAAACACAAGTGTAAAAAGCCCTTTTAAAGGAACTGGAATTCCCTGTCGTCAGAAATTGTTTCAGCGCCATCTGTGGGATCATTTCGAAACCGTCTAACGGTTGATCACAGTGGCTAGTATTTTCGTCAAATTTTCTATGTGCTTGTAAATATCTGTAAATAAATTATAATGTAAATAGCACCAGTCTGCAAGAATCTTCAGTCTATTGAAGGAGGCAGACTTAATCAGAAGAAGAAGAAGAAGAAACAGGGCCCTGATCAGTAAAGACCCAGCCCACCACAAGCGACAGACGCTTCAAAGTGCAATATTCTCCCAACTTCCAATATGCATGCATAATAGGTTCCAACTTCTCAATTAGAAAACTGACCAATGACAGAGCTGAAATCGTGAACGCGGTCACGCTTGCTCAATTCTAGCATCTTATCAAATTCGACAGAAATTAAATTGCATAAACGTGAGTATAACCATCCGGCACATCTCTGCAACTGAGCTGGTGAGTTTCTCGTGGATTATTGCCTCTGTAGCTTCAGTTGTGTTATATTCGATGACATATATTCACGCAAATCATAAGAATTTATGCCAATTGTACTGTTGGGATTTTATGTTCGGGTCAAGAGGGCAGCGTCCGTTGCATAGAAGCGAGACGCTATCGCGTTGGCAATGCGGAAATGCGAGATCGGCGTACCGTGTAGTGCTGCAGTGACTCATCGGAACCAGCTCACACAGCTAGCGGGCGGCCAGCAGCAGCCGCTGTTCTCCTACCACCATGCTGTATGACTGCACAGGCCGGCCGGCCAACAAGGCCGCCGCTGTACCTGGCCGCCGCTGTACCTTGCAAACTCCGATGATTGCTGCATGCTGATAGATTTATAGAAGTAACTGAAAAGCAAAAAAAAAAAAAACACAGGCTCCAAGTCCTTTTTTTTTTCGATGCCGGAATATTGTAATTAGCTTGTGAGAAGTATAGAATCAACAAAATTTGGTGGAATTGCTGTGTGTCAATTTTAATAGTTCAGCTTCAGTTCAGGATTCAGGTGTGATTGTGAAAACTCTGCAAACTCCTCGTATTTTATTTTAAGTTAAACAGTTTAGTCAGGAGTACAGTTAATTCTGAGTTTACTGACGGAACCGGAACAGAAATAGAAACATTAGTCATAAAGTTAGAAGTTCTCTTGCGCGTCTGTCAGTTTCACTTTTAGTAGGGTCTAGAAATATTGAATCTAGACGTTGGACAGTTGGTAGTTTTCTAGCCTGTAACGCTACAAGTTCGTAAGAAATTCATTGAGCTCCAATCACAATCACAACACTCAACACTGACAACAGAGTCTACAGTACAAAGTGATAATTAATACCGATAACGTTTCTTATTTTGATGTTCATGCACAAATATGAAGGGCGCTGGGAACATAATAAGATTCCAGGGGTGTTTTCTGAAAATCTTCCTTAAGTTTCTCCGTAAGTTTCTTCGTAAGTCAGACACTTAGGAAGTCCCTAAGGGCGGACGTCCACTTGGGCGCGGACAAGCCCCGGAAGGGTTGCGGAAGCAAATTTTGTTATTTCGGCATCCTGTCCGCGACAGACGCGGAATAACTTTGTGAATCGGCTTGTCCTGGGACATTCCTAGGACTGTCCGCGGACTGTCCGCGGACTGTCCGCGGACTGACTGCGGACAAACCTAGGAATCACTCCGGAAGAGCGCGAAATACCTCGGAATATGCTAATCGTAGCCGGGCAGCGCGGAAACATCTAGGATTACACCAGGAATGAACGCGGACAATCAGGATGCCTTCCGGACAACACAAGTTAGGCATGCGGACAAACTGCGGACAATACCAGGAAAATGGAAAGGTATAAATTTGGCGCTGACTTTGACTTTTCCTCATTTGACTGCTAGCCGTCATTGATGCTTCTTGTTCAATGTTGTGCTTCCGCAGTAGCGGCTGATATTATATTAATATGATTGGTCAATATTATTTGATAATAGAATGTGACCACCAATAGTCGAAGAATAGGATTGTCTGCATGTCGACTGACGACTCTTTTTTTTTTTTATTTGTCTCATCTGGGAGAACAATTATTTTCTCTGCCTGCAGTCACATGGATATTCGCAAACTTTTTGAACCATATATATATATATATATATATACATATAATATACATAAAAACATATACATATTCACCAACGGTTTATTTCTTCACAAGAAATAAACCGTTGGTGAATACAGCATGAACTTTGTTGCAGTTTTGTTACTTATATATGGGTCATTCCATGGGGTTGGGTCTTCTCTAGATTTTCATGTTGTGTAGGGAATAAAAGTCATATTCTGAAAAATTTATCAAATAATTGTCCGTGGTTTGCAGTTATTCTTGGAGAGAAATGTGTGAAGAATTAATTGATGAAAAAAAAAACAAGCCTGTGTACAAATGTATTTTGTCTATGACTGTTACACTAATGATGTCCCCTGGTTTTTTGTGGTTTATGTTGTGACATAAATATATGCCATTTTCATGGCAATGTAAAACAGGAATATACAACCTCTCAGCATTATGCCTATCATAATTAAGAGAGGCAAGGTGACTTCTACAAAGACTATAAGGCACATAAACATTTGTAACAAAATAAGAACACCAGAGCATCTTCAAGCAACCTCATACCTATGTTACAAACGATGTCCATGGCAATTTTTGTTGTAACATAGGTATAGCATGGTTTTACATACACTTCCAATCATAATATGATGAGAAACTTTATTTCTATATTGAGATTTATATTTCAGGTGTATTCTTATCCAAAAATTAGCATCAAAATCCTCCAAATAAACGAGAAAATACTGAACATATCACTGTACTTCAGTGCGATGTCCGGCCTCTTCGTGTAACGTAGGTAAAGAAAGACGCGTCTCGCGATAAAAAGAAGAGCTACTAACTTCAGCAATCGTATTCATGTCACTGGCAGTCCTCCCTCAATGGCAGAAAAACTACTCACAGCCAATATACACCTACCTGGACAGCGCAAGATCTGTTTTTCTGCCGTTGTCCATGTAACGTAGGTACAGGAGTTTTAATGTTTCTGATGTCAATTGGTAAGCTTTCACGCTATTTTATGAAAATAATAACATTTGTCATATTCTGTAACTCTATTAGAGGGAAAAAATGACATCTAAACCTCTGAACTGGCCAAAAATACTGTGGACGATGATACTGTAGTCCCACATACTGAGATATTTGTTACAGGTTCATGTTCATAATTTTGATTGCCAAATTTTCCGTCCATGCCGGTCTCTGCAAAAGGAGCAGATATTCCTCTCTTAGAAAACCATACAAAAGTATATCAGTGTATCTTCACTGCAATATAAAATTGTTTTACCTCCCGATTATTGTGAATTGTTGGACCCTTTTGTCATTAGGTATCTACCAAGGTAGACGTGCTAGAGTTAGTATTAATCACTATATACTAGTTGGAAAACGTAGATATCCAGACTGCATCCAGTTTGCCTTATTTTGCTGGTGATATTGAGGGAACTAGGAGCTGTGAAATTCTTTCTCTTTAACAGATTTACTTCGAAAATGTCAATGTTTTCCTTCCAAGATTTCACTGACCTGTTAGATGCTCTGATGAAGTTGTTAACATTTCACAAGGATTCACCATTTCCATTCCATGTTCACCCACTGTGAAGTCTCAAAGCTAAAATGCCAGTGTCCTATTCAGTTTGGGTGGGTAGTGGGTAGGAAAGGCTTCAATAAAATTATGAACCCCAATCAAAATTGGACTATTATCGCTCTACACTATCATTTAAAAAGAGGGCGACAATTCGATGGGGGATGAATATAGGGCCTAGTATTATTTTGGGAGTCTATTAAGGACCATAACCGTAAACGTAACCCTGACCCTAGCCCTAACCTTAGCTAGGACACTGGGGCAGCGACCTGCCCTTCCTACAGCGTAGCTTGCATCTGAAAACAAGTTTTTAGCATAGAGTATGAAAATGATATTTTCCAATGTTTTACATGCTATAATTTACATCATTTTATTATAAGCATAACCCATTTTTTTTTCAATTTTTGTGGGAGGTACACACGGAATTCTAGCTAATGTGTATGCCAAGAGGTAGAAATGTAAGCAAAATTGTTAAAATTATTTAATTCCATTAATAAACACACAGATACATCAACAGGAATATATAGTCAACCCCGACAAAATTTTTTTTTTCTCTTTACACCTTTTGTTCAGTTTTTTGATGAATCTGCCATGGCTCCTCCTCTACCACCGCTACGTGTTAAACTACATGAAAGAGTGAAAAGGACACATCCACAGCACTCCACAAACAGAGAGGAAGCCGACAAAGCAACACCCAAGAAGAGCGAATGTAACAAACTAGACAAGAAGAAAACTGCACAGAGGGAAAATGGACAGAAGAACAACAAAAATCGAGGGCTAAATGGACATTGGACAAAAGAGCAGAAATTAATTTCAAACAAAGAACATGGAGAAGACAAGAAGACTTGTCTGATTTCTCTTCATTAGTTTTCTTAGTTGACAACTAGTTGATGATGTTGTTAGTGTATATTAGGTCAAATTGTGTAAAGCTTCACTTTCTTCTTCTTCTTCTGATCAAGTCTGCCTTCTTTCATATCAGAGTTACAAAGAATTGAAGTCTGTGTAACATAGGTATTGTTCCACAGGTGTGCAGTAGATATAATTCCAAAGAACTGTTACAATAGTGTTATTTGTGGGAACATACATAAAGTCTATATGTGTAGGTTTTAACATCTCACACCACAATAAAGGAAATCAGTTGATATGTCGTAGTGTACCTATGTTACAAAGACATACTGTCCGTGTAACATAGGTAGTACACCGTGGGCGAGGTTGTTGTCTGAAAACCCCTGATTATAACAATAAAATCATGTTTTCACTTGAATACCCATACAAATCACTTGCTTCAATTGTGGTGCTTTTGAGAATATTGTCATTGTATCACTCTTGATGAAAAAATTCAACCTTTGATTGAAGTTGTTAATGGTTTGTAGAAAAAAACATGTTAATAAAAGTGGCTTGCAGTTGACATCAGAACATACAATCTTACTTATAATGATCTCATGCGCCTGTTAAATAACATGTTGATGTGCTATGGATGAAAAAACGTGGATGTGTTCATTGTTATCATTTCAGAACACAAAATGATGAAGGATGTCAACAAATGAAGTCCGTGTAACATAGGTATTTTGCCATCCCTGTTTACCCATGCTGACTGAAAGTGTGTGAAGTAATAAACAGATTTCTAGTGGAATATGTTGAAGAATGGGAGTAACAAATCAGGGGGAAAAAGGAAATTTCAATTTACCCAACTTGAATTTTCAACTTGTATGTCACAATTTCAGTCCCAACCCCATGGAATTACCCATATATATATTCTTTATTCCCTTTTTTTAGACCTGTCCTTTATCCATCGTGTACGTGTTTTGTCTGATACTTCTGTAGAGCATGCCAAAATGATCCTAATCATTAAATTTGTATTTCTTTCTCTGATTTTTACCCTTGTGCATCTCTAACCCTCTCTTATTTTGATCACTTTTGAACATTTTCAAGTCCGAGAATTTTTTTTTCATGATTAGAGCTTACTAGCCTATTGTCAGTGAAGTGTAAAAATGGGGAAATATTTCTAACCTACTTTAATTTACTCTTTTTTTTGGGGGGGGGGGGGTTCAGCTGGGCTGTCAAATTGGACAATCGAGTTTATTTGCAACTAAAACAAAAAGAGAAGAAAAATTATTAGGTAATAACAACCACGAAAATCATTCAGGTAAAGAATATTTCTGAAATGATTTGTGATGCTTAATGTGCACTTAAATATATACACTCAGCAAAAACAAAACAAAAGAAAGACAAAAATTCAACACTTTTTCGAGTTCATGATTTATTGCGTTTTCTCTCATTTCACTTGAATTTTGAAGTGACAGAAAATTCTTCATTTTCCTCCATCATCTTTAGCTTTCATTGTTATTTTGGGCTTCAAAGATATTACATTGTAATGAGACCACAGGTATATCTTTGCAATTGAATTCATGCTTTTTAGTGTGATGAATTTGTCTTTTCTTCTAATATGTTGTATCATTAGAAAGCATTTACGTATGAATAACAACTTGTTCATGTTTATATAATACATTAACATTTAGCCAAAAATTCTATGCTTTCTTTTTCTGAGTGTACTTCCACCTACTTTTGTGATTTTTCAGCTGGGCTGTCACATGGGACAACATGGTTTGTTTGCAAATAAAATACGAAAACAAAATAAAGGAAAATGTACTATAGTAAGTAATAGGAACCAGGAAAGTCAATCAGATGAAAAATAATTTCTGAAAAGATCAAATCAAAACAAACTTACTAGGAAGTTAGGGGCTGATTTCACTTCTTTCTGGTTGCTTTTGGCACAGTCTCTACTACCTTCTTCTTTGCCTTCTGGGACCGGAAATTCCTTAGATTTACCTGTTCTTCATCACTAGACGAAAGGTGTGCCTGTGATGGAGATATTTGCATGGGGGCCTCGCCTCCCTTCTTACTCATTTTGCGTTTCATTGGCATGACGCTCGCGGAAAGTGTCGACATTTTCGTGTCTCGATCACAAAATTTCCGCATAGGATCCGGACACTTGCATATATAGATCCGCATCGGCTCCGCGCTGTCCTAAAACATTCCTGGTGTCTTCCGCTTTCATTCGGGAAGCTTCCCCACACCGCGGGATTCTTTCCGGAGCGTGTGCGGAAGGCGCGGAAGGGTTCCGGACAAGCGGGACATCCTCAGGACATCCTCAGGACAAGTCGCCGAAGGTGTCAGGAAGTTCATTTCCGCGTCCAAATTTTGGTCTCGATCAAAATTTGGACGCGGAAATTTTTCTCTCTCCCGAAGGTGCGGAAACGCTCGGACATGTTTAGGACAGTGAGCGGACACGTTCAGGAACGTGCGGACAGGTTCCCGAAGGAGTGCGGAATACCAAATTTGCATTCCGGGGCTTGTCCGCGTCTTGTCCGCGCCCTAGTGGACGCCTGGTCTAAAGGAAAGACAGAATTGGTATTCTGAAATTTCTTCCAAGGCACTTCTTAGTCAAATTAGACCATCCTTTATTCCCTCCCACGTCCTTTCTTAAGCCAATACGAAATGCCGTATCATAAGGAACCAACCAATGATAATCACATTACTATGACATAGGGTCAAATACACGTGTGCGTGATACGTCCCCTTTCTCACGCTCATTTCGCGCATCAAAGTACATGTGCGCGCAGTGAATGACAAGCGCGCCTATCACGATGTTTGCAGCTTGCTATTCTTAACAATGTACTTAGGACAGGGGTAGAGCTTTGTGCATTGTAGAATACCAACTTCTACCTAGGTCAGAAATTTGCATACTCCCGCCCCCTTCCTAAGTTTCTTCCTAAGTCTAGGAAAAAAAATGTAGGAACAGACTTAGGAAACTTAGGAAGATTTTCAGAATACCACTTAGGAAAAAATCCTGACTTAGGAAGAAATTTCTTCCTAGGAAGGATTTCAGAATACCACCCTACATCTATAGAAATTTGTAGATTTGGAAAGGAGAAAATAGGAAATGTACATTGTCTAATGTAAAAGCTCTCTGTTTTTCAGGTATTGTGGCACACTATTTTCCATGGATCCATGGCGCCTAGAGCTGATGGAATCTACACTGTGTAGCAACATGGAATTCTTCAAGAAATAACTCGATGTGACCTTCAGAGAATTACTCCAATTCAAAAACTAATAATGGAAAAATGACATTCCCAGAATAGAGCTGATTCTGAAGTAAGCTGTTCATCAAAAGTGTGAATCGTGGCAACGATTCCTTCTCTCACAAATATGCCGGTAAGGACACTAAACAAATGGGGCAGGGGTTCAATACCCCTCCTGCTTGTGTGTGCATGGACGCTGATGACATCAGTGCAATCTCAGAGTAGTGGGCTGAACTTAAATCAGGACTGTGAGATGGATTCCCGTGATGGGACCACAGAGTACCTTGCCTGTACGGCCAGCTCTGAAGCACTCTCACAGCTTGATGTGGCAGTTGCGGTCGATCCTGTGAACTCAACGTGTGGTCTCAGCCCAGACCAGACCAGAATGATCTTCAGCACATTGGTAAGTACAGCTAGCCTTCTCTCATAACTCCAGTGTGACACATAAAAACTTGAATGAAACAACCTGCTAGAGACACCCTGTGTTAAAAAGCAGGCCAAAAGATTTGGATTAAGTCTTGCAGAAAGTAAAGTTTTAGGTTACTAACATATTAACATTTATACAGTTGTACATCTCTTGGTATGATGCAAAATAATCATCAAGTCAAACATCTGCTGATAAGAATAAATCCTGTGCTAGGCAATTTTATATTATATGCTTTGAACTACAGTACTTTGAACTTTGTTATAACGAGGTCAAATATAGCGAGTTACCATCATACAATGTGACAAGGTAGTTTTTCAGATTCCATTCTTTTGTTTATTCCTTATGTAACAAGGTACCTGATATGATTTAAAAGTATAAGTTTACTATAGTTAGAACTTCAGCTGGAAATACTGGTTCTTGAGTTTACTTTGACAAGATGCAGTGTTCTGCTCATTTTTAGTTTAAGACCTTACTGTTAATTATGAGGGGACTTTTCAAGTCCTTATAGTACAAAGGAGGGGAGTCATAATGATCAGAAGCCAAATAGAATACAAACAAAGCAACAACAAAAAAATCTGGAAGATGTAGAATGAGTGATCAAATACATTTATATGTACAGCAGTCAAGGATTTTATGCAAGGGACATCTAATTTTAGATACAGCTGAAGACCACCACGTAGAGATGACTTTAAATTGACTTTATGACAGTCACTTGCAAAACACCAGAGTCTCTGATACATTCATTTTGCCAAGCATGCAGTTTGAAGCAGATTGTATAATGCCAGCTGTGCCATATTTTTTTTTCTTTAGATATTGACTCCTTACAGCTTAGTATTTGAATTTAGTAAGTTACCATCCCCCCCCCCCCTGCACTAACACACATCAATGGCAATACTGCTGTTGAAACTGATGAGCTTTTTATGAAATTGTGTGATGAATTATTGAAAGATCTCCTCAGCTGGGACATGGTACAGTACAACCTGCTGCCAGTGCCATTGTGCACCATGTTTACTTCCACATAATGGAGATGATGAAAATTGGACCCCACCCATTGAATGAATCATTGTGTGTGTATTATACACTGTGCAATAGAATAAAGCAAGGGAATTTGGTCAACACCCTGGTAGAGCTACACTTGTATGAAGGCCCACACAAAGTAACTGCCATTTTATTATTAAATATAAAGTCATACAATAAGAGTTTCAGCACTTGCCCCTCATTATCACCACTCCATCTTGTCTTCACTGTGCTCTAAGGGCAGTGTTGACAAATTGATATTGGGCAGTGAAAATGACAGTCAGATTTCAGTGTGCAGATGTAGTAGATTAAACACAATTGAGTGCTGCTTTCCAGGTTTTAAAAAAAAAGTGAAATGTAATTTAATGAATCTTTTATTGTGGGTACCATGTACATTGTATGATCTGCCTTTACTTTAGTATTGGAATAGTGCATTTCCATCCACTGTACACACGAGAGAGATGTAATCTTTTAATCAAAATTATGACATTCTTGTTGACTGACCATATTGCATTTATCTGTGATAGGTAATGCAACAACTTGACACAAAGTACTATTTAGTCCCAAATAAATAGTATACAAATATACTTGGCCTTGAGAGTTTCTTGTTAAAACTATGGGCAGAGGTGACTCCAAACTAGTACTATTCACTGAGGGGCGCAGCCCCGAAGTGAATAGTGCTAGTTTGGAGTCACCGAGGCCCATAGTTTTAACAAGAAACTCGAAAGTAGGCAAAGTATATTTGTTTTATATTTTGGATCAAAAATTTGAATAAAAAGTGAAAATCATTATAAGCTTAGCCTAACCCCGGGACGCTCCGTGTACACAGTCACACTGCAACACTGCGTGTTGGGGCTGGTCGCAGTTTAGCCGCACTGCGGCGGCAGCGCAGCGCCTGCAATACGCAACAGTGCGAGAGACCGGAAATTGAAAAACGTAGCAGCCGTGGCACCGCCAGAGTTGCCCGTCGCATGTATCCAAGCGCTCGTATGGCCGCTGCAAACCTGAACACTAGAATTCGGGACCGGACGTGGACGGACCACGTACACTTTATTGTAAAGAAGGGTGATTGTGACATCATTTTGCAAATAGTATATACTATTTGCAAAATGTCGTCATAAAAGTGACGTCATTTTGCAAATAGTACTTCATGGAGTGTCAAACACACCAACACTCTAAAATAGTTCAAAATACCTATAATCACGTGAAGCTCTTTTAACCAATCAATGGAAGACAAATTTTTGATCCAAAATATAATATCAGATATCTCCAGACAAGTTCAGAAAGAGAAAAGCATTATAGTATTGTGGAAATGTTCCTGTACATTGGATCATCCCCAAGATTCTAATGATACAATGCATATTTGCTGATGATTAATGAACAAGCATTCAAATGGCTATTCACCGTAGATTGATGTATGGCAATTTGCCATCATCTGAAGCATAATCAAACTCAATTTTCTCACAGTAATGAGCTCATTTTAAGGTGTTTATGTTTTTAAAAGCAGTGCACAGGGCAATTATACTACAATGCTAACATTGCATACAATTATCTACCCCTGCTTCCATGTTAAAATACTTACTAAAATAGATAAAAACTAAAAACATTGTACAGTACAAGGTACGATTGTACATTGTAGGTACAAGTATAATATGTATGATGCCTCAAGTGACCAAGCACTCAGTGGATGTTGGAGTCACATATTGCATCAACGACTGTTCGTGTTATGCTCTGTCAATACATGGTTGCCATGGTGATTGTAAAGCTACACCAACTGGTGCTGATTCATATATTTGGGTGGGGAGGTTTCATTAGATGGGAGTAGCACACACAATGTATCCAGCACAGCGCAGCCTCCATGCTTCATTAAACTTCCACTAGTCTCAGCTCCAAACCTTTGTTCGTCATAAACATAGTATATATGAGCCAAGTGATGATGTACCTGGATCTGTCTTCATGTACTTTTCATTAGTAGGAGTTATTTGAATTTTGAATTTTGATTAAACTGTAAGTTTAACTGTCAATACTTTACTATAAACTGGCTGCATGGTTTCAAGAGATATAAAATAGAATGACAGTGGTTCTATTTTAAGACTAAAAATGACACCCAATGCATTACAGTAGGAATCCAAAAACATTGATTGGAGAGCGGTCTGCCAAGGTTTTCATTACTGAAAGAGAAAGAGAAGGTCATGATAGGATGCATTGAAACTTAGTGCAGTCCAACAATTGTACATTGTAAAACAAAACAATGCCTTTATTTTTTATTATATCATGTTGGGTCATGGGGATTATATAAGATACAACCCTCAATGTAAAATCCCTCTATCTTTGAAAGTACATGTTATATCTCCTCTTTTTTTTTCTTTTTTTTTCTTTTTTTTTGGGGGGGATGGGGGGGGGGGGGGGGAAGCATTGCGTAAAATCAGTTTCAATAGCATTTGAAATGACCGGACAACAAAATTTCCTCCTTTTTTGTTTTTGTTTTAGTGCAATTGCTTGATTTGCAGAGTAGATTATTCACTTTAAATTCTTTTTATTTGGGGGGGGGGATGTAGATATTTCTATATGTGGGTCGCCCATATGCCAACAAAAAGAATTTCCTAGATGGACATTAAATGAATCTGAATCTCTATATAAAGTAGGACCCTATAAAATTCTAAAATCTTGTTTGGATTTACAGTGTACATTCATGGCCATTAAATGTTAGTGACAAACCTGAACCTGAGAAATAAAAAAAAAAAAAAAATCCATCTTGTCATTTGTGCTTGGGTGGATACTTCTCCACAACTCTCCAGTAGACCACATCTTTTTCTTTCATTGACCAGTAAGATAGGCTGACAATTTTCCCTATTTGTTTGTTCGTTAAGTCCTTCTCTCACATGGAATACACGTATCTTTGTGGTTATCAGGAATAAATCACTGGAATTTAAAGAGATGATAATGCACAGGAATCAAAATGTAACATTACCAAGTTGGTATGTTCACTGAAATAACAAATTCATAGAATTTTGATGAAAATAATCATACTCATGTTGTTCTTTCTACCAGGGCTATGATATATTCGGCATATGTGATGCCTCCAACAGCTCCTTTGCCCACCCCCCAGACCTCATGATAGATAGTCATGACAGAGATAACCCAACATGGTGGCAATCGATGTCATGGTATGACTACCCAGTGCCGCTAGAAGTCTCTGTGACGTTATCCTTGCACCATTCTTATACCCTCGTGGACAATGTGGATATCACGTTTGCATCGGGACGTCCCAAACAGATGATCATTGAGAAGTCGAACGATGGAGGGGTTACCTGGGAAACGCTCCAGTACTATTCAACAGACTGTCAGGATGACTTCAGCCTGCCTGATATAAGCGCAGGAGATGTCGCCAGTGCAACGTCTGTATTCTGCACTTCAGACTTTAGCGGCACCCTGCCGTACAGTGATGGTGTTGTTGTGTATGGGGTGGAGGCCAGGCTGGCGCTTTTATTTTCGGACAGTCGTCTGCCGTCAGAGCAAGTGGCAGCGTACCAAAATGACGTTGCCTTCCGCAGTCTGCTGACGATGACAGACCTTCGGCTGAGGCTGTTGTACCCAGCCACCGATGGTCTGGAGATAACTGGGCAGCAGCTTAGTCTCATCAAGTATTACTATGCCATCTCGAACATTGAAACCTACCTCATGTAAGTCCAGAATTGGTGGTAATCATATTACATGACATTGTACATGTACACCAATTGCCAATTGTATGATTTATTTCCTCAGTGTACAATTGCAATGTGCCAGACATTTTCAGTTTAACACTCCTCAAAATGCAAGTTTTGCTTGTTTCAAATTTAACCACTTTATAGATTTTCACTTGATGTAAAGATGACTGCAACATCTAATCCATTCCTGTATCCTGCAATTAGATAATTTTCCCTCACCTTCCACAGGTGGGCAATTCCATGGTAACTGACGTTACACGTAAGGATTTTCATGAAATTGTTTACCTTGTAGTTTTGTGAATGAAAGCACCTTGGGCTTGCAATTAGCATTGATGAATAAGTTCATGAGAATGAAGAAATAGGTGGAAAGTTTTTCTCTCAAACTGCATTTCTTATCACATAGCAAGTGAAAATGTGTCGGTAACTGACGTTACAGAAAAAGGACATAGAAAATTATGGTGTAGATGTAAATGAAAATATCTCATGTCCCTGACTTTTAGCCTTTATGTGTTTGATATGGCAATACACCTAGGTTCTTAGGAACAGGTGTGCAAAATAATGTGCACTTTAGTTGTCTCCTTTTACCACCATGCCAATTTCAGTGAAGGCATGACGGTAACTGACGTTACGTAACTGACGTTACGCTTACATTTGCCATAGGGTTTACACATGCAAAATCATGATTGGGAATAGCTATGTGATATTTCATAATTCTGACCATTCAGAATGATTTGGTTGATATGGAGTCATACCTTGGTTCATCAGTCATATATACACAATGAAATGAAACAGTAGTCCATTTTCTTTGTGTTCTATGAAAACTTAAAGGTAAACATGTCAGTAACTGACGTTACGTAACTGACGTTACACATACTTTGCCGTGGGGTTTACAGAGAACTAATTTATTTAACAGGTTATCACACTGCTGCAATGTACCAGTGACAATCCCAGGCAACTACAGCAACAAATTAAAACAAAATCTAAAGACACAAATAATATTGGGTAGGCCCTTAGGGGGCACCCCCCCCCCCCCATGCCATAGCACAGTTGGGCAAAAATAATGTAAATGCACAAGAGGATATTTCTTGACATTTGTCTGAAGATTTTATTTTTTCTTCAACATTTATGATTACACAGAGCCATTAATAGATTAAGCAGTTCCAAGTATAAATATATCGACATGACTAAGGGCTTTTTTGTTTGTTTGTTTGTTTGTTTTTTAATGAACAGGAAAGTTTTTATCTACATAGAGTGCTCCACCCATAATACCTTGTAGTACTACACAAAACATGGATATTTTTGTGCTTGAAAAAAATATCAAAATATCTTCCAGGTCATGGGGAAAAAAACATGTATCAACTCATAAATATGCATAAATATGTATGAAATCTATTGTGATATATTTCTCCTTCTTTTCTTTATTTAACCCCTGATGATCTCCATCATCAATTGATTTAAATGAAAAGTGTCGCACTTTTAATATTTCTCTGTGAAGAAGAAAAATAAATGCTTTTTTGGTCAAAAGAGCATTATTGTTTTATTCCTAGCTTGAAGTAATTTAACTGTTTTTCTTTTCCTTTTCACTGATATATCACGGCTTGCAAATACATTCGAGATACCAAGAAATCGGACTTTGCAACGAAAGAATACTAAATTCAATCCGATAAAAAACTCTTCCTGTTCATAATTATCATGTGTTGTATTACAAAATGTCCCTGCATGAATAGAATAAAGTAATCAACAAATACACACTGTATGAACAATTTTTTAAAACCCTATAGAATCCTCTCTCACTTTGAGCAACATCAGTTTTAAGTTTCAAACAATAATGAGTACATGCCTTACGTACCATAACACAAGATGAGCCATGTTAACTACACCACACATTTAAGTGCAAGAGAAGAAATATCTGTTTGTGCATTTGCCTTGAGGTGTAGAAACTTGACTAAGCTTCCTGAAAAAAAAAATGCCAGCAAAAGCAAACATTGGTGAAGATTGTTAAACTGTTGGTATACAGCTGTGCAGAAGTTTGTTTGTTTGTTTGTTTGTTTTTTAATAGAAAATGTGGTTAACATGTAATCATGTCATTGATTAGGCCTACAAACTTTGGTAGCTTTATCATCCCATAGGACTGGGAATGTACTAATTTGAGTGCATATACTGTATGTGGCAAACTAAACTTCCAGATGATTTAACCTTAAACTTGTGCTGAATCAAAAATCGAAAGCTCAAGCCCCCCCCCCCCCCCCCCAAAAAAAAAGATAATCATGGTAAATGAATGAATAAATGAATTTAGAAATAAAATAAAATTTAAAAAAAATATCCATGGACATACCATGGTAATGACATCATTTCCTATGAAAGGGATTGCTGCTCTTTGTTGTAAGTTGACTTCCCAGATGTATTGAAATGGCCAAAAGTCAAAAAATTTGCCTCAGTTATAATTACTGTCATGGTAACTGACGTTACATACTCGTGTATGACGTTTCGGTAACTGACGTTACACATCTTGTAGTGTTCATTTTGACTCTCCAGTATGCCAAGTATCCTTATTTCTGGTATTAAAATAAAGGCATATGGGCATACATTAGAAATCCCAAGTTACATCATACAGCTCACTTCCTTTGATGAATAAACGTAAAAATTCCTTGTTTTTGGTAACTGACGTTACATCCATCATTATCAAAGTAATTAACAGTTTTTATCAAATTCTTTAAAGCTACCAGCTTTTTTTCTATCGTGTGGTGAAAGACTTCTCTGGTTACTGCATACATATGAAAGATTGCTGTTTAGAGTACCAATAAAGTGGATATACAGAGAGTAAGTTATGCGACAATACACTCTTTTCACCATTGAGTTATAGGCATATTTTGGCAGCCATTTTGAAAATCAAAATGGCCGCTTTTATTGAAAAACATAATGATTCTTAAAACTTCAACTCAAGTACTGTTTGAAAATGTATGGTGTTTGAAACAAATATCATTTTGAATTTTTGGCACCTGTGTCCTAGTTACCGTGGAATTGCCCAGGTGGAAGTAACTCAGTAATTCTCATATTTGGCACTCATTTGTGTGGTGTGTTTCTCCCTTCAAATTCATGTAAGAGATCTACATCTGTAGTTGCCATTGACTGCAAACCCACAAAATAATTCTTTGATTAGCACTCTGGTCATTTTGATTTAGGTGGAACAGTATACAAGTCAAATATGTGAGACAATGTATTCCTTTTGTAAGCTGGAGGATTTTTCCTCTATTTGTGAAATTGTCAAGTGAGTATAAGCTCATATTCCACTTAATCTTCCCAACTAGATTGTTCTCCTCTAATGTTCTCCCATAAAATTTGCTTGATATCAAACTCTTCCACATTTTGTTTTTAATGGGCATATATCTGTAGAGAGACACTGGGCATTGTAAAAGAGCTTCGAAACCACTCATATTGGTCCATGAAAAAAAAAATCTTTGAGTCAAGACTTAAATCAGCTCCCTTAAATGCAGTTAGACATATACTGTGTTTTATAATAATCATAATTCGATAGTCACACAGATTAATCACCGCTTGTTTTCCTTCCACATTTTGCCTTTCTTTCAGCTGCAACTGTAATCAACACGGCCGTTTCTGTGTTGCCTCGGCAACTGATGGGGTTATCTGCGATTGCTTCCACAACACCATGGGTCAAAACTGTGAGGAATGTCTTCCACTGTATAACAACCGCCCCTGGAGGGCAGGCTCATTCACCCCTTATCCAACAGGCACTGCCAATGAGTGCGAAAGTAAGTCAACATGAAATTATTGAAAAAATAAACAAGCAAAAACAAAAACAAAAAAAAACTGACCATCCAGAACAAAAGCAACAGAAAAAGTGACAGATAATATTTTTGTGTATATATGTACAGTTGAGCTTTAACCATCAAGCTTGGATTAATGAAGTGTCCTGACAAAATTAATTGTGTGGCAGTGAAATGAAACAATGCTTGTACATGTATGTATCCTTTCTGCTGTGAAAACGCAAACACACATGCACACAATTTAGTAAAAACCAACAAACAAACAGTAACAAGGTGCCAAGATGATTACTTCAGTTAAGCTTGTATAAAAGCTCAACAATGAAGACTTTAATATTCCAGCTGCCAGTCCGTTAACATGTACAATGTAACGCATGCCATAATGAGGCTGTCTGAAAGTCAAACAAGCATACTGTCATGGAAAACATGGTAAATAAACTTTGTGTGCTTAAATCTTAAAATCTGAAATCTGTCTGTATGCGAGAAAAGGAATTTAGACCAGTTTACTTGCACTGTGTCAATCAAATCATTCAAATGCAAACTTCAGATGTGAGACATGTTGTACATTGCAGTATACATCTGGTTCTATGTGAAACGTTGTCTATTTGCCAGGGTGCCTGTGCAATGATCATGCTGACAGCTGTGTGTACAATGCCACGCTGGGTTATGGCGTGTGCCAGGATTGCTACCACAACACGGCCGGCGACTTCTGTGAAATCTGCGTGGACGGATTCTACCGCAATGAGTCGCGTGCCATGAGCCACCCAGACGTTTGCATAGGTAGGCATATGGATGAAGAGCTGGCAAATATTGGCTCAATCAGTGTGCATTGGGTGTGGTGTTAATTGCAATCTGAATCTCCTGCATGGTTTATCGACTCACTAATTATAGATGTTTTGCCTTTATTTCATGGGAGGGGTACTCCATTCCATTAATTCAGTGTGTACGTTGACAGGGAACAAAATTGCTACTTATTGTCAACAATAAATTCAACTTGAATGAAATAAGCTTCACTGTGAAAGCTTAGCCATCTATTGTTACTATGGTGATGTAAAGAAAAGTTTACCTCTGATAGTGATGCATCAAGAGATTATTTCGGAAACCATGTAATCCATTGGTTGAATTCAATAACAAAATACTGTTTTTCAACAAATTAAAAATTCTAAGTGAAAGATGCTTCTAGTAAACAGTAAATTGCATAATAGTGGCTGCCACAGTCAACTAGGATATGAAAATGTCAAGTTTTATATAATATTTGTTTAAATTCAGAAATAACATGGACAAAAAATGCCAAATAGATATGCCAGGAAATGGCAAGTGTAATTGTATTTTTCCGAAAGTGAAAATTGGCAGAATGGTGAGGTTTACAGTCACCACTACATACAGGACAAATTCCACTCAATCACCGGAATGGTACAGTATACATCAGATATCCCAGGGTTCAACACTGGCATTGGGCCAGTGGCCCAGGGCCATTAAAAATTGGTGTCATGCCACCAGACTTTCAAAAAGCATCTCTTGTGGTAGCCCCATTGGGCAACTAAGATTTGAAATAGATTATCATATCTCCTGTTTAGTGCCACTGCATTTTTTTTTTTCATGCCACCTACAAGTCAAATTTAATGATTTTAGTCGGGCGGATGGGCCACCAAAGAAAAAAAAAAGAGTCCTAATCAAAGTTATATCTAGTCATTCTGTAATGACACTATTGATAAACTTTCTTCAATTGCAAAACTCATCTTTCATACTGCTTCAAAATTTACTGAAGTTCTGATTTTGACTTTTTCTTTTGTAGCATTAATTACCAAATAATTTGTGTGAGTTGTTTTCTTCCCTTTCTTTGTAGACTGTAACTGTGAGCCTCTAGGAACAATCCTCAACAGCACAATATGTGCCCAATTTGCTGACAATGAGACAAGCTCTCCGATTGGTCAATGCCAATGCAGGGAGAATGTAACAGGCAGGGCCTGTGACCAATGTGAGAGTGGCTACTATGGCCTCCTTGTGGATCCAAATCCTGGTAATTGCAAAGGTAAGAATGGCAGCAATTAAGATAAAATCCTCCCCCCCCCCCCCCCAACAATTTACAGGTGTAAAAAGGTTACGTATGAAAACAATATGGCAAAGCTGCCAATGGTATAATGACCCCACTTTGTGTATTGTACAAGGATTCTCTTAATAATAATAAGGTCCATGATACATGTAGCTGCAGAGCCCTCCAATCTGTTAACGTAGAAATGGTCAACGTTCGTGGAAACAGGAGATTCAAAAGATGTTCCTGTTTTGATAAATACAAAATGATTGGAGTGTTGCCTAGAGGTGGCAGAAAGAAATATTAGCCTTCATAAAATAACCATCATCAATTTATCTTACCTCAAATGTAAATCCACTGAAGCTTGAAAAGAGTCAGTTTATAGTTTTGTTTATGCTGTCTAAAGTTATTACTTACATGAAAAGCCTCTGATCATGTCGCATTCAAATTAACCTTGCCACAATTTCACATTTTCAAAACATCACTGTAGTGTTACACTATGTGTGACCACCATGTACTTCAAGACACTACTTCAGGTGTGTCCTTTTGTTTGTTTGTTTATAGTGTGTGGATGCAATGTGCTTGGTACAGTGAATGCCACTGAGTCATGTGATCAGCTCAGTGGTCAGTGTGACTGCAAGCCCAGTGTGGACACAAGACAGTGTGGACGGTGCAGAGAACAGTATTACGGCTTTCCTACTGATGCTGAAGAAGTGAGTGAATGTATTACAAGCAGATTTTTGGGTCTTGAAACTTGAATTTGTGTGGATTTTAGGCACTCATCAGCTTACAGATGAACAACTAGATGCATCAAGAGATACATTATGTAGTTTATCAGAAAGAGCTCAGCATTTATTTCAGTATTTAAAGAATGAAAGTCATTAAGAGGAAATGCAAGGAACATTTGAGTATTCTCATTTTTGTCTCGCCCACCGGAGGTGAAGGCGAGACTAAGGGATCCAAATGGCGTCCGTCCGTCGTCCGTCCGTCGTCCGTCCGTCGTCCGTCGTCCGTCGTCCGTCACAAATGTTAAAGTTTACCTGCAAGACTCTCTTATGATGCATAACTTGGCAACTGTTATAGCAATGGCAGCCACACTTGGGTGATAGAAGCACTAGGGGTATCTTCATGTTATGGTGTTGTCAGAGGTCATGTGATGAGGTCAAAGGTCATTTGAGGTCATATATTAAAGGGTATGTGCAAGACCCTCTTTTCTATGTTAAAGTTTACCTGCAAGACTCTCTTTTGACAAATAACTTCACATAAGTTGCTTGGATTACAACCTAACTTGGGTCATAGATGCACTGGGGGTACCTTCATGTTATGGTGCCGTTGGAGGTCACAGGATAAGGTCAAAGGTCATTTTGAGGTCATACGTTAAAGTTTACTTGCAAGACTCTCTTATCACATGTAACTCGACACATGTTGCTACAATGGCAATCAAACTTGGGTGATGGATGCACTGGGGGTACCTTCATGTTATGGTGCCGTAAGAGGTCACATGATAAGGTCAAAGGTCATTTGAGGTCATACGTTAAAGTTTACTTGCAAGACTCTCTTATCACACGTAACTCAGCACATGTTGCTACAATGACAATCAAACCTTGGGTGATGGTAGATGTCTCTTGGGAAGTTGAAGGTAACCACAAGGTCAAAGGTTACAGACAGGGGTCAACGAACTTTAAGGGCCCAATGGTAAGTTTTTAGGGCGCATTTCGTTTATGGCTCATAACTTTTGATCCCTTTGTCCGTTTGTGACCAAACTTGGATGGAACATGTCCCTTGGGGAGGTGAAGGTCGTCACAAGGTCAAAGGTCACAGACAGGGGTCAACAAACTTTTAGGGCCCAATGTTATGTTTTTAGGGCGCGTTTTGATTGTGGCTCATAACTTTTGATCCCTATGTCCGTTTGTGACCAAACTTGGACGGTAGATGTCCCTTGGGGAGTTAAAGGTCATCACAAAGTCAAAGGTCACAGAAAGGGGTCAACAAATTTTTAGGGCCCAATGTTAAGTTTTTATGGCGCGTTTCGATTATGGCTCATTACTTTTGATCCCTTTGTCCGTTTGTGACCAAACTTGGATGGTAAATGTCCCTTAGGGTATTGAAGGTCACCACAAGGTCAAAGGTCATAAGCAGGTCAATTAACTTCTGGGAGTTATAAAAAATATCAATTCCTTGTACGCGAATGGGCGAGACACAATTTGGCGATTGCCTTGTTTTCACTGATTAGACACAGAGTTTGTTCCGGTTTGCATTTGGCACATATTTTTAGCTCACCTGAGCCAAAGGCTCAAGTGAGCTATTGCGATCGCCCTTCGTCCGGCGTCCGTCGTGCGTCGTGCGTCGTCCGTCGTCCGTCGTCCGTCGTCCGTCGTGCGTCGTGCGTAAACTTTTTACATTTTCATCTTCTTCTTGAAAACCCCAAGACTGATTTTCATCAAACTTGGCAGGTAGCATCCCTAGGGGGTTAGGAACTCAATTTGTTAAAATGGGCACCATGCCCCACCCAGGGGGCCCCCAGGGGGGCCCAAACCCCCCAAAATTAAGGAATCTGTCAAAATCTTCTTCTCTAGAACCAGAAGTGATAGAGCTAAGTTAGTGCTATGGGTTAGTACATTGATGATTGTAGTTTCAAGTTTGTTCATGGCAGAATCAGGGGTGCCCCCCTTGGGACCCAGGGGAGGGCGGTGGGGAGGGGTTCTAAAGGGGCCTAAATTGTACATTTTCATCTTCTTCTTGAGAATCCCATGACCCATTTTCACCAAACTTGGCAGGTAGCATCCCTAGGGGGTTAGGAACTCAATTTGTTAAAATGGGCACCATGCCCCACCCAGGGGGCCCCCAGGGGGCCCAAACGCCCCAAAATTAAGGAATCTGTCAAAATTTTCTTCTCTAGAACCAGAAGTGATAGAGCTAAGTTAATACTATGAGTTTGTACATTGATGACTGCAGTTTCAAGTTTGTTCATGGCAGAATCAGGGGTGCCTCCCTTGGGACCCAGAGGAGGGGGTGAGGTGGGGTCCTAATAGGGCCTAAATTGTACATTTTTATCTTCTTCTTGAAAACCCCATGACCCATTTTCACCAAACTTGGCAGGTAGCATCCCTAGGGGGTTAGGATCTCAATTTGTTCAAATGGGCACCATGCCCCACCCAGGGGGCCCCAAGGGGGGCCCAAACCTTCAAAATGAAGGAATCTTTAAAAATCTTCTCTATTATACTATCAGAAGTTATAGAGCTAAGATAATACTATGAGTGAGTACATTAATGACTGTAGTTTCAAGTTTGTTCATAGGAGATCCAGGGGTGCCCCTCTTGGGGGCAGGGGGGGGGGGGGGGTTGGTTGGTTGGGAAGGTCAAAATGGGGGCCTGAATTGTACATTTTCATCTTCTTCCTGAAAACCTCATGATGTATTTTCATCAGACTTGGCAGGTAGCATCCCTAGGGGCTCAGGATCTCAATTTATGAAAATGGACACGATGCCCCACCCAGAGGGCCCCAGGGGGCCCCAATCTCCCCAAATTAAGGAATCTTAAAAAACTTGGGCCCTTATTGTACATTTTCATCTTCTACTTGAGAATGCCTGGTCAAATTTTGGTAGAGCTGTGAATGATTTAGATTAGTGACTGCGTGAAAGGTGAACTTGCGATACTCAGGTGAGCGCTAGACCCGCGGGTCTCTTGTTGTTATACAGAAAGCCATCCCTCAGTGTACTATGATAGCCATAAATTATAGCTTGCTAGACATATTACTGTCTTTCCTTGAACAGTTTGTGACTCATCCAGACTATTAAACTAGTAGTACACTTTGCAATTAGTACTGTACATTGTGACATAATATACAGTACTCAAGGAAATAAACTTCATTGTGATCAGAGCTTCTTATTTTATGGCTACAATCTCCCTGCTCTTGAAAGAGATTGTTGAGTCATAATCAAAAGAAGCGCATCAGAAAGCAAAATAAGCTCAAAAGTAAGACAAACAGCAATATCCAAGTAGTGTCAAAATAGTCAGGGGCAACATCACACACATTGTATCTAATCACTGCAGCACTGCATTCTAGGAAGCTAAAATATGTGTTTTGTAATTCAATGTTTTCTCCATATGACAGGAGTGCACTTTTTGTGACTGTGACCCTGGAGGTGCAAGGTCATTGACCTGCCATGAGGTCACAGGTCGCTGTGATTGCAGGGGCTTTGTGATTGGTCGTCAGTGCAGGGACGTTCAGAGCGGCTACTACTATCCCCAGCTGGACCACAATAGGTAAAGTGGCCTTTAAAAAAAAAAAAAAAAATTGAAAATTTGCATCAACCTCCCCCACCTTTTTTTTTGGGGGCCAAAATATCTTGCTTAATTCCATTCACTTCAAATTCATCCAGTTTTATCACAGCTGTCACAAAAACATGTCCCATTTTATGCTCAAATTCTTCTGGCTGTCACATTGTATCTGTCAGATTGTGATATCACAAGTTGAACAAAAATGCTGAAGGGACTAATTACCATATGTTTTGTTAAAGTTTTATGTGTTGGAACCTCCCATGTACACATTTCGCAGCTGTTCAATTCTATTTGAACAGTAGATATGGCAGTTGCTAAATTGGGATTCAAGCTAAGAAGGAAAAAGAAATAATATCCCATTCAAAAAAAAAAATTACTTTATCAAATAATGTGACAGCCAGTCAGAACGTGTTTCCTTAAGACCCACTGCTCTTGTTATGTCAGATGGCCATATAACCATTGTTTCCACTGTTGTTTTATTTTTTCTTACTGGAAGATATGATGCCTGGGAAGCCAACTCCAGCTGTGACCAGCAGTCTGATGTTCCATCCAGCCAGTTTACTGGGCGGGGCTATCTGGTCTGCCAGTTTGGTGACACTATCATCTTTAATGGCATCACAGCATTTTCAAATCAGAGTGAAAGAATGTAAGATATTTTTTCGTGGTCAACAAGCAGTTAATTTTTACATGCCTGTCAAAGGATTACTATGTATTCTTTCCTAGGAATTGAAATGTGAATCTGTCATTTTAGTTATTGGCAGACTAACCAGATCCTCACCCATATAATCTGGAATTAATGATTGCATCTACACACTATGTATCAAGAAATTAGTGACGGTTATAAGCGAGAATGCCAAGAATCGGTATTCTTTGCCATAGATATATTTATAATGTTGCCTGAACCTTACAGATTCTTGAAAGTATGATGAAAGAATGAATAATCAATTCATGTGCTTTTTTTTGTCCAAGAAGAATTTATGTTAAGGTTTATGCTTGCCTGGCAAATCGTGCTCACATGTAATCTGTCTGTTTATCAGTCATAGCAAAATCCAATTCCACCATTGGATACTTACTAGATGTGGAGATGAAACTCGTAATTATTATCATCAATCTGTGATCTGCATTGAAAGGTAATTTGGTGACTGAACTTTTCAGCATCATCCATAGGAACGGGGTAGCAGCCAAGGCAATAATCACAGACAACTATGAAATGAGGAATATTTCAATGTTTCAAATTTTTGGGGTGAATTTTACACTCTACCTCACAAGCGCAAAAGTACTGAGATGTGGATATATTTCTGGTATCAAAATATGCTTGAATATAATCCTCTCAGCAAAGATGAAATCGTCGGGTGCCCATGCATAGGCCGCTAACGCAATACAAATTGTATTGCGTTAGCGGCCAATGCACGACACCCGACGAAATGAAATAAGTGAAGTTTACTGAAATTGGCGCAGCATATAATATTATTTTCATATATACGGTACACGTTGTAAAAGCTTCCAGTTTACAGTATTCAATATAACTTTATTTCTTTGTAGGGTCAGGAAATAAGTGTTTTATATATCAAATATGCACAGTGCTCTGCAGATGTTTTGCACTGTTCATACAACATGCCTAACCTCACCATGGCTTGTTATATATATTTTCTACAGGATGAACTTTATCAGTGTCCGTTACTCCTACGACTCTTCGGCCCCGTGGTTGATGGTGGCGCTGACCGTTGCCGTGGAAGGAGCCATTGACCCCTCGCTAGTTTGCCCGTATCCCTCGGGAGACATCATAGCAGAGTTATCTCTGTCGCTGGAAGCCGGAGTCGGGGTGTCCTTCGTTTCAGACGATTCATTTTCATTCCACCGAGACTGTTCTTACAGTGTAGAGCTGCAGTTTGACAGCCCAGGAAACGGTGCAAATTCCATCTCGATAGATGCTGTAGTCTTACTTCCAGACCCTACACTCTTCACTGTCTACCAATTGGCAGGTCAGTATGATTGTAGTCTCATTAAAGGTGTTCTATCTTGTTTTGTTTTTTCATAAACTGTGCATTGCATTGTACTTCAATACAAAATTGTGGAATAAAATTGTCAAGTTTTGTAGTGTAAACAAAAATACTGACGAGAATGAAATGTTTTGAAGTTGCAGGGGAGTCTACCTGAATAGTAAAAATTTGATATATTCGGAAATGAGTATTACCATCCATGTCTTCATTGTGCTGTACATTTGTTCTGCTTTGTATGCAATCATATGAAAAATAGTTGAAATGTTGCTATTGAGATTGCATCTGCACAAAATATAGTAATCAGCAATGATTTCTGATCAACAATATTTGTTTGTCTTTTCTACTTTAACATATATCATTACCCAGATGCTGAGGAAAGAGATTTCTATGACAGCTGCCTGATGAATTTCTCATCCAAAGCAGAGCGTTCTGCTGCCCTCATTCCATGTCAACCTTTCACCTACTCCCTAATGTTGGAAGTTGCTGGGCAGGCACTACGTAAGTTTGACTAGTAATGCCAATGAATAAATCAAACTAATGTTTTATGTTGGAATTCAGGCTTGAGTTGAGTATTGGACAGATATTTTCATTCAAACTGACCATGACTGATGTTCCCTTGAGGTCTGAACTGTGAGCTTTTTGTCAAAGTGATTGTTTGACAGAAGAAAATGCATGTATACTGTGTTTGAATCACCATGATCTTTCGCACCTCGGATATTTTGATTTGAATTAATGCATTGATCATGTTCGCGCAGTATATATGCTTTGAATGTTTGTATGAGTCACCTTTTGTCAGTGAGGTTATAGTATGAACGCAATTTCATGCAGGTGTAATTGTTTAATCCCATGTCTGTCTTTCACTCTGTTTCTCGGTCTCCACATTAGTCTCTATACTCCTCCTGTATGTCATTTTACAGTGGAATAATTTAAGATAAGACATATTAATGCACAAGTGTGCAGTGTGTATGTGCAAAAATCATTTTGCTGCTCCTGTATGTATGAAATATACATCTTTGTGATGTGTTTATAAATTCATTCAGCATGTAGCTGCGATCCAGATGGATCTCTACAGACAACCTGTGCAACCTATGGGGGCGCCTGTCTGTGCAAGCCAGGGGTCGGAGGTCAGAGATGTGACCAGTGCTTGCCAGGGTTTTTCAACTTCACAGCAGACGGATGCCAAGGTAGGGTATGAACATGTAGCTGACATGACATAGCTTTGATCTTAAGTTCTGGTGCTGTTGTAAACTGCTATTACAGCACAGTAAGAAATATATAGAAATGTGAGTGCATGTGTCCAAAAGTGATCCATGGTATTCCTGTCAATGGTGATAACTTAAATGTGAAAGTTTGCTGTCATATCTGAATGTCTTTTCGGAGGGAAGAGCATTCAAATGCTAGAATAATTTCAAGTCCTGGGAGAATTAATGGAAGGTGTAGAGTATTTCTTTCTTTGTTGATAAACCAAAAGAGGATGTACGCGTGTATATGACTGCAGTCCATCCACAAACACTTGCTGTATTTGACAAAATTTTCATTGGAAGGAGTCATGTTTTTACATCTATTTTTCCTTCAACTTTTCATGATATTTCTGAAAATGACATGTTATGAAACCATGATCAACACTTCTTCTTTTTTTTTTAACAAGAATTACACTTATCTTGTGACTTAAAGAGAGGTATGCGTGAGAATATTGATAACTAATTACATAGTCATTGATTTGTGTTGATGAAAGCCAGTGAATCTAATCCTCAATTCCAATTCATGCTTGAGTTGGATGAAGAGTTTGAACTCAGAAATTGTATGGCATGTCTAAAACACACAGCTTGACAATGTAGATATTGCATGTATATGTTGAAGAAAATCTCCATATCCCAATGAATGCTTGACTGTTTTCTTGACAGCCTGTGGGTGCAATTCAGAGGGGTCAGTCACCTTGGCATGTGACTTCCAGACTGGTCAGTGTCCATGCAAGGAGGGTGTGGCTCTCATGGGTCAGCTGAACTCCCTTGGGATGGAAAGCAGCAGACAGTGCAGTGTCTGTCTGAGGGGCTTCTATGGGTTCGGTGGTGAGGAAGGCTGCCTGGACTGTGGCTGCCTGGAAGAAGGGTCACTGTCACCCCAGTGTAATGAGGAAGGGGTGTGTAGCTGTATGGAGACTGTGGGAGGAGAGAAGTGTGACAGGTGTCTGGATGGCTTCTTTAACCTCACTGTCAGTGGCTGCAGGTATGAAGAAATTATTGGATGTACACTTGTTTTATTTCAGAGAAAGAGGTTTGAAACAATGGCAGCATTTACTTTGGAACCATGGCACGTGTGTTTTTCACATTATGTAGTTTGGTTTTTGTGGGATTTTTTGGTGGGGGAGGGGGATGGAAAGGTGGGCAGAGTGATGACAGATTATGTACAAAAAAGGGTAGAAATCTAGTCCAAGCATGTGAATTGATTTCATGATATGTGTGCTAAACTTGACATGGAAGGAATTGTTTGCATATGGTAATTTGCTTGAAATTCTAATTAACTTTATTACATGGAAGGCTTGCAAAAATTTTGTCAAATATTTCTTTTGATATTTTGTCAATTTATTTACTCTTGACACTAGCAGTTGTACTGGAATACTAACAGGAAATGGTGCAAGTATTCAGACAGGCACAAGGAATAAGACTGAATTATTTGACTAAATCTTTTGTTGCATGAAAAGAGTGGAAAGGGTTTTTTGAAGTAAGAACAATCACGTTACTTTATTATGCCCTCGCCACGAAGTGGTGCCGGAGGCATTATGTTTTCGGGTTGTCCGTCCGTCCTTCCGTCCGTCCTTCCGTCCGTCGTAGCGTCCGTCCTTCCGTCCGTCCGTAATAAATTTTGTGGACAGGGTAACTATCAAAACCTTTTAAGGTATCCTAATGAAACTTGGCATGTATGTGTATTAGGGGGTGAAGTTGTGCCTATCAACTTTTGGGTGCACATGGTCAAGGTCAAAGGTCAAAAGGTCAAGGTCAAATACGTAAAATTTCACTATTTCCTCCATATCTATGCAATGCCTGAAGATATTTTCTTGAAACTTAGTGTATACATGTATTACCCAATTAAGATTCTCTGGTGAAAGTTTTGGGTCATGAGGTCAAAGGTCAAAGGTCAAAAGGTCAAGTTAAAATATTAAAACTTTGCTTTTTTTCTCCGTACCTTGGAAATTGTTCAAGGTATCTTCATGGAACATACTATATATACATGTACTGACTGGCAGTTATTATCTAGAGAATCTAGGGTTCATAGGGTCAAAGGTCAGGGGGTCAAAGGTCAAGTGCAACACTTCAAATTTTTACTATTTCCCTCATATTTATGTAATGCCAGCAATTTTTTTTTTGTACACTTGGTGTATGCATGTATAATCTTATATAGATTATCTGGAAATTTTCCTTTTCTCTTTTTTTTTTTTTTGGGGGGGGGGGGGCGGCGGTTTGCCTCAAAGGTCAAAAGGTCAAAGATCAAGGGAAAGTGCTGAACTAACTTTTTCCTCCATATCTCAGAAGTGGCTCAAGTTATCTTGAAACTTACTACATATTTATGCATGTTCTGCCTGACAGTGATTATCCTATGAATTTTAGGATCAAAGGCCAAAAGGAAATGGTAACAGTGTACACTGTACTTTTCAATACAGAAATTACACTTTTTCTCCATACCTTGAAAATTACAGTATTCATACACTTATGAATGGGTCAAAGTCAAGTTAAAGTCCTTGAATCCCCAAATACATGCTCTCCTCTTCATCTAATTAAACCTAGGTAAAGGAAGGTGAACATTCAACACATTTGTGACAAACATGTAATTTCAATATTTTGCCAATATTGTGAAAATGTAATTATACATTGTCCACATGTACTATAGACCTATTAGGAGAATCATGCATTATGGCGGAGGCATAGCAGTCGCCTTAGTGACATTTCTAGTTTTCTTGTAACTAGTCTGTATCTCAGAGGGAGCCTTAACCATTGGAAATTCAGTATGAAAGACATAATTAAAGTCATTATATCAGTTGACATGATTGTAGATGACAGTATTTTGTATCCTGTCCTCATCAGTGAGTGTAACTGCAACCTGGCTGGGTCTCTAGCTGTCAGCTGTGATCCCATCCTGGGTGTGTGTTCCTGTAAGACCAGTGTCCAGGGCACAAAGTGTGACCAGTGTGCACCAGGCTCCTTCAACCTTGCCGTGTCCAACCCAACTGGCTGTCAGCCCTGCTTCTGCTATGGCCATGGGACAGTGTGCAACGCTGCTCCAAATTACATCCAGGATTATATCACCTCGGACTTCACAGATGGAAGGTGTGTCTTGGGTAGAATCTTCAGACAAGTTTTCTTCTGTTCAGCTATTTGTGGGATAGTGTACTTTGGCCCATATTCTCATTTATTTTAGTGGATTCACAGCTTGACCCAATTTTCTTCCTTTAGTCAGCATGTTTGTACAGAATGCAGTTCTAAATTACTATTAATGTATTGTCAATTGCTGTAAGTGCACAGACAAATGACATTGTATAATCGATCTATTGAAGACTGATAATGGTAGAGGATTTGATCTCAAAACTAACCAAATAACAAGATGAACAAAGTCTCTGAAATCGTCTTTTATGTGTTTCAAACCTATCTCAAACTAATTGGTTATCTATTCTCAAACTATTAAAGGAGCTCATTAGGGCTCATTTCAGGACTGCCTTTGAATGCTTCTGAACTGCCATTGTAACTTGTGATACATTACAAAAAGGATATTATGATTGTTTACAAGTACCAAGAGTCATGCATGTTACTGGCTGTTGTCTCTCTTGTTTGATATTTAGTTCCAGTGGTTGGCGATCTTCTGAAGCATCCTCCTTGGATGTCAACGCAGCTAACATCCGTGTCTCTCATCCACCCTTCCTACCAAGTGGAGAATCCATCTATTTCTTCGCTCCGTCATCCTATCTGGGTTTCAAGCTCAGCTCGTATGGTCAAACATTCTCCTACTCGGCCAAACTGGACATAGGGACAGTTGACCTCTCTGTGGGTCAGTATCTCATTATGACCGGAGGTCCACAGAACACCAGCATCTACTACACCGATGAGGCCTTTGTGCCCTCCCTGCAGACAGCCACGTTCACTGCAACCTTTTATGAAAGCTTGTGGAGAGAGGTGGAAGGGGGCAGCGAGATTTCTGATCAGGACTTCCTAGGTAAGGAAACTGATTGAATATGCACAAGTGTTTCTCTGGAAGAAGTTGTCAAATATATTGGCCAACCATTTACCCATTACTGCCTTTCGTTCATCAGTTTGCACATCCAGGGGTGTGCTTTATTCATCAGGTTGCACAGATATCTTGCAATTGATTATGAGTGAGTGAAGCTTAAGTTATCCTAGTCCTTACTGTATGGCAGTGAATTTATTAGTGTGGGACTGTCAGGATATGACATATAAATGGTTATAGTCTCACAAAATGGCCAACTTTCATCTGTTGATAATACATTAACATTCTTTGATACTGCTTAGGTGAGAGCAAGTCATTGGATGAATAGGCAAAATCCACTTCATGTTTTACCACATTAACTGATGGATGTAGATATCAAGTGAAGTAGTCATAGCCTTTTAACCCTTCTGCTTTCATCTTGACAATAATGACGCATAACCCTTCGTGTGCCTCTTGTCAAGTCTGCTGGAGTGATTTCTTCTTTCGTTGGCACAGGCGTCTGAAAACTAATTGCCATGGCATTTCCTAATCCCCTTAATCTTATAGTACCATGGCCTTCCAGTTGGAATGAAACACACTGTACACCTGGGTGGGCTTCTTCTATCTTACCATTAGTATCAAGTTGAGACAAATTAACTCAAATGCTGATTAGAAAGCCTGCCATGTTTGAAGCAAGCTTCTTGGGGATACATATTAAAAGGATTTAAATGTTTTGTTGTATTAGGCATAAATGGTTCTCGTTTCTACTCATCTCACACAGCTATCTTGGCGGATGTCACAAGCATCCAGATTCGAGCCTCATTTGGTGCTGGCACTGCAAGCACCTTCTACTCAGTTTCCATGGCAACGGCAACCTATGATGCAAACCCTGCAGCTGAGGCAGTAACTACAACTAACGTTGAACAATGCGTGTGTGACATCTCCTCAAACACCATGGGTACCATTTTTTTTTTTCTTTCAATCAATACTTTGCTGACATTCACTGAAGTTTCATGTGTCGTGTAAAGTTTGCACTCCATTTTTCTAGTTTTTGCAATGCCAATTTCAAGTATAGGTGATATTTTGTTAAGATGAGGGAAATAGTTTATTTCTGATTTTATGCAATAGTATGTGGAGATACTTTTCTCTAGTATTCATGATATGATGGCAAAAAAAAAAAATGATGAAAAAAAGAAAAAATGCTGCATCATTATTGTATCTTTTGACACAGGTTTTGATTTCCACTAACTTCTACGTGACAAACAGAAAAAACCTGTCTTGCAAATTTCCATATCACCATACCTGTTCCTCATAAAAGCAGCAGGTTGGATCAGTCTGTAGCATTATTCCCTCTTGATTAAGAGGTCCAGGGTCTGAACTGCTGTGAGTCCCAATGAAGAGTGTTGTGTGTTATCATACCATCCCCTCCGTATTTAGAGTTATAACCCTCGCATAAGATATGAAATGGAATCCCCATGTCATGGAGATTCACCATTCAAACTGAACCAACTAACTTCCCATGAGGAAAAGATGAAAACCTGTTTAGGTACTAATACTTGTTTTACACACCCACTGTGAGGTAGGATCTGTGAAAACGAGCCCTTGTGTTCATCGTACAATTGTAGGTATTCAGTAATAGTCAGGGAATCTTATCAAACTAGGAAAGAGATTCATCAAAGGTCATGTGACAGTCATGTGATGCTTCCTCACACAGGTCTGTCATGTGACATGTGCCTTGCTAGAACCAAGCGCCAGAATCCGTTTGGCCCACCCACGGAGCCCTGCGTTCCTTGTTACTGCAACGGTCGGTCGTCATCTTGTGATCCCGACTCTGGAGTGTGTATAGACTGTCCTCTGGGGACAGTGGGTGACTTGTGCGAGAGCTGTGCCGCAAACGTCCTGGAACCCGCCTGTGACTCCTGTATCCCAGATTACTATGGCTTTGGGACTGACCTCTTTGGTGGGGGCTGTGAAGGTAGAGTTTAGTTTCTTGTGTTTGTTGTCCTTTGTATTTATTTGTTTGTTTGTTTGTTTGTTTGTTTGTTTGTTTGTTTGTTTGTTTGTTTTACATGTGAGTTGGGGTTGATCCTTTTCTGAAGTATACATGCCTTGAGCAGCCAAATAAAGGGGAATACTGTAGATCAAGTAACATTCATGGCATGATACTTTTATTTGCAAATCGGAGCCAATTACCTTTTTCGTGGCATGAAATTATTGCGAATTGCCAACCATTGAAAAGTTATGAGTATACTACATCACAAATGATACAGATATATATTGAAGTTTTGCGTGCATTTTACATATTTGCAAATCTTGGCTCCTCATGAAAGTTTCATGCACACAAAAATTTCTGGTTTTGCAGTACACTGTGTTCTATTTGCCAAAGGTTACCCAAATTTTCATCCTAATTTGTTTGTGTGAGCTCGCCTCTCTGCTCTAAGCTCATACAGGTATCTTATTTAGATAATTGTCTGAATTTTTGATAGTCTGCATTTACCAACCCATTTACAGCAAGGTCACTGTTTGACCTTTAAAATGTAGAGTCCTGTCTGACTGTGCTGCAGCCCGATTTAACAACTCTTCATGAATGCTTTCTCTTGACCTTTGCCCCAAAGCATGCAACTGTAATACAACTGGAACAGGAGGTGCAACTCAGTGTGATAACAACAGTGGCCAGTGTCCTTGTGTGGGCAACTTTGGTGGCAGGTTGTGTGACGGTTGTGCCTACAACTACTACAACTACGAACTTGGCTGCCTCAGTAAGTAATGTATTGACATGTATTCCAACATTTGAAGTATCCATGAGTAGACTCTTTGCCTTGCTGCTTTAAGATACAGTGTGTCAGTATTTCCAGTGCTTGGTACTAGGCAGCTGTGTTCTTGGTTATTACTACCCCCACAGTCGTTAGGATGCATTTCCCCTAGGATATCAAAAATTGTCAACTCGTACAGTGTACCATGAGCACTGTTAAGGGTACAACATATCTCTGTATCCTACAGAAGAGACCAATGAATAGTTTGTTTGCATTTTGAAAAGTACATTTGAAAATTATAATATACATTATTGAATGTAAATTTTCATATTTTGAGACCTCTGTGGTACAGTGGATTACACTGAGCTTTCAAGCACGAGGTTCTGAGTTTGAAACACGCTCTTTTAGACAAGGTATTTTAGCCACAGTGTCCTCCTACACCTAAGTGTGTAACTAGTTTCCTTGCAGTGACGAGGTAATAATGGCAGGCCCCTGGGAGTTGCAAGAGGCCATCCTTTGGTAAATAAAGCCATGTTATGTGGAGATTTATGTGAATGTGAATATAAGTCATGCTGTTTTACAGCAATATCAAGTTTTCAAGGTAAAGAATAAGAAGGGGACTGAATACAGGCATGTGAATCAGGTAAAAAGTTAATTGAGTCATAATCTTGTGCCTTTATAGTCATGTGGAGCTGCTTGAACCAGACATCTTTTTTTCTCTCTCTCTCTCTTGCTATTTGTTTTGTGATGTTTTGGTATCATTTTTGTCTTTGGTTTTTAGTTAAACCATACATTGCGCTGTTTTTCTTGAGTTGAATAAGAATGTACTGTATAATGTCAAAGTTCATGATTAAACTCAAACAGCCAGTTGTGAAAAGGTATAAAATTATATATATATTCATTCATTCATCCATTCATTCTTTATTGGTCTATGTCAGACATAGAAATTTGGCTTCCATTGACATTACATTGTAAACCAAAATGAACATGACAATACAATCATATGTATTTGTTTTTGTACTATGCCTGTTATATCTTGTAGTACCTTTGATTGTAAATTTGGCTGACTATTATCCGTTTCTGATTCTGTGTAGAATGTGATGTTTGTTACGATGGTATCGAGACTGCCCACTTGGAGCTTCAGATCTCTGTAGCAAACCTGTCAGCTTTTGTGAGATTCTTGGAAGACAGGGACAACTCTTCTATTCCAGCACCATTTTATGAGCGTCTTCAGGAAACCAACTCAGAACTCGCCCAACTTTTAGATGCAGTGAGTATGAATATCTTTGGTACATAATGAGACACTAGGTGCTGTTTCAGTGAGATAAATATGGTGTTAATAGCCTTCTGGCAGTAGCTGGAAATGCTCCAAGCTGATTTTGAAGCTTTTGTTTATTCATGAATTTCTCCCCGCTGCCAAGACAAGTCTCATTTATGCAGTGATGCTCAGGAAAGAAAGTAAAGTTCTTCTGTCTTATGTGTGAAAAATAGGAAATAGTCATATTAGCAAAGTGATAATATGTTTAAACTATGCAACTATTTGTTTTTTCAGGAAGAAAGGTGATAGATCTGTTCAGTAATACATATATCTTTATCTACAGAAATAAATTAAGGAGTGAATTTATGTAATCCAACTTGATAAAGGTGTGCATTTTGTCTGAACTTCCCTCGAGTATATACATGTAAAGGATTGTAACAGACATTTATGATGTGTACAGTGCTGCACTGTCAAACTTGAGGCATCTTACCATTCTTCTTTGTGGTATTAGCTTTAAAAAGTGTTTGAGTTTAACTTCGTCCATTTTCTGTGCTTCACAGACAAGTGCAGCTGTACAAGATGGTGCCAATTTGCAAAGCACCATCGTTGCTCTAAACATGGTTGTGGAATCTCTTATGGAAGCACTTGACAGCGTTGAGGAAATGATCACTACAGCGCAGGAGAATGCTACCAGAGCTGAGGAGAATGCACGCGTTGCTATGGAAACTGTTGAACTGGTGAACCAGGAGCTGACAGAGGCTTATGGAGTACTCACAAGTGGTGAGACCTTGTCACCATACTGTAATCCTGGACTGAGTTTTGTGGTGTTATTACTTTATTGTCTGCTGTAGTGTATCCACAGACAAACTTGATGACTGTACAAGGTAGCAGCTGGTTTACCAACATACTGAAGAATTGAATTAGGAGCAATGGCATCAGGTCGAGACCTCTATTTAATTCATTCAAATGATACGATGATTAAAGGACAAGTTCACCTTCATAAACATAAGGATTGAGAAAATGCAACAATATTAGTAGAATACATCAGTGAAAGTTTGAGGAAAATTGGACAATCGATGCAAAAGTTATGAATTTTTTAAATTTTTGTGTTGGAACCACTGGATGAGGAGACTACTACAGCTTGTGAGTCATATGCGTACAACAGTATAAAGAAAATATAAAAGAAAATTCAACATATTTTCACTTTTTTCGCATAATAAAAGAGCAATTGACTTGCCTCTTTCTAAAGGCAGGGGGAATGATATTACCCATAACATTTATCGGTAACGAGTCAGGGGAATGTGTATTTTTTTCAAAAGATGAAATTTTGTGAAATTCTCTTTATATTTTCCTTATATTGTTGTACGCATATGACATCTAAGTTATTCATACACTGCAGTAGTCTTCTCATCCAGCGGGTACTGCACAAAAACTTCAAAAATTCATAACTTTTGAACGGATTGTCTGATTTTCCTCAAACTTTCAATGATGTGTTCTACTAATATTGTTACATTCTCTCAATCCTTATGTTTATGAAGGTGAACTTGTCCTTTAATGATTACAGTACGTGTGCAGGGCACATACATTTGTAGCTGAAAATTCCAGCATACCACCATCAACATAGTTTTAAACAGAATATCTGTATGGATTTATGTGTGCATTACTTACAATGTAGATCACAGCATGACCTGAAATGCAATTCAAGAACTAGGATCACCCAGAAAAGTGTCAAGCCGAGGTCAAAATTTAACTTTCACACACTTCTGATTGATCAGTTTGTTTTGTGGTGGCATTAGTCAGATACTGTGTAAGTAGAGTTTACACTTTACATCTCCCCCTCAACTCCAGGTGCTTTCCAAGTTGCACAGAGCATTCTAGAAGACCTGAGGGACAGCCTGGCAGAGCAGGCTGTGCAGATCGAGGAGGTCAGAGGTCAAACAGCCAGTGATGTTTCCTCGCTGGAGCAACAGGTGTCAGAGATCAGGAACATCACTCAGGACACGATGGATGCAGCTAGTGAGGCCCTTCAGGTAATTTAGAGATGCTGGTTTTACCTAACAGATGCCAGTATTTTGGTTACAGTTATCCAGTTTGTTATTCTGAAGGTTTATCAATATGAAAATGAAATGAGGTTCATTATTGTGCACCTTCCTTCATTTTTGGATTAAAAAAACCTTCAGAATAATGAACCCTATATCATTTTTTGATTAATGAACCTTCAGAATAATGGACCTTATTCCATTTTTGAATTGACGATCCTTCAGAATAATAGCCCTTATCTCATATTTGGATTAACAAACTTTCAAAATAATGCTACAGATTTTCAGATTAACAAGCCCTTTTTAATTTTCGGATGAATGGACATTTAGGTTCAGGGAATTTGTGTGTTTTGGAATAACAACCTTTGGAATATCAAACCTTATTCTATTTTCAGATTAACAAACCTTCAGAATGACAAGCTTCACCCAGTATGTTTTATCAGTTCCTTGAGTGTCTTCTGTTGAGGGAGAGGGGATGGTTGTTGTTTGTTTAGCTGTTTTGTTGTTGTAGTTGTTGCTTTATCTTTTTGGTACTATGACTTTATAACCATGTATGTGAACTGTTACTTGTCAACTGGGGTATCTGTGTGATTTTGGTATTTTATGCTGGTTTTTCCATTATGTATTTTTGAGTGTGTATGTGTGTGTTTGTGTGTGTGTTTGTGCTACCTGCTCTACTTTCTTTTATCCAACTCTGAAAATGTACCTTTTGATTCATGCATCGTGGTATTCCCAGCCACCTCACCTTACACTGTTGTTCTGTGTGCGAGATGTCATGAAGTATGTTCCAGAAATTGGAAGGCATGGTCACACATGTTGCACGTGGGCATGGCCTTCTGAGAATAGCTGGAGGGATCTTTTGTGTGTCCCAAATATAAAAGCTATCTGATAGGCTATAGGATTACTCATCCATGATAAGGCTGCCCATAGATCCACAAAGTTTGAAAGAGTCCTAAGACAAGCTCATGTTTGACCAATGAAGCCCAGTATGCTGTGTATGCTTGTAGCTCCTATTCCTCGGAATATTAAGAAATGCAGTTAGAGTCAGTCCAGCCTTGAGCTTTTACAGGATTTAGCTAGAACTGATGTGTACATAAGAAGTGAAGTAGACAACACTGCATACATTAGGAAACAATTTTGTCAATTTTGGCATTTTATCCAGTGATTAAATAAAATGAAACAAACAAACAAACAAACAAACCATGATGTATTTCTTTCTCCTGTTTGACAAATGCAGTCTACAGATAGGAAGTTTGTCATGTCCCCAAAGATTTATTTGGCTTACTGCTTTTCTTTGTTTTCAGACTGCACAGAGTGCACAGGTTGTTCACGACAACACGACCTCCAGGACCGCGGCTGAGGTTGTCCGGGCAACCAGTGTGGAGCAGCTGGGTCAAATCACTGTTCAGGAGGTCACTGACCTGGCCAGCAGGGCTAGAGAAGTAGACTCTGCTGCCAGGAGAAAGCTGGCTGATGTTGAAGCTACACAATCAGCAGTGGATGAGAGTAGGATTGATGGCATCATACAACAGGCTGCCGAAAAGACTGCTGAGGCAGGAAATGTTCAAGCCTCGGTAAGCATGATTAAACTGTGTTTTAAATTTAAAGTTTTGTGTTCATTACTGTCCACCCCAATTGTCACTGTGTTCATTAGCAAATTTGTTGGACATCAGAAATAAGAATTCTTTGTGGACACTTCTCTGGTTGTTGTTGCATGGAAAGTTATACAGCATCGTAACACTTTTTCACAGTCGAGGATATATTTCGAGTAAGAGTTTATTTTTCTGCCATTTATGTGCTATGACTGCTGTACAATATCAGTTCTGTTTTATATCTTTACTTCATTCTTTGAAGATAATAGACTCTGAAAAAATCATGTTAAATCTACAGTTATTAATATGGTAGTATGTTTACCCAATTGCAAGATTTTTAGCAAACCCTAGTTTTATGATTATGAAATAAAGAGTGGCAAATTTCTGTAGAGATCCACAGATGTCTGAGTTGGAATTGTTAGCGTACCTCACTTATTACAAGATCGTTGTAGTGGAAGTGTTTCTGTCGTATACGAATCTTCACAAACTTCAGGCTGAAAACCGAATATCCAGCGCTCAGAGCATTGTCAATACGGTCAATGGTGCGGTCAGCCAGACAGCACAGACGCGCCAAGAGGTGGATGCTACCATTCAAGAAGTGAATGACCGTAGAGACCGGTCAGCAGCGGCCAATGAGGGAGCAGCCAATGCACTTCTTCTCTCACAAGATGCCTTCGATGCTGCGGAGGAGATGCTGGCCATCGCCACAGACTTTGATAATCGAGTTGATGGTAAGATCATCTTTAACAAATATATTTTCAAACCTCCCCAGGGAGCTTTGATGCATAATGATTATATTACAGGTAACTTACATTATAACAAAGTCCTTGGGACAGAAAGTTTTCTTTCATTCACATGGAAATTTTGTTGTAGCTGAAGAGTAAAGCATGCAATCAGATATAATTTAGATGATAATTTCGGGACCTGGAAGTTTATTTTGTTGTAGCAAGAATTTCATTATAATAGTGTTCATTATTATAGGCGTGCATTGACAGAAAATATTTTTATTAGATAACCAACTCTTCGAGCAGTAATCTTAAACAGGCCAAATTATGTCTTTTGTCAAACACAGAGTACATCAGCAGGATCTGATATGAAAGCTGGTTTCTGATAACTGACTGGCATTGAATTATTTCTTGTGTCTATGAGAGAAAAAATTGGTTTTAGGAAGAATCTTGCCCATACCCTTTGTTTTAATAGAAGTGAGGGGTAGCAGTGCATTATTCTGAATGTTTAACTTTTTAAGATGAAGTTACTGTAAAACAAGGAATGTTAGTGTGCATTTTAATTCTGCAAATTTTGTGAGAGCCATGATTCGTGAAAGTAAAATGCACACAAAGGTTCTTGTCTACACTATATGTATTAAAAAAAAGAAGTGTTGTTGTTACGGTATGTTGTACATATACTCCCACTTTACAAGAGAAATTTATATGCGGTGTTGTGGAATCCTGATTACAAATGTATTGTAGATGTACAGATAATGATAATCAAGAAATGACATACAGTGTATGTTAACTTGTGACAAATGTGCAGGGAAGATAAAAGACGTGATGCCGTCATAAAAAATGGCAGCTGATATGGAGGAAGTTCTGTCTGCAATAAAATTGTGCATTTGTTTCTTCTCTCCCAGAATCTCAGAGGGCTGCGTTCAGTGCCCTGGATGGAGCAGATGCCATCAGACAGGAGGCTAACAATGACCTGGCACAGTCTGGACAGCTGAGGGCGCAACTCACACCGGTCGCTGCTGCCGCCCAAGAAGGGTTGAGTGTGGCCAGTCAAGCCTATAGCATAGCTGACAGTGAGAGACAGGTATGGTGGCATGCTAACCTTGTTCTTTCAATTATTTTCTATCTTGGTCACTTTCTCATGAGGTGCAAGTAATACAGAGACTCCAACCCCAAGCACCTTCTGATCTGGAGATCTCCCGCCCGAAACCCCTAGCAAACAGGAGACTCCAAGTCGATGTGTGTGAAGTTCCTAGGGTTCTCGATGCTCTCTGGTGCTATCTAGGGTTTATTTTTTTTCAACATACGATAGCAATAAGTAAGAAATCCTTTCCAACGGGAGGCACAGAGCCAGGACGGGAGAAATTAAATCTCAAGCAGGAGAACGGGAGATTTTGTAAAAATGGATTTTCGGCGGGAGATCTCCCGTCGAAAACGGGAGAGTTGGAGTCTCTGGTAATAGCTTGTCATTCAAGACCTAGGCACCAAGGTACAGGAAGAAGCATAGATATTCAGTCAATATGTGGTTTTTGTCCTGTCTGAGTGTAACATGAAGAGAAGAACAGATAATTGAGGAGACTTGTCTCGGTATGATGAAGGTTGATGGAATTAGTGCAAAATGTCTTTGTAATGGCAGCACCATGGAAATAGTAAAATTGCTAGGTGACTCGGTCTAGGACAAATAATACGTTGGATATATTTGGGTTGTTTCAGATGGGGTTTTATGTTCTTTTTTGTTATAATTGTTTGGAGTTATCAAGTTGTTGCAAGTGCTCAACTTCAGACAACAGAATGTCTATTTTTTTACTGATTTATGAAGTGGAAAGGAATGAAATTTGTCAGAAATGTGATTGATATTGAGTTGCTTTCAGGAAAGCAGTCACATTTATTCTTAGACACGCTTAACAACATGGTATGTTCACATATAAAACACATGTTGATTACTCAATTGAATACTCAAATGAGTACACAAATGAGTGTATGCAAACCTACATAACACCTAATTTATGTACAAGCAGTCAAACATTTCTCTCTCTTGTGTTTCCATTCCTTATGATTCTCACATGAACCTGATATTGTGAATAGATAAATCAATGATCCTTTCAATGATGTCATTGTTATTTATAAACATCTAGGCAGTTCAGCCAATCAATGAGAGAGCTGAGGAGCTCTCCGTGGAGGCAGCCAATGGGCTGACAGAAGCAGACCAAATTACCGCCTCTGTCAATGCCCTAAACGATCAAATGATCGTGCCTTCCCTGGCGGCCTGTAATGCCTTCCAATCAGATATTGATGCCCTGGAGGCTGCTGTCTCCATGGCAACAGGTAGGCAATGGTGATGTGTGATCCAGAGAGAGTTAGGAGAGATAGAGAGTATGAGTTGTAATTCAGTAGATGTGTGACTATCAGTAGGTTGAATCATGCATTTAACTTTATAAGAGACATATTTTCTCCATGGTAGTAATGTTTAGGCTGTATATATTACAACAGCAAACCCTTCATGGGAAAACATGGAAGAAATTTGGCAAAACATTTAAAACCAGATCAAATCACACCAGAGAAATTTGGTCTAGTTTTAGAACTTAATAGACAAAAGAAGACAATTACCTTGCTCTCATGTGTTAGTTTCTACAATCAAGGAATCATGCAAGATACTGTATTTAAATCATCACCCAGTGGGCACACTACATAATAACTATATAATCATTACCAAATAAAAATGTTTTTAAAAGTCCTAGGTAAATAATCAGTTGTGAGTGGCACATAACAACAGCCACAGTTACAAACTGATGCCCTAGTGTCTTCTCTTTGAGCAAAAGACTACTACCGTAAGCATGGAATGTTTTGCAAAGGAGAAATTTGCCCTAATTTCATGTTTTGCCAAACTAGCACCAAAATAAGAACAAACTGAAATATTTTTGGAGACTGACACGAATGCAGAAATGCTCATCACTGAATTTAAAAGCTGTTGAATTTAACTCAAATAACCCAAGTGAGAAGTGAAAGTTTCTGCCTTCATTTTATATCATTTTTACTCAGATGTATAAACAGGTTCCTGGTGGGAGGCTGTTATGTTAATGTTGATTCATACAGAGTGAAGTTATAACACTGTATGTACCTACGTAGCTGTTTGATTCTCGTGAATCCAGGTTCAGGTATGATTTTGAGTGAATGTAGGTGGTGCTAGCTTCACCAGAATAGATCTATAGGTGAGATTATTACTCACCCCCTGTTTTTGCTCCAATTTTCTTTTCAGAGTCAAACAGAGTCTCTTCCTCCGCCGTGACAGACAGCCAGACCAGGGTGTCCAATTTGATGCAGATCCTCGCCAGTATTCAACAGGTGGACACCAGCCAGCTGCCAGATCTCCAGGTCCGTATCCAGCAGGCGAGGGCGCTGTTGACGCAGCGAGACTACGCCGCCATCGTGACCTCGCTGCAGCAAGGGATTGAGGAGCAGTCAGCGTGGCTGGCAGAGACACAGGCCACCATCACATCCCTACAGGAACAGCTGGATGGACTGGAGAGTTTTAATGTGGGCCCCTGAACCATGACAGCAAGAAGATCTCATGCAGGGCTCGATATCAGCAGTGGCCCAGGGCCACCAAAACTTGATGCTGGGTCACCAAATTGCCAAAAGGTAATTTTTTGGTGGCCCAAACAGGCAATGAGGATTCAAAGTGGATTGGTACGTTTCCTTTCATTCGGGGCCAATACATTACTGTAAAACGAGGAATGTTTGCATGCATTTTAATTTCACAAATTTCGCGAGAGCCAAGATTCGCGATATTAAAATGCATGTGAAAGTTCTTGTCTACACTACACACATTAAAGGTTAGAGGCAACTTGCGAAAATTTCATGCTGCGAAAAAGGCCATCATCTCCAATTCGCAAAAATTTCATGCCGCAAAAATATCTTGTTTTACAGTACTTTTTGGGCCAACAAGATTTCAAGTTTAAAGGTTTTAGTGGCCCGAATGGCCCACCAGAGAAAAGGGCTGGTGTCGGACCCTGTTTAATGTATCCTATTGAGACAGAACAGTGTCATGAGGGTTAAATCTTATATTGCTTCACAAGGGAACGATTTGCCAGTGAATAGATCTTATCACATCATGGAGAAATGATTCTCCTATGAATAGAACTGAAGGCATCATGATATGACATGCTGCATTCTCAAAGCAATATGAAAATATAATCAAAGTGCCATGGCTGTATCAGGCCTGCTTGCTGTCTGTAGTTTCTGATTTTATGATCAGATTGAAAGTTATATTTTCTTATCATTGGACTAAGTATGAATTTTGCTATTGACCATTCAACCAAGAGTATGAACTCAATGGCCCAAATTCACGAAGGTGGTACAAATGAAAACACGGTTTAAACCATGGAGCGCCAAGTGTCTCACGGAATATTTCGTTACGAAATTGGTCATTTCGTCGACAAAATGACCGTTTCGTTAATGAAATCATCATTTCGTGAACGAAATGTTAATTTAGTTACAAAATGTCATTTCGTTGCAAAATAATAATTTCATCAATGAAATGACTGATTTTATAACCAAATATTCTGTGCGACACTTTGTGCTCCATGGTTTAAACCATGGAATCATTTGTACCACCTTTGTGAATTCGGGCCAATGTGCATTAAAAGGCCATTACTCTGGTGGTGTAGATTTTTTTTTTCTGAATAATACAAACTGCATTAGTGTATTTCTAGGTGTGCATGGATAATCAATCGTATTAGGGTGAATAAGCAAAATGATAGTGCCATGGACATCCTCACATGCTGTGCATATGTAAATGAATTTAACTCTTCCTTGATATACTCTTTACTTTAATTCTTATCAGATACCAGGAAATTGAAAAGGGGGGGATATTAGAAGAGATATAGTTTTAGATATATACAGGCTGACTTTACGGTTCCCTCTGGTTTTGCAGCATAATTTTGGATTAGTTACAGGACAGGAGTTTCCATCATTACACCTTTCAAAGGCCATGGGTAGTTTCATTTGGTGGTTCCAAGTGTGACTCAATCAATGTTTTGAATAGAAAGTCAAATTCTTGCTATGTTTTCTGACCAAATGTCGGTATAATTTGTGTTTTGTTTTTCCATTGTAATTACCCAAAAGAAAACCTAATGGTACAATATTTATCAAGTTCTGAAATGTGCAACTTTCATCTATGGGCGTGTAAATATTCTTATTCTGTAAATGTGCCATTATTGTGAGAAGTGTTCAAAAGAGGACAATGTTAGCAGTAGTGGTTTTTTTAACTGCCTCATACTGCAGTGAAGTTAGATCATATGTGACCCACTGCAACAAAAGGATCTGAAAGTCGGGGAAAGACAATTTTCTGAAAATGACATGACATTATTCCCTTACTCTTTCACTTTAATGTCATATATAACATGACTCATAAAAGTACTCGGTTGCAGAGATATCGATGATTTTATTAGCGCATGTTGAGTGGTTTAAAAAACCAGCGTTTCGAGAAAACCGCCTTCAAAAGTTTTCCTTCCGACGCTATCATGATCAAGGAGAAGCAAGACAGTTTTCACCAATTGACAATAGAAGGTACGCTCCTAGAAACCTCCGCGATGTTCATTCAAGCTTAGCGCCGGCGGTCTACACACGACCAATCAGTAATCAGGATGCCACGCACTGACCAATGAGATCACTCCCTCGTTGCAAGGGGAGGAGTCTCAGTGCTAAATCCAAATCTTTGAACACGTTTTTGTACCCTGGAAAGTCTGAAAATCATGGCCCAGGAAAACGCTGATTTCTTGCCTTTCCTTTGATCACTTAGCTTCGAAATTTCGGCAGATGATAGATGATGCACTAGAGTACAAAATTATGTCAAAATCAGAAATACGTACGTTTTGACGCATTTTGATGATCTGACTTCAAACTCGATTTTCTCGGCTCACCCGTCAGCGACTTTAGGATCCTTTTGTTGTAGCGGGTCACATATGATAACAAGAGGGCTGAATTCATATCTTACACTGAAAAAGAGGTCTGAATTTGTATCTTATAACAACAGGACTGAACTTTATCTTGTCATAATCATCTTAAAAATTTCAAGAGGACTGAATTTACATCGTTCTATAAATAAAGACAAAACTGAATTTACATCTTATGAAAACAAGAAGACTCTAGTTACAGTTGTACATCTGCCAGATGTTTTTGAACTTGTCATTCCGGTGAGATTGTGCCTGTATTAAATGTCTGTTTTATTAAGACATATTTGTAAAAAAAAAAAAAAAAAAAAAAAATCATGCATGTGAGAATTCCTGTGTTATTGTGTTGTTGAAATTGATTATTTGGGATATAACACCTTTATGTTTTCATTGGACATCAATGCAATGCAGTTTACAGTAGGTGTATAAAGAACATCTATGCGCAACCAAAGGCTTTTAGAAACATTTCATGAGGCTTATACAAAATGTATGTTCATATAATTATGACTGTAATATTATTTTGTAGATTGTGCAGGAATACAGAACAGCAAAGATGCATGTTTGCTATATTTTATGGAGGCCAGGATTTTTCTTTCACATGTTTTCTAACTATTTTTTCTTTGCATGTATAGTATATTGTGTATTTTAAGAGCATTATATTACATACTACCATGTCATATGTTTTGCTTTTATCAAACTTTTTGTGTGCTAATATTTGTGCAGTGAGGGGAAAGATGAAAAATATATTGTAAATCACATGGTGTTTACTCATTTGTTTTCTTGTGTGTCAAATTAAACTGAGTGGTGTGTAATTTGCCAAGTTAAACATGAATACTTAATTTTGATATTTCTTATGTAATTTATGTTTTGGAAAATAGCTCAAAGATATTGTAGGTATGCATGTATCAATGTTGTCTACACAATTCACACGTTGAGGGTATGTTAGCAAGTTTAGGCTAACAGGCAATGATTTTTCTATGAATGATCTATTTTTACAGGAAAAACAAAATGAAGCTTGATAACAATTGCTTTATAGAAACAAGAAAAAGTAAAAAAAAAATACATAATGGGATGAATTACTGTACTATGTATATGATAATAGTTGCAGTGAAATTTGGCAATTTGTAGTTTTATATCTTACAATAATGTGTAATATTTGTAACTTTGGTACATGATTGTATAGTCCATGTACAATGAGAGTGAACAAATGAGTATACAATTGAAGGAGCTGACAGCCTTTTGAACTGAAATAAGTTTTTGCCAGATTTTACCAAGAAATCAACATTCATATGTGGTATTTCTTTTCTTGTTTTGATGTGATTAATGACCTGACGTACTACATTGTAATTCTATGAGAAGTTTGTATATATAAAAAGTTTGAAGAATGTATTGTCTTGTGATATTAAGGTTGTAGGTAATTTCAGTACATTCCTTATTCCTAGTCCCTCATGAGTATGTGTGACGTTCTTAGTTGGCATTAGATACATTTTGTGCACAGCATAATTGTTTACCTGCTTTTGTTTTAAGGTATACGTAATATATTGAAAGTCTTTTTAGACCAGTTATTTATTGTATATCAGACATGTGAGTGTGTTGTATACACAAGATCGGTACAGCTATACAACATATAATCTGTAGATTTGTACAAATTTGTCCATGTTGATTCTGAGTGTAGAATAATGAGGATTACTGTTCAAGTACTTTTGCCATTATAACCAATACTGTTCTGGGTTACTACTTAATCAAGGACATTTATTCTTCAGTCCTGGTACACTTTTAACACACTTGTTGCTTTCAATCAGTGACGTGATGGTGAGTAATAGAAAATAATTAATCCATTGTCAAGAAGTAATTTTTAAAAAAAGCACATTCCAATAAAAATATAAGGAGAAACTGTACTTTATACGTTCTTTATGGAAACAAAATGTCATGGTCCAGATAGTTTTGTTTCATAATGATATAGACATACATGTTCCTAATTCTTACTTTTTAGATTTGCGGTTCCTCGGCTTATTCTACATTCCTACATTAGACCAAACTAAAATGGCTGCATATCACATGTCCATTACGGCTGAATTAATATCACCATTCATTTCCCACTGACGATGAATGCTCACATATTTTCAAGAAGCTTGTGCTTTCTTTTACATTCAATATTGTTGTCTACTTTACGCTACGAAGCTTTCTTTACACAGAAACTTGCCAGCATCAGTTTATAAGATTGTCTTTTCATACAACAGTAGAAATGCATACCGATGTCACTGGTACATAAAGATTAATGGGTTGTGGTTTGAATTAATTCTGATCTTACAGCTGTCTAATGTCATAAACCACTGCAGCACATTTCATTCATTTTTTGTTCACTCTCTCAAGAGTATTACATGTTTGTCATGAAGACAATTCAGAAGGCAAGAATTCAAAATACACCTAGATATGCACAATGCCAGGAACAACACTTACATGATGAACTCACTCTTATTGCCTTTGACATAGACAGTATTTAGCATCTTCTCTTTTTCAAGAGAGCTAGAATGAAGTGAAATGCAATTACTGAGGGTCATCTGAAATCTAAGCAATTTTGACTGGTAAAATTTGAAATACTGAATGACATGTCTTCCTTGTTGACTACAGACCTTATTTGCTACAGAAGTGCAGATCTAAGGTGTACAATATACTTTTGAACAACACCTGTAGCGAATGTTTTATGCAGTGAACTGTAGTATTGGCCTGTCGGGTCTTTTAAAGTTTGATCAGAATAATGTTGTCTGTATTGATTTGCATATGCATCTGCAGGGCGAAAATGTGAAATGATGTGTGTCTAATCTTGTATGTCTAAGGCACTAAGTAATAACATTTTGGATAATTACCTGGTATCTTTTTTTAGTTTTGCATTGTTTCGCATAGGCATGCAGCAAAAACCATAAAGATGCCATGTGTGTGTTGCTGAGATGGAAATAGGCATTCCTCACAAAATGTTTGTTCTTCATACTCCTACTTTGTTATTGTAAGATCTGAAAAGTGATCCTTACATCTTACACCTGAATTTTTCCCTGTGAAGTCAAACATAAATTTCTTGAATTATGAAATTTGAAGGGCCTAGAAGCATTTTTGTCATCATGCAAATTGTACATCGCAAACCAAAATACAAGTAAGCCTGCTCTTTCATTGCCTACCACTTTAAATCTTGCTCTCTTATAGCCAATCCTTTCAGCTCTCTCAAATTACTTTCTGCAACAGGTAAACTGTAAGTGGAACTGACACTGGGCTGTCAAAGCACACCATAAAGTCGTGATTTTTGCTGCTTCAAATGTATATTTAAGTCACCTAGTCATTGTGAATGCTCCTAATCAGTGTATTATAGTAAAGCAAACCATTATGTACAATTTACAATCTCTATAATCCAGCTTCCATAATACCCTTTAAATGGGTCTAGATGTATCTTCTGCTGTATGTTAAATAGATCATACATGTAGTGTGGGTACAGTATACAAGTGGGAACACTTATCAGGAAGTTGGATTCAGTGTATAGTTTAGTTGCTTGGCAGAGTATAAAATGAAATACAATGATGAAGAGAATTGCAGTCATTTCGTTTTACTTTGTTATTTGTGTGGTTTTCACACACACACACACACACACACACACACACGCACACAGAATGATTTCTTAAGTTGGTTTTTAGTTTGCATCACGGTTTCAGCTTCTTTTGTTGCAGAAAATATATGTAAGACATGTGTCCTGAATGCACCTTGCGCAGAATGAAGGAAAAGGAAGCCATTAACAACACAGAGCAAATAAAAAAGAGTACCGGTAACACAACATCTTAATCATAAAAACATAGCAGCTATTCAAATACATTTCAAGGACACAACACAGTGCATCCCCAATGTAATGAACATGGTTATTTTGAAAATCTGGTTACTATAAAGTAAAAACTTTGGTCCCCAAATTACACTCTATCAGCTATTATCTTTATACAATATGTTATTTGTTCAGTTAAAACAAATTTCCATATTACTAAAGAAAATTGCCAGTCCCAAGGACTTCACTTTAATGGGGAGTCTATTTTACTTTTTTATCCTCTATGTTTATTTACTCACATTAACAAAATATCTGTTTAAACTTGTACAATATTAATGAATCTTGAAGATTTATTTCTCAGCTTTGCTTAGGTGACACCTATTCAACATAACAATTTCACAGTTCAAGCAAATTACACCAGACTCCTCCAGAACATAGGTAACAATAAAAATAAGACAGTCTCACACATTACAAATGCATTAAAAGTATCTCCTTTTTCATATATTTATTAAAAATTTCATGAAAATGGCAGTCAGTAACGAATATAAAAAAAACGATTTAATGCAAAATTTCGATTTCATACTTACGCAATATATGTAATCATTAATCTGGTGAAATCAGGCTTGTAGCAGAAGTCACTATCTTTAATAAATGTCTGTTATTGCATTGCTTCTTATTATGAATTTGATAAGTAGAGACTGTAAAACATTTCTAAAATGATGTGTGAATACATACACATAGCACAAAACTGATAGAATGTGTAAGAAACTGATCATTCCGTAGCCAAGAGTGTACTCAAGCTCATGTAGCCTACACACGTCATAATTCACATGATTTGCCCTTTCCGTTAGACCATTTAACTACTGTATATCAACTGAAATCATATTTTTCCTTCTAACCTACTGTTACTTGCAAATGATTTATACACGTAAGTAGAGATAAGCATTTTGATTGCCTTGTCCAGAACTTTCCACCATGACATGTGTTTGATATTGAGTGCTATTCTTGATAGAATAATAATAATAATAGTGAGACTCTTATAAAGCACTCATTTTTACCTAAAAAAGATACTCAAGGCGCTAAAGAACAGAGTACATATTGTGTCACGTTACAACAGTATCACAGAAAATAATAAGACAATAAACTAACAAACAATAGGCCTATATACGTACACATACTATACATACAGGTATACAATATTGTCAATTCATCGCCATAAGAATCATTCTCGAGACATGAAGTGAAGCACAGGATCTAAACTACCAAATTTGTGTTTGTTTTTACAGTGTTTTATCATTCACATTCCAACAATCGGTAATTACAATCCAGATCTCCAAATAAACCCATGAATTGAGATACTGCAGAATGAAGAGTGTATCCTAGGCAAGTATCCATTACTGCGTACTGTCAAAAAAGATAAACATTTTACATAATTTAATACAATCGTTTCATTAAAAAATAAATAAACCCCTTAAAATACATGAAATGTATAAATGTGAGAGTATGTATACAACTGTATATATATATACACACACACACAAACAAATTAGCAAAGAAAGACATCTGTTACAATTACAGGAGTGTTTGACTGATAAGAAATTTAAGAATGAATGGCATTAAGCTTTGTGCAACTGTACATGTGTTTTCATGTCTCCTACAATATCTGTAAGACAATTCATATGCTTTATTTAAAGCATTCAGTCACATATTCATATACAATTAAAGGTCCTGTTTCCTTCTTTTTTTTGCAATAAAGTCTAATATATAAGGAAATATCACTATTTTTTTCTTTAAACCATAACTGTATGGTGATTCTATCCATAACTCACATTTTAGAACTATTTTGAAGCGCTAATGCTGGTTTTTTGTTTCATCTGCAAATGGTAAATTATGCCTTTAAAGTGCTTGCATCTTCATAAAGAGAAAGATAAGGCAAATAAAAACAACTCTACCACTTACATGAGTGTTGAAGGACTGGTAAATAGTTGTAGAGATAAACTGCCTGAAGCTTTGAGTTGTAGGCCTACATGTATGTGTTATTTTGCTTTCTAACAACCAAACATTGTCCACCTACATTAAAATGTTGCAGTTTGTTTTGTTTTTGTTTTTTGTTTCGTTTTTGTTGTTTTGTTTTGTTTTGTCTCGACAACATTTACACACCCAGTCAAGAGTCTGGGTACATTTTATCTCCATTCCTTTATGTTGTGTGTAATCACGCCGTCCTTTCTAGTAAGAGACATATATTACACAAAGCACGATACAAGAGACCCGACTGCACACTGAATCATTCATACACTTGAAATATCACTGACAAGCTTATCGCAAATAGTGTTATGATGCAATACCCTGTCAAATCCCTGGGTATTCAGAGAAAATTCCTCAGAAATGCTGATGTCTTTCATATCACCCACAGTCTTCCTGTTTATCATGAGAGTCCCAATTAAACCATGGAAAATGTAGGCCTACTGTGCAAAGGTTAAAGAGTAACATTAATTTCCTGAATCTAATCCGAGACTCTACATCAATTCATTATGAGTCTTTGTGAGGTTTGGTGTATGATGAAATGGATGACCAAAATACAAAGACACCACACTCAACTGACCTGTTTTTACACAAAAGGTAAGTTGCACTTTGCATGAAAATCTGCATATTTAATGTATACATCAATAAGCACACATACGTCTCAACAGAGCTCTTCCTTTGGTATAGCACACAAACCTTTAAAACAAAAATAGCCCTGATAATTTGCATATGGCAGTTGAGCACTTGTAGTCATATGTAAAGTTTTGTGTAAATCTGTCATGGGATTTTCAAGAAGAAGACTGCAAATTTAAACAGTTTATGCACATTGACACACGCTGGACAGTGAATAAATGCAAGAGCTCACTTGAGTCATTTGGCTCATGTAAATTAAAAAGACTTACTTTGGTTAATCCATTGCACTGTGGCACACAGTAAAAATGCTCAATTTCACAAGTATTTTTTGTTTTCTTTGTTTGATCAATTTTGGCGTATAAAAGCATAAATACTATATAATATTTTAAGCACTCTAAACGATAAAGCCTGGAATAAATTGTGCTTGCTTCTAGTGGTTACCTTCTTGCAGGTTACTTTTGTGTTATAAAGTTTCATTTGTTGTAGTTATCTTTATAACGGGATCATACTACATAGGCCCACTCATTAAACAACAGCAAAATAGACATCTCTAGACTTAATATATCACAAAGTCAGTACACTCTAGTAGAAATAGAAATGGTTTGGCTTAAAATGACAATGATGATCTTATCAAACAACTACCTGGGATGAAATGGAATGCATTCTTTTTTTCTCTCTGTCTAGATTCTGACTTGTCACAAGTTGGAGCTAACCTTTCAGAATGACCCTATGAAGCTTGGACTCCAAAAGTCTTGGCCTCTGGGCACTTGGTGAGGTCAGCGGAGACTTCCCACAACCTCTTCCCTACCTCCACCTCTCTGGATTCCTCAGAACTCAATATCTCGTTGAAGTCTGAGAAATGTCTGCCAGTCACGCCTGAGAGAACACATGCATGATACGGAACATGGAGAAAAAAAGATAAAATTACTTGTACCTCAAGTGCAAAACAAAACATATCCCTGCTAAATCTCATAATTTATACCTCTAGTACAAAATATTCTTGTCAAAGTACAGACTGTATGATACTGATGATGATGATGACAATTAGGTAGTAACTGAACACAACTACCACTATTACTATTACTATTACTATTACTATTACTATTACTACTACTATTACTATTACTATTACTATTACTATTACTATTACTATTACTATTACTATTACTATTACTATTACTATTACTATTACTATTACTGCTGTAAAGCAAGAAATTTTGGGAGCATGAAATTTTTATGAATTGGAGCTGACAGCCTTTTTTTGTGAATTGCCGCTGGCATTCAATGCAATAAACAAGACCTTTTGTATGCATTCTGATTTGGGGAATCTTGGTTCTCGTGAAATTTGCGAAATTAAAATGCCCATAAAAAATTCTGGTTTTGCTTTACTTCAACTGCTGCAGCTAATACCACCAACAACTTTAATCATCATTGATTATCAGTCTGCCCTTTCCTCCAGGCAGGTATTACCTAGTATATGTCACTGCTTCACATTCTCCTCTCTCACCTTTCCACTGTGGATTAGTTGCCACATCATACAGCAGTCCGCCCCCATGCTGCACCGTGCGAGTGACGCCAAACAACTTCAGCAAGGGGATGACAAAAGCTAGCTTTATCTTGGTGCCTAGTGTCTCGTTGCGGCCAATCCCAGTGGACGGAATAAAACCTAGGAATGAGTGAATAAAAAAATATATCTTGTGCTGATCTGTGAATGCAGAGCTTTTAAAGAGTTCTTCTCAACAACTGCTTGAGAACATCATATGCTCCCAAAAGTGAATTCTGTGCAACATTTACCAATGATTCATCATGTTGAGACATAATAGATCAATAGTCTCCCCTCGCCCTGCCTACCCCCAATTTTTTTCATACCATTCTTCTTCTTCTTTTTCTCATTTCGAATGTGGTCTACCTACTACAAACGCTGCTCTTCTGTGCATTTAATGTAACAACCTCCATTAATATACCATTTAAAATAATAAATAAATACTAGCATTAGTATACAGAGAAAGAGCACTGCCAAAGAGTTAGAATAGCTGACATATTCTTCAATATTTGTCTGTCAAAAGTAAAGTCAAACCGTGGTAATCTTTACAGTCTTCATGCCAAGAATGGGACACACAAGAAACTCCTCTATCTATGAATAAGCATCAACACAACACCTAGTTTAAGAAGTGGAAATAACTCTGGAATGGAGTAAGCCATCTCTTCTTAATGTTATCCAGTCATTTCTTTTCTCATACTTTTAAGAATTTAAGAATCCATTTAAGAATTTAGGGTACAAAATCAGAATCTCATAGCTTAATAATTCAAACAAAAATGACAATAGAATTAGAATACAGAATACCTGGGCAGATTGTGTTTGTGGTGATGTTGGTGCCTTCAAGCCTCCTTGAGAGTTCAACAGAGAAGGCACAATTTGCCAGCTTTGAGTTACGGTATGCCAGCTCGCCATCAAACGTGCCTGGTTTGTCCATCATCAAATTGTCAAAGTCCAGATGTGCTTTCTTTCCTGAAGAAATAGAGATAATAATTTGTTTTGCATGAGGCTTAATGATGCTTCACACAAATAAACAGCTCAGAAAAATATTGTATATACCATATATTTAGCGAGTCTAAATTTTCGCAAATCGGAACTTCCCGACGATTTCGCGAGTGGTTAAATTCAGGATCATGGAGTCCTGTGCCTAACAGAAAAATGTTTAGGCGTAAGTCACATTCATAGCGTGATTACAATTTCTGTGTGCCTTTCATTTCGCGAATAGCACCTATGACTCGCGAAATTTGTGAAAATAAAAGCCTCGCGAAATATTCGGTGTATACAGTACTGTCTCTAGCATTACAATGTATATCAAACATAGTATGACAATTATCAATCGAAAGAAACACAGAGAGAGCCACTGGAAATCAAAAGTGCCAAATGTGAGCATTAGTCTGAGAATGGCTTTATTTTTCTTTATACTTTGTTAATGTATTTGATTCACTTTTAAATATACTGATAGTATTCCAGATGTTATACATGCTCATGAATTAACCTCCCTAATCATCATGTATCTAAATAAGGTTTCATGAAATACAACTCAACAGAGGTCAACTCTTATCCAACCACTACGAGAAACCATGGCATACAGAGTGTCTACACACAATAAATTCTTCATTCAGGAACAAAGGCTGCTTTTGAAGGGGCTGTCCTAGCGTCTGAAAATGGACTGGTTCATTCCATCATATTGTCAGCCTGGAACCAGAAGGTCATTATCACAATTCGTTTTTGTTTGTTTGTTTGTTTGTTTTGTGTTTGTTTGTTGTTGTTGTGTTTTGGGTGTTTGTTTATTTTTTTTTTTTTTTGGGGGGGGGGGTATTGAGTCATTGGCATCATGTTGTAGAGCTTGATCTCCCCTAAATTATGGTGTCAATTTTATATCATTTTCATTTTTAGTAAAATGTTCACAATCACTTATTTACAAGGGCACTTCTTCACCTGATATTTGGAACAATACTTATAAATCTATCCACATTTGACTGAACAAACTCTCTATTTCATGAGAATAGATTGTTTCATTCTATTTGCATTCAAATCTTGGAACATGAAACCACCCTTCTGGTTCATGACCAGCAGAAGATATATGGGTCTATGTACATTGCTAGACAATTTTGATCTCACCTTTCTTAGGTTAGGGCTAAAGGTGCACACATCAGACATTGTTATCAATCTAACAGAGCAATCATCCCAGTAATCTTTGAGCGTACACACACTGAAAGGTCTGACTGCAACATCAATTTACATTCAGTACCTAGTCCCAGTGTGGGTCACCACAAGTAGCCTATGGGCAAACACGCTTATCCAGTCAGTCCGCAGCGCGAGCGAAAACGCAAGTATTTATTCAAGTCGTATTCACGGCTGAGCGGTGCTTGCATACGTAATGAGCAGATACATGGTCATGAATAAATCCGTGTAGAACGAGTATTTCTCGTCAGTTTTCGACACTTTTAGTTTCGACTGAAAGAGAAAACATAAGCAAATATGCTCATGATCAAAATAAACAGAAAAGAAGAATATAGAATATCAAAATCCCTCTCGAAGTTCGGTATTGTATTCAAAAATATTCCTTCACGTTTGACGCCAAAAAACTAACCTGAAATCTTTCATGCCCCTCTAAAATATGGTGAAGACTATGTCCGCTAAAGTATATAGTATCACAATAAGGACACGTTTTCCCATCTTCATTTCAATACGGGTCAGGAACTAGCAAAATTCAGAGACATGTCTAGCGTCGAGTTTAAAAAGATTATCCTCGCATTCGCACCGGAATTCCGGGTCTGTGATTGGTCGAAATCTGTCGCAAGACGCGGCGTGTCGCATTGCGTAGTATCCATTGGCTGCTGACTCAATGCTGTGAGTTTTAAATGTTAGGTTCCAGATTGTGATCGAATTTTCACTCTCTATACAAAACTCGAACTTTACACAGGAACCAATGATGTGTATGTGAGTGTGCACTTACAATGACCCTGAACAATGGACCTGGCTGCCACCTGTCCCGAGCTCTGCTGCAAGGCACATGAATGCTTAATCAATTATTCATGTGGATTGCCCCGAGCACTGCTAGTCTGAATTCTTGACACAGGGTGAAATGCATGCACATGAAAGAAGTAAGCACATGTTTCCATGTGCTTGCACACACCACATTTCAGAATGAACAAAGACTAGCTACGATAGTGGAATTCCTCATGAAACATTCCAATCCTGGCCATTGTCCACGACCATTGTCTGGGTATCAACAACACATTCCACGCGTGTTCATTCACTACCCCACTTCCAGTAAGAAAACATAATTTGCCTTGTTTTCAACAGGAAAATTCACAACCTTAAAAATGGTGCCCCTCTTCGTTTTTTAATTGATCATACTCGCTCAAGTTTCACGAGTGTGAAATCGAAGAAATTACGGAGATCTATTTTCAATACCAGTCAGGAACTAGCAAAACATCAAACTATGATCTAAAAGCTTCTTGAACATTGGCAAAATAATCGTTTACTTTGATGCTAAAATGGACTACTATATTGACATCAAAAATAGGGAAATTAGGTATCAAATTAATGAGCATAATCAGCTCTATAACTTAACTAACCATCCTGGGTCAAACAATGCACTGCGAAAGCTATGAAAGCTGTTGTGCGACCTCTGCAAAAACTCTCGCAAAGTATCGCGAAATCTCGTCAGTCTCAAGGGCACAAACTGCGTTAACGTGATTCTGAATAAAATTGTCGTTCGTGCCTCATTATCGCACACGCTGCGGACTGACTGTATCTGTTAAGATGACCAGCACTTGAACAAAGTCTTTTCCCACTGCTGTGCATGCTAACTAGGGCACTATGGGCAGAATTTATGCACCTCTATGCACCTCTGCTAGCCCAGTGAAAAAAAAATATGCACCGATAAAAACTAGTAAATTATGAGCAATTCAACTGCAGTGCACCACTGACTTGGATGCCTCTACTTTCTCACACAATGACAAGATGTAGGGCAGATAGCAGTCTAAAAACACATTGCCTCCTCCAACACCTTTCACAAGCAAGAAACATCAAAACATTTTGTCTGATGGAACTAGCTGTGTCCTTGTTTCTAAGAATATGCCATGTCTTCATCTCTCTCTCTCTCTCTCTCTCTCTCTCTCCATCTCTCTTCCAATATATGCTCCATTACACTGTATGACGGTAAGTCCCTCATTAGTGTTCAAAACTGTTCAATCCTTGTAATAAATGATGGACTGCTTGCTCAGTAAGCACTGACATTTAACATGGAAATTGCCAATATTTTAGATAGATTGGGAAGACCTGGTGGGTCATACAGCTTCTCTTGTAAAGGTCATGTGTTCCGACCTAGACATACAGGAAACCTGATGTGAATCCTATTTCTTATCATAGGATGGCCTAACTAGCTGTCCTTCATCAGACAGCAAGCTTTGAATTACAGAGAAACTTCAGGGAACAACCTAGGGAAGTAGTTTAAAGGTTTGCATGGTGAAGTAAATGAATTAAAGGACAAGTCCATCTTCATATACATAGGGATTGAGAGAATGCAGCAATAATAGTAGAACACATCAGTGAAAGTTTGAGGAAAATTGGACAATCCGTTCAAAAGTTACTAATATTTTAAGTATCTGCGCAGTCACTGCTGGAAGAGAAGACTACTACAGTGTATGATGTCACATGCGTACAACTATATAAGGAAAATAAAAAGAGAATTTCACAAAACTTTACTTTTTGAATAAAGTGCACAGTTCTTCGACTTGCTACTGACGTATGTAAAGGGTAATATCATTCCCCCTGCCTTCTGAAAGAGAGAAGTCGAGTGTTCTTTTGTTATGCGAGAAAAATGGAAATATGTTGAATTTTCTTTATTCTTTCTTTATATCGTTGTACTCATGTGACATCACAAGCTATAGTAGTCTTTTCATCCAGCCGTGACTGAGCAGAAACTTCAAAAATTCATAACTTTTTAACGGATTGTCTGATTCAAGCTCAAACTCTCACTGATGTGTTCTACTAATATTGCTGCATTAACTCAACCGACATATCTATGAAGGTGAACTTGTCCTTTAAGGAGAAAGGTTTGCGGTGACACCATGTGTATGTAGTCCTTAACCGGATTGTTGCTTGGCAGAAGACGAACCTACAAAGAGGAGAATTAAAGAGGGAAGCGACATACGGGTGTTGTAAGGAGGGTAAAAAGTGACGAGTGGGGGACAGTAATGGGCTGGAAGTTGAAGTTGCACTAGTGGAGACGGTAGAGAAAGGAACAGAGAGAGTGGTAAGGATGAATAGAGTGAGAATCAAGTAAGATGTTCGGACATCATTAAGAGGAGAAAAATGAGGGAGGAGTGAAGGTTGGAAAATCATGGGTATAGGAAAAAGTAGTGAAGATTCCTGAAACCAAAGAGAAGAACGAAGTCGGCGAACAAAGTGGACTATGGGATGCGGAATCAATGGAGAAAGGATGAATAATCCAGCGGAGGAAAGGTAAGTCAAGGAGAGATGAGACTATGATGAGAGAAGGGAGAGAGAGGGGGGGGGAGGGGAGAAAAACCAAGAGAAGAAGAAGAACAAGGAAAAAAAGAGGAATCAAAGTGTCGAAAGTTGAGGGAATGGGCTTGGGTGGATCCTAGAAATAAATGCTGCAGAGGAGAGAAAAATTGTGGGGAGGAAATTAATGACAGTTAAATCCTGACGAGGTTCCAGTGGGAGAAAGGCAAAATGACAGATTGAATAAAGTTAAAGTGTAGTCCTGAGGGGAGAAGGCAAGAAAAATAAACCTGTGAAGAAAACTGTAATTAATACGGTGGTCCTGAAAAGGACCGTTGGGTTGTATGGAAGCAAGAAATAAAAGAAGAAGAAGAAAAGATAAGTAGAGTAGAAACAGATGATAGTGTAGGAGAGAGAGGAAAGAGAATTGGAATACGGAGTAAAAAGTGCTAGTGAAGGTAGAGCAAGATGTCTAGTTATAAGAATAACTAGGAGAACCAAGGAACTTGAAGTTTCGGGCAGGTTAACTGTCCTTCGTCAGAAGTGAAGCGTGAAGTGAGAAGAGCAGGGCAATATATGGGGAATGCGGACCTAGATGGAAGTGGTTGGCTGAGGCGAGCTGAACGTCGGCTGTTGGCACGCGAGGTTGTGCGCAACACACAACCTCCCACACCAACAGCTGACCATAACCAGCAGGGGCAGCTGAATTGAAAGTGTGGTTACTGCATGAACATACAGGCCTGTGTCTGGTACTTCATTTCTACTTGAGTCTCCATAATGACAAAGAAAGCATCTTCTAAATCCATGCCTACTTTCAACGAAACACCTGGAGAGAGACTACTCTGCTTACCTCTCGTTCTATCTGGATCATGCAAGAGGGATGAGGTGGAAACAATCCTGGCCTCTCCATGGCAACGAGCCGTCTTCTTCAGGTCTTCCATGAGGAGGTTGGTCAACAGAAAGTGCCCTGTTCACATGCAAAAAATAATTCATCATCAACACTAAAGGTTTCTGTGTGGTCATGAATCATAACATTCCTGCATAATCAAAACTGCTATACAGGCAACTTGCCTACAATGAAAACTCTTTGGGGACCCCAAAAAAAAAAATTAAAAAGATAAAAAAATTCTACTTCCAAAAATTGATTGCAGATGGTTTGGATTAATGGAAGAAAAAAACACCTCAAGGAAATGCTTAGTGGAAGAGAACTCAACCCCACGTCAGCAACTTTCAATGTCTTCATTTTCCTTCTCTAATGAGAACTTAACCCAATTTCAGCAGATTTCAATCATACCATAATATGTAGGGCTTCCATAGTGCCACGCCTAAAGACAGGTCACATACATGTGCGTGTCTATCCAAGAAATATTATGACAGCATAGAGGTTGGCCAACATGCCAAAATAATTGCAGTATATGGCCATCATAATCTTTACAGCATGCTCACTCAGTCACTTGACAAACTACAAGGGGAAATCTGCAATAGACATGTCACTGACCATGATCTCAACTGCTTTTTCAGAAAAATAAAAAATGTCTTTTTAAAGAAAGCATAGAGTTCGTCGACCCAAGGGCTTTTTCACAAAACGTACTAAATTTAATGTGATCTACATCTTAAAGGGAACGTACAGTTTTGGTTGAGACCTAATTCGGGGTTTCTAACATTTTTAGGTGAGATAAAGAGAAACCTCTTATGAAATATGAAAGAGCATGTAATTCTATGAGGAATTCAACGTTTATTTGATGAAAACTGGTTTTGAAATGGCTGAGATATCCAAAAAAGAGCGATTCTAATAAAGTGTGGGACCCACACTTTATTACAATTGCTTTGTTTTACTTTGTTTTTGGATGTTTCAGTTATTCCAAACCCGATTTTCATCAAATAAACTTTGAATTCCTCCTAAAATGGTATGCTCTGTGCTATATCATTAGTGTTTTCTTGGTATCTCGCAAAAAGTTAAAAGTCCAATTCTCATCTCCACCAATACTGTACCATCCCTCTAATATGCAGCACACCTGCGCCACATGCTTAAAAAGAAATAGAATGCTTACCAAGATGATTGACACCAAATGTCATTTCAAACTTGTCCTCCGTTTCACTTCTCTGCTTGACAGAAAATCCTGTTGTAAGTCCGGCATTATTGCAGAGAATGTGGAGGGGTTTTCCAGTAGCATGGAATGCGTCTACAAACTCCCGGACTGAATGCAGTGAGCCAAGGTCAAGCTAGGAAGGGCAGGATACACAAAAACATATCCATCATCTCCTGCTTACTTCAGAGCGAGGCACATTTATAAGTACTTTTTTTTTTACTCTCACAAATTTCACAAGTTGACTTATATTCACAAAATTAAGGTTATAAATCACTGACATTTCTCCTGTAAAGAGATAAAACAGATAATACTTTCAATGCTTAATTATGTCAATGTGGTTATTGATTGTGAATTCAATCACTCTGAAAAATTACCTTACAAGCCCCAATCCACAAAAGTTTACACATGCAAATATTATGGTGTACACAATATTCAATGTATGTAATACAATGCATTCAATGATTATTTGGCTATGAATTCATCTTGCAATAAATGTTTCCTTACAAGATTTTGCTGGGCTCTTTCATAGCAGAACATATGAATGTGAATTTTATTGCTTACATTTTTTTAAATCTAACATCTGGCCAAATATCTCCTCAAAGTGACATACATTCCTTATTGATGTAAACCTTACCTTGTCTGATTATCTTACAGGCTTAAAAAACAAAACAAAATCATAATGGGCAGTCATTTTAAAGACCCTTAGACCCCACTTAACCCACTCAGGAATCTGCCCTTTTTTATCTTTAATCAAGACTAATCAAAGTCCACAAATCACAACAGGGTTTGATTGCTTAACTGAGGATAGCTTCTGAAACCTATGAAAATGAAGGACCTTCGTAACACAAATTAGGGTGCTTTACGAAGATTAGTAATAAGAAACCTTGGGCAAGATATCATATGGAAAATAAAAAATAAAATGGAATACCTTCATGAATGTGACCTTTCCATTGGGTACCTTCCGTCTGATTTCGGCAATAGCTGCAGTAGCCTTTTCCTCACTTCTGCATGCAATGATGGTGTCATAGCCATTCTTGGCAAACAATTCTGCTGCTATCAGACCGATCCCAGAGTTTGCCCCAGTGACGATAACAACTTTCTCTCCTTCAAATCCAGTCTGGGGTTCTTCCTCTGTATATGGGTTAGACGAGCAAATCTCCTCCACAAAATGCTGGCTTCAATAGAGTAAAACCCAACAAACGGCATGGCAGAAGTTTTATCTCATCAAAAGTACAGTAAGAATGTTGATGTGTGATATTTCTTCATTTTGTCTCCCTCTAAACATGAAATTTGTAGAATTGAAGACAAATCACACCTCAACCTTCACCCCTCTGCTTAACAATACTTGCTTTCAATAAGAATGTTATTAGACCATAGTAAGTGTCCTACTATGCTATACAAGCAAACTGAATGAGGTGATGAATTCTTCACCTTGCTTGTTTCCCACATACATACAAATGTTTACATTTCCTTGGGTTATTTTTTCTCTCTCTCCTTTTTTTTAAAAAACATACATGACAAATCAGAAAAGTGAGTTTCACCACAAGGCAAAAAAAAAGAGAAGTAAAAATTTAAACATTTGTGTTCTCATAGTACAGTGGGCCTTGTAAACAACCCAAGTATGCAATTTACATAAAGTGATGATACAATCTCACATTCCCCATGGCTAACAATTTCTGCTTGCTAGATATATCAGTATGAAATTCTAGAAATTCATAATTTGACCTTTCCTCACACTATTATCTTGTTTTGAGTACACGCTTTATCAAATCAAATCATCGTTGAAAACTTAAAACTTATCTGTTTACTCAATCCTAATTTTGTTGTTGTTGTTGTTGCTGTTGTTATATCATATGTATATAATGCTGTATCTTACCTCAATATTTGTTTTTCCGGATTAATGCGCTTAGAAACATTAATATTAAGCGCTTTATAGGTGTTATTCATTATCATTATCATTATCATTATACTCATATACTCTATTCTTATCATTTGAACATAGAGTGCAGTCTCCATTTGCCACTGTCAATTTTCTGAATAAATAACATTTACAGGCCACTCAAAATGGACACAGGTTCTTCAAAATTCTTTCATTTGTTCACCTTACCAGTATTTCTAGTCCCCCCCCCCCCCCCACTTTTTTTTTAAAGGTCCTGTTTACCTTTGGGAGCAGTAATTCAAAAAATGTTCAAGATATCACTTTTGATGCATATGTGTAGGTCAGTTGTATCACAAAACATCCTGCCATATAATTTTTTTTTTTGGCAATAAAACCGAAAATATAAGGAGATATCACTATTTTTCTCATTAAACCATATCTGAAGACAGTTTATAGTCTAGAAACATTTTTATTATAACTATTATTCACATTTTGTATGTTTAACAATACTTAACATCAATCATACTGGTTCAAATTTTTACACTGGTAGTTTCTATCCCTAACTCACATTTCAGAACTATTTTGAAGCACTAATGCTGGGTTTTTGTTTCCTCTGCAAATGGTAAATTATGCCTTTAAGGTAAGACCTTTCAGCAGAGAGCACAGTTTTTATTTCATCTTATCTTTGTGTAATGACATCATGATGCCAAGTCTATATTTACTTTATAAATTGTGAATGTAATTGTAATTGTTTGTTCAAATGTTAATATTGATTAATATATGTACACAGATGCACTTTTACCCTAGAGCGCATGTAATCAAGACATGAATGTCTGTCAGTTGAACATTTCTCAGAACTGACGATATTTATTGTGAAAACAGCTGGTGAATCATTGGAAGCAGCACAAGACTGCTTCATCAGCATTGAAGATTTGTTTTGACCTTTCACCTTTTGATTTGTTGGGACCTTGCTGTGTTTCTTCTGCCCCTGTAGGAGTAGAACCTGATACAGCAGTCTTATCTTCTGCTGTGCTGGAAGCTGGATCCTCCTCCTTCGCTTTTGTCACCTTAGTTTCCTCTGTTGCCTCTGGGCCAGGTCCAGCCGGGCTGGCGGCAGAGTTTTCATCCCTTGTGGTTGGTTCTTGGTCTGGCACTTCCAAGGAAGTGTTTGCTGGCTCAGCTGTAGACATCGTTGACTCCTATATTCCCTGCTGTGGCAGATGATAATTTGGCAGGCAGGTATGATTTGTCAACAAAAAATCATATTTCAAACCTTTAATAAGAGAAAAGCAAACTTGTTTTTCCTTATTTAATGTAAATCTCCGTCTTATGATCTCTTTCGATGTTCACATCTTATCTGTACATGGGAATTTACTTCTTAGCACACATTTTTTTAATGTGTATTTGTTTTCAATTTGTTGCAAATTCTGTTTCATTTCCTTTCAAGCCTTACCTCATAATAGACTGAAAACTGGCACAGCACAATCATAAGTAAAAGAAATCATACTCAAATCTTCGTGCAGAAACATGCTTGATATATTGGTCTCGCCATGATGTCAAGGTGTGGCTTTATTAGTACCTGCAGTCCATCTGAGGTTCCCAAGGGCATTGCTCAGTGTTTTCTTTTCCCACTACAAATTGTATTGAGATAATGACACTGTACAAACAAACACATGTGAGTAGCTCTTATAATACACACAACACGTAAAATACTTAGAATCTAAATACAATCCATAAAGTTATGAATTCTTTAGTGTTTCTTCTAATGATTATGCATATAAATCGGACATGGTGCCTCTCTGCATAGTGTCCTTGCACAATACCCAACTTTCATCTCCCCATCATGCCTGACACATTGTTTGTTTATACATTTCCATCTGAGAAGATGGCTGATGGATAGTAGTAGCCCATATTCAGCTGCAATAGCTGGTCTTCCATGGGGTCCAGATGGATCAAGGCGGGGGCACTTCAGAAGGAAACACCCTGCTCTTTGCGATGAATGAATGAAGTGGGATCTTTTACGTGCATGAGTTGCGACTCTCTACCATTCACACACAGGATCTCCATTTTATGTCCTATCCGAGGGACAGTGTTTTTGCCTACAACGCTTGTACTTACTAGAGGGGATAGTATGATTATGTAAACAACATCATTGCTCAGGAGACTCAGGAATCAAGCCCAAGTCTTTTGGATCATGAGGCAGACATGCTACCGACTGAGCTAACTCATGAACTCATTGCCCTCATCCTAATACATATGTACCTAAACCCATTTCTTGGTAAGCTTCACAGAAAAAATGTATGCCGATAAGGACCAACCAACAATGTTAAAATACGTTGTCCAAAATTACACTGTCACCAGTAGTAGACACCTGTGTACAGCAACACAGTTGATCATGTTGATGATGTCATCAGTGTACATGCACCACTCATGAACACATTCTGGCATTTCTGCATAGAACTGTCCTCTAAAATAAGAAGGAAATCCTACATGATACGTAGGCCTACAAGTAACATTCAACAAATCCTCATGTGGATACGCCCCCATGCCCCAAATGTGCACATTAAAGGGTGCGTACAGTTCTGGTTGAGGCAAGGATTTAGCTTTTGACGTTATGCGAGATATTCAGAAACCACTCTCTGAGATGTCAAAGAGCATGCAATTCTGTAAGGGGTATCAAAAGTTTAGTTGATTAAAATCAGTTTTAAAATGGCTGAGATATCCAAAAACATGGTGAAACAAAGAGATCCTAATAAAAGGCGTGGCCCGTCACCTTTTATAATTATCACTTTTTTGGATATCTGAGCCATTTGAAAACCAATTTTCATCAAATATCACATAAATGTTGAATCCTTGTTTGGTGGGGCCGCATTCACGAGTACTGTGGAAGAATAAGCCCCACCGCGTGACTGTCGTACTATCTACCGATGAACGCCACAAGGTGGGGCTGAATTCACGAGTATGAACAGGCGAGCTCGAGCTGCCGTAGTATTAGTACGGACACGCAGTGGTGGGACTTATTTCACGAGTATGCCTGCTCTTTCATATTTCATAAGAGGTTTCTCATGATCTCACTTACTGACTTAGGAATGTTCAATACATGATGCGAATCCCCACCTCAACCAGTACTGTACAGTCCCTTTAAATACACACAAGGTGGGAGGCAGTGGGGGGGGGGGGGGGGGGGGGGGAGGCAAGAACTCGAGATCCTGCGAGAGAGATTCTACAAATCATCCACCATCCATCAACACTGACATTGCATCATTATTGTTGCATTGCCATTGCCAGCTGATTGCATCTAATCTGCTACACCCACCCTGGCCCTGGCACCCACGAGAATTAAGGACCTAACAATACATTTCATGATTTGTTACGAGCGAACTGTACGTCTCCCTCATCTCACCTTCTCACCAGACAGAGCTGATCTATCGTCCGTTTTGCAAGCCACGAGACTGAATTCACACTTCTTCATACAACTTGCAAATTCCCGGATACATTTCGTAGATGGTCAGTCCTCGATCCTCCGAACTAGAACACGATTTTTAGTACATAGTCTATAATACAGTGGTCAGCACTTCACACGCATGCCTTTCAATATTGTTCAGCTGTGGGCAAGTTGCTTACATAATGACCTCGCGCTCTGGCGGGCAATGTTTACATTGCAATAGTCTTTTCTCAAGTCGTTGCAGCACTAAAAGTCAGAGGCGGAGCAGTAACTCCCACCAAATAAAAATATCTGAGAAAAAATAATGCATTATATCATTTTGCCCCCCTCCCCGAAATTTTCTAGATGAGATATTTTTTTTTCTTTTTCGTAGAAAACTGTTCCTCTTTCACCCAAAGTGTGCACCACGCAGGCTTGCTGAATTTCATTTCTGAAAATGCAATTGATCTCCCTATAGGGAGGGGGGGGGGGGGATACCTAATGATCCTCCCACACCTAAATCCCCCGGATATTATCCCGAATATTTCTCTAAAAGTGTGTGCAGCTGATCTCACTTCAATTCCAACTATCAAAATTAAAAAACAAGTTAAGTTCCCTCATGGATGGGATATCGTCTTTCAAATTATATAATACCCTTATTATAGGCCCCTGCCCGGTTCCTATATCCATAATAGATTTAGTACTCTTTTTTGAATGACAATTTCCCAAATATTCCATCATAAGTTGTGTATACAAGATATTTTCATTTCAATTTATGACATGCAAAAGCTCCCTCGTATAAGAGGGGTTGGGGATATCTCTTTCCCATCTTCCCCTCTCTCACGATTGAAAAATGACCTATGCAAACTGAGATGCTCTGGGTCAAAGCAGCACCTTGTCAGAGTTAACGACTTATCGTGACTAATGTTAGTAAAACTTTGTGACATTGCAGTCATGGCCAGCTTGTGGTTCTGTAATGAAACAAAACTGATCAAGTTTGAAAAGTAGAAACACAATTCTGTAATGGGCATGACGCCATCAAGGTGTGGCAATCATATGAAATAAATCACTCTGGAGCAGTCCTAATGCTCACAACACAAACTGCCAGACATAGGACTCATACCGTACCAAACTCATGAAGCTTTGTATATCTTATCAAAGAAGAGAATATTTTGGTCCATATGCATTTTGCGTTAATTGTATTCATTGTGAGAGCTGACAGTCCTTTTATGACGTCCATGTTGTGATCGTATTAGCATTTGTGTGTGTGTGTGTGTGTGTGTGTGTGTGTGTGTGTATGTGTGGTTTTATTCTGATGACAGATGTGTCATTTTAAAAAAAAGAATGACTCGTGCAAGATAATGTGTAGTTTTACAGAAATATCGCATCAAGGGTCAAGGGAGCCTTCATCAAGTTTGCTGTCGTTTTTGAAGACTAAAAAAATAATTTCTGGAAGACTCTTCCTTTCCCTGGTCGGTGTATCCCGAGTAGTAGTATCCGATCATTTTTGTTGTTTACTCCCATTTTAATGCAATGTACACAACGATGTTTTCCGTATCACTGTCTTGTGGCTTGTGTCTTGTTTTTGTTTTTGAGTGGTATGTTGTTGTTGTGTATGAGTATATTCATACGTGCGTGTATATGTGCGTGTATATTCATATAAATGCAGTTTTTACTCATCTTTCAGTCTCAATTTTTATCTATCAGCGCACTAACCACATACAGTATTTGATTTCTCTTTCTCGATCTCCTTCTCTATACTTCTCTTCACACACACACACACACACACACACGCACACACGCACACACACACACACACACACACGTGCCCACACGCTTTACAACTCACGTCCTCTTCCCTCTCCTTCCCCCCCCCCCTCTCTCTCTCTCTCTCGCGTGCACTATTTTCTGTCTTTTAAATGTGTAACATACTGTATTATACTGAATACTTAATGTATAAGCATATTTAACAGGGTACAACACGTTTAGCTAGGAACGCACATTATATAGAATATAGATCGCTATCGTGTCACGTTTTAAATCGACGATTACCTCATTAGTTTACCAACTAATTAGATTTCGGCTGAAAGTTATAAGACCAACGGTGCGTTCTGACGTTCGATATGACGACAACGTTATCCTTGGCTCTTTCATTTCTTTTTTTTTAAATGATAGAGCACAAAATCTATTTATTTCTATATAGAAGTAGTTACCGAGTAAAACTCTGTCATAGGTATCAGATTTTTATAGCATGCAGTAGGGTAATCAGCGTATATTATGTTCAGCAACATCGACGCCGACATTTCCATATTGTATTGCATCACCAATGTATATTTTTTCCTGTTTTTCTATGCTGGGTTCTCTCTTTGTCTTAACATGTCCAATAAAGATATTTAGAATAAGAAATATGAGGGGGTTGAAAATGGACCAACAGTCAAGCTGTTTCATTGCTGTTTGGAGTCGTTTCTTCTTCAGGTTGTCAAGAAAGCATTTCTGTGGAGAGACTGCAGAGTAATGCATAGTACGGACCGCCGTCTTACTATAGGGTCATTTTCTTCATGTCACAGCAAATTTTATTTCATTTAAAAGTCCTTTCAAATTTGAACAAGAATTGGTTTTATTCTATACATGACCGCTTGATGGAGAGCCGTAGGCCCTATAGTATTGTTGGCCTGATAAGGATTCAGCTTTTAACTTTTGTGATATACTAAGAAACCACTATATAAAATGTTAAAGGGCATATACAATAACTCTAAAAGGTATTCAAAGTTTATTTAATGAAAATTGGTTTTGAAATGTCTGAGATATAAAAAGACAAAGTAAAATAAAGCGATCCTAATAAAAAGTTGGTTCCCGCTTTTATTAGAATCGCTTTGTTTTTTATTCTCAGCCATTTCAAAACCAATCATATGCTCTTTCATGTTTCACAAGAGGTTTCTCGTACCTATCTGTCTATTGAAGAAAAAAAAATAACAAAAAAGTTGGAAACCTGAAGCCCCATCTCATCCGAAACTATACCAACCATTAGCATTAAATGTTAATGCTTTATGAGCAAACCGTGGGACCTACAGTCTGGAAACAAATAAATCAATAATTGTGATTTGCATGTATAGTTTGTCCTTTGGTGAAAACGGGTAGAAGAGATTAATATGCAAATAATACAACAATAACGGTTTATTTCGTTATCTTACAAGGCAATTCAATGCTGCTAGCCGGCCTCTCGGGCAGCGCTTTGGTTTAGTTATATTAATCATCAGTTCCTATCATATAAACTTTACAAGTGTAATAAAAGTGAGCGAACTTTCACAGATTAAAATGTTGTCAGATGATACCACACACAGATAATGATAATTATACCGGCCGACACGTTGTATACAAGACCAAGGTTGAACAGTCTTTGGAGGTTTTTAGTATTCATTCGGTTTCCGTAATTTTCACGTGACAGGTGATAATCATTAAAAATTTGGTATGGTATGGTAGATGGTATGGTATGGTATGGTATGGTATGGTATGGTTTATTATATAAAAATGTTCTCGCATAATACCACAATACAAATTTGATTAAAAAAATTATTTAAAATTTTCAAATTATTCATCACTATTAAAAAGATAACTATATCATTTACAACATTACTCATTATAAAATATATTACATTCACTACATTCAACACACTGTACGTGACGAATAAACATAAACTGAATAAAAGGGACCCATGCAGATACTTCCTTTCCTCACACTCTATTCACATCTTCCCTCTCAACCCTCTCTCACAAACACACGTACTTACACGCACGCGCAAACACAGGTACACTCATATTATAAACACATACACACAAAATCATCTCTTCATGACTCACACACACACAAACACATAAACACATACAGACACGTACAAATTCTCATTCTCTCACCACACGGCGTTACTGATTATAAATATAACTGTACATTCGTCACGCTTAAACTGCGTTTTTGATCACATAATGTTTACAAACAGTCAAATGCACAATGTAGTGAGCGTTTACAAATATTGATAGGAGTATAACAACAGGAAATATAAATACTGTATCATAAGATAATCTGATGTGGTGTGATAATCATAAAATATGCCTGATGAATATAATGTACTCTCGCTCATATACTCTCATAATCTCCGGGAATTAAAAACGGGATCAAATAAACAAATTTAAACTATCAACAGGTACTAACGTATAAAAAGAAGCAAAAAATGGGTGCGCTGACCTGTTGAAGGGTTTTGTGTTTTCCAAGTAAACTGATATTCATACAGGATACTACTGAGCAAAAAAAAAAAATAGATAAATAAAATGAAATAAAAAATAAGGCTGCCGGGGGAAGTGAAAAGAGAGAAAAGAAGACATTACCAATAAAAATGAATACATATATTGTAAAATTACGAAAGTAGTTATGTATTAGTCATTCTCAACATAACAAAAATAACAGAAATTAAACATTTAAAACTACGTTATATCTCTTCCTGCTTTAAATCAAGTTTTGCCATCCTTCCTGTCTCACAGTCGGGTCATCTCACATTTTTCTTCTTTCATGAGTTTTTAGAAGTAGTCCTATAAATACCAAATTAATGTTTAGACCCCAACTGCCATTGACAATGTTTACATCACTAATTATGGCATGTTCCTCAAATGACAATGCGCAAAGATGTTGTCCTGCAGAACGGAGGGAAATCTCAATCAAAGTGTTTTGCCCCGTGATATGCTATCTTTCAATATCATGAATAATAAAATGACAATAATGACAGAAGCATTTTCCAAACTCAGAAACTGGGACTTTTGTCGTTCTAATTCCATTAAACGACTCTGCATACGAAGTTAATGATGTCAAAACAAAAATCGAGTTATTTACAACTTTTTTTAGAATAACACTTTACTACAGCTTCTGCCATCAACAACAACTTCGGAGGTGTTTTCCTGATCATTCATAAAGTAAGAATCAATCCATAGCGCATAGTGTCAGTCACATCCTCCATAATAATAGATGCTCTAAACATTGGCTCTAAGCTGCACAAGGTCCTAGTCCATAAGCGTCAAGAGGACTGGTGATCTCATCAGTCTACAAGTGTTCCTCTCTCTGTCCAGAGAAGACTTTGCCAAGAGTGCGTCGAAGTCCTTCGGTCACACGCCAAGTCATTCTGCCCTGTCTGTCACCGGAGTGATGTAGCAACAGAGACTCATCGTCTTCGAGATCATCCAGTTTGAGGCTCAACAGTTGCAGGACTTTTTCGAGTACATCCTTGACGCCCTTTCCAGTTTTGGCCGAGCAATCTTTCTGAAAGGTGTTCCACTGAGAAAACATTAACTCTGCTTCAGGTTGCCCAATCTTTCGCTCCTCGAGGTCCATCTTATTGGCGATGACAAGTATCGGCACATTGTGTCCTCGCTGCTCGGTGATTTCCGCGCAGATCTTCAGAGCGAGTTGATAGGAACCTAGGAAATCAGGTGAGTAGACAACCACAAAAAGATCGCAGCTCCTCGCCACTAGATTTCTCATGCCATACGAATTCTGTTTCCCAGAAGAGTCCAGGATGTGCATTTTAATGGTAGCCCCATCATGCTCCACCGTGTGTTGATGTACATTTGCATTCGTCGGACTGTAACTCTTATTGAATGTCTTGTCCATCAGACCGTCGATGACTGACGACTTCCCGACCCGCGCCGATCCGAGGAATACGACACGTTTTTCCAGAGACGGCATAATCGGCTGTCGTCGTTGCATGTTTGATATAGCGAATCGCTGTCTTTACTAGCTATGGTGTGAGGCGACTTTAAATACGTTAGGGCTAGCCAATGCCAAAATACAGTGTGAAAAGTTTTGTTGTGGCATCATCTTTTTAACTGCATGCCGCAGTGTGAAGTCATATAATGCTTGAGCCGACTTCAGCGTAACTTTCATTTTCCTGGCGTCGTAGGCCTGCATCTTCACCTGGCAGCCCAAAGGGGTTGGGGGTTAAAAACCCTCCGCCCCCCCCCCCTACGTATATATCCACAACTGGGTTATAATACCTAAAAAGAGACAAAGAGTGAGAATGATTGTTGAGAAATGTGATACGAAAGCAGTGACGTATGTATATTAATATGGTTCTGCGTTGATCAGCGGGATGCCACGTATGACTTGCTTATTATTCTCATCAAGCATGTTCGATATATGGATGCAGCATAAACGTATCTTGTTGTTGCCACTGATTATGACGTCATGGCTGCTACCTAATTGCTCATGTAGAGATCTGCTTCCTCTCTCCCCTTACAATGTGCCTTATACTCTTGATGTTAAATATAATCATTATTGATAAACAGGGAATTGGAACGGTCAAGCCAGTGATGTTGTAGGGATTCAAGACGTCAAATGGAATTTCCATGAAAACATCAATGAATGTGGGGATGCTCCGGGAAAGTGGATAAGACTCCGGACTCCTAGTCGGAGCACTCGAGTTTGATTCCCACCCATTGCTTACGTCCTTTGAACAAGATGTTTTTACTCACCATACACCACCCGACCCAGGTGTGTAAATGGGTACCTGACAACGCTAGACGAGGGTAATAGCGGCTGGGCCCTCTGGTAGAGCAGTGGCAACACTGAAGAGGGTACCCTAGATATAAAGAAGACATTGTCGTTGTTGTTGTCATTATTATTGTTATTATTATTATTATTATTGTTATTATCATCATTATCATCATCATTATTACCGTTCTTATTATTCTTATTCTCATTATTATTCTAATTATAATAATAATAGTTATTATTATTATTATTATTATTATCATCATCATCATCATCATCATTATCATCATAACCATTCTTATTATTATCATCGTCTCTATCGTCACAAGATATCTCTTGGAGATCAATATCACGTCAAGTTCCATCCTGGAACATTAGACTTCTAGTTCTTTCCTTAGGATTCGCGCCGTCCCCAGCAATGCTGCTTTTTGGAACGTTTGCACTTGATCGGGCACACCCACATCGTCCAAGTGCCGTCGCAGCTGCTGTGGCGTTGTTCCGAGTACTCCAACCGTTGGAGTACTCGGAACAACGCCACAGCAGCTGCGACGGCACTTGGACGATGTGGGTGTGGAGTCCAACGACAATAGGGATCACCTTCGTTTTCATATTCCGCAGGCGGCGAAGTTCTCTGGCAAGGTCCTGGTACTTTTCTATCTTTTCCTTCTCCTTTTCGGCTATTCTGCTGTCTCCCGGTACCGCGACATCGACGATCGTGCACATCTCTGTTGAGCCCTTTCTACGAGGATGATATCCGGAAGCTGAATACACCTGAAGTCATGACACACGGTCATGTGTGATGCTATGTGCTCTACACCCCACTCAAGATCGGATCGATTTCAAAATTATGAATACCACGTGATGGGGGACAGTCCTTGCTCTTTTTGTTCTACAATAGTTTTACATTATGTAAAAGATTAGCAGGTATTTTATACCACTTCGTCTGTGTATCGGAAATAACAGTACATACAGCTTCTCCGATTTGCATATTATATCACTAAACGCACGGGCCGTGTGAGCCAGAAGTTTGTTACTATAGTACACTCATTTTGTTTTGTTTTGGTGTGTTGTTTTTCATTTTCGGATAAACGAACCCTATTTCATTATCGGATCAACGAACATTCGGAATAATGAGCCTCATTTCATTTTAGGAGTAACGGACCTTCAGAATAACGAACTTTTGTATAGCACCACAAAATGGTCGGATTAACCTTATTATTACTATTCGGACGAACACCTCGGTATAATGCATGGGTGCACGTCACGAGATGAACACCCATATGAGTCATACAGCCCACGAATCATACAGCCCATTGGTTCGACACTAACTATAAGCTAACAAGGCCCACGAGACCGACAAAATAAGCCCCGTGTTGTATCTGTCGAACTCGTGGGCTGTTTTTACCTATAGTGTCGAACTCATGCGCTTTATTTGCATAGTGTCGAACTCATGGGCTGTATGACTCGTGAGCTGTATGACTCATGGACCTGTTTTCAATGTCGAACTCGTGGGCTGTATGACTCGTGGGTGTCGGTCTATATGAGTGAGATGACCCCGTAGTGCTTTGTTCCGGAATACATTGGAATAACGAACCCTCGGAATGACGAACCTGATTTCATTTTCGGATTAACGCAGCTTTGGGATTCGAACATCTCCCTCTCATCACTTACACGCACACACGCACACACGCACACACGCACACACGCACACACGCACACACACACACACACACACACACACCGTATCCGGGCAAATTACCCTTAAATATATGGTTAGTGATGAGGTTAGAGCAAAGATTAGGGTTAGGTTTAGTGTAGAGTTCGGGTTATCAGGATTAGGATTAGGTTCAGGATTAGAAGTAGGGTTAGGGTCAGAGGAAGGGTCTGGGGTAATTGCCCAAGGTGTAATTGCCCGATAAGACACCCCCCCCCCCCCCCCCCACACACACACACAGGTCACAGGTTATACATTATTTTATTGATGACGACGATACTCGTAGGCCCTATATCCGTGCATTTGTTTTCATTATAGACTATCTCGACTCTGTAGCCCCCTATCTCCTAAGGCTATTCTCCCATCTTCTTCTTCTTCTTCTTCTTGTTCTCCTTCTTTTACTTCTTCTTCTTCTTCTTCTTCTTCTTCTTCTTCTTCCTTTTCTTCCTAATTCTTCTACTTCTTTTCGGTGATACTCTATAGTGACCACAATCAACTTGCTCAAGATCATCCTGTTACTATCGGGTCGGGAGGTCTATATGTATAAGTTGCATATAAAGTAATGTTTAGGGCGACAAGGATCTTAAAGTATAGGCCTATAGAAGCAGAAATAAACAGACAAATTGATGAATAATGAATATAAAATACACGAACAGCATAAAGAAGTGGGTGTTTTAAAGTACGAAACACACTCCGGGGCCAGAGGCCTGTTGCACAAATCTATGTCAATTGGGTTGGCTTCGACCGCCTCTTGAAGTAAACTATTATTATGGAGATGTAGCGCCTTGGGTAAATGCCGATCTTCTAATGTGAACTAAGCGCATACTCTCTAAAAAAATCGAGTGGAAATCTTGACTCTTGAAGGAGTGAATAACAAAAAAGAGTGAGTTTCGAGTGAAATCGGAATGAATCTTGAGTGAAAATTTTCATTTTCACTAATTTTGGAGTGACCTCAGGGATCACTCGAAGATTTGGGAGTGATCCCTGAGGTCACTCCGAAATTAGTGAAAATGAACATTTTCACTCAAAATTCACTCCAATTACACTCGAAACTCCCTCTTTTCTGTTATTCACCCCTCACTCTTCCTTTTTAGAGAGTAAGTTTTGTTATTATCCTCCGTCATTGGTATACATGTATGTCCGCCGTCATGGGTATTGGTATTGAAAGAAAGCAGATGCAAAGGAGATAAGACATATAAAGATTTGCTCAGGTAATCTAGTGCCTTACTGAATATCTGAGGTTTTTTGTATGTGTGTGCGTGTGTTTGGTTGTTGTTTTTTTTCCTCGAGGTAATATCATAATTCATAGTAAACAAAAACTGTTTCAGTGTATGGTTTCCAGAAACTGTCGACATCACTATTATCTATAAGGTCCTGCAACAAATGGATTTATAATGATGATTTACCATCCGTTTTCTGATATCAAGCTTCCCCTGTATGCAGTTATAATCCCGACCCTTCAAACACAAGTTTAGACAGAGCATTAGAACAGTAGAAAAGAATAGTAGAAAAGAAAGAGAAGGAAAACGAAAAGAAGAACTGCGACCAGTATTCAGTATATCATCAAAGAGGAAAATATTGCTCGTCATAATCGTCATCCGTAAGATATGTTCTGTCTCTCTCTGTGTTTGCTGCCCTCAATGTTCTTTCTAGACATCGCAACCACCGATCCGCGATCCGAGCGCTAGCGAGCTAGCTAAGTGCAAGTGGTAGATGCTGCGGGAAGCGTGTTTTTTTTAGACGGCACAGATTGGGGAAACTAAAAATCTATCGGGGACCCTATCCCTAAACCTAACCCTAATCCTAATCCTAACCCTAACCATCAAACCCTAACCCTAACCCTAACCCTAACCATAACCATAACCAAAAACCCTAACCCAACGTTTTTCCCATAGGTTTAACCAAGGAGGTACTAACAGTTAGGCAAGCTACCTCCTTGGTTTAACACGCGCCATGCCCCAATCTGTGCCGTCTTAAAAAAACGCCTGCGGGAAGATCGCTCTTCGCGGCACTTCTCGTTCATAATGTGTACATATCGTTCGTTGTCGAGCTAGTGTACACACGATCTGTACGAGTAGTGTACCGTCCGTAAATACGCGCAGTGCCATTAATGTAGTGACAAATACAGAGCCAGAGGCGCCGAATTCAAAACGACATGACTGATTCTTGCTCTTCTTCCATAATGTCAAGCGTTTCAAGGTAAGGTCTGTTAATGCTAGACACCTCGCAACATTTCGTGATTCTGAATTGGTCATTTGTGGAAAGAATATTATTAGCAAAACTTGAACTGCTCTGTTGAAATTATTTCGTGAAAATCATCGCGCGGATTGTGGACCGAAACACTACCTAGCAGTCACGTAGATCTACAGTATAACACAGTAGGGCCTATGCTGTTGGTGTTTAGGTGCATCAGCGGCGTCCGAACGCTTCGTGTTGAACACGAAGCGGTCGGGAGGTTTAACTTACTCATCCAAGAAGAAGAAGTTGATGATATCCATAGAATGTTTTATATGCGTTCTAGGGTCTTGGCCCAATTTGTGTTAACATCTGAATATTAGTTCTAGATCCACTCACTACATAGACTGGGACAAGGTTGTTACGTTTGTAGGCAGGTTCTGCATACAAACTCTTGACCGAAAGATCGGTCTGTATCTGTCCGTCGGGGAATGTTCCGCGGAGACTACGTCTGGCTTCACGGATCCCCACGGAGGACAGCGTCAATGGCAAAATATAAAAAGAGTCCTCCGGACAGACGGATCTTTCTGTCTATACAAACTCAGTCCGGGAAGCGTGTTTTTTTTAGACGGCGCAGATTGGGGACCCTAAAAATCTATTGGGGACCCTATCCCTAAACCTAACCCTAATCCTAATCCTAACCCTAACCATCAAACCCTAACCCTAACCCTAACCAAAAACCCTGACCCAACGTTTTTCCCATAGGTTTAACACGCGCCATGCCCCAATCTGTGCCGTCTTAAAAAAAAACGCCACCCGGGAAACCCGCTCGAGGCCTGCTGGTGCTAGCCCGTAACATATGAGCACTCCTCCGCCTCACGAGGCCTCCGGAGAGCCTCGTGACGCCCCCGGGGAGAGAGACTCATGAAGCTCCCTGTTCACTCTTTATTCATCTCACATCTGACATACATTGTATAAATTGTCGCAACTTTGCGTGGTGATTTTTTTGTTACGCACACATGTCCACTGATGAAATGATGAAAAGAAGAAAATATTCTGTCTGTTTTTTTTTTACCTAACAATCGAGTTTTAATCAACCGATGCACAGCGATCCATCGAAATGACGAAATATGGGCGCCAGCAGGTTCGCTCAATGCAAGGCTGCCGCACCTAGCAGCCTGATCCGACTAAATATTTTCGGTGCTTTTTTCTGCGGCTCTCACCTCTCCGCGCACGAATCAGCCTCATGAAGCTGAAGTCTGACATCTTTTTACAAAAATTCATAACGAGAAAAATAAAATCAGTACTTGGTAGGTCTACTAACCTGATCTTTTGCATATATTCCAAATTACAATTCCACACTGCCAGGGTTCGAAATTGGCGATGGTCCGCTGGCCATTGGCCACCCAAAATCACGTCGGACTAGCTAAAAATAAAAATTCTGAAGTTACTAGTCTGTCTGGCTAGCCAAAATATTGCTTCAGTGTCAAAATTGATTCTAAGTAGTCCGCCTGGCTAGTTAAAAAAAAAGTTAAGTGTGACCCCTGACTGCGTGCGCAGGCTCGCTCTGAAAATCTCACAGCTTGCGCGCTGTCTGTATGTGCTGGATGCGTGATGTGATGTGACGTCATGTCGTGGAATGATTCCAGAATAAGCGCCCAAAGGTTAGCGGATGGCTGAATTGACGAAGAAAGTGAACCCGTCATACCTACAAAGTGACAAGTTTGCTAACTGGAGTATTTTTGTAATCTCCAAATATTGCGAAATATTTACTGTAAGTGAGTATGAAACATTATATACATCTGGCAATCAGCAAGCCATGTTTGGTGGTCAGAAAGTGTAACGTACATAACTCGGTGTCCTCTTTATGCTTTTTTGTTGCTTTTAAATTCACTTTTGCAAATATACTTCAAGGTGAGGTGAAACTTGCCCCAAAAAGAAACAAAACCAGTTAAAAAATTAAGATTTTTCGAACAAACATTGGAGGTATTTCCTGAGAAATATATGGACACCGAGTTATGTACGTAACACTTAACATTCTACTATACAAAATTTCTTCTCATTTCTTAATTTGATCCAAAAATTATAATATCATGCTGTTCAGTGAAGCAGTATACAGCAATGCTGGCACAGAGGGTGATATTTTCTCTGAAATCTTCTGAACCAGCGATCAATAAAAAAAAACGTCCATAAAGAAATGTTACTTACATAACTCGGTGTCCTATGTTATGGTCTTATCTCTTAATGTACTTCATTTCTGCCAAAGACACCCAATCATATCATGAGTGTTATCTATTATTTATGACATGAACACTTTTAAACAAATTGTAGATGCTTGTAGAGTCCAAATTTTACCATGTGACATGTACATAAGTAGGACACCGGTGTCCATGTTATGTACGTTACATCATATTGGGTCAATTAGCTAAGATTGGAGTCTGCTTCTCACCAATTTACTCATATGTCAGTTTTATGATATAAAAACTTGTTTAGATGCAGAAACTAGTTCTTAATGTGTAATTTTCATAGTGAATTGAAAGGTGTGTTCCGTACATAACCTGTCACGTACATAACTCGGTTTCCATTTTCAAGACCAATTTTGAAGGACACAATAGGTTTAAAATTTATAACAAACGTTATAAGTAGTTTGCACTTAGGCAATAGCTGCCTGGTATTTGCCTTTTGTAAGAAAATATGATTGTGTAGACATAATAGTGTACATTGTTACGTACATAACCCTAGACACCAAAAAATTTAGTCTATCAATTAACTGTGAAAATATTGAAAAGTACACTTAGTGTTGCAGTGAATTCAATTTGAAGTAAAAAACATAAACATATGAGTGGGAATATCATAAAGAATAAACTGTTTGCCACAAGTTTTTTCACTTAACAACTTTAAAAAATTGGTGGACACCAAAAATTATGTACGTGACATACAAATTGCCTTGAGGCTGTTGGAAATTCAGAAGTGTTGTAAAAAATCAACAACATGAGAATTCTGTAATTTGATACTTAATTTTTATTGAAAATTTGAAATCAGTTCGTATTTCAAAATGTAAAAGTAAAAATTAGGGTGTCCAAAAAAAAACAATGTTCTGCATGTAACACAAAAAGTCATGAAAATGGGCATTTTTTAACCATAAAAATGCTGTATACTACCTAAATTTGGAGCAATGAACCTGAAACCTTGTCTGGAGCTACCGTACTATAATATATGCCTTCAAATGTGAAAATGGTACTTCATGTCCTGGTCACATTGCATTAGTTTCATTTAGAATTTTCAGAAGCACACTTTTGGTACCCTTGATCTGAGCCATAGCCCATGCACACATGTAAAATATCCAAGTAGGAGATCTACTCACTGTTTAACATGTCTGGATTTCCATTCTGATTTGTGATTCTACAGAATGACAAGGAAACGCAAGGCAGACGTGGAACAGCCTGATGTAAGTAGTCTAGTTTGCAAAATAATTTTTGCATTTTAGAACAATATGCATAAATTCTGCAGAAACATGTACTGTTCCAGCCCAGTGTAATAAATTACGAGGAACGCCTTTTTCATGCAGTATTTGCATTTCAGATGTACATTGTAGATCTAAGCACAATACAAAGACAAGGATTTTGTTTTGTTTTAGGGTACTTGCATGCCATTTTTCCCCCCATCCATTGTATCCCTAAATTGTGGAACATTCTGTCCTATCAAAAAACAAAAAACAAAAACAAAAACAAAAAAACCAAAACACTGCATTGTTCAGTTATCTTGAATAATCATAAATGGTGGTTGTGCATTTGTTTTTGTTTTTTTTTCAATTTCTGAACTGATCAGGTCATGTCAACCATTACAAAACATCAGAAGAGACAAAAGCGACGGTCAAGCTTCATGAGGGGACGGTCAAGAAAGTCTCTTCCGTCAGTCCATGTTGAATGTTCAGGTAAGAAACACATCTTTTGTTGGGGAAATGATGAAAGCAGTGAGTTTGAGCTGTGTACTTAAATCTACACCTGTCATTATATGGAAATTGCAAAATTGTAGCAAGACATTGTCTTAGATGGAACGATCTGCATATCAATTACCCAGAACATTTAAAACTTCATAAAAACTTCAGAGTCATTTGACATTGCAAACTTAACATTGATGGTAAGGGAATTTTCTGTTTGAGACACAGAAGTGCATTCCATGTTTACTTACATATTGGGAGCTTCTGTACTGCCACTGCAATGAGCTCCTGGCAGCAGTGCCCATATCTAATCTATTCAATGCCCACGATCATGGGACTTGAGAGAAAGGACGGAAGGTTTCTAAATCAATATTAGTCATTTGCTGAATTAAGATTACATTCTGCCTTTCAATCTCCTGTTTTGCCTCTTTATTGCATTGCTGCTGATCAATATTTCCATTCTTATCTTCAAAAATGCAGAAATCCACAAGAAAATTTCCACAGACCAGCCCGAGGAGAAACGATTTGAGAAATTGAAGCAAGAATGTTTTGAGGTAAGCTTACTAATCAGAACTGAATGAAAGTATTTGTTGCTTCGTGTGGTTAACTCATTATCTCAGATATATGCCATTTCAGCTCCACTAGGAAATGAGTGCATATAAGGGGGAGAATTTGATATCCTGTAAGAGCTGTTATTTTTGCAAGGGTTTAGTTATCATGAATTTCACAAATCATGTTTGGACCTTGAATATTGACAACATGCGAAAATACTGCCATCTAATGCACTAATAGAGTGAACGTACAGGCATTAATGCACTTGCGATAGCCTTTATGTCATATTGCAACTAGGGAATATTGTTAGGACATGTAGGCCATTTTTTTTTTCTTTATATAGAACTGTTATGCAGAAAAATCATGTCATTTAGAATATGTTCAAAAATGTTGAAGTGTTATATCCTATACAAAACATGAAAATCAGTGTTTGTACCATTACAGCTGTGACTGGATTTAAGGTTCTCTGAAATTATGAAGTGATATCTTTAACAATATTCAAACATTCAATTGTTGATTAGTACTGTTCTCAGTGGAAAATTGTTCCCTTACGCCACCAATAGTTGAGCACTCTATACTTTGTTTCCAATGCGATTCATGTTTGTTTTCTTTCCTTATTTTCACACACAGTACACCATGCAGAAACTGCAGGCTGAAATACCACTGTTTGAAGCAGACCAGGCACTGCAATGTAGAAGTACGTACTAGTGGAATGCTGCCCTCATTGTTCAAAATAAGCTATAGCTTTTTTTTTTTTTTTTTTTAAATACCTTCTCACTGCTGTTAGCTCTGACAGTCAAGAACTAGAGAGCCAAAGCTGAGCATGTCAGCACAAAGACCTTTTGAGATCTGATTATCAATCATGATGGAGAGAAAACCGTACCTTTACCACTCCTATTGAATAATTCAGTCTCAGACGAATCATTCTAACCAATGTAATTTCTCTATTTGCCCTTTGGCTGGCAGCTCTAAACATGCATACATGATACTGTAAAACATGATATATTCGCGGCATGAATTTTTCGCGAATTGGAGCCGACAGCCTTTTTTGTGGCATGAAATTTTCACGAAGTGCCACTGGCATTCATTGCATATAGTGTAAACAAGGACTTTCGCGTGCACTTTAATTTCGTGAATCTTGGCGCTCGCGAAATTCGCGAAATTAAAGTGCACGCGAAAATTCCTTGTTTTACAGTATTCTTCAAACAGCGCTTTACTGACTGGTTTTGATTTTTGATACCAAACCCTGGTAGCACAATTTGATCATTTAAAGATGTAAGTTAAGACATTTGTACTGATCTCCTTGCACTCTCTCGCTGAGCCATGACTCTCGCTTGTGGCTGACTAGTCTTGTGTAACGATCCTCTGCTTACTCCTCTTGCTGTCACTGTACAGTGAGAAGGCTTTTGATGTTGCATAAATTAATCAATTTTATTTAAGAACTCTTTAATCTTCTTTGCATACTTGATTAATCCTGGCCTCATATGTGACCACATGAATTTGGAGGGTCAAAGACAGAGGTTAAATAACTTGTACCACTGCATCGAGTGCAATCAGATTTGGAAAGTAATTGATACTGAGTTTGCAAATGGAGTTTTGGTTATTATTTTACATGTGCTTATATCTGTAATATTTCATATCTGTCTGAGAGGAGGCGTAATTTGAATTTTTAAGTGTCCTAAAAACTGTTTAACCCTTGACCATCAGTGAGGAAAGCATTTGAAGACACACTGGTGGATGTTGCTGAGACTGGCATCTTGAAGCATGCAACCACAAAAACCAGGTTAGTCTCGGTTCATTTGTCAGAATAAAACTGTTTGGCACACTTTACCAAAGTGCCCATTGTCACCAAAATCAACTTTTCAGTTCTTTGATAGTTAAAGATCTAGCAAGCTTGCTAACAAAATTTGTTTCTGCTCTTCAATAATGCTTCGAAGCTACAAACATGTATGCCAAATCATCATTCAAATTGTCTTTCAGTGGCAACAAGGGTAGGTCCATGTGTTGTGTGTAACATTTGTTACTACATGTGTTCATTGACTTGTGGCAAGTCCTCAAAAATATTTCGTCAAAGCTTGTCTCATCTTAACCAGAGTAGTTTTTGTTGAATGTTTAGCTTGTCACCAATGTATAGTCAAGTATGTATAGTTGAGTGAATGATGGTGTATATATATGCCAGGAAATGGCATCCATAGACAAGTTCTGTGTAGTTTTGACTGAATTATTCATTTAAGAATGGTTTATTTGGAATGAACCTTCATTTCCGCTGTGTAACTCTAAAAGCCTACCGAGATGGAATACAAATATGATAAGAATGCATGATGAATCCAAAGTGACTAATGGAATGCTCTCTCTCCCAGCTATGAGCCCAATCCAGCAAACCTGGAAATGAATGAAGTGGTGATCAAGATCCAGTCTCACATACGGCGACTGACGGAAGAAGGGGAGAAATGGGACAAGTTGTTAGAGGACCAGATGGAGGCAGCCAAGGATGCTGAGAGGTAAGTCTTTACAGTCTAGTGTCATCTGAGGATAAAAGACCAGTTCAAAGATAGCCAATGGTTCAAATCACGCCAAATTTTAAACCACCAAAACAATACAGTTGTAAATCTACATATCACCCACTTTCACTGTATGTAATCGAAATTGCCTAGATGTTAACAAACTCCATTGAAGGTTTGCAATGTTCTCTCACTGCAACATAATTTAAGGCATAGTCCATCACCATGACATTGCTCATAACAAATCTCTGTGTCATTTTGTTGTTTTTCCTCATATGACCTTTATCTGCTCATGCGCAGAATGTAATTACAAACTGGTGTATTGAGAAAGAACATTGCCTCTCCTCTGTATTATAACAAACTCAGCAGACTCAATTAGCCTTATTACATGATGTGAACTATTCTACATCATACTTGAGATTTTCTACACCCAATTTAAGTTACTCCATCCTATCGTTTACTGTGTAGAGTGGATGCAATCTGTAAATCCTCTTATCTAACCAATAATGCCTCATTGTGTCTTCTACCAGTACAAAGATGCAAATCTTCCCAAACTGGACTTGTATGCAGACTTATGTCTTAAATGATAGTAGTTGACTCAGGTTTCTAAAGAGGCAGTTCTTTCAACTTGGGTTGCTTGGGGTCAACTAAGATCTGAAATCAGTCATGTATCCAACACAGCTAGTCAGAGAAGACATGCAGGAGACACTCTTTTGTATGTTTGCTATAAAACATGAATGTGACATTCTTTCTAAGAAAGGTGAGTAAGGTATGAACATAGCAGGTCAAGAGCAGGTCAAGGATTAAATTCCATCATTCAGTTATCTTTGACATTTACTGTGCTTCGTTCACCAATTAGCAGGCAAGCTGGAGTGCTTTCTTTGCCTATTGGCACAGATGTCTGGAAACTATTTGCCAACGAATAGAGATTACCTAATCCCGTTAATCCCTTTTGTGTTTTCATGGTGTTCCTGTTGCTTTTTGACTGAGGCACATTGCCACACTTTTTGATGGACTTCTTAACTTTACAACTAGGTCAGGTTTTGATGCATTACTGAATGCTGATGCAAAAGCTTGTCAAGTTAGGCTATTAATGCCTGGGCACGTAAAAGGGTTAAAGAAAGACTGTAACACATCACTGTGTGTATTTCTCCTCTTTGGTTTTGCAGACTTCATTCAACAGAAAGTGAGAGAAAAGAGCCGTGTAAGGAGCCAGAGAGTTTAACCATCAAACAGCGACGGATGCTGTCAGAGTTGCCTGACCTAGCAGCCATCACTGACTGGGCGGGGTCTTCAGCCAGGGATGTGGCTATTCAGGTAAACCTCAAGTTCCCCTTTCTAGCATTAAGCTTCCACACTATGTACATGAATGTATCCTCCATTCAAAGGCTAGTGTGAGTAGTAAACACAAAGAAAAAAATATATGATGTCTCAGAAGTGCAGGGAATTTTTTTTTTCATAGAACAAATTTCAGTGCTTCCTATGATTTGGATTTTTTTTTTTTTTTTTTTTTTTTTTGGGGGGGGGGGGGGGAACATTCAATTCACAGCATAATACATAATTATTTATTTCTTGTGGAAAATCATGCTTTCCACTGGAGTTAACAGCCCTTGTATGGCTTTCATTGTGAAGATTGTATGGTCAAAGTTAAAAACCCCATTTCAGTATACTGGTAGTGTTAACTGATGCACCAGGTGTGTTCACAATAAGCACATTATTGATCATTGTCTTGTTCTGTTATGTTTGTATTATTATGGTATTAACAATGTGGAAATGGGTTACTACAGTATATGATGCACACTAAAACTTGATATGAGAATTGATCAGATGAGAAATTTTTGATGGAAGATCCAAGAACAATTCAGAAATTAGACAGGTATGTTCAATTTATTCTAGGAAACGTTTTTGTGCTTTCTGCACATAATCATTGTTAATCACTAGATCATTCATATTCTGTGAAGGCAGTGGAAATGCAATAGATTACCAGAATACTTACTGATACAAATCATCAAGAGCAGACACCTAAGCAGCAGGCACTGTGGAAATGACTTGAAGTAACTGAAAAGTTTTCAGCATGATCTCAATATGTAGGGGACGATCAGAGAAATGAGCAAAACAGTAAATTGAAAATAAGCAAATACTGTCATGTTGTTCTCAGAACTGTATGGTTCAAACTGTAAACTCATGCTTTGTGCCCTGTCAAAATTTTGTTTGTTTGTTTTGTTTTTTCTTTCCTGGTCGCTGTCATAGAGATACTTGCAGTATCAGGGGCTGCAGTGTTCTTGCCTTTAAATGGGCTTTTTTGGGCCTAAAAAGATCTTATGTGTAATTGGGGGGAAAATGTCATTGACATTCCTAGACTTACTGTCACCTTCACAAGACTCCTAGACTCCATACATCACTGCCAAGTAAGCTGTCATGAGATGCTATCAAGACTATTTCTGTCAGTGAATGTTAAGTTTCCAGCGTTGCTCTTCATTGTTGAAGAGCGTACATGGTTTGTGATATTTTGTCTTATCGGATGCTGGAAGTGGCATGTCAACCTTGTTTAACACAGTGTATGTTGAGCAATATGACCTTTTGAATACATCTTGGAAATAATGGGCATTATTTTGAATGCGTTCAGGAATTCCAAGTCTGGTTGTGGTGCAGATAATAGCAGAATCAGAATTGTGCAAATTATTGTGGTCTTGCTCCGATTTTACCACCATATAATTTACTTTTTTGAAAGGGGTTATTAGTCTGTGACTTGTCAGTCAACCACTCAGATGCTGGCATACTGCAGACAAGGTTTATGATATACAATGTCATGTGTACCATGTCTCAATTGCCTTTCATAGATTGCCAAAATTCATCAGACAGCCAGACAGACAGCCTCCTTCAAGGACTGCTTACAGAGATATCTCCAGCAGGAGCTCAACCAGTTTGGTGAGTCCACATTGCAGACACTGAGGCCCTTGCAAATCACTCATCATTGTAAAGTTACGCACCGTGCCAAGTTTGCAGCCCTGCCGTGGTTGGGGGAAAATCCCCTCAAAACTCTTCTCTTGAATTCTGTTTTCTTTTGAAAATCATATGTGAAGGCATCATATTATGCATTTAAAAAGTATGCATGCTTATTTTTGGCATAATATGCAACATTTTTAGTGATGTCCCTCAAATTTACAAACAATCTGGTGAAAGATCTTTATCATTAAATCGTAGCACAGTCACTGTGAATGAATATAAGTATGGCTCAGACTGCACCAGAAATATCTAGTGGAGTAGTACCCTCCAGCTTGCCTCTGGTCAGACTTTGAAAACATGCAGTCATGTACAATAGCAAAGTTTTGTTGTGCATATGCTAAAACCTTTAAACCTCTTTGCTTGTAGTTATAAAGTCTTATTTTCTCTCTCAGCCCTGGAATCATTTGAAGGATTCAAGGACATTGCTGACCCAAAGAGTCTTCTGACTGGGGCAGGGTCAAACCTCAGCAGAGAGCCCACCGGACCAGGGACAGAGGTGCAGGATGACTGTCAGACCTAGCCTGGATGAGGTGTGTATCAGCAGAGAGGGGAACTTGGGCCAGACACAGCAGTATCTGATGAAAAATCTTTCCTCCATTTCATACATACTATGTTGCAGTCATGTTGTAAGGTGAATTTCATATTCACTCAAACATTTCATCTTGCACTCTTGCACGCCCAGATAGAAAGAGAGAGAGGAAGAAGAAAGACCTTTAGGTATTTGTAGGGACTAGCAAGATGAGTTAATTGGATTTGTGGACATCATGGTTGCTGTAATCTTTTATGCAATACATACAGCTTGCTTTGCAGCAGGAAGTCTTTGACAAACTTGGCAATTACTTTAGTCTCACAAAACCCATGAATAGTTCTCTGGCTTTACATCTGGGGTTGTACTCCCCAACATATGACCATTTGTTGTTAGTTTTAAGCAAGGTAAAAGACATGAATGTCTGTAAATCATTGTATATAGCCTTTTCTCAGAACCTCCAGATAGGTCATGTGAGTATGGCATCTAATGTACATGTTATTACCTGTCATGTATAGAAGAGGAACTATATATGAGTTTTCTTTAACTTGAGCAGATGTGTCAGAGTTATTCATATTAGAGAATGTGAATTATAACATCTGTAGAAACGTCACAAAAAACAGTTATCAGAAGATGAAATTGAAATTTGCAGTACATACGAAGATATTGGAGTGTTACCCAGGGATCTGAGATACATGACTAATACTTCAGCACTAGGAATGCAGATGTGATCATGAAAATCAAGGTTACATATTCAAAATTTTGCCATAATGTGTTATGGTTTAACCAGGTTTAACATGGTTTAAGACTCACATGTATATGCTGTGATCAACTTCTTTGTACTGATGGTACATTGTGAAAGGAAAGCTTGGTGTATATTTCCCATTTCTGGGTGTTACTCCCTTTCCTATGGTACGTCTGATAATGCTGGCATCGTGTGTGTGCATGGAGTTTGGATATCACCATTACATGTGTATGATCACACCTTTACCAGCCTAATTAGAGAAAATGGGTAGCACTCTGTACTCAGAGAATTATAGCAATGACGAATTATTGAATTTCAATGACATATTTAACACTTTATCAAGTAGGATCTGTATTTTTTGTTTTCCAGCAGATGGACAGATTTCATTTTGATTCCACAACTAGTCATTTCATGACATGTAACTTCCTTTGGGAAAGTAATTTTGGCAGGGCTAAAAAAAAAGAAAAAAGAAAGAACCCCACATCATATTGTCGACTCAGACCCTCATGGTCATATTTGTGTTGTGCATCTACAACATTGTACGTGTATGGTCAAGTAAAACAATGAAACTACATACATGTATTTCACTGTTTATAAAATTACTCTCGACTTTCATTATATAGATTACTGTATGCATGTGTGACCATTCAGTCTGGGTCTGTCATGGGTATACAACCATCTACATTCTTATAAAGTAATGTAGGATCAGTGCACTTTTAGATTAGATGATGTATATTGACCTCTGGTGTGACATACTCCAGGCTAGTGGCCTCTGGGTTGTTCCTGTAAGATAGTCTTGTGTTACATTCATTGCATGTTATTATGTACTGTGTCTTCCATCACTAAACTAAATATCATGGCATTTAATCTGGATCACTTCCTTGTTTTGTTTCCTGGGTGTGAAGGATGTGGTAGGAGTTTATGTAGGTGATAAGCGTACGGTCATTGCACGGCTCATGCATTGTGTGTATGTGTATGTGTGTGTGTGTGTGTGTGTGTGTGTGTAGTATGTGTGTTGCTTGTGTTTGTGTTTCTGTGTGTGCTTTGGTAATGTACTTGGCATGATTTATCTTCTAGGGGGCAAAGAAAAAGGATAATGGGGGGGGGGCTGTTGTAAGGAGGGTTTTTTATGAATACATGGAGTAAACATAAGTATCAAAACACAAGGCACCCGAGAATGGGGTTAGAATTTTGCAACATAAGCATAGAAAAATGGAAAATGGCAGGAATTTACCACAGATGATAGTTTGAGATCACATCATTGATCAATGTCCAATTGCACATCATATGAACGTTGACTTGAATGAACCCACTAAATTGAGACTAAGAGAGTGGGAGAAGTTACATCAGAACTTAACATTTACACGTAGATAAACAAAGTTATAGAATTTTAGAGTGTCACAGTTTAAAGTTCACGAAATTGTAAGTTGGTATGAACCACATGTTTGAATTAGCTTAGGTGATGTCATTCACAATTCATAACTGTTTGTTTCGTGTACAGAAGTACCGTGTATACAAGCAATGTTTTTGGTCGATTTGATAGCTGCACTCTTTCAACACTGTCAATTGCCAACAAAAGTGGGAATGATAAAATTATATCATTTTGATTTTACACTTATGTCATAAAACACGACAATTTCTTGAAAAGTGGGATTTTTATCATTATATTGGGAGACATGTTAGGTGATGTCATCACTACAACTAATCTGTTTGTGTGGTTTACTATTAATGCTACTGTTTTGTGAAAACACACAGAAGCTTGCAATTCCATAACTCTTCATCTAAGGTCAGATTTTAATGAATTTGAAGCGTCTACAATTTTTGTTTGTTTGATTTTCTGTCATTTAACACAACTCAAACTTGATGGTGAGTTGTATAGTACAATCTGTACTTGATAGTGCAGATAATTATGGGATCGAAGACTTTCTTGGCTGTATGCAAAGTCGACATAATCATAGAGAGTAATGTCGATGTTGTTTAGTTTTTATTCAGACTGACAGAATTCAACAGTATAATAGTTAGCAGAGACTGAAAATACGCATATTTATTATTTACCTTTCATTTCAGCGTAGGAATGATACCTAGGAAGATAAGTTTAGCAATAATACCATGTGTATATACCAGTAGATTTTGAGAGGACTGTTATGTGGCGAAAGAAGATCGATCCTAGAAAGAGGAGAGGGAAGAAGGGAGGTGACACAGGGAGAGGGTAAGGGAACCAAATACTGACAGTCAAAGGGTAGTAGCAGGGGGGCGGATCCAGGAATTCCTTAAAGAGGGGGCGCTTTTACAAAATTAAAGGGGGGCGCACGTACCCCCATTTTTTTCTCTTTATTTATTTTGTTTTAACAAAAAATAAAGGGGGGGGGGGGCACGTGCCCAGTGCGCTCCCCCTGGATCCGCCACTGCAGTAGTGAGCTGGAAGTTGAGGTTGCACTGATAGAGACCCGAGAATAGAAGGCAGGGAGAGTTGTAAGGAAAAATAAGAGTGAGAATCATGTGAAGGGTTCACAAGGATGGAATAATAGAGGGAAATATTTCTTGGTTGGTGCTTGTGTTTGGAAATATTTTGCACTGCCAATGAGGAAGCACAAGTGAATGCTTGTTATCAGGCTACCAATGGCTTTATAGTCACTACTGTTCTAGGACTTGGTAATAAGGATAAGTACATTATTTCAAGGGCATCAAAGGCTGCAGCCAGGGGATTTGAACCAGGAATCTCATGATTATAAGAGCCTTTGATCTCATCCACAGTGCCATGGCAGGTCCTCCTATAGCACACCAGGCAAAAATGTTTTATAATCTTAAAAAATAAGGGAAATGCAGTCCAAGTATGAGTTAGTCTGATTTTTTAAAAAAAAAGGAAATTCCTACGAGTTCAACAGTAAAAGACAGTGACATGCTCACTTTGCCATTTGCATATTCATATTGACTGTTCAAGATCTGTTTCCTGAAAAATTAGCGAAACTTCAAAATGCCATAATTTCCTTATTTTTCACCCGATTTCGATCAAAATTTTACCGTTTTATCGTTGAACTCGTAATATTTTACTCTTTCCTATCAGACTAATTTATATTATTTGGACTGGATTTCCCCTTTAAAGATGAGTGTGCAGTACGGATATTTGATGAATGCTAAAAAAGAATTGTGATAGTAATGTAGCAGTGGTATGGTATGTCCATGTTGTGATGCTAAAAAATAATGCTTTATGCCAATACACAGCATACAAAATATCAATTTTTATAGTTATCAGAAGCTGAGAGAGCAGCACTGCCAATATTACTCATCATTTTATATATTGTTATATTCATTAAAACTTCACAAATATTAACTTTCCATTTTTATCCGTACTTTGTTACTATATTTGGTTGATCAACAAAATAGAAGCATCTATTATTGCCCTCTCATACACGTGGGAAAACTCAGAAATTATCCAGTGGTGCTCAAAACGGCAATCCACTGGGTGAAAGTGGATATCCGGGATACCGCGGTGGCCTTTTGAATTACAATGATTTTCTAGAGAAGACCAAAAATATAATACTAATTTTCCTGTGTTAGTATACATCTTTGAATCCTTGTCTTTTCCCAGGGCTCCGGGGGGAGGGATGTTGTGTTGCCCGTTTTTTGTATCGTTCTCTTTTTCAGTTTTTTACTTCTCTTTATTTACGCTTTTGACACAAAGAGAACGAGACTCATTTCTCAAGTCTGATCGGTTCCTATTGTATGAGGTCACAGACAGTTCATATTAGGCGATGACCCCAATGATTTGAATGAAAGTCAGTGTGACTAACTCGCCATGGAAGACCGCCAGACGGAGTGACGTAGTGCGTCCTACGTACAGTCGGCCAACCATTCTCGCCCCTGCCAAAGCGGGGGGACGAGTCACCGAACGTTTCGCAAACCTGTTGATTGACGTCCTTATCAAATCACATTCTCCTCTTCCTGATGCTTCATTACATTGGTATTTTTCCCGCAAAACTTCAAGCAATTAAAAAAAAATGCATCACTCTCTTCCTTTCCCTCTCATCCCACTCCCCGTCTCACTCTTGCCCCATCTCTCTCTCCTATCTATCTATCTATCTATCTATCTATCTATCTATCTATCTATCTATCTATCTTTCTATCTATCTATTTATCTATCTATCTACTAGTATCTATCTACACTGTATCTATCTATCTATCTATCTATCTATCTATCTATGATCTATCTATCTATCTATCTATCTATGATCTATCTATCTATCTATCTATCTATCTATCTATCTATCTATCTCTCTATCTATCTATCCATCTATCTATCTATCTATCTATCTATCTATCTATCTATGATCTATCTATCAATCTATCTATCTATCAATCTATCTATCTATCTATCTATCTATCTATCTATCTATCTATCTATCTCTATATGTCTATCTGTGTATCCCTCTTTAACTTTCTAAACTTCATCCAATTATATTTCATTATGTTCACTTTCAAGGTGTGAAACAACGCTATTGTGTTGCATCCTCTCCCTAACTCCTCCCCCACGCCTCACCCCCACTCACACACTCAATATTTACAAAGGTGATCTATACAACTGAGAGATCGCATGATATTTTGTTGCTCTTGTTCTTGATACGATGAGTCTAATTTCTGTGGTCTACGATTGATGGCAGGGTTCTTCCTCCTTGGTTCTTCATGCCCGTGGCTGTGGTCGGTCTCGTGTGGCGGACCGGGGCCATTCCCGCCTCAGCTTCCATTCCATTCCATTCCATTCCATTTTTATTTTCCACTCATGGGGTGGAACACCCTCGTCAGCCAATGGCTGGTTTTCAGAGGGGTCCACACATACTGGTTAAAAATACAAACATTATACAGACAAACATATACATCACAGCTGAAATACTGACGTTCAAATTGAAGCCCTGGGCGCTCATCATTTCTTAACTTCGTGCAAGATACAGTGGTCATAATACATAGAGACATATCAAACATACTATTATTTGGACAAGAAGGCAACCTCTAAACATACGTGTAGCGACATGAAATGAATGAGATTTTACAAACAATCACTTCGTATGAAATTTAAATCAGTGGAACCATTTCAGTTGGTGTCTCCTATCGAATGTATCAAAGAGTGTAGCTTGGTCTTGTGCTGATCCGGTTCTAGCCAGAAGTGAGACGTATGGGGGTTGACACCAGCTTCAAAGAGCGATAGTCAGATCGTTGTCATGTTAGTGTTAGGTTGGCAGACCCCATACCGGGACCCCCTCTCGTCACACCATAAGGCCCACCGTCCATATCTAATGAAGATGACGCGTAGCCATCATGTGGTTGGTTATATTGTTTCCAGTCATTCTCAAGATGGCAAGTCACATTTCTCTACGAAATTGATGTCAGAAGCCAAATTGTTGCGTAATGAGTATGTTCATCTGATAATCATTGTACTGTCATTTATATTATTGAATAATTATCATTATCATTATCATTATCATCACTATTATTATCATTATCATCATCATCTTCGTCTTCCATCGTTGATAGTATTTTCATTCTGTCATCATCACTACTTTAACAATCATTGTTTTATCTTATTCCATCATAATATTTTCATCTGGGAACTTGAAATCGCGTACTTACTGTTTGACACAGAAAGTCGCGCACCAGCCGCGTTGCCAGCGGTGTGAAATCGAAGTGCCTGAAAAACTCAGTGAGGATTGACATCAAATCTATGTGTCATCCTTGCTTCCGCACATTGTTCATCCCCCTCCCCCCCCCCCCTTCCACATCCCCGCCCCTTCTTTTCATCACTTTTTAGTCCAAGAGATCACACAGAAGCGCGTCGCGCCTCAAGTTGGGCTGAAAGCGAATCGCTTTGGAGAATACCAACTGTCATTGCATTCGCGGAACCACCAATTTCCGGTCGCTCTGCCTAATTAGGGCCTACAAGTAGAACGATTCATTTCGTGAAAAAAAAAAAATCATTCTCCCGTGTGATCGAACATTTCCGGCGGGGAGGATTTACTCATACTCCTGTCTCTGACTCCGACTATGTCTCACGCGCCATGGCATGACGCGCCGGGGGCGAAAAGTATGCTGCGATAATACCACCTCGCTGAAACACATGCACGACTGCTCGCTACTTCATCATCCTCAGACAGTGTTGTAATCTTCAGAATCTAAACTGGAAGACAAGACGATGTTTGGCCGCGTGGCTGCCAGATGACAAATCAGGGGCACGGGGATATGAAAGACATCATGCAAAATCCATGACAAAAGCACGCACTACTCCTTTGCCTTCTTCGAAACCAGCGCCCAAAGGCTTGACAGGTGTCTACCCCACCCCCATGAGCCCCATCCTCACCCCCATTACTTCCTTTTCCACCCACGTGCCGCCGTAAGAAAAATGGAAAAGAATTTAGTTCATTCAGATCCTGTTCGTTTTACCACAAGAAAAAAGCTAAACAAAACAAAGGGATATCAGCTGACGAGGGACAAACACACGTTTACATGTCAAATGCTTTGCAATAGTGTTATAGCGAGCCTGAAGAGTCGCGTTCTACGTTGAACGTGACGATACGCAACGCGTTCAATAGGTGCACACGCCATCTATCGGCGAGAGGAATACAGTTCTCCACTCCAAGAGAGTCGCAAGACGCTATCAATATACATGTAATTATGGTCATCGTATAACACAAAGTCATGTCAACTAATTTCAATTACTTCATGCAGTGTTTGTATTCCTGCCTCGGCTTATGCATTAACATTTGTCGACGGAGTGAGATGGAATTCTTGTGAACACTCAGTTACATTTTGTGTAATTGATTGCTGGTGTTGTGTAAACTTTTCTATAGTAGAACTAGTTCTTTTGGCGCAGTCTGCAAACGTAGACTATATACCGGACTTGACTACATGCTGTACATCAACAAATCAATATTCCGTGGATTTCCGGTTGGTATTACGTTAACGTTAAAAAACAAAAAATAAAAATGGCTACACTAACCAGATCGTATCAATCCGCGAAACGACGGAACACACACTCCACTGACTGCGTAGGACTGAGGCAGGCGACTGGCACCAAGCCACCAAATCACTCTCACAGAGACGCAAGAATGATTCATTTGTTAATGTGGGCCAATACTACGCAGATTTTTCCCACCTCAGTTTTGACAATTGACTCTTTCAGTGCTTCAAAGGAAGACTATTTCGTTTACGATGATACGTGCTGCCTTGTGCCAGTAGCTTTTCATGTGACATTAGTTTCATTGTACCATTCTAACGGACGACATAAGTAGAGAAACATAGGCCAAAAACGGTGACCACAATATTTGAATGAAATACTGAGACTAAGAGACTTGTTTCAGATGATAAGTTAATATCAGGAAAAACACAGAGCAGAAAACAAGACAAAACCGGAGACGAGGAGGATATATTATGTACAGGTGCCTCCATAATTATGCAGTAATCGTCAGAACATAAAGGACGCAGCCGCCATTATACTGGTGGTGGGCGTAACGTCTCAAAATCGAGTATAGAACTCTGTACAAGACCACGTGACCAAACACACTCACACAACCACACACACGCACGCACGTGCACACGCATACACACACACACACACACACACACACACACACACACACACACACACACACATACACAGGGCCTACTACGCACCGCCTAGAAAAGTTTTTTTCATAACGCCAAAGTCATGACATCACCTTCTGCCTTATTAACTTTTTGTTTGGGGTTTTTCGGTGTTTTTTAGGCGTCGAAGCTCCTTCATGTTGACACTTTGAGAGCCTAGCACTCTACGTTTAGGCCCTCACAATTTTCGGCGTTATGGGATCATACAACTGGAAATTTTAACCTCTTATGTGTTAACTTCGCCAAAACGAGCTCGAGAAAATCTTAATTTTTCTGAAGTTATGCACACAACGTATAGACACCTGTTTGTCTTGCCGTATGCTTAAATTTGAAAAAGTTAAAGACAATGCGAATGCGTTTGATACTGTGGTTTTCGGATCTAACGTTTATAGTTTGTTGCAAGCCTTTACTAAAAGTCCTCGAAATTATGGCTTAGCCGTATAAGACACGACTTTGACCATGACATTTCAGTGACTCAAGCTAGTCACTAAATTTCACGTCTTATCCAGGCAGAGATAAAATGACGTGTTGAATAGGTTACATAAACCAGATTAACCATTATACCACAGGATGTCTCGTTGTCTGACCACAAAACCAGAACAGTCGCTGCGATATGTTCCCTCAAGCTCCGCCCTGACAAAGTCACTTAGCTCTCATTAATGCTTTTGTCATACTGTCTTTAATATGGAGGGGTCCTAGTGTGCAATGGTTTCGCCAGGGGGGGGGGGGGGGCAATGCGCGTGTGTACACATGAAACTAACCACTTCACGACCATCTGTAAAATGTCATTGACAAATGCGCTGTGACAATAAAAACGACAGTACACGTATTAATTCCTCATATAAAAATTAATCAGCATACAGATTCATATTGATCAGGGCAGGCCTACAGTAATCTAATGGTTTTGAAGGTGAAGTAACTAAACTCTCTGCTTTCCTCCCCTCCCATTACTTGTATCGTATTTCATTGACTGCAAATACATTTTACTCGTTTACTAACATATTAAACAGAAACTATATGCTCCGAATGAAGTTTTGAATATCAGTCCTAACTAATGGTAAAAGTGGTTACCGTGTACTTAAGTAATGATTACAGTGATACTTGAGTACGATTAGCTGTTGTTGTACAGGTTGCAATTGTTATAATCATGGCTTTACTGATAACAACAACAACAACAACAGCAGCAGCAGCAGCAGCAGCAGCAACAACAACAACAACAACAACAACAACAACAACAACAACAACAACAACAACAACAACAACAACAACAGCGACGACAACAACAACAAAGAACATGTCAACATACATACCAGATCCATGTTCCTATATTCTGGACACATATAAAATTTTTAAACAACCAATTTTCATAACAGTACCAAATTATCAATTCTCAGAATATTAGAGACCAACAGAAGCGATCTGACTCTTCCAGTCGTTGAACAAGACTTAAGTAATCGATGGCAATGTAGTGACTAGCGGATTGTGAGTTTACCACCAGTAAAGACCTGTATAGGCATGATAGAAAAACTACAGCAATCCAACAATCCATAATAATGTGGTATCATAGGTCAACGATATGCTAGTCGCTGTTGCTGTAGTTTCCATGTTATAGATTTTATATCACGCCCTGTAACGCAAACGACTGAGCTAGATTCATTGAAATACTACTAAAAATAATCAAATGCAATATCAGTGTACAGTACTACCATCAATTAATCTCTGTTTGAAGCGCACACATATCGTCAACAATAAGTGAAAGTGGGATATACCAGTATCTTACACCAGCTGGTACTTGTATCATATATTACTTTTACTGGTATATCGATATATATACATTTTTGGATGTTTAACGTCCCCAAAGCTTGTTCCTTTTCCTGCGTAGAATATTGTGAAGCAAGACATGTTTGCTATGATGGTTTGATGGAATGTTGTGGGACTTTGGTTTGATTTGTATCTTTTCAGGTATTGGCTTTTTAGGCGCTGTCTGTTATTTGACCCCTTGCTCCAATCTCAATGGCGAAACAAGAGTGATTTTGTTAGCCCTCGTGTATCACTTCCTTCAACAAAACTTTGTTATATCTCTCTACTTTTCTTTCCTGGGCCTCCTCGATGATTGTCTCGAATTGGACTGAAAGTTCGACAAACAGGATTTGCTTTACAGTTTATGTAGTAAACTCCTATAGGTCCGGTCGTTGGGTGTTTATTACAACGTGAGGCGGAATTGTTCCACCTGTCACTTTACTCCCTAATAGATTGGCGTACATAGTTGTTTAGGAGAGTATCTTTGATTGCGTGGTACATAATAGACTACGGTGTGATATGAATTTTTGCCATTATGCTTAAAGGGACTGTACAGTACTGGTTGAGGTGGGGATTCATGTTTTGAACATTCTTATGTGGGATAATGAGAAACTTCTTATGAAATATGAAAGAGCATGTAATTTTATGAAGGATTCAACGTTTTTGATGAAAATTGGTTTTCAAATGGCTGAGATATCCAGAAAAGTGATAATAATAAAAGGCGACATGCCGCAACTTTATTAGGATCTCTTTGTTTCACCTTGTTTTGGGATATCTTAGCCATTTCAAAACCGATTTTAATCAAATAAACTGTTGATTCCCCTTAGAATTGCATGCTCTTTCGACATCTCATAGAGTGGTTTCTGAATATCTCGCAAAATGTTAAAAGCTAAATCCTCACCTCGACCAGAACTGTACACACCCTTTAACCAACAGATGCAGTGTTTACGATAGCAAGGTCAGTGACACTGGACATGCTGGCAGATGCATTTGCTGTTGTTAAACAGGTTATCATTGCAGACTATCAATATTTCAATATAAGACATATCATAAAATATTATGAGACTATATTGAAACATGACCCTATAGTTTTGTGTGCATTTAGCTTAACCCATTATCTGCCTCAGATAGCATGATTCAAATAGGGGCACTACATCACACAAATGGTTTTCATAATAGCCTATAAACGACCTTTTTTTTTAATAAACGGGGAAGAACTGAGTCTATAATACAAGCAAAAACAAAAGAAAAGAAAAACGTATTTGCCGGCTACACATTGACAGCAAACTGCTTTTACCACCTGCGCAAATGCGAGCATTGAATCCGCAATCTATTAGCTCTCTGCTCTGCTCTCTTTACACTGTTTTGGATTACATTATATTAACTCCCTTCCCCCCCCCCCCCGCCGATTTCCCTGTCCCTGACAAGTAATTCTGTATTAATAATCAGATTTTCTAACAGTCCACTGCTATCAAATCATCCAAGGTTATACGTACGACGGGCTAACGAAATAACGTACCGTATAGTGTGGTAATTGCCACTCGTCATGAACCACTATTTGATGGTGATATTATTGTCTGTTCGCCGTGCCCGACTATTAAAAGCAAGGCGCTAAACGACACTGGAGAAAAGGGGAGAGAGAGATGAAGGAAGAAGAGAGAGATGAAGGGAGAAAGGGAGAGAGAGGGAGAGAAAGATGGGCAGAGAGAGGGAGAGAATATCATATTTACATACGAATTTGAGAGGCGCATCTGCTGTTTGAAGACGCGATGAATCACATGTTAATGTATTTCACTTGGCAATGGACTTGCGAGAGGTGAATTCGGTTGGCTTCTTGAGTGTACCGCCTGTCAGCTGTAACCTGGGGTGGCTTGTCGCATCCACTTAAACCAAAGGTTGTAGAGAGGCAGGCCACAGGGATAGAATCGGTACAGTTTATAGTGAATAATGCTGTGCGCGTTTATTGATGCGAGATGTGATAATCCAGGGAGGTGAGACTAAAAACATAAGATGAGTGCTGTGACACTGATACGGGAACTAATGACATTGAATTCTGATTATCTCTCTTGCACCCTAGTTAGTACCGAAAAGAGGCAGGTATGGGCTACAGGCTAAAGACAAGTTAAGAAGGAAGATATTGACACTCTGTATAGGCCAACATTCATAGACACATATAATGTCTAGCTTGTTATCAGAAAACACTATACGAACCCTTCCACTCAAGAACAAATAAAATTTATTGATGCTTCAGATCTAAAAATATGTGCCCAGCGATGTTAAGGGAATGTTGCATTGTTATCTGTGCCTACGTCGGAGGGCTGACTAGCTAACGCTCATACATACACACATCACACACACACCCACACATCTATTAACCCATCGCCTACGAAAACTCTCTGGATGATGTACAAAGTCTATGTAGGGCTTAGATTCAGAATATCGTAGGAAACGGCTTAAGAGATAACTTCATAGACATGATGTCAACGAGCGCATAAAGCATGTAAGCCCTATATACATCATTATAAACATCCTTTTAATGTATGTATTCATAATGCATTATACACTATATAGAAACGTTACCACAATATACATTGATATGCTTCATTGTGCATGTAATTATTTATTCATGTTATTTATTTATTTATTCATTTATCTTTCTATGTCTATCACATCTGTGTATGTGTGTGTGTGTGTGAGTGTGTGCAGTTCATTTCTTGTATTTATTTTCTGTCTGTTTTCATGAATTTGCTGTCTATATATTATGAAGAATAGAGTTAAGTCCACCTGATGGAATTGAGGCGAAGATGTCTTAAACATCAAACCACTTGTCACTCAGACATCATTCTTGTGTAGAATCTACAAGAATACTTCGCCATTTTTCATGCCAGATAATGCCATCCTCATCCGTAATTGGCGTGTCGAAGGAAAGCTTTACTAAAGAGTGTACCGTCTGTATAACGATGAACACGAGCGCCACTTTAAAGCCGACATGGTTATTATCATGAAAGATGGCTCACTGTTTCCCCGACACTCCCGGGAGTTTCCTCCGTAGCTGTCATGCAAAATTGATCGGCTGCAGGACATTGGCCGTGCCTTCGGTGCCGAGATTAAAGTGGCTGAAATGGATTCTGCCCTGATGTTAAAGATGCAACGCTTTCAATGCATTAAAGATTCATTGTGCTTGTATTTCGGCAAGACTGCAAGATTACAGTGAAATTTAGAAAGCCGCTGATGTTCAGCAGAAAAGCTGTTTCACCTACCAAAACTACATAGCTCTCATTCTAGTTACCTGAAAGTATGATCATCTAGGCCCACAGTTAAAGTTGATTTTAGACACCATATACCCATTAAAGAAAGATATCAGAGTTTAACGCTATACACCAATAACTCAACATCCACGGTATTTCCTTCTTGTAGGCACAATCGCCACTATGGCAAGACGGGCTTATGGTATTAATGACAGAGCTATGAATATGTGAATAAGCCCTCAAATTCATCTATTTCAAGTTGGAAATTGGGCTCTATTCAATACTTCACTGTAGCATTCGAAATCAGAATCCTTAAAGGGCCCATTCCTTAATGTTTTACAGTGTGCATTTCAAAAACTGTCTTGTTTTATGTTAATTGTATCAAAATGGAATAACATAGCAATACCGTAACAAAACCTTTTGTAATTTAAGGACATTAAAAAGGTATTATGTCATGAATCTCTTTAGATCAGGAGAATAGCTCCATGGCGTCCGTCAGTCCCTAACTTGATGAAGACGGCGCAGTGACCACTGGTGACACTCCTTTTCCGTAGCTTTTCACAGGGTGGCAAAGAAGCGCCTTCGCGTGGAACACCCATCTCATCGATTCACGTTATCCGGCTGTCTCAAAAGACGAGTAGGCCTACGTTGAAAAGATGTGCGACCCTGAGCGTTGAAATTCGCTCGTGCATAGTAATGACCACGTGAATCTTCAGTGATTCAGGGTATAGACACAAGCGTTTAATTTCCAAATCATATTTTTCTCTCTCACACACACACACACACAGTCCGTTTCCGCCTGTCTATTCTTGTGCGTGTCTCTCTCCCTCTCCCTCTCGTTCTCTCGTAGAATACAGCTGTGACCATATACATTTGCTTCCCGTGTTCTGTCTCTCTGAGCTGTCGCCGTGTGTATGCAGGTTGTAGAGTGATCAGAGTGTGTACCCGTCTGGCCCCACAAATTGATTTACCTGATGGGTATAGGATAGGAGTGCTCTGATTACACGCTGGGGAGAGTTTTTCCGCGGGAGATATCCGTGTTTAGTGTGTTTGCTCACTTTGGTAATGAAACTGTAGCTTCATTTAAGTGCTCCCATTATAAGTCAAAACATCATTCATGTAGTCACAAAACGGACCTCTTCAATGCGATGGAGATGTTATGGCATATACCAAGGAGATGTCCCGGTGCACGCGCAGGGCAACTTTTATATCACACTCATACTACACTAGTCCACCCTCCCCCCCCCCCCCCCCCCCCCCCCGCCAAAAATTAAACAACGAATCAACTAAACAGACAAACAGACAAACAAACAAACAAACAAACAAACAAACAAATAAATAAATAAACAAACAAACAACCAAAGCAAAACAAAACAATTGAGGAAGAGAGGGAGAGTTAGAAAGGAAGAATGGGAGGGGAGAGAGATATGGTAATTGCAGCTGATGATGGAGTATACAAAGAAGGGAGCTAAGAAGATCATACATGTATATGTAGCATTTCTTTTCCCTCCCCTCTCTCTAATCTTCAGACGACACATTCTCAATACCTCCCGTACCGGAAAACGATGTCTGATGAGGGTATGTTAATAGTTTTCCCTCATTCCCACGCAACCATTGTCGGACGCACCCCGTAACTACACAGACTCCACCCCTCTCTTCCTCTTTCTATCTCTCTTTAATTATGTCTATCTATGTCTCACACACACACACACACACACACACACACACACACACACACACACACACACACACACACACACACACACACACACGTATTCAGTTTTCTTCTTTTGCATGGAGATCATGGTTAATAGACCTGTGTATGCAGTCGAGCACTAATTTGATAACATGTAAATTGGTATCTGCTGCTGCGTAATGTAGCATAGATTAAAAGGAAGGTCTTGCACAGTCATATTGACATGCATTTTTGCTACTGATAATCTCTTGAATTTTAAGAAATGTCCTGCAACACGTAAACTGACATCTTCGAGACTGCTTAAAGGGATGTGAGAGACATGTGTTAACTCGTGGCTTTATGGTTTATTAGACGATAATTTGAAATTTACAGCATTTGAGGGATGTTGAAACAAAAACCACTCAAAATCATTGTCAGATTCTCTATGTCGTAACCTTGAATTCACGGAGGAGTTTCTCCTTGGCTTTACTGGCAGCACATGCCGTCTTTTTGTAATTCTTTTTAGCATTTAAATATCAACAACACACACCAAAATTTAGGTATCGTTTATCATCTTTACAGTTTAAAACCAGTTGGCACACCGATGTGATCACCTCTTCAATCCTGCATTTGACTGCATTCACTGTACTTTGCAATGGAGTTGACATTAAATTTTTCATTCCTTGAGAGCGTTATCAGCCGACGTATTTTTTTTGATACTCCATGGATGTAAATCAAGTGGCTCTCGCTCGGGCGTGTCTCTTGATGGGAGACCATAATTCATTAAGATTTGTATCTAGATTCAACTGTTTGTCAGAGGGGTTGTCTATTGTCACAACTCACAACTAAGTATTCTTATCACCACTCTCAAGTGTCTTGTTTCCCTAGTCATCCATCCTATGTAGAGTGTGACTACGTGAAATTTCTGACCAATTGCACATCAAGGAAATTGTCCTGTTTACAAGTCATCGCGAACAACGGTAGAACGGGCTCGAAGAACTTCCGGTTTTCCAAACTTGACAAGCGCAAGCCTCGGTTTTCTTATTTCTGGCTCACCCTGTAGCGAAGTGGGCAATCAATCGATCTTATAATATCACGGAACAGTGGGCGTCATGTTCATCTGAGTTCAAATACGTGAGCATGGTGAAAGACTGACGAAAAATTATGGATGTATATGTTGTAACCCTAATTAAACTTGTTTTAATTCTGGAACGTTTATATTAGAAATAGTCAGATGAGGCGCGTTTGATTCAGAGGTGTTCATCTCTAAGAAATAGCTCCAATAAAGCCCGTATCCGCTCCTGACTGTTTTGTTTCGCGACTAACGAGGGAACATAATTGTCCAGACGGTCCATAATTAACTTACAATTACGTAATCTAACTCAACCTGGAATCATTTCCCTGATGGCACTTTAAGCGCCAATATTAAATTTAATGTGATAATTAGCCAGCCTTGAATAGAATGCGTCGGAAATTAGAACTCAAGTGGGCCCCGCACATTACATAGATCCCAGCGTGTATATACATGTAGGTAAAACGGTTTGGCTTCACTATTGTGATCACACCAAGAAAACACTTCACATTTGCCAGAATGAAAACGGTATTGCTGTAATTGCAACCTGAAAATACCTACATTATGGAGCTTTTCTGGCTCCAACTCAAATTAAATGATGTAGGACCCCTATTAAAACATGAATACCCTCTTTTATTCCCTGAGATGAGGCGGGTAAATTCGGCGGCTTCTGCGGATAATCATACCGAGATACTCTTGTGGCATGGCAATACCTGTAAATACCAGTACTTGTAAATCAAACTAAACGAAATGATATATTCCATTGCCAAAAAAATATCAGAATACGCGGTCATTCAAAAAATAAAGTACAGAAATTGAATATAACCACTATTATTGACATTCTGTCGTGAAATACGTCATTCTAAGTAAATTAACGGAATGTTTACTCGGACTGGGGTTTTTTATTCGTCATTTCAGTTGCATTCCGCAAGACTGATTATCATTAGAAGTGAGGAATAACACTCTGCTTCTGTTTCTAGGAATCAAGTTGTATTGTTTTTGTGCGAACGGAAAATAACAACCCTGTACACTCAAAGGATCCATGTTAGTCTTTGGGGCTATGATCTTCATGGAAACCGGATTGAGAGCAATGAAGTGAAGTGAGGGTTTCCCAAAAATGGAAAAATTTCAGCAAACGCGTCAAATAGGCCATTGACAAAAGAATGCTAAGTAATTGATTATTCTTTTTTATTTACTCTGTAAAAAGTTCGTGTCAGCTATGACCTTTGCATCTGTTACGATCGGACGCGCATCATTAGAGGTAGTGTTCTATACTGAAACTGGGTGTTCTTGTGATAAGTTGCATGCTCAAAATAAAAATGAGAATTTAGAATGTCGGAAAGGGAAAACGACAGGAAAAATAGAAAGAACCTTGAGATAATCATGGGTCACGGCAGAATACGAGTTGTATGTATATAAAGCGATGTGTGATAGATAAACACGGTGTTTTGACATCGCTCAGCAGTACTAATTAAGTCCCTAGTCCGTCGCGAATGGTGAATATCATAACCTCATTGAAATCAACGGGCGTACCTGGATTGAACTAATGATATCCCGGCATGCAATGTGAGCCTCTGACTCAGGCGTTTTCACTACCGGAAGTTTGAGATCCCTTGGAGACAGCTCGGCGCCTTGACGCGACCTGCTCGGGTCCAGGAGGGAGGGATGAGCTTGTGTGCTCCGATCGCTGACTTCGTACGAGACTTGAACTAGGCCGCTGGAAGAAATGAGCAGCTGCTCTAAGGTGACTTTCATTGTTGTTGGTCTGATCGCTGAAACCTTTCCAGACAGACAGTGATATTGTTTGCAGATGTTTTTGTTATGAATGGAAGTGCAATGTGTATTACGTTCAAACTATGAAAAAGAATCGCGATTAAGAAGGTTGTCCGGTTTCAAAGTGAGCAGCGGGTTTGTAAATTGCACATGATATCAAACAATCGAAGAAACTGAACACTAGTCATGGACTACAGTATGATGTATTTGCGAGCAGCAAGTACTTTCTTTCATGAAGGAGCCACCTAGCTCAATTTTATTGCCAGTTAAACCTCAGACCTAATTCCCGCGCGCCCTAAGAGTGACTAATTAGCTCCACCTCCCACGAACCAGATCTAGATCGCCAGTAGTCATCGTGGGAGAGATTGAACATCTTGAAGACGGGATCCCCTGATTTTATCTCATTGATTGGACAGCTCATCCTAGCAGCAACTGCCGCTGCCAATTTTGTCTCGAGGACACCAGACTCTTATGTGCTGCCTCGCCGCGCTCGCCGCGTCCAGGTACGTCAGATAATGGTCGACCTAATTGGCCCTCGCAAACCAGAATTGAGCACACAGAAGGTAGACCAACGTTCATACACGAGAAGGTGAAAGTATCAATGAAACTCTGAGCCAGAACGCACATACTTTCATTGAATGTCGTCTTTTGATTGGAAGTGCAGTCCTAAGATTTCAATTTTGTTTAAATCTGCTTTGACTTTTCGATCACACTGTTCGCCGGTGTCGATATTGAGAAGTTCAAGATCTTCGTAAGATGACGTTCTAACTGCTTCGACCATTGTCTTCTGGGGACGGGAGAGGTGAGGGAGAGGTGAGGGAGGGGTGAGGGCGGGAGTGTTGAGGAGGGACTGCTTAGGAGGTTAGGAAGACAGACAACCCTATTCCACAGGATCAAGATATGGGTAATTAGGTAATGGGTAATGGGTGAAAGAGCGCTGCCTTGTGAAAAGTTACCCACATGAGTCACCATAAGGTCTCGAGATCTCACGATGATTTTGCAAACAGGGTTCGCTTTCTATCACTCCAACATCAAACGCACTTCCGCACATGGTCTTGACATAATATCAACGCTGTGTATGTCCTACTAGATTTGGATACAAAGTTTGATTTAAAAAGCAATGGTATGTGCCCAAGAAAGGCTGAATAATGGTATCACAGCATGTCATGGTGTAGTGGTCTGCATGCCCACTCCACGACGGATAACGGTTCGAGTCCCATGACGCTGTGTCCTCCAGCACGACACTCGTGATTTGGACACTCGTCTCTACTTGTGTGCTCATCTTCATAACGTGTGTCTGAATAACAACTTTCCACACGAGTGCTTCTCAACCATTTGGCCGAGAAGCTCTTGCAGCTGGGCCACCTTCTCAAAATGAAAATAAACGACGTGTATTCCATCTACACATGTAACTGGACCTCAGAAAACTTTGAACGAGCCAAAGTGGGCCTCGAGTTAAAAATGTTGAGAAGCGCTGTTTACACGATATTGCAGATATAGAGTTGAGTTCGGGGAGATTTGTCATTTTCGAGATAAACACGATAAAGTGAAATTAGTAGCATCAGTTTAAGAGTTGGGACGTACACACAATCACTGGGCACATGACACTAGAATCACGTGACCAGGTATCAATTGAACATTAGTTTCTCACCTTCGTTCGAATAAGCACAGACTGAATTTCGAGACATATGCAATGTCTATACAACTCTGTGCAAAACAGTGTGTTTGACATTGAGTGAGAAAACCTGTACTTAAAAGGAGGAAACCTTTTCAGATGACTTGTTCCCTCCTTCGTCAAGACACAAAGGAATAGTTCGTTTTAGAGACAGGGTACAGATTCTTCTCTGCATGATGTATTGTCTATGCTTATCCTTGAATATGTTTCTCATCACGTTATCAATGTGTAATATATACAGTTGTCTTAAATTGCATTGTGTTTTATCTATGCAATGTTTTGATAATTATGTGGACCTCGGAGGAAATTCCTCTTGATTACAAACTTGTCAGTCATTGGAAGCTTAAATTCAATTTTGACGTACTCCCAGTTACCATTCTATTGTAACACGTTATCTCATTATCTGATTCAGTGTATCGTGCTCTCTATCATTTCCGAGGAAAATAAATTAAGTTTTGTTTTATAATAATCGTAAGGAGAGATTTATATTTTACTTGAAAAGAAATGACATAAATTGTACAAAAAGGTCTACATCAGCCAGACGGCGTCGCATTATGATTTCATGTTTACGATGGCAATGACTTTTTCAGGGATTAGAAGGGCGAGCAGACAGTTAATGTTTCATTGGCGGCAGAGTATCGTAGAGACATTACGACAGACATAAAAATAATAAATGGGCTAATTTTATGCGAAAATTGAAAGCATCTCACACTCCCACTCCAAGCAGAAAAGAGATTGTGGCAAATTGCGTTATGTCCCCAGTCCTGTATTGTTAGGTGTGTTGTCAGCATTATTACTGTTGGCACGAGTATTAAAGTTCATCATTTACAATAGTTTAAAACACGAGTGTAATTAATTGATCCGGCGATCGAATTCATGATATAACCAGGACACACAATGATGCACGGCGTTTCAAAGACCTGTAATGGCTGATGTAGATAAACTGAAAACAGATCATAAGATATACAATAAATTATGTTTCTACTAAAGTTTACTCGCTTTTTTTTCGCTACTACAATGTAATTGTTAATGCATACAGATCAAATATACCTACCACAATTGGTTACTTCTCACAGCACTTTCACCGCTACTGATCCTATTACGACCACTTCTACTTGGTATTAGAACTACTGCGCTCTTTTCTTCCACTATACCATGACTTCTACTCCGATTTGTTTTACTCCTCCTACCACGAATCACTCATATTCATTAAAGTATTATTTTATAACATTGCATTAACTAAAGACACTTCTTCTGCATGAAAAAAAGGGGGGTTGTTTGATACCACTGATTTGAAAATTGGTAAATGATAGAAATATCTCATATCAACAGGAAAATGCGAATTTTTCTTGAATGTAGACGATTTAATAGATGAGTCCTTGTGGAATTATCCTTTAAATTAATGTGCCCAATCCCTGGCAAGTGTGCAGTATGCTGATGAGTGTATAATGAATTATTCCGCACAGACAGCGACACCTGCTAGGCGGAACTCCCCGAAATATGTCACTGTTGACAAGGGCTCGTAGCCTTGCATCCATCACTCGCTCGTCTTTGTTTCCCTGCTGCGTTTCCTGTCAGTTTTTCGTCAACATTTGCATCAAATAAACAGTCCTTTATTTCATGTTTCAAGCTGGTCAGATTATCAGAGGGACTAGTACACTTCTGGCTATAATACGTAATTCTCAGGGTCTTCAAAATCATATTACTACAGAATCATATTAATGATAATAACGGTTATTCATATAGCGCTATATCCACAGAAGTGCTCATAAAACCTCTTAGAAATGAAAATGAAAAATTACACAAACAGGGAACAATGCACAACCAACAAACAAACAATATAGACGGAACAAATTGCTTATATGCAGATTTGAGTTTCACTTTAAATACATGAATATTGTGAGTTTACAGAATATTCAATATCTAACATCTCATGAATGAATGAGAATGTTAAAGGGAAAACCCTCAATACAAAGGTTTTACCAAGAATGGAGGGCAGAGTCAAGAGTATGTTCAGTATTCTGGATGAGCAGGTTTGTGTGTGTGTGTGTGTGTGTGTGTTCGTCTGGGCGAAGGGTATAGTGACGTCATAGCTGAGGTTTCACTTACCTCCACCAAAATCGAATTTTCGAAGTGTTATTATACTCGGAAAATATACTTACTTCATTACTCATTAACTGTTAAGTCTTGAACTTTAGTTCTGTGCTTCGCCAAGATGCTCAACGAATGTAGATGACATAAATGGGGGGGGGGGGGGGGCGGTGTGGGGTGGGCGCAACAACAAGCCCAAAGACTGATTTCATGTTCACTCATACTGAACAGTTTGACAGTACCTTGTTGAGTCTCCTTTATCATCACTTGTTATAGGACACTTTTTTATGGTATGGTATGATTTATTAAATGAAATGTTCTCGCAGCCAAAAGGCTGAATTGCAACATTTGTTCATACAATACATATTTGATTAAAAAAGAAAGTATTTACAATTTTCAAATCATTCATCACTATTTAAAAAATAACAATTAACATCATTTACAACATTATTCATTGTAAATATATTACATTCACTACATTCAACACACTGCACGTGACGAATAGACATAAACTGAATAAAAGGGACCCACGCGGTTACTTCCCTTTCTTACATTGTATTCACATCTTTCCCCTCCCTTTCTCTCACAAACACACACGCACGCGCGAACACAGGTACACTCACATACACATACACACAATCATCTCTTCATCACATCCAATAAGTGACTCTCACACACATAAACACATACAGACACTACAAATTCTCATTCTCCTACCACACGGCATTACTGATTATAACTGTACATTCGTCACACTAAAACTGCATTTTAATCACATAATGTTTACAAACAGTCAAATGTACAATGTAGTGAATGTTTACAAATATTGATGAGAGTACAACAAAATTATAGATTCTGTATCATAAGATAATCTGATGTGGTGTGATATCATAAAATATGCCTAACATACTCTCATATACTCTCACAATATATCTCCGGGAATTAAAAACAGCGTCAAATGAACAAATTCAAATTATCAACAGTTACCAATGAAAAAAAAAATGGGTGCGCAGACCTGTTGAAAGGTTGTATGTTTTTTTATTAATATGAGCATAAAATTACACGAATTAAGTGCAGATAACTTCATATTTTGTGTTGAATGTTTTACGGCTCCAATCCCTCGCCATCATCAGCTCTCAAACCAGTGCCAGTCTGTGGACATGGGAAGCAAGCAAAGAGTCAGGCGAGAGAAGATGGGCCGCACTGAAGGTGGCCTGACCCTCTAGTTATCTATTTTAACGGAAGTGTAGAGATATATCTTATAACCACAGCCTTGAGGAGAGGCCAACCTCATGTGATCCAATATCTGTACAGAGATAACCAGCCAAATTCTACAAACGGCAGAGCTTTATCTAACCCATTACATTGGGGAAACACGTGAGGTGATTTCTTTCACATGCTGACTACATGGTCACGACGTTCTGTTAAAACAGCTTTGAGAGGACAATATGATGCCCCGACATAACTTTCTCTTCAGCGATTGAATGTGCACTTATCGCAAAAATGATTCATGACGCTTTCATAATTATTCTCTCAGAGCACCTGATACATGGAATGATTAGAAATGTAACCAGGGCAAAACAATTATCTTCAAAGAAGGCGATAAGATTACAACAGTTAGCTTGACTTCACTATGTCATTCATGATGGTGTCCTATATAAGCGACTTTAATCTGGTATTGTACAAATGGCGCCTCTCTCGAGTGAAAATGCATCCGTCTCATCAGTCAATGAATTGTTATGATTGTTTGTTTGGAATACACTCTGTCAGAGTTATTAAAGTAAATGAATCGGCTTCATTACGTGAATTCCCATCCATGGCTGTGAATCTCTGGTCTGTGTGGAACTGATTCTTACAGAGGTCATTAAGTTCAATACATTTTACCTACCAATCACACATTGCCAACCACTATACCAAGATACATGTCTTTATTGGTGTGAACATGACAGTGAGTGTCGATGTATTTGTCAGCTCTTAAATGTCTGTATGATGTTGGACATTTTGAATTCTTTTAAAAGATAGAATTGATGATCGATTCGACTATCACACCTTTAAGTCTTGCTAGATGAAGTAGTTTATTAAAAATTCTTACCATTCTTATCTGTCCATTTCAGTTCATACTCCACAAATTGAAGGAAAAAACCTCACAAAATTGTTCATGTTCGCCTACATGCGAGTTGAAATGTGGATGTTATTTGTAGATAGGAAATGTTGTCGACAATAAAAGCTCTCCTCATGGTGAAGTAGGCACAGGTGTCTTGTACCCCTTGTATCTTGTTATCCTTGCTGCGTCCTTTATCCTCTTGAGGTAAGGCGTTTCCAGATGAGGAGGAGGACGCCGGACTACCAGACTGGAAGAAATAGAAACCGCCCTCTAGGAAGGAGAAAGACAAACACGTCTTTAAGCGGGGCTGTCCCCTCACCCTCGAGCCACTGAGGACCACGTGAGTCCGCGAAACAACACTTGAAGAGGCTCCCACTCACCGCCATGAGGCCACCATAGGCAGGGCTCAGGTGACGTGAAATGTCAAAGAGCACAATATGCAGTGAGTCGATAGCTCTAGGCACCCATATACATAAGTACCATGGTCTTTTGATTTTGTGTTGTGTTGTTGATGTAAGTCAAAACTTGTCAATGGAGGTCTTACTTTCCATCGGGAAATTTACACAATCTTAGCTGCCATATTCTCATTTCTTATCTAGTGCAAGCATTGTCATGCCTTCTTTTTAAACCACTTGTAGTTCATTTTCGTCACGATGGAATCGATTTTTTAGACTTTTTGCAGAAACCTTCATCCTTTACGTCGATGTAGGGCAATTTGTCAATCAGTTGCAACCTTCATCCTTATTATTTGTGGTTTGTTCTCGTCCTCGCTGATCAACTATGAAATCTGCAATTAAAATACATTTTGCAATCGGGTCGATTACAAGGGATCCAAGGTCCTGCCCGAGCGAGTCGGGCGTAAATAGTGTCATCCCACGAGACGGCGACACTGCCAACGAGTCATACAGCCCACAAGTCATACAGCCTATGATTCCACACATAGGCGAATAAGGCCCATGAGTTCGGCACTAGATAAAAACAGCCCACTAGTTCGACACTACAACACGGGGCTAGATGTGTTGGTCTCGTGGGCCTTGTTTGCTTAGTGTCGAACTCATGGTCAGTATTATGACTCATGGGCTATATTACTCTCGGGCTGTATGACTCACGGGCTGTATGGTTCGTGGGTGTCGGACTCAAGACGTGCACTCATGTAAGTGGACCCATTACAATCACTATTGAGAACCATGACTTCTTCTATATTCCTTCTTTCTTTCCGTCTTCTATTTTTAAATTTCATCATATTCTTCTTGGAGTGTGACGAAGAATTCTAGTCATCATGATTCGTCACTCCATGTGTTCGTCTTCAAGGCTGCTGTTATGAAGGACAAGGTTTAACCTCTATTTACCCATTCAAGGGTCCGTTTTGTTTTGTTCTTTCTCATTAGTGTTCTCAACATCCGTTCATCAAGGTCTCAAGCCTAGAGGACGGATGTTTATCACAATGCCGTTCCTCTGAATATTAAAAACAACAAGCAGAAGACCGGGCAGCTTTCCACCTAGACGTTTGACCACACCGCTGTCATACATTCACTCGTCATCTGATCGAATGTGGGTGGGTGGCTGGTAATTCATTTAGACATTCGAAAGCCAAGATCTTGATTGTGGAACTCGGGGTGTAAGGTTTACTAGGAATTTGCATTGTCATTGCTTTTGTTTGCTGGTGTTTTTGTTTTCGCGTTGGGGTCACGAACCCTTGCCATCCCGCAAGAAAAGTCTCCATTAATACAGATGTCCGGCCATTCTTAGTGGTGTGGCGATAATCCAGATATCATAATCTCCAGGGGAAAAGAGCTATATTGTTTCCAGCATATCCCACGGGGTCATCCTTGATTTGTTCTTGATCATATCTCACGTTCAGTGTTCCACTTTCTGTTGCATGTGGCCATGTAATGTTCTTCAATGTTAACAGAGAATTTCCACTTCACCTTTAAAGAGTTCCTCGAATCATGGCAACCATACTTTAAGAATTCCTGGTCTTCTTTGGGGCTGGTGACGTACTGCTTTTATGGAACTCAACTTCATGTTATCGATGCATAGAACATGTAAAAGGAAAAGGGACTGTTTTTTCTATTCATTGGCATGTTCGTTCCTCACTGCTAGGTCTTATCTGTTACCATAAAGACAGTGTTAAGAATACCCGACAAAAGTGGCTAAAGATACTGTTTAGTATTGAGATGGCTCAGTTTCAGAAATTGTCGATTTTTTGCTAACTGAACTGTGTGGTGATGGTGAAGTGCATTGCAATGAAACAGTACAGCAAACTGGTTCTGAGAATGATTCTGTCACTATATGAACAAAGCTACTAACGGTTTACTGAATGCTATACTTTCGCGATAAAACCCGTCACTCACTGATCTAAACTTATAGCACTTCAGTAAATAAGAGTTTCAACCCTGATTTATCACAGCTTTATATTCGCACGATATCACAGACTCTTGCAGTATGTTGGTCTATGTTCCCCTATGTTCCCTAGATATTTTTTTTTTAATTTGAAGTAACATTGTTTAGCGGTGATTTTCAGGCTCTACATCCGGTGCACACAACACACAAGCAGTTGGTAGGACGTAGCCATGGTAACCATATGTTCTTGCAGGCCAAAGCGATCCTGTTTCCTTACGAATTGACACTTACGGAGTGCAACAGACGTCTGCCTAATGTTGCATTTAATATTTTATCCGGGACCCATGCCCCACCCCAGACCCGTTATGTGGTGACATAATAATGGCGTGATCACAATCAGAGTGAACCGGGACATGTACTGTAACTGTCGAGATCGGTAGTGGTGAATGGTTCTCAAACTAAAACAATGTATGTGTTACCTACAGCGTCTTGCAGTAAGGTAAAGGTATACTGTTCACTCCAATCATTCGTCAACGGTTCTATGACATTTGCTCCTGCGACAATTGCTCCAATGCAATATCTGCCAAACATAAAACATACCCACAAAGTAATACTAATAACCCTAATCCTAATCGTCACATCAAACTAAACCTAAAACCCTATCACAACCCTAATCCTAACCCTCAGTCCTTGGAGAAAATAAGACCAGAGCAATTGTCACAGTAGCTAATGTCGTGTTACATTCGTCAACATGCCATCTCTCCGTAATATTCTTTTTATCGCTGCCAGAATAAGTGTCAAAACGATCGATGATGGCAAAAACAGTCAAACTGACCTAAGTTGATCTCGTACAAGTCGAAAATGTGGCTACATCGATGAAAAACACCAACCCGGATGTAGAAACATGTATGAATTGTATTGGGTAAGTCAAAGGATTTTATCCGGTTCCTTGATTTGAATTCGACTTAGACGATGTTGACTACATATTGACGGGGATATTGTTTTGGAGTTAATGGTGGTTTTATCTTATTCATTTCTTTTTGATCGTGCATAATGTTTGGTGACCATCGAACCGATAACGATAATGATGATCATCATCACGTTGCTAATGGCCGATGTATTTATGATGGTAATGATGATAAAACGGATACAGGCTAGTAAGACTTTCCAAAGGCTGTGTGTATTTCTTTCATCCAGCCCTTAAGTTCATATTTCAACAGCCATCATTTGAGAGATTGTCATGCCAATTTCATCGATCATTCATTGTTCAATGACAGGTTGTTCCTGAGGGAATTCTCAGAGAAGGAGTATGCTGGACGAACTAGGCCTGTTAGTATAACTTGAATCTAATATAGAATTAAAATACACAAAATATAATGAACAAAATATGAAATATCGTTTTCCCCCAAACTGATTTTGTTCCCCGGAGCCCTAGACAGCTGAGCAAGCACCCAGAGAATGAGGCACGAGCAGCAAATCCTGCGGGGCATTAGGCCAGTGTGACTCACGAGGTGTTTGGTGCGTGTGCGGTTTATGCAGGTAGCCCTTTCGCAACATATGACTTAAAGACTGCGACACACTGCCGAGAGAATGTGCCAACAAAGTAACATTATTGAGGATGCAGGCATTTATGATCACCAGACAACCAGATGGAAGACAGATTGCCAATACTTGGCGAGTTCTATGACATGTGAGGCACATTTTTCTGATCACGAGTACGGAAAAATGGGTATTGATCCATAAATGCTCCCCACACCCCCTATGGCTAGTTTTGTATAAATGTATGATAAATATCCTGATTGAATTACTGCTAGTGTTAGTATCATTTCTGGTGCTAATTTCTCTCACTTTCTGTTCGTGAATATCCCTGTAGATCGCCGCACATTCTCTCTTATCACGTAACATATCAGTGCCTTTGACTCGATGGGTAACTCCATATATTCCGTTGCTAGTTATTGGTCTTTCTAGATAGCTGGAGGAATACGACCAGATCAGCATTGATCAAGATCTTTCGAATTATCAAGACCTGCATAAACGTCTGTTTCTTGCTGTAATACGTATCAGATCCTCTGTCCGATTTATTTTCCACCAAATTATTATTTTTGGTTATCTTTTATATTTGCATCAATTTTGGTTTGCACTACTGCGGGGGAAAAAAACTGGAGTGGTTTCGTTCTATTGTGCATCCTGGTGTAAAGCGCATCTGAATTACAAATAAGTGGCCAGGATAACCGCTGTATATCATACTTATACACATACGATCACTGAATCATCGTTTGTGATAGACTTGTATGGGCATGTTGGAGTTATGGTGTGTGTGATATGACGACCACGTCGTGTAGGATTCTTGCCCAACTTACTCTGTCTTCCAAATTGTCTGACTTAAGCATTTTAAAATGAAATTGTCGTATGAATCTCTTTTTTTGATAGAATGTAAGCGGGATATATTTGGGTTTTAAAGGCAATATAGCGTAGTGCACCATAAGGGTTGAAACAGATGCTTACAGTTTGTGGTTCACGTGGTTGTCATCATAGCAAACTATTAATTGCATATCAAAATGGCTATATGCAAGCATAAAGGCTGCAGAACCTCTATGAAGACATCCGGGACATTCTAGGGAATGGAAAAACATATAAGACAGAGAATACTTTCTCTTTGATTTAACGGGTGCACCCACGAGTCATGCAGCCCAAGAGTCATACAGTCCACGAGTCATACAGCCCATGAGCTCGACACATTTGGCAAATAGGGCCCAAAAGTCCGACAATAGGCAAAAAAGAGCCCGCAAGTGGGACACTTGGCAAACAAAGCCCACGAGTTCAACACAAAAAAGACCCACGACACTGACACATTCCGTCCCTTTATGTAATGTCGGTCTCGTGGGCCTTTTCTACCTAACGTGTCGAAATCGTGTGCCTTGTTGCCCAGTGTCGGATTCATGGGCCTTATTTGCCTATCAGTGTCGAGCTCATAGGCTGTATGACTGATGGACCTTTTTCTTCGAATGTCGAACTCGTGGGCTGTATGACTCATGGGTGTCGGTCTCGTGGGATGATCCTGATTTGACACGAACATGACGAAAGCAGCTTCAGGTGATTTTCACACGTTACACCTCTCTTGCGAGAAGGCACTGGCTTGAGATAGCTCTTAGTGGAATCGAGAAAGCTTGAGGAAAAACAGGCCTGTACATTCTCTCAAGCCTTTTCATGAATTGTGGGGAAAGCGTAGTTATATATCTGTCGATGTCTCATTATCTACTTTCAAATTTGACAAATTTCGCTGATAATCTGTTTCCGGAATGTATGCTTGTTTGGAACTTAGTTTTCCCCATTTCTTTACTAGACCTTGTGGTGTATAGTATGATAAACATCATGTTATACGTAAAACAAAACCTCTAAACGAGGGTGTGACGATGCTCGCAGGAAGTTGATCTTTACTAAACCGTGCTGGCTGTGCGATGAATGGGACAAAAAACAGAACAATGTAAGACATGAAAGCACACCACAGCGAACACCTGACAGATAATGAAACCAAGATATAACACGCTGTGCAAAACAGTGGCATCTCCATCTGTTTAAACACAATATGAACAGTCATGACTAAAGTCTGACTCATTGCCATTGCTATATATATTCATGTAACTCCACTCAAATCAGACCAGTAAGCGACTGTGAACCACGAAAACTTACTTCGGTTTTTAGGTGACAACACATCATGTAAACATGATGTGAGTATCATCCTGTCCTCACATAGAAGACAATTGTTGGACATCTTGAAGTTATCAAGTTTAAAAGTCAATACGACGTGTAAAATTAAGCGATTCTGTAAGAATTCTGATAAACACTATATACTACGTCACAGGTATGCCACCACGAGCCACGAGTCAACGGATACGATATCATAAGATTGAACAGTACCATCATTTGTGGGTTCCTATCACAGTGCTCTGGGAAGCATACCCATTGTCCAAGTTCCCAGGGATCGATCCACACCTGTGGGGTGGAAAACAGCCAAGAAGCTTTGGCAGGATTCGAACCCACATCTCTCTAATCGAGAGGTGCTCATCAGTCGTGATTTCTTGACACGTTCAATAATATTGGGGATTCAACGATTTGAATTGCGTATTACCACAAGTAATGAAGACTCATTAAATCCCAACTTAATGGCCCGAATTCACGAAGGTGGTACAATTGAAACCATGGTTTAAACCATGGACAAAGACCGTTGTTTTGTATAGGGCGCCAAGTGTCGCATGGCTTATTTCGTTACGAAATCAGTCATTTCGTTAACAAAATGGTCATTCCGTCGACGAAATGACTGATTTCGTAACGAAATAGGCCATGTGACACTTTGCGCCCCATACAAAACTACGGTCTTTGTCCATGGTTTTGTGATTGTACCACCTTCGTGAAGTCGGACCAGAATGTTTTCATGAACCTATCCCATGATAGATATGAACGCGAAAAGTGTGTGCAGATGAATGCACCTGAATCGAATGTACAATGATGAACAAGTTCACTAAAACATTTTGTGTGTGTGTGTGAGTGTGTGTGTGTGTGTATCTGTGTGTATGTGTGTTTTCGTGTAAATGTGTACAAAGTTATGTCCCCCCTCAAAACAAAACAAAATGCAGAAACACTCACAGCGCCAAAGGTGCTGTTAACGTGATGACAATGAAATTTTAGAAGACATTATGTCAGTTGTTTTCTTACTATATAACATGATAAATCCAAGTACAAGAGCGTTGCGAAGATACAACAACACGTGGACATCACTCAATTCTGATTGATGAGAATAAACACGATGCAAGTGTAGATCTGTATGTGTCGGACACGTGAGCACCGACTTCTTTGGCGCCTCTTTCGCATTCTAGTACGCCCAAAGTTATGTAAGCCGAGGGAGTAATCACCTCACAAACAGTAAGATTATACGACCTTATGTGAGATGGTCTTGACCTCAAACAGTTATTCACAGAGTCCAGCTATGTTAATGAGATTGAGTGGTGTATTATCAATTATGAACAAATAGTGTGATACTCACTGATTTACAGGCATTTTAACGAGAGACATAGCTGACGATTCTTATACTTGAAATTTGCAGACGTAACAGAAGATGAGTTGTTAATGACAATAGTCAGAAGTCCTTTAATTTCTTTGCTCTCTTCATATAAAGATCGAAGGTAAACAGAGTCATGACTGAGGTATGAGTTTTCTTCAATTTGTCCATGTTGTCTGCCCTCTGTACAAATAAAATTCGTAAGATCGTAACTGCCGATATACATTTGTACAAAACATGTCGGAAAAACGAAATCCACAAATTTTATTTGTACAGAGGGCAAACAAATTGAAGAAAACTGATACATTGTCATACCTCATATTATCTTCGCCCCTCTGCATATGAATCTCTCACTTTTATAATCATTAATGTCGATCAATTCAAACATATACTAGTAATTGAACACACACATATCAAACACACGGACATTATATATCGATGGGACATGTAAAAGATATACAATGAGAGGGAGAGAGGATTGGGAGTGAAAAAAAAAAGATGTTTGTTTCTGTCTAGATAATGGATATTTATGCATGCAGCTTGATGTTGTTATCGTAATAGTGATTATAGATCTGTTATGTGATGTAGTAAACAGGTTACATAACTGTTGACTGTCTGATACATGATCAACTTTCAAACGCGAAGTGTGATGTGTTCATGTTCTGCACAGAGTAAAAAATCACTAATTCCGTTTCCCACATTTCGATTACTGCAGTTTATCCAAGGAAACTTACTCTTCGGTTTGTGTAGACGAATATAGGGACATTCATTTGCTCAAGTGATATTTAGGTTGAGGCCACGAAAGTCTTGGACTAACATCACAACCCCTTTAATCGTAAACCTAAATAACTCACTCCCACCGTCACCATCATTGTTCCGTCTTGAAATTTCCGCTTCCACATCAGATATAGTTTGCATTTCAGCAAGCTTTACTTTATAAATAATATAGAGTAGAACCAGGAGGGTTTGCGTGGGAAGCAGCGAAATCAACTCATTCGTCGCTTCCTTAGATTTCATTCAGGTTCAGCCAGAAGAGAGGGAGGGGGAGAGAGGGAGAGAGATTGAGTGAGGGAGAGAAAACTTGAGGAAGGGGGAGAGACAGATTTATGCTTTCTTTGTAAGCTGACTTATCAAAGTTTTCTCATTGTTATTCGCAGGGAATACTGTGATGAGCTCTGTAATGTAGGGTTTTTTCGGCCAATTTAGTTAAATTATCATCCATTTCATTTTGCGTGCATTCTAATTCTTAGATCATGTTTGAAGCGGTAGAGTGACTTTGGTCAAATGATTTTACGTTTAGTTGTTTTTAGGCAACCAAATTAATGACGTCACAAGTTCAAATGTAAGCGTTTAATTTCGTGTTCGGACATGAATTTCCAAATTCATGCATTCAAATTATAGGGCGATGGGCTGGATAAGCACTTCAAAGCACTTTCAATTTCTTTTTTGAGCAATCTTTTTTTTTTTCACAACTGAGCATTCAATTTTGTAATTAACATCTATATACATAAACAAGAGTGATTTTGTCCAGTTACTCAGTGTGTCATTTAATTACTCTTTATCTTAATTTCTATCATCATGATCTGCATTTTCTTTATTTGAACATCCAAATTATCTTGTATTTTGCTCAACATGTATGCCTTTCAATTGATTAGGAAGAACAAAATAATGCAAAATCAGTTGCCACATAGTAAATTTGAACGACGAAAAACGATTTTGAATGACAGTATTCAATGCCTGTGTGAGCGTATTTGAAGTGCTTCAAATATGAAATTGAGTGACAATACAATGAAATTGGCCGAGAATACCTTCCATTTTCATATACCATTTTTATATCCATTTTCCTTGCGCCGTCAGACTTCCAGTGTGATAATACTCTTTCGATTAAAAAAAAAAAGTTTTATCTTTTCTTACTCGAACTTTATTCTGCCATACAACCAGTCAGAAATTTGAAATATATTCGCTGGATACGATCTGTAGATCTCACGGCTATTCGTGCCTTGCTGCATTTCCTTATTGCTATATTATATTTTCCATGATCATTCCATATTTTTGTGTGTGTTTGTTTGTTTGTTTGTTTTTAATTGAGAATCACCACAAGAAAAGGGAAATGTTCGTTCTAGATTTGAGGAAAGATAGGTCTGTAGGCTTTACCCACTGCAACACTTCTCCAGAGTCTATATTATATTATTCACATGGCTCCACTAACATTTTGTCTGTTTGGATAATACGGATATAATCATATACAACGTTTCAGATACCTATACACAAAACCATCACACAAAACGCTACTAGACTACTATTCTTTGGTTATATGATCCGCCAGGTGGATAAAGATGGATTACAGCAGTCTTATTTCTTCCTCGCCATTTCATCAAGCAAAGAGAAACAGTAGCAGAAAACAAGGAAGGGAATTTATGACGCATGTTGCTACACATTATTAATGACCGTTATAATCTCTGCTTAAGCGTAGGTGTCTGTGTGTGAGTGTGTGAAAGAGAGAATACAGTCATAGTGTGTATGAGAGCGTGTGTATTTTCACTGCTCAATCTGCACTTAATCGTAATTCATCTGAACTCGTTTTGGTCATTTGGCCATTTGGAACACTGCCAGATTTTTCGAAATCATGGATTTCTGATTTATTTTTTTCCCGCTTTTTAAAATTAACACTCTTGCCGGCCGACACCTATCATATTTCACGCAGCTTATATCATTTAAATGTCTTCATGCAAGCTGCAATAAGTGTATTGCTGGCACAGAGTCAGGTTTATGCCAAGTTCAAGTTACATTGGACTTCCTTGTCATAATATTATGAAATTAACGATATAATCCGCACTCATCTTCGTGTGATCGTGTGAACAATGGTGATATACGTCAATTAAAAATTATCCTTGGATACGATAGACCGTTCCTATGTACAATGAGTATGATATATCAATGAATTACTTAGTACTCGACGCAGCTTTGTAGTACAGTCCAGTATGATTTCATCACACAACGGAAGGATTATAAGAGAGACTCTGTTCGGACACGTTTAATGAAACATCCTGAGCTTGAATTATTGTATAACCATAAACTGCATACAACCATAATGTGGAATATGATGACATGATTGTTCAATCGATTTGATCATATCGGATTATCATAAATGTTACATCAAGTGAGTCTTCCTGAGTTTACGTGAAATTATTTTGCGTTTATAAGAGCAAATCGTTGTATATGAGATGTGATATGAATCCATACACAAATTAATGACAAAAGACGGATGTTATGCAGACTTTACAGCCTACTGTTGTGAATTCACAAGCTGGAAAACTGCTTACATCACAAAGTCTAACTAAAGTGTAAGGAAGCCAATTCTGACGCCATCATTTTTATTCTTACCCGCAGCTCCGAGACTGGAAGAGAAAAGTGTGTTTTGTTCTAACGAGTAAAATCGGTGTAAAAGTTTCGCTCCAATGCATGACTATCACTTTGATGACGTAACAATAAACATATAAAGAAGAGCTGAAAACATCGAGTTGTTCATGAAAGGGGAAAATTAATTTTAGATTAAAGACTTCCGATGCCGAAATCAAATTCTATGCATTCTTCACGATATTTCAGTAGACATCATAAGATACATCCTTGAGAATTAAACATTAGTCAAAGGGATATCAGGAAAAGGCTTGTTGGGATAAAGTGCACACGAGCACGTTCTTTTGTTACTAATCGTTATTTTCGTCATTCTAAAACATAAAGCTAGTTAAGAACTGAATAAAGTGAAGCCTTTACTGATAAACGCTGTGATACTATTCTCATGTCGACAATTACAAAACAAACGAAAACATGAGGCATATCCAGAACTGCAAAGTCATATCTGTGCAAACCCTTCCTATGTGAATATGAGATGAAATGCAGAGAGCAGTGTGAAATCCACTACCTTCAATATACATGTTATACCGAAGATTGCATTACTAGTATGCAAAAAGTGTTGTTTTTTTTTATCATCCATATAGGATGCTTCTGGTCTGTACGACAGTAAAGCATACCCGGTTTTGCTGTGATGATATCATTGGTTTGAGAGGTTTTGTTGAACAATATGCGGATGATGAAATGGAACTGAAACTGTGTTGAGGAGAAATTGTAAGGATGATATCCGTAAGTGCTTATTACTTATCTCTTTAAGTTAAAGTATGTCACCCGTCTTACAAGGAAAATCAGTGTATTATGAACCAATTATGATAAATTTCTAAGTAACAGCTTAGATAATCTTATAAGTCTTCAAAACAGTTTAAAAGAAATCGACTGGTCTTCTGTATACAACACTACCGATGTCAACTTGTCTTATGACTATTTCATATCTACTGTATACTCTTACCTCCGAAATCGATAACCATATTCCCCTGCGTAACATAAAAAATAGATATAAGCAAATTCCAAGACTCCCGTGGATAACCCAGTCTATATTACGATCTATAAACAGGAAAAATAATTTGTTTTATAAATATAGATGTAATCCCACTGAAAAAAATAAGAAAAAATATGTTTCATACAAAAACACACTCACCAAATTATTACGTACGCAGAAGAAAATGTTTTATGTGAATCAGATAAGCAAATACAAAAATGATATTAAAAACACATGGAAAACATTAAAGAATGCTATGAATACATCTAACAATTCATCTAATATTTCTGAAATTCGGTGGGGCAATGCCTCCAGCAACACTCCCGCTGGCATGGCGGAAATTTTCAATGACTTTTTCTCTTCAATTGGGAAAAATTTTTCTCAAAATATTCCTCTTTCTAGTAAATCTTTTAATGATTTTTTAGATACACCTAACTCCAAAACTATATTTTTTGACCCAACATATAAAGAAGAAATAATAAAGATTGTTGCTAATTTGAAAGAAGGAAAAAGTCCTGGCCGTGACGGAATTGACAACTATTTGATAAAAAACATAATTCCTCAAATAGTGGATCCCTTAGTACACATTATCAATTCATCGCTTACAACTGGCCATGTGCCAAATAGCATGAAAATTGCGAAAGTAATTCCTATTTACAAGAAAGGGGAGAAGGATGATGTCAATAACTATAGACCCATATCTCTATTATCTTCTATTTCTAAGATTCTTGAAAGAATAGTTTATATCAGGACAGTACGTTTTCTTAAAACCTGCGACATATTCTCAAACTTTCAATTTGGATTCAGGGAAAATCACAGCACAACACACGCACTACTTGCCCTCATCGACAAAGTCACACACGCACTCGACACACTTTCACACACAATAGGTATCTTCTTGGACTTCTCCAAGGCCTTTGACACGATTAACCACGGAATACTTCTCGCCAAACTGTCTCATTATGGAATACGTGGAAAGGCCTTGGAGTGGTTCACGAGTTACCTATCAGAAAGATCCCAATTTGTACATGTCAACGGCTTTGACTCTCAAAGTAAAACAATTGCATCTGGTGTTCCACAAGGGAGTTTATTAGGCCCATTGTTATTCATTATTTATATTAATGATTTTCATAGATCCTCGGAGAAACTATCATTCATATTATTCGCGGATGACTCTAACCTTTTTTTTTCTCACCCTGACCCAAACATTTTAATAAGAACAGTCAATGAAGAACTGAAAAAGGTTATACAATGGATATACGCAAATAAATTGTCATTAAATATTAAAAAAACAAAAGTTATGTTTTTTAGTAAGTCTTTAAATAGCCTCCCAGGCAATATAACATTTGATACTACTCCCTTAGAAGAAGTTTCTTCCTTTAAATTTCTTGGTGTTTGCGTTGATAACAAGCTTTTATGGAGGAATCATATTGATAACATATGTAGAATTATATCACGTAACATTGGCGTAATGAATAGATTAAAATATTATCTTCCTTCATCTGCATTATCAACTCTTTATTCTAGTTTGATACTACCTTATTTAAACTACGGGATTCTTGCTTGGGGTAATACATGTCAGATGTTACTTGATAAACTTCTTTTACTGCAAAAGAAAGCGCTTAGAATTGTTTTTAATTTACATACCCGAGAACATACAGATGCTTTGTTTTCTGACCATAAAATATTAAAAGTAAATGATTTGTATGTGTTTCAACTTGGCCAGTTTATGTTTAATTACAACAGTAACTTTTTACCTAAAATATCCCATGATTCATTTCATTGAAATAGTCATGTTCATAACTATCCCACGCGACGATCCGACGAATTTCATCTTCCATTAATGAGAACCGCACATGCCCAAAATACATTTCCTTATACCGGACCCAGACTTTGGAATAATTTAGATAATAGTTTAAAAGATTCCCCCAAATTTGTTACATTTAAATACAAACTCAGAAAATATTTACTTTCTACTTATAATCTTAGATAATTTAAATTGTTTTGATTCATGCTTGAGCCTTCACTTGTCCTGATGTCGCAGCACTTGGCGTGTTCTGTGTGCAGACTTCTCTTCTTTCTTCTCTCCTCTTCCTTTCCTGTCTCTTGTTCTTCGTAGACTTGTATTGTTACCGTCTTCTCTCCTCTCGGTACTGTCTCGCGTCTTACAGTGTATACGTGTGGGTAATCGAATGTGTGTACGAACGTGTTGTCCTTGTCATATTTTCCCGGTACACGTGGTTCAGTGAGCAGTGTCCGGGCACTAGCATTGGTATTCTATATTTTTTCCCAACCGGTGTATCTCAAAATAATTACATGTATATTGTTATAGAATAGTATATAATTTACTCATTATTTGTCTAGCGATCCACGTCCGACAAGCTATGCTTTTTAGTGGATCACTATTTTCCATAATCGAATTTATTTTCCGCTCGCCCACGAAGTATTTATACAGTGTTTTCCTAAATATTGTACATGTTATATGTTGTTCTATAATATGTCTCGTATATATATTACATGAATCTTATGCAAACGTTTGAACAATATTTCATCACATGTATACTTTGTACTATGTTTCTTTGATTTTCGATGATTGGAAATAAACTATGATTGAATTGAATTGAATTGAATTGAATTGAATTGAACAGCTGATTATCTGTTTCGTTGAATTTCGATGTTTGGATGATATGTCAACTCCCATCCTCTTTGGTTTTTAGAACGTCGCGTATCATACCAATGTGAAACAGGCACACGTCACGTGCTCTACATCCACCAGCTTAGAAAAAGTGGATAGAAACATCCAAAATAAAAATGTTAATCAGTATAAGCAATGTTAAGTATTGTTAAATATACAACTTGAAATGTGAAAACTAGTTTTATCAAAATCGTGTCTAAAAATGAACCGACTACAGTTCTGGTTTATTGGGAGAATTTGTGATAGCTTCTTATATTTGTGGCTTTATTGCGAAATTTTTAGGATGTTTTGTGATACAACTGAACTATGCATATGCATCAAATAATATATGACAACTCGAACATTTTTTTAATCACTGCTCCCAATAGTAAACAGTGAGTGGCTTGGAAAAAAAAGGTACCTGCGGGAATGTTACAGACGAGTACATGGAAGTGAAGGAAAATAAACAAGTATAGGTGGAGGAGCTAGGTTCCACAAGTCGGAACATGTAATGAATATTTTCAAATTAATTTTGGATGTGTTACCCACGACCCTGGAGGTTCGCTGGTGTCCATATCAGTTATGCACCGACCCTACTTGGCCGGAAGTGTAAATCGGAAGCAGCGAGGAGTGTGCTGAACTCTGGCAGGCAACACAGCGAGGTCAACCACAGATCGCTACTGCGATGAAAGTTAACTCTTCAGCGATGTACGTGCGTAGATACGGAAGCGATTTAATACTTCTTCATTTCTTTTCAAAGACTGCATGCGTCTCGTTAAAGCCCTGCCACTTTCCTGCTTTTGATTATTGACTTTTTCCTCCATTAAAAGACCATGTCTTTTATCACCAGAGTTTTCAAGAGACTAGAACTGGCTAACCCTATTTTTCTGCATTCGAAATCTTCAAATATCATTTCATCTGCAAAGATAATCAACATGAGTGAGACATTTTGTTGGGCTGTGGTAGATCAAGATTAATTATCTATTAAGTTTAGACTCTTGATTTCATAGGGTAGAAGACAATCTGAAGAAAAAGATCAAGTTGACGTTTCCCTCCTTGCTTGAGAAGCGTTGAGTTCTGGTACGCACTCAACAGCAAGTATGATAAATACCTGTCTGTCTTGCCATTTGCTTGTTTGACTCTGCCATGCATTTGTGCTTATACATGTAATTTCAATTTTAGAGACTTCATTATTTTGATTGCAGATGATGATGATGATGATGAAGTCTTGTATAGCGCCGGTATCCGCCAAGTCAGGCGCTCATGGCGCTTGCTCCAAAATAAATACATAATTCAGCTTAAATTTGATAATTTGATTTAAATAAGATGTCCTGCGTACGGCATAGTCATGATAATAACAATCGACCATCTTTTGCCGGCTGTTTCTCAAGAGACAGTTTGGTACGTCAAATATTGAGATAAAAATCATAAATCACTCCTTACTCCTATTAGCACTATATAGTGACAAAACAAAGGATTTGTTGCATTATATATACAAGTATATATATATATATTAGTCCACCCCTCTGAACTGAACAAGCATTAAATATTGCACTAATCTTGGATATGACGATATTTCGTATTCAATGCGTTTCAATGCCACGACTGACAAATCAGTATGTGCTTATCAATATGTCCACGGAAATGGAAAGGTGTGATAATCATATTTCACGCCTGTGTAATTGTTATCTATATGTCACGAAAACGCCATCACTGTGCTGTCTAGGGAAGCGCAACACATCCATGCTGTTATCGTGTGGAATCATGTGGAAAGCAGACAGGGCAAAGGAGGCTATATTTAGTCGCCTGTATTCATTACGGCATTTGGCGGAAATTCCGCCAGACGCGAACTCCTGGAGCTTGAGTTTCTGCTCGTGCGTGCGCGCATGATTCACCTTCCATGTAGGTTAGCTTTGTATTTATATTCAGATAGAAGTTGGTCAAGAAAAGGTGTGCGCCAACCATTGATGGTTCTTACCAGGTGGTGTGTCTCGGTCAAAGGAGTTTTGTATTTGAAGCTCCTTGATCGGTCAACTCGAGTAAAGTCCACTTTGTGGCATTCCGAAGCCGTCTTTTCTAAGTCTTCCCAATATCTTTGTTGTTCGATGACATTTAACAACACAGCGTGTGCAAATTTTAGATGAAATTTTAGGCTTTCAGGGCAAATAAATCAAGGAGTCTTACTTGATTTACTTCGCATTCCTCTAATTCGTGCTTTTTCTTAACTTCCTGACGTGAAAATTGACATTACTATGTCTTACAAACAAGATTGGCTGGCTGTAGTATACTGTTTATTGATAACCAGTGACATGAATGTGTAACAACAGTCATTCAAGTGAAAGTCATCACGATTAAATTGTTATTATGTGTTGCTATATGGAACTGGATGCATGGTTTCTACCAAGGGGCTCCGCTTAATGCTGTTTTAACACTTACCATCCCCCCCCCCCCCCATGCACGCACCACCACAACCATCATCATCATCATCGTCATCACCTTCACAAACACCGCCACTTTTCTAAGTTGTTGAGGTTTGTGCTTGCGTGTTGCGCTTTCTACAGTGTTTTGTTGACTTGAAATAGGATGCAAGTGGTCTGTGTTAATGGCATAACGACACATGTTGTCTGTGCCGATGGAACGAAGAGCTCGTCACGAAGGGAAGCCGAGATGGGCTGAACTTATTTTCTCCAGCAGCGGATATTACTGGATGATGAACGCTCGAGGGAACTTGGCGGCCAACGTGATTTCCAGTCAAATTAGTCTAGCTGAGTCACCTGTGTTGACACAGCTCTGTGGACAAACAGCCGGCCTTTAACAGCAGGTTCCAGCTACCTCAATATCTGCCCCTTCGACCTCACCTATACAATGCGGTATAATGATTGCCGGATGATTCTAGTTTAGTCCATCAGCGCAGTGCTTGCACTCATGTCCATTATAGCTGTGGAGGTAACATAAGAATGAGTGACAGTAAAGATAAACCGGACACACATATCCTACAGATCATAATATTGTGTATGCCGAGGCTGTATAGCGCGCCTACAGCGCGCCTGCAGCGGAGTTCGACAACATTATATTCATAAAGACCCGGAGTTACTTTTATTCCAGCAATCACGTTGGTGCTGACAGTAACATCAATGTTATTAGAATGGTGCGGCTTTCGGCTAGACAGTGAAGACAGTCATTAAAACAGTCTGTATACCTCATTGGTACAGGCTGAGTCACTGGCAGGTGATTTAATATTCAGTTCAATTCAGCTTCATTCATTTTTTTCTTGACGAGGAAAGGAACATACTTTACGAGAGCCTTATTTGAAGACGACGCAGATAATAAAAGCAAACTTCAATGCTTATGTCATTGCACGTGACCACCAAGTCATCGCGAGCTGGTGAGATCCACTAAAAGTCAATGTTGGCAAGCTTTGGAGCTCTCAAGGAAAACGTAAAATAGAAAGTTTCAAAATCGTTACAAGTCCAACCCTTTCTCAATTAAATGTCTTTCCATAAGCTTGTAGGTTAATGTCACTTATTTTTCAATTTCTGTGTGTTCAATTCAATTGTGTAACCACAGACACTGGTGTGACAGTAATTGTTTCTGTATTGATTGATCGTATCTTCAATTCTGTTTGCAAACGTCGTGTATTATGTATTGTAAGTACGCAATACAAACACCTGACAAAATGCATAGAAAGACAAAAATCCATACCAAATTTTAGGGAGGTCGATACTCTCCGTTCTTGAAACACGCAACGAATATGTTCATACACACAACAACATGAATGCAGATAATGTAGTTTTTACGATTGGCTTTCGCCGGGACATTCTAACTTTAAGACATTGATCATAATATTTTATAGATCATTTTGTACATGTTGTAGGTTTACGTTGAGGAAAATTGATCTGGACATAAACAGAGTACGACTGATCGATGCAATGTTGACCTATGAACTATACAGGAAAGTGGACGTGTTCTGTTTTGCTCAGATTGAGTCAAGACTTTACCCCACAGACCTCTCCATGGAGTCACCGCCTGGTTATCGGTCTCACGTGACACTCTAAACGTTCGTCATGCTGGCATATTTTGAGGCTACCTCGAGGATTACCATCCCGCCAATAATCGCTGTCTCTTTTGGCCCTGATGGGATCGTCAGAATTAACGCTAAACCGAATTGCCGATAATAAATTTCCCATAATCATTAACGTTAGACTTATAAAGTTCAAACTTGTCACACCCACGAACAAGTCTACCTTTGGGGGCAAATCCCAGGTTTTTGATTAATGTGTTGAGTTAATGTTTGGTAAGATGGGCATCGAAGAGCTTCCATGTATCACGTGAAAATAGCCATCGAGAACGTAAACAACTCTGTCTTTCAGAAGAAAAAGAAGAGTCGGGTCATGCCCATTATAGCCATAAGGTAATTATCGCAATATGTCTTAATTACCCAAAACAGCTTTTAAATCTGAAAGATATTGATAAATCGAGATGTACCCTTTATAGCAGGAAGGGGAGATCAAATATCGCCTTGGTAAACAACATCATGAACCTTTGAGTTTGGTGCCTTGGAATTTAAAAAAAAAATCAAATCAAGTCTGGGACGGCATGTTGTCGTGTTGGTGGTGTTTCACAATTTCATTTTTCAAACACTATAAATGCGCAAAGAATGTTTCTGCAAGGAAAAAATGACGAACCTGTACATGCTGTCTTTGGAAAAAAAACAACAACATATCCGTAAATGTATCTACATTGATAGGTAATGCATGATTGATGACCACATAATATAATAAATATTTTTTTTTGTTTCTTACTGCTGCTATTCCTTTTTTTTTTCTTTAGTTTTGACTGTTGGAATGTGCTTGGTCAGCTTGCATTATTGTTTTCATCGGTGAAAATGAAACTGAAGTAAGTGCACAGTGAATTACTCAAGCACACATAAATCTTCTGCACATTGTACTAATACATTTGGCTATGCTGCCTTGACGTTGCGATTTTATATTCATAGATATTTTGCATTGTGATCACATATGTCTTAATGGGTGTCTCACCCCATCTTTGCCAGCTGGAGTGGCTGCAATGTTTTTCCATTCTAAATTGAATTTCACTCCGGAGCTTCCTTTTTTTCCCCATTACCCTTTTAAGTTTCTCAAATTAGTAACGCAGCGTTTTCAGGCTTCACTCTACTTACAAAATTAAGATGGGCTAATTCAGCACGATGCCAGGCGAATACAGGAGGGCCAGGGGGACAGGTGGGTTGGTCTACGGTTCCGGCGTGCACAATGAACTTATCCTAACCCTTAATGAGCGGGGTTAATAAGGGGAAGGCATGCACAAGGGGCCATGTCAGAGGGAGTTAAGGATTCATTGTTTAAGATGGAAGGGGGACAGGTGGTCAGATGGGTTGGTAGAGAACGCCAAGGTCAAGAGTTCTTCTACTCGGTGAGTCCAAGAAAGATCGTTTACTTTCGCATTGTTGCTTTGCGTCCAATTAACAGTGCATTTACTCTGAATGAGCTTGCGATGGGCCGTAATGAGATACATTAACTAGACATTTAACGTTTCCCTGTTTAGTTGATATCGAGCATTGCGTGAGTGCTAGTGAAGTTGTATACAGAAGGATGTGGATTTTGCCAGGAACTCGGATACATCGTACCGAACACGATAAAAATATCACTGAGTTTATAACTGTTCAGTCATCATTTGGTATGTAGCTTTCTGACATGATTATATTTAGCCATTTATTTAAGATCACACTTTGCTACGCGTGCTTTGTATATTTTTGGAAATTTGCAATCTGAATGCATAATGTAGGGAAGCGTCTAACAAGTTGCATCGTAAAATAATCAAACTCTCTTTTCAAAACCCACCTCTTAGCAGTAAGTATTAACAAGAATTCAAACACTGTCATGGAAATGCAAGAACTATCCTCAGCCAAACCTCCTAAAAGTCAGGTACGTTTTGTTTCTATTAACTAGTTGCGAAGACGAACATTGCCTGGCAGCTTCAAATACAGCTAAAGACTAAATAAAATCAAAGTTGTTTGAAGAACTGTGAGAATAAATCAAGTCATGCATTCATGCATACATAAATAATGTCATAGTTTCTTTCTACGTGACATTGCTAAACAAAATAATACAGAAGAAATAAATGTATCTCTTGATTGTTTTTCTTCAGATATAAACAGAAACTCAGAGTAAGACCTTGAGAAAGCTTCAGCTTAAGAATGTATAATTTGATAGCTACTTTGAGCATAAAAGAACGCCATTAATTCCCATAAAGCGTTTTAGTTATATTTACGAATGGCCCTATTTTCAAAGTTGCCCTCTCTTTTCACATTGGAATCATGTGTGATGGGAATCAACAAGTCCTCACCATCATTTTGTTTAATTACCATGATTCATATATAGAGAAAGAAAAAACGAAGATCAAGATGTAAATAGGAAATTTATGTTTGGAAAACACAGGAGGAAGAAAAAAAGCGAATGAGAGCAGCGAAACAAAACAACAAATCGGGGGAAAATTGAACTAATGAATCATATTAAGATTAGCATGACCAGTGCTTGCGTATAAGAAGATCAACAAATATGTCCGGAGGCCATTTTAGATTTCTTTCATGGTCACTGTGAAGCTGAATTTGGTTACAATTCTCACCAGCCACGGGGCATAAATGTTACTGGTTTCATGTCCTTCCTTTTTAAAACAAAATTCCCTAGATGACTATATCGCTCGAAAATATTTTGAAGACTGAACTATTACAAATTAGACTATGCAAATTACTTCATCAGTTCCATACACTTAAAAAATCATTCTTTTCTTCTTCAGTTGCATGTCAAAACAAGTCAAAATATGTAGTATTCAGATGATGAAGAAAGTTATCTTGGACGGCCGGCGAAGAAAGACACAAACATTGTCACTGACATTTTCTATTGTCAAATACCCAGCTCTAATTCTATACCAGGTGATGTTGGCTTTTAGTCCCGCTTTCTATCTTTACACTCTTGTAAATGATAAAGCACTTCATAAACAGCTCTTTCAGGGTGAGACATCACTTTCTCCTTTAAGCCACCAATGCTGATGCCGTCAGTCACACGATAGTCCCTGCTGATTAATTAACCTCATCATGGGTAAGCTGGTCTTAATTAGAAAGAATAGAGGTTGAAGGTCTCCTGGTGATGAGTTTCTCTCTTTCTTTCCGCCTGCACTGCTCTAGCTCGCTTTCCCCTTTGGTAAATGATTGATGCTCCCGATGGTACTTGTTATAACGTGTGCTTGGCTGAATTACTTGTTTATGCTTGCTTCTTTTATACTTGTCAGTTGTTGACATTAACAAAGGAAGAAATACAAAAACATATTAAAATCAGGTTAAAAAATGAGTATGCGTAAAATACATGAAAATGCCATTCACATTTCGAGATTTCAAAGAAAAGTGTGAATAAACTTTTTTTTTGATGAACTTATATGACTAATTCATTATGCACACTCTTTACAAGACGGAAAACAGAAAGCACCAATCCTAAATCTGAGTACCTCGATATTTCGACGGGCTTATCATTATTGTGTGAATCACCTCGTCGTACTTCTGTAACTCATTATTGCCTATCAAGTACATCATCACCATGTGTATAAAAAACAAACATACACATACACACCCACCAACACACACACACACACACACACAAGAACATACATAAAGAAAAGTGCTTTGTAGGTTTCAAACGCATTTTATTTTACACTTCGGTCCTGCATTAGAACCAAGTATTATAAATTTAAAGGCACTGTTGTTCGCCATCATAATTATAACTCACCATTTGTGTAAGAGGCAGCTGTTAGGATTTCACGAGGTATAATATCGTCTTCAGATATAGCAAACCCGACAAGTAATGCATCCTGTCTGCTGTGTCTTAAATATGTTGAACAGAATTGACCTTGCAATGACTATGTAGGGATATGCTTATCGGGAAATGGTAATACATGTATTTGCATCCTTTTATACTAGGTGTTGCAAAAAACATTTCCCACTTTTGATCCTTAATAGTTCAAAAACTATACATCAGATAACACTGAAATTGATATGAGCAATAGCTGAATAGTGCACAATTTTGTTGGAGGCAATTTTAAAATGAAAGCATTTTTCAGTTTCATTAAATTCAACATTGATTTTTCAGTTAGGTTTCAGATTTTGTTCTATTTTCAACCCTCTGTACAAAACTTTAACTTTGCTCAGAAGCCAATTGGTGTGTATGGGAGTGTGTGGTTAACACCCAGACAATGATCCTGGACAATGACCAGGATTTGAATTCTCCAATATTTATTCATGAGGAATTCTACTTTCACAGCTAGTCTTTACTCATTCTGAAATGTGGTGTATGCCAGCACATGGAAACATGTGCTTTCTTTTTTCATGTGCGTGCATTTCACCCTTTGCCATGAATTCACACTAGTAGTGCCCAGGACAAGCCATCATGAATAATTATTATACGAATGATGCACAGGATAGAGTGCGTTAGTGGAGATGTAGCGCACTCGAGGGTATTTACAATTATGAAACATGCACGAGGCGAAGCCAAGTGCATGTTGCACTACATTGTAAATACCCGAGAGTGAGTTACGAAATAATCCTGTGCATCATTTGTTTTTATAAAATGGGTCGAAAACTAAACAGCATTTTTCACGTACCTTTGTGGGCTCAAACATTTACGCACGTCGCACTCGGAAATCCCGCACATATAAGTACTGTACGTATAAGAGTATACGTACGCCACACGTTATGCACACAAGAAAGGCCGGCCGGCAGCCCGAACTAGCAGTTGTTTACAGGATTGACAGCGCGTATAGTAGCGCGCGACGCACTTGTAACAACTGATTGAGTGCGCACTGCTAGTGTAAACATTGTGACGTCAGGCCGTGCATGTTAGTGAGAAATTGATACACGCACACGTGACTCATTTCAGCGCTTCCAATTGGCTACATTCTTGAACCCATTTTACAAAAAGCATTAATGTGCCTTGGAGTAGAGCTCTGAACAGGTGGTATCCATGTCCATTGTTCAGGGTCATACACACTCACATACACACCATTGGTTCCTGCATGAAGTTCAGGTTTTGTACAGAGGGTTAGAATTTGACAAAAATCTGGAACCTAACTTTGAAATTAATCATGGCTTTCATGAAACTGATACTAGTACATGTTTTCATATTCAAATCACCTTCAACTAAATTGTACATTATTCAGCTATTACTCATATCAATGACAGTGTTATCTGATATATAGTTTTTGAACTATTAAGCATCAAAAGTGGGAAATGTTTTTTGTAACGCCTAGTAGTATAAACTTATACTCATACATTGTCATGGCATATGATATAAATATATATGATACTGTATTCATCTATATATACTTAATGCACGTAACACACATACATACATGATATACTAGTATATATATATATATATATATATATATACATATATATATACATATATATATATGTATACACACACACACACACACACACACACACACGCACATATATATATATATATATATATATATATATATATATATCCTGACTGTTTAATGTCACTCCGAGCCCCAGATGCTAGTCTACAGACAATGCATGAGATGGGATGTGTTTCTAAAGAACATTGTTTCCCCTTACATCCTTCAAAAGCCCAGAGGAGTGTGCCTCATTCACGGGGCGTGGTCGCCAAATCATGAACGATGATCATAGAGTAAATCAGGGCACCCCTTTTTACTTAGTTTCCTCATCCGGCCAACGAATAGAGCCGAGGGGCTGACATGGTCTTCGGAGCAGAAAAGAAAGCACACAGGCCTGACAATCGGGCTGATATCACTGCTGAGACCGTCACAGGAAGACGGAATCTGTGTGTACATATATCTATCACATGTCATGTCTCTTTACGCGTTCGTGAAAGACTTGAGTCAAGCTATTCTTCAGGACAGTATGATGTCCGTTCTCTTTGTTTTCATCAGCAGTTATCGGTGCTAAACATTACAATTTCATGATGATTCTTCAACTGAGTTGATATGAGCCAAACTCTGTCGAGTTTGTTCAGTTGGCGTTCTACGTGTAGCTGCTGACAGCTATATTATATGGTACACCAGATTGTTCTGAAAGTTTACTGATGTATACTTAACGATTTCCTGAACGTGTTGAAATTGTGAACCAGCTTTGTCAATAAAGTGTCCTGTAGCATATACGTACAGAAGTATAATTCAATCAGAAATTCATTGATAATGATCCTCCCTTTCAATGAATAACTTCGGAAAACTTTAACGTCCTAAATTCGTGTCTGTAATTGGAAATGAGTAATTTTTGTAACCATTGAATATGGTGGTATTATACATTTGATAGAACCGAATTTGCTAAGACCATAATTTACATTATTCGTAAAGGTATGTAGTGGTAGTACATGCAGGGAAATAAAATCCTCGTATTGTTGGAAGTTTAATGGAGACCAGACTGTCTTGCAGGAAACGAATGTGACACTGGAATTGTTCGTTTAGATCATTAAGATGATCTACGTGAGTTTATTCCACATTTATCATTCAGTTCACCATGAATCAAAATACTGGTTTCAAATTGCATAAAAGCGTAAACAATATTGCTCAATTGTCAAACAAAAAATATTGCTCAACCACGAAATGGGAAATCATAATGGTATTACACGGATGAAGACAAGCATTTTACATCATATTTTTCACTTTATGATAAAAACAAACAAGCACAAACTTGGACCTTTGGCAAACAGTAGCCAGGATACAAATCATAAAGTAGACAGTAATATGACGCAACAAACTTATGACGCAAACAAATTTAGTATTTCGATAAAGCACTTCCGGTATCAATAACAATGGATTTTAACCACTTTTTTTCATATAAAAAGCTCTGTTGTATGTACACCGTATCTACATGCTTGTAGTATGCATATACTTCTAAATTCATAAGTTTTCTTGATAATTACTGTGGACTTTCGAACATCGTCAAAACAAACCACAAGATTGATCGTAGTTTTGCCTTTTTTTCTACTTTACCCACATAAATGCAATTGCAAACGATGTGGTTTGTAGTAACACATCCTCACAAACACATACCCAAACATGTCAAAGGACAATGACACTTCTTTGGAAGCTATAACAAGTTCTAATAAAAGCGCAATGGTGTACATTGCATAATTATCGTGACAGACACGCCACTTCTAAACGTTTTTCTTATTCGTTTTCACTTCAGAGGGAATACGTGGGGAAATGGCATACCCATCATCTTGTAGATTTGACAGACCATTAAATTGCTGATAATGTTTGTAATTGGTATTGTCTCAAATACTGTACTTTCGCCACCGATCGCCGTAGAAATAAATCAACGTGTACATATAGCTTGGGCGAATAGCATTATAAAGACTTATATTGGATTTCTGACATCCATGGTAATATCGCTTCATCTAACAAGCATAAACCATTAGGTATCCAATGATGGTAAAAGATATAAGGTCTATCAACTGGAGAAAAACTATACAAATTTTACTCATTATAGTTCCTAACGAGTCCTGCTTCTCTACGATATTTAGAAATGCTAAGCAGCATCTAGACGGAGTATCTGTTTATTTTGCTTAAATTCTTTCCACTTATTCGTTGTGAAGAAATCAACAAAGAGTTCGGTAAATATTCATCGGCTTGTGAGAAGCAAGTCGAATTTCCCATTGTACCATGAAGAAGATATTTTGTTCGAGACAGAAGAGTCTGATACCGGTACAGCAAATGATGTGAGCCTAGGTTGTGAAATTAAATAGCGTCTATACTTCCTTCATATTCACTGGGAAATCTATAGTGTATTAAAACGTTAAATTGATGAGGGTTTAAATCGTACATATGTTATCATGTACTTTTTAGCACAGACGCTTATCCGCACTAAAACCGAAAAATTATTCTCACATTATCATTTCTTGAAGAAGTTACGTGAGTGATCATCGAAATGAAAGACTTATAGCTATTGAGACATTTTTCTTTAATCCAGGGAGAGGCCATTCTATTTATGGCAATTGCAAAACATTAACGTAAACAGCAAGTTGTACTCTAAGTTTGAGATTTCAGAAAATATTGTAATGATCGCTTTGAAGTGTAAAACACCATAGCATAATCTCAAAGCGACAATACGATCCCTAATTACAATAAAAAAGATTTTAATGTTTTCATTTCTCACGCCTTAAGAAGACAATTACTTATCAATACAGAGCGTCTATGCTACGTATCTATATAGTATCTATACACAATACTCCTTTTCGAAATCTTAAGGTTTACACAGGATGGGCAGCGTCATACTGCTATGATTTCATAGATTACCAAGTCAAAAAATCAAAGACTTGGAAAATGTTAATATCCCACTATCTAGGTGCTATAAAACATGTTATTCACAGGCAAAATTCCGCAAAAATCCGTTATTCAAGTCCAGAAATGACTATCAGTGACATGCATTAATTCACTTTACCACTTCATGCAAACTTTACAGGCACGGTGACTCATTACGTAATAGCCGTCCGTCACTGGTAATTTATAATACATACATATTCATATTTACGAAGAGATATCCCTTCAATGATTCGATACACTGCAAAGATACACAACATCATTCAGCAGAATTGTTATGCCTCTTTAAATCCAGCAGATATAACTTGCTGCTTTCTTTAGGCACAACATTCAAATACAGATAGAACTCCTACAACAGTCATGTGTTTCAGTAATTTGTCATTAATACACTCTCATGTTAATTGACTCTTGTGTCACGACATGTTATCGAACGTCAAGAGCATGCATTGTTCAGCTCTTCTGACTGTTCTTACCATACGACTCAAAAAGCACAATGTAAGTGTGTATATAAAACATTGAGAAACATCGACATTATGTTTTTAGACAGCTCCGTCACTGGCTGTGGTATAGGGAAGACTAGGATTTTACACTGAGAGCTGCACTGGTTGGTGGTAAATGGTCACTTACATTTTATACCACAACATCCTAGTTATACATCCCAGTTGAAATTACAGGCGGTAAACACTCATGACCTCGCTTTCATGATAAATGTTAAGTATTCAGCCAGAGTCATAGAGAAAACCAATGGAATTTCCTATCAGACTTCTGGAAATACTTTCACATCTCAGTGGATAGCTCTTTTGACAAAATCTGCAAGTGGTCGAGGTCTCGAATATAGTATCGCTCGTGTTAATTTGCAGGGTCTATACATCAAGTTGATATGATGACCTCGTCCATATGAGTTCATCACTAAGGAATAAACAATGTCTCACACATAAACGTTAGTAGGATAAGTGATAATCTGAAAAGCTAAAATATTCTATCAGGGTGCCTTATAATATCCCAGTTTTCGCTTTTCAAAATTAATACAATCCAATGCTGGATATTTTGTTTGTGTGTACCTATTTCCACTCAACATCTTGGCCCGCTATGATTTTATGACATGTTGTTTATCATGATGCGCCATGTTGGCAAGCATTCAAACACAAGTGAAGCGAGAGAACGAAGCAGCCCTGGTTGTGCGAGGAACTGACTTGGGAAGCGGCCCGGAAATTGGCCTTTCCTTCTCTCCAACAAGTGGTCACCAAACAGAGCTACACGTGATAGCATATCATGCCATACCGGGGTCTCTCACAAGGCTCATTGCATTAGACAGAACAACAACCACAAACATTGCAGAAGCAGCATCTGTTTATGATGGCACACTGCATTACTTTACGAGCGAAAGATAAACACTAATTTATCCTTCTGTCAGATCATGATTTATATAAGAAAGCCATGCACACATTCGCCATTGATTCTAAAAATGGGGGGGGGGTGCTTTTTACTAGGGCGTATTACAAAGGCTCAACAAAATAATGATTACTTTCGTACCTTAATATACCAGTGGTGTATCAGTTTGTCAGATGTATGTTACGGGGCAACATTGCGCCCACGACAGGGCCCGATTTGTAAATTATCAATGCTCGTTGCGCAATTAAACTGCTTTAAAATCATTGGATAGTGTAAACTTGACTACAGAAATGCAATGGGTACAATCGGATTTGGGTACCCATTGGAAAGATGTGTTAAGTTGGGTTCTGGAATGTTTGAATCTGAACTGATGATTCGTTTATCGAAATACGAAATCATATCCTTAACGTGTGAAGCAATTGAGCAATGTTGACTACATCGAATATATATAATGATTTCTCTGGCCGCAACTTTACACTCATTATGTTAAGCCTTTGTAAATCTCTATAAAATAGTAGTACGGATTATATTTAAGTTGTACTTTCAGTGACGACAAGTGGTACTTCTTTCGTCTTGCTACACAAACATCAACTGGTATAATTCTAATCATAATTCTTGGCCACGAAACGTGGATACAATATGCTAATATACAAAAGGACAGGGAACTACTTTACAAAATTCGTCTCATTGTTAGTTTGTTAGTAAACATCAGTAGCTGATCAGTACCCTTTCATATGTTTCTCCTGTTCATTTGTTCCAATCATCCTTTCCTAAACATACAACTTTCCATTCAAATCTTTCCTTGGGACAGTTCTGACGACTTTGGTAGCATCACATTCTTGTACAAAAATCTTAATTACGAGAAATCACCGATGGACAATTCTAGATCCACAGATCAATCTGGTCGTTGTTCTCTTGTCGGTAGCTACAGCCTCGAACAAAGAGAACTATTCAAACTTTATCAAGTGGAACACGCTGAAAGTCCCTTTGAACAGCATGGCCTTGTTCTCATTGTTAATTTGGCCCCATTGCAAGTCATCAAGGCCCATCATACAATACAACAATTTCTCTCAATCATAAACCCATACTGTAACGTCAATGACCTTTTGGTATAATTTCAAGGCATTTAATGTAGCTCGCACTGGTAACCTCTTCTCAGAGCGACGAAATGGAGTACCCTTCATTGAATATGCGTTCCCAGAGTCGCTATAGAATCAAACGGTACCACACACACAGTGCTAAGTGGCAATTACAGACAGAGTACTCAGTCACGTGGAGAGCTTGTCCATCACACTATGGAGCGGCCAGTGTTTTGGAAGAGTACTGCATTTTCAAGAAAGACAACGCCAGCCTTTACATAACCAAGACTTCACATGCTGTCTGAATCCAATTGTGATTCTTCCACCTCCACACGATTCTCCGCATATGGAAGAGTTCCACCACATACCATGTTGATAACAGGCCGCATATAGCAGGGGTAGATGGCTTCACCTTGCCATAATTGAAATCTCCGTTATCTCCTCGGGAGCCTGGTGGTGATGAGCATCATTCCGCTGATAAGCTAAACATGATTTAATTTCCTCTCCTTCGACACTCTCATACCCTGACAGCACCAAATGTCAGGATCTGGGCACGATAAAGTCTTCACTAGCTCGTTACAAAGGTACATGACAGAATCCATCATTACATTCCGTTAATATCCCGGATAAGACAAAGGGAAACCTTATTATGTACACACTATAATTCAATTGGTAGGCACCAGAGAAGGCGTAAACATTTCAGCAGATTCGGAACAACCTTCACACAGATAACATTTTCTTTACGTTGGATCGTTTCTTACTTTCATCCCTTTTTCAGCTTATGCCCGATTGAGCAAATACAATATTACTCTTTACAAATTGATTCTTACTATCATGACAGCGTCTTATGAAAGTACATATTCATAATCAAATATTTTGTGATCCTTTTTGTAAAATGTTAAATAAATCCCCGACAAAAAAGCAAATCTCATAGAATCTAACGCATTGGATAAATAGAGTAAATGGGTGTTCTAATGATATTAATAAATAAGTAAACTTTCAACTTTGAGCTCGCTTACGAGAAAATTACTGATGTTTATGATTAAAAAGTACCGTCAAACACTGTAAGTATCTGACATGAGGTTCACATGATTTGGATGGTGGATTAGCATAACATTAATTTAGAATTAGTGATCTTTGGTATTTTGACTGTAGATATGGAGCTACTGTCATTTCGCTTGAGCCTTAAAGCGTGAACTGTGAGTCTATTGGTAAAAGCATGATCCACAGGAGGCTGGGTTTGGGATCAAAGAAAGGCCACAAAAGTTGTATCCAGACGTCCGTTTAAGTTCGCTCTATCGCCATGGTTTGACATCCATTACTTAGAACGCAGTGTGAGAACTGGCTTGCCTTTAATAGCTGCAGGACTTGGCCATTAGAATCCAGACATTTTGGATTCCAGCTTCAGGGACTGGCGTAGCCATTCTCACTGCTGTTGTCAGAACTACCCCTCCTGTTATCCGAGAGACCGTTGGAAGCAGCTAGATAGCCATTAATAGTCGCAGACGATCCAGGAGCCATTGGCAGAGGTGTTCGCCGTGGACTTCGAGGTGACTGATTTCCGACGTCATCTTGCGATGCGTACCTATTCATCCGTAGCAGTCGTCGCTGCTTCAGGTCCTCGTAGCGTCTTTTCAAGGTATCATAGCGTTCCCATGTTCCGTCGAGCTTCTCATACTTATCGCTGTTGCCTCCGTCGAAAGATATGTTAAGTTGTTCCATGCTGCTGTGAGCTCGGGTGCCGTTTTCCTGACACTGGGTCACGGCCTTGTGTTTCAGGGAGCTGCTGCTGCCGAGTTGGCTACTATTGCAACTTCCAAGATGGTTGCTGCTGCTACTGTTGGACAGTTGCTGGGTCAGAGGAGGGCTACGCCGGGGCGAACTGGTGTGCTGGATGGTAGTCTTTGCGGATTGGTGCTCTGAAGCTAGTCTGTCGAGCTGGAACTGTAGAACTGCACTCTCCTTGTTGAGTTCATCCCTCTCGCTCTCGATCTGTTTGATTCTAGTCATGGCGGAGGTTCGAGGACGCATCCGAGTCAAGTCGTTCTCATGGTGCTGACCGTTTACGCCATTGACCCCATTCACTCCATTCGTCACTCGTGCTTTGCTGGCGACTGCCTCTAGCTCCAAGGTTCTGGCTCTGACCTCATTGTGACCCAAGGAGCCAGTCCGCACCAGAGGAGTCACTTTTCGTCTCTGTGGGTATGCAGGAACAGCAATACTTTGTTTCGTCTCCAGCTCCTCAACTCGCAGTTCAAGTTTCTTCTTTTCCAGTTCCAGCTTTTGTGTATGTAGCTGCTCTCTTTTCAATTCCAGGACTTTCAGGGAGAGAGCCGTATTTTCCTCCTCCAGCACGCGAATGTTTTCCTGCATCTTAAGGCCATCCTTGAGCAGTTGTTCAAAGGTCTCTGCTACCAAGGACAGCAAGGTGTTCAATGCTCCTGCATAATCACCAGGTTGGACATGCCTATCGTCCCCACCAACTATCTTATAGGAATCTCCGGGGATGCGGGCTATTTCACCAGACCATCGAACGCTCGGAAATTCATTTGGGATGTCAACAGCTGATGACGAGCAGCCAAAAGTTCCTGCCGAACCGTCAAATGGGTACACCCGCTTGCCGTTGGCATACACTCGTCCACCACAATCAAGCAGCACCACGACCTCATCCTGGGAGCTACCGCCGTTGTTACCAGACGATTCCGTGCGGTATAGTTTTAGACTACAGTTTTCCAAACTCTTGCTGTAGAATACCTGCGAGGGTTGCCCCATACAGAGACCATAGAGAGAAGCGTTGCTCTCCGGCCGGAGGCCGTTGTTCCTGCGAAGTTTTCCGTTCTGTCCTCCCATGTTTGATATCTCACCTCATACATTCAGCAGTGCTCATGTACGCCTCTTCGTCACTGGGGTATAGAGGGGGGAAATATGATGGTGCGAACAGCCTCCACGTCAGCTCAAACCGGGCGCCGATCGGCTGCAAATGTTATATTCTCTGATTAATTCCTCATTAGTGGTGGATGTCGAGGGGAGTCAGCGATGAATAAACGTCGGTGGCTAGCGCACAGGAAGTGAGATTAACCTGTCATGACAAGGTAGTCCGACAACTGCCACGCACGTGGAGCCCCAGCATAATAGGTTTCGTCGACATCCGACTGCAGACAAGGCGTTTTCCCGTCGGCAAAAATAGCAACGGCACAAACTAGCAATCAATCTCAGTAAGAGAACATTAATTCTGATCGAGACAAAGCACTGCTACATAGGCACAGTATCACTTACTGTACGGGACGATACAAACAGACTTTGCCCACTTCCGTGTTTTCGTTGATAGGGATGGTCACGTACTCGTGGAGAGTTTCACAAATCTCTTAGCAAGTTGATACTCAGATATGACCTGGCTGGGACTATTCAGATCGAAAGTGTTGCTGTCCAAGCCGCCGACCGATTATTATTGTTAAGCGCTCGCTCCTCCAGAAACTATATGTTTTGAAAGCTTCAAGAGCTCATAATTATCGTCGACGGTGGTTTCGGTAGTGTAATATCGTCTTGCATAAACAAATATCTCAAAGGAATATGATTTTGCGTACGCTGCTTGTAGCTATGGTAACTTCAGAGATAAAAACGAGTTGCCTTCCCTTGATGGCAGGTCAACCTCTGTCGTCTGTAGACGGCGTGTGCATGATCAGTTCTCGAAGAAATGAAGTTGCCCTTTACATGCCCTTAATAATGACGGGAGATGAGCCTAAGAGAGTGTGTGCATTTACGGCAATTATTACACTTGCTAAGTTCGAGATGTCCACCGATGATAATCCAAATATGTCCGGCAAAGTTCACTGGTAGATCAGAGATGTATTCACTCATGCCATCCAGTACTTTGCACGGAAGTGAAATTCACGTCGTCGTTTGAGGCAGATGATAAAATCAGTGGCTATCGGGTCGCTGCTGGTGGCATAGCGGTGCCGTGTCTATTGCACTTTGAATCCAGAATGTCAAAAAGCGATGATTTCAGAGTTGTGTTTGCTCAAGTCTCTGGCCGCTGTATGCTGTAAATGATTTGCTTCCCTCAGACAGCAGCATGTCCCGTTCGCCCCTTGCTTTCTCTTGCGCTTTAGTCGGGCATCCGTGTTTGATATTTATATCCGAAATGAGATGCGAGTTCCGCACACGATGGATTCCGCGTTAAAAGTGCATGCCTCGCGGCCCACTCAAATATCGTCTGCTTTGCACAGCGTGAAGCTAATGCGTGGAGAAACGTGCGGAGAGGGAAAATTGACAACCGGCGTTCCGCGCCTTTTCCCTAGCAACACTGCGCCTAGCACAGTTGAAGGCATAGAATGGGCTCGGCAAGTCGGCAATGTACGCTGAGTCATAGGGTTCGATGGGATACGCTTGGTCACGATGATCGAATATAGAACAAGAGGCGCGCTGACAGCGAAAAGATGGTTTGGGCGGATCAGCCGATGTCAGTCCGCATTTTACTTGTTGTACCATGACCAGTCTCTGCAAGCCTTTTAAAGCTGAATATATCAATTCCTTTTGAAAAGTCGATTCTCTTCTCTCCTCCCCAGCCAGCTCAACATCGCACACCTCAAGCGGCATGATGGCAAAATGAAAGCAAAATAAATATTCTTAGTAGGCTGTGGTAAATACACTGTATATGCCTAAACTGTTGCTATTTATTGGCAATTAAAATGGTTATTTTTTAAGTGGTAGGAAAATGCACTATAATTAATTTCATTACTTCCTACTCACACACACACACACACACACACACCCACACATACATACTTACCTGTGATTTTAAATGATCTTCAGTGCACTATAGTAGATTATGATATGCATGCAGGACAAAAATAATTGTTGCTAATTAGCTTATGTGTGGTTTTGTTTTACCAGGATGAAGGATCTGCTTTCCACGATAGCCTCGTATGCATTTTGTGATTATGGTATACGTATAGGATAGTTGACAACATTGGACTATAATAGCAAAAATGAATTTCACATAATGTCGGTTCAGCTTGTGGCGTATTCTGACAAGAATCACATTTTTGCATAGTCAGACACCAGGGAATATAGCGACCGGTCAAGGGGAGAAATTAGCGGATATTAGTGTCATTCACAGATAAAATGGCTTCAGGTGAGTTGTGTTTCATCAGCTGTAGATGTAATCATTACCTATACAAGCTATTGCCAGGTTACGAATTATATAGGTGGCTGGCCGTTGGCCGTGCGTTACAGGTGACCACTATTTACAAGTGCTGTAACAATTTCTCGGGGATCTGTACTGACCCCACGGAACTGGCCCATCATACAGATGACTTCTGTAACTGGCAAGTCTAATATTACAAGACCAAACATTACCAAATAATGTATGATTATGACTTCATTTCTTTTGGGGGAGTCTGCAATCGCTGCCTTGAACTATAGATGAAATGATAATGAAGTTTTTTTAAATAAATATTTATCTCTCTGTAACTTTGCCATATTAATCACAATATTTGGATCGTATATTATTATGTTCCATTGGTATATTCCATGCATCAACGTGTCAAATATAGCAGTCGTCGTTAAAATATAAACAAAAAATAAATAAATAAAAGAGACTAGACTCTAAAGGGGAATAAAATATTTGGAAACATCCTTTAACTTATTGTGGCAATATCAACGGACATTTTTAGACACATGCATACATGAATCATGCTCGCGACAAGAGGAGTCGGTGTTTACATTTCAAGACAAATATTTCTACACCAATTTGCGGAAAGGCACACGACAGTGCTTGCTTGATAGTTTAGTTCTCCGAATTTGCACAACGAGCACTATTAAAGGGCTCACTCTTGACGGAAGACAGTTATGGAAATCCTTTCAGATCGTTTTCATTTGATATCACATATTGGATTTCATATCTCTAGCTTGTCTTATTGTTCTGAAGCATTATCTAGGATTTGTCGTTTACTAGCATACGTAAGATGTAATTTGACTTCTCTGGGTCAAGGTAGATTTGTTCAATCATGATATTTCATACAAGTTGTAATTATGAATAAATGATGAATATAGGAAAAACATACGAAATTATACCCAGACACTTGAATACAAAGAAACATGCATGGATTGTGTTAATGATATTTAGTGTACGACTGAATGCGTGTGATATGGATATAATAGCAGGCAAATTTAAAAGCTGGCTACGCTTACATAACTGAATATCGATGCAAAAATCGTAATGATGAAGCGCATTCACCCATTACAAAACGAACAATTTGGACAGCCGTGAACCCAGGTGTTGACGATGAAGCGGTAAGGCGTTTGCCAAAAGAGGGCGACCTTGATAACCATGCCTTCAAACGCATTGACTGTCAGACGATAATGGCTCTGCGGGGACGTACTTCATCCATAGTCTGTGTGCCAGAAACTAAATCTTGTCATACCGTCAGCCGAATGTTGTCAATGATTCTACCCTATTTAGAGGTGCTGAATCCGAATCTGGATGATGCAACTCTTGCATCATTGAGGGTTTTGAAAGAATAAAAAAAAAGCCACCAAAATGGCAGTGAAAAACCGAAAATCCCGTGATATTTTCTTATAAACGCCACGCCGATGATGGGAGGACTTGGGCGGTTGTATTCCCTGCCACATGAGGAAGCTTTTGCATTTGTAAAAGTGAAATTCAACATTCCGGTGCACACGTTTGGTGGAAAATGTGAAATTTTTAAAATAAAAAATGTTAGACAAATTGATATTCAGGGATAATGTGAGTGGGTAAATAGTGGTATCTGTCACCCCCCGATCTGCGTGTGCGTCTTCACTTTGATCTAAGTCTAATGGAGATGGACCGAAGTGCACGGGGAGACCAATCAGACCTGCACATTTACCTTTTGAATAGGCTCACAGATACAAAATCCATCAAAAATACTTTCAAAAAATAGAAAGATAAGGGCAAATGTCACACACAATGCAACTTCCTCGAAGGGTTACTTCACATCAGAATTTCATTTCTTAAAAAGATTTTGAATTCAACCTAAAGCATCCTTTATCAATAATTTTTCAGAACAGTGAAATATTGCGCGTCTGCTGTGCTTGTTGGGTATGTGTACGTCACGCAGTTTTTGTTGATAAGTTTCTTCATCTCTTTCAATATTTTAAAGCAATGTGAGGAAATTTCAGATATGATAAGTTTTTCATCTCTTTCAACATTAAAGCAATGTGAGAAAATTTCAGATATTAGCGTCCATTTTTGTTGGGGCTACGGAGTATGATTATGTGCGTCACGCAGTTTCGCTGGATCACGATTGCTGTGGTGGGGGTTGTGTGTGGTTGCTTGGCGTGGGTGGTGGTGGTGATGGGTGTGTCTGTGGTTGCGTGGGGGGCATGTGCCCCTGGTTGCTTTGATTGGGTGGTGGTGATGGTGGTGGTCGGTGCATTTGTGATGGGTGTGTCTATGGTTGCGTGGGGCTCTTGTGCCACACGTCCGCTCATTGCGGCCACCCGGGAGAATTCCGCCCAACCATCCGGGGTGTGCATCTCTTTTATTGACTTCTGGGTGTTCTGCATGAATGATTCCCATTAGCCTAGTCTTTTCTCGCCAGTCGCTTTCTCTAAAATCTAAAGAGGACATTGTGCACAACAGCACAACCACATTATGTATGGTTATGTGAAAAAGGCTTGCCCGTGGAGACCAAATCCTTTGTTGTCCGGATCAAGTCCCCACAATGTAGATACAGAATAAAGGAATTAACCCCCTCGAAACCAGAGGTCCAGTGATTCTTAATACAATAGGTTGTGAATATGGTGGCAGCACCTGTTGGTAGACCCTTAGCCGTCGCTGAAAAGGAACTTTGACACTAATTCGTATTCTTCCAGTATGGTCGAGGATTGAAGCTCAAAAGACTGGTGTGGACAATGGATAATACAAGCCAAGTTTTAAATACGGATTGCGTAGTACCACAAAATAAAGAATTAACCCCCTCGAAATCGCAATTTCAGAGTTCCAGTGATTAACAGGTTGTAAATAGTGTGCACTAGTAGACCTTACCCGTCGCTGAAAAGAAACGTTGACACCAAATTGTTTTAGTCAAATGGTCGAGGATTGAAGTTCAAAAGACTGAAGTGGACATTGAATTATCCTGGTTTTCTATACGGATTACGTAAATTCCACAGTTTGGTGTTCAGGTTTTCTGCCCGTATCTATTCGCCCCGCATTTAAAGTCAGGGCAGGCGTAGCAAAATGTTTAAGAACACAAGTGTCACGCCCCATCCATGAATAAAAAAAAATGCTTGTATACAAAACGATACTCAAATTGTCCCTCTCTTACATTCTTTACTTGAAGTTTGAGATCTAATACACGCCTAAAAACCCACAAAAAACCTGTTAACAATTTAATGCGTTTCATCATTAGAATTGTACTGTTCATGCCTAAATGTCCGCTTTGAGGAATATTTTTTTATATATTTTTCTATTTATGTTTTATTGTAAAATTATACAAAATCACACCATTTACAACAATTTACATGATTAAAATAACACAATCACTGAACAATGTACATAGAGTAATTATTTCCAAAAAAAGGCAGAACATTAAGTTACAAGATACGAATCAAATCTTGTTCAAGGGCGAAGTTCCGAGATGGGGAAGGAGAATAAAACAAACAAACTAATGAGTGACTAACTGACAGTTTCATCCTCCCCTGCAACTGAAAAAAAAAAAAAGTGTGTGCATTGCAGAGACTGGAACAAGCAAAACCGCGGCCGAGGAGATCCACATTACCCAAACATAACTTGAACTTCCACACCAACTACACCGCCCCCCCCCCCCCCACACACACTTTTGTTTTCAGTGATCTTTTTATTAATTCCATTTCCTTTGAGAATATAACAATTCAAAAAAAAAATTACACACATTCTACATAACATCTGTCATAAATCATGTAGATATTCCTACAGTTATGAGACATAATCCATAATCCATAAAACAAGAATAATCATTCAATTCATTTTAAGGCAGATATCAAACAGAAGAGAGGAAATAGAATGAATTATCCGATCATTCCTTTTTAACTACACACACACACACACCCCAAACATCCTCATCCCAACACACATACACTCACACCCCACACACATACCCTCATTCATTCACACACCCCACCACCCCGCCCCCCCCCAAAAAAAAAAATATATAGGCCTATATATAAATTAACTCTGATATTAAAATACATGTAAATCGCCCCTCCACCCGACTTGGCCCAATCTAGCTACTCCACAAGATGTCCAGCAAACCCTACACCCGAAGGTAAGGGTTAAAAACAATCATTATCAACTCACGGGAGATCAGGTCACGTCAACGCCAGAAAAGGCTACCATGTCGGAATTCGCATTTTCCTAACACTGGGCATTCTCCCGTGAACTCTTTGGCTCATCATTTTCGCTCAAAAATCACATTACGAATAAAAGAATATAGACGTTATTAGTAGAATTTAATTCTATTTTCATTTATTCAAGTGCTCGCAAGTGTCAGGCTTTCATCTTTTCTATGTAAAGAGGATGTTAATATCATCATTTTCAATAAGCGTATATACGAAGATCCTATGACACATGTATGTATTGTGGTATCTTAGTACAGATTACCATATTGGCAGCCATTTTGGATACCATTTTGGTTTCTTTTCCAAATTCGCTCAACTGAAAAATGAAAATAAGTCAATATTTGTAATTTTGGTTTCCACAAATCTGATAAAAGCATTTGCATACAAAAGGTACATCTTGGCATGCCTTGATGCATGCATACGAAAACGTACAAAACAGAGACCAGTTATAGTTTAAAAGAAAAAAAAATATGTTTAGAAAGTGGTAGATAAACATGGACCAGCCTTTCAAACGTTAACCCCCAACTCAGGTAAATTCAAGTCATGGTTATGAATAAGACAAAAACACATTGCATGTACAAGACACAATAAGTTTGAGAAGGCAAGTAGGCCCTATATCGAAATAAAACAGGAATCGTTGTAAGCAAAGGAGGTGTAATCAAAGTCCGTCACAGTGTGTTTGTTAGTAGTGGACTAGATGCTACTGCTCCATAGTTTTGACCATTGGGACATGGCTACATTGGCTACTGATCTCTATAAGAAATTCTAGAGGTCAGTGCTCACGGCAAGCTTGGAAGGTACTTATTGAAACGCGCCCCTTCCAGCTATAATACCAGCAGCGTAGGGGGCGCGGTTACCTCCGTAACTAGGGGAGTGTTGCGTGTGGAGTGGCCGTCACCTATGACAGCAGAAAGTGTGACACTACTCAAGATGTTTTTTTTTTTTTTTTCATTTCTTCTTCTCCTCCATTGTGTATGGTTTACTTGGTTACTTTTGTTTTTTTGACGAAGGGGAAAGTGGTTGCTGAATTTCCTTTCATCATTGTCTTTGGTCATTATTTACATTGTAAGAAACCATAATGATAGGGGGTGTTTCATTCCCCCCCCCCTCTTTTTTCAGTGGCACTCCTTTTTTTCAGTGCAGTTGATATATGCCAAATTATTCGCAGTGCCAAAAAACTTGATCAATTCAAGGAAATCATTAACTGATTCCATCGATAACGTCATGAAAAAATTTTCAAACTCGACACGACAATATTAGACGGGAGGTATAACACTCATTAACTGGATTAAAATGATTCGATTTTTACCCTTTGAATGTGCCATGTTTGCCATTAAACTTAGTGTCGCGCCGTTTGAATGCATTCAGTTTGATGGGTATGAATTCACTTTGACAAATTCTCTTTTTCCACAAAAAACAACAACAACAAAACATTGAATCTAAACTCGGCTTTGCACGTCCGTCGGGGTATACATGCTCATTACTGGCTGGGAGTATTATCCTGATTTGTCAGCTTTCACATAAAGTAGGAAGTGAAACTGATGAACCCAGAGAGTGTGCATGACGTCACAATATGAAAAATTTGGTCGAAAAGTGAGTTAACTCCATACTTATTAATTTGAGATATTTGTGCTTACAGCTGCTAAAAACAATGAATAAGAAAACAAGTGATTTTTTTTTATCGTAACTTCAAGAATATTCCTTGTTGTTATGCTACAGGTATCACACTGGAAATGTTTTATATTTTGCTTTAAGTATCTAAGCTGATAATGGACTTACTTTAGAATGTTCACAAATCTTAACCGGTTTACGATCAAAGTCTGCATAATACTTATGTTAATGTATGCAAGTCTGCTCACGAACAGGTGTTGACAATTATATGTTTAATTTAAGAAACTTGAGTGAAATTTTGGTATCTCAGTTCGCCAGTAGAAAAAAAAAAAATCAATTAGAGAAGAACGCCAGGCAGCCCTATACGGGGAAGAAAAACTTCAGGGAAGATGCGTTTAAAAAAAAAAAAAAAAAAACTACCAGTAGGGCCTATGTTATCATGACTCTTATTGTGTGCAAGGAGATTGTAAAATTGTCGTCTTAGTTAATAATATTATCGTAGGCCTACATGTTGTTTGCCAGCAGAGAGCAATAAGGCCCTATAACCATTATAGTTGTGTATAAGGAATAAAAGGTGAATAATGAAGCCTTATTAGTTTTATCCTGCGTTGACAAAGCATTCGTATAACCTCGAGTACCGGTACAAAATCTATAATACTCATAACTCTTCAAACTGTTCTTCGATTTTCCTCAAACTTTTATCGAGTGGTCCGGAGTGTCTTGCATTCATTCAAATCCCATAATATTATAATTCAGGACCACCTATATGAATCAACCTATAGTCACAAGAGAATTAAGCCGCACATAATGGGCGTGCAGATATCTCTTTTATCGAATGTTTGCTTTGAATCAGCAGGTTGTTATTGTTTCTTTGGGATGGCCGAATGTTGCATGATCAGGAGGACATTTCTAAGTGGGCTTTATTGCCAGACTATAACGCCCTACGCATAATATATACTGTATGAACTATTCGTAGTGTAAAAAGGTTACTAGGCCTATGAACTATTTAAAGTGTAAAAAGGTTACAGCACTAGAAATACGATTGTTGTTGAGGGTTAGCATAAATCTTGGATTAAATGCAAAGACTCGTCACCGTGTCAGGTGACACACAAGGTGGTGCCGTTTTTAAGAGTTCTTAGAACAAACGTTCCGTACCACTCACACTGCGATACTGGTAGATTGTGTACCAGCACAAACGTGCATGTGACGTTGATTATCTGCGGTTTACTCACCAACGTCAGCACGACGTGTGAGCAGGTAGGCCACCTCTGTGGTGTGAGGGTAACAGCACGTTATCAATGCTGCGAGACAGGTTTGAAGTTAGACGCCTAAGTGACTAATAAAGTGTACGATATACTCGTGCGCGAAACAGTGTCCCAGAAAACACGAAGAAAGACGAGGTAATACGAAGGTGTGATTCAGTCATATTTGATCATGAATATACTTTTGCTAAATCTTTTTACAAAGAATTACCGACTAATTCATGGTAATTAAGCTAACAGTAACGTGAAAAAAAAATCGTACGTGCTTGTATGTATGGAATTCGCGGGACCTAGACTTGAAATTCGTCATTATTGAGTGCTCTTCAAAGGTATGGCGATGCATTTTCTTTAGACTGCATTATAATCATTAAGATTATGATAATGAAATTCCTTGTATTCCAAAGCGATGTTTATCTCCGGACACGTTGTACACCTCCTGTAAAAACCAAACAAAGTTACTGGAAAATAATGTATTATACACTGTCTTAAAGAACGTTTAAATGCGTGAATATTGCAGCATTCATAGCAACGACATTTTGTAACTGCTATCAATGTCATCGTGATTATCACTCATTTATTGCTTAAAATAGCGCAGGCCAATATATCTAAAATTTGTATTTTTGAACACTACAATGTAGTTTATAGCAGCTATAGTAAGCAGTGAATACATTAACAATTGATATTAAATACATGAACAACAGCAGGATCAAAGTTTAGAACTGACATTGAATATGCAGGAAACGAGGTGGTTTGTAAAAAAAAAAAGCACTGGATAAACATAAATACCTTTGTAGAGAATTGCTGCAACTCTGCAAGAATAGAAAGACAGATTGAAAAAAAAAAGAGTAGTTGATAGTAGGATAACTATACGAATAAAGTAGAATAGGGGATAGTGAATACATTTAGAATGGGGAGGGGGTAATACTAATCACGTTCCATAATAAAGTAAAGACAATTGCTCCCATGAAATATGTGCACCCTAAGCCAGACATACTAGGTCCTATAAAATCATTCTACTCACAAGCATAACCCTAACCCTAATAATATTATACTAATCCTCACATCAAGCCCTTATAGTCACAATCGCAACGCGTGGACAAAATAAGACAGGAGCGAGAAATTGTCACATAAGCAAAGACTTGCCGTAGCGGGTACATGTACAATATTGTACCAGATAAATTTTTTCAGTAGCTTAAGTGCTTCATTCAGTCGGCCACCCACCTGACCACACACGTACCAGGCAAGCGAATGTTCTTCTTTCATGAATCACTCTTGCTCATAGTAGTCTGACTGCCATAGCAGGTACAACTTGAAGCACTTCTTGGTTGGTTGTGGGTGACAGAGAAGGTGTGAAAAGACGTACAGACAGCGTGAACACACACTACTTTGTGATTCCTGTGCGATGTAAGTACGACATTTGCCAATTAGTTTATGCGTTCTCCAAATATAGAGATTCTTTCGGGATCCACAGTAAGTGTAGGATGGGTCAAAAGTCCAATGTGTGCACACGCAGTGGCTCAGCCAACGTATCCCACCGCTGGAAAACGAAACAGTATCCACCATGCCGTGCTAGCTGTGCTGGTGGTGAGCGAGAGGGATCCGGGAGGGAATTCTGGAAAGGGGAAGTTGCGATGGCATGACGAACTGCTTCCAATGCTCGTGGTCAGCTCGAGTGACGTTCGTACTTATATCTTGTGTGTGTTTGTAAATCATGGATGTATTATGTTTACACGTAAAGGGAACACCAATATAGTTTCATGTTTATCAGATAAAAGAGTAACTGCAACCAGGCTCCCACAGTATAACTGTACACGGAGCGTCCCGGGGTTAATTAAAGAGGAGCTTAATTAGCCAAACTAAAAATCCAGTAGTTCTTGGTTTAATATGGTTCAGCGTTCGGGCTCCCACAGTATTATAACTGTGTAAGGAGTGCCCGGGGTTGTTTAGGTTAGACGAGGGAGGTGGTAATCCCCATCTCTCTGGTTAGACAAAGTCAAAGTCAGAGCATGGATTGTAGCTCCGTGGTCAAAGACATAGGCTAGCTTTCAACTACTTTCAACGACTGTTTTGTTAGAGTCATACTCTTCAAAAGTTGTAGAATCTAGTCATGCTACACACCTTGTTTGAAACAAGAAATGAGAAGTAAGTTTAAATGCGTATAGTAATTGATAATATCATAATACTAGTATTCAATAAACTAACAGTGACACATGATTTGTGAGATACCTGATAATTTTTTTTACTATGTGGCAAAGTTGGAACTGTGTGCAGTTTGTGTAAAAGTGTTAATAGGCCATCAAACTCAGATCTGTTAGTAGTGTTAGAAAGATTCACGATAGATTGTATAGGCAGCATGCATATTGGCACACAACATGTAGGTTGTAGTCACCCCCCCCCCCCCCCCAACTACTCATAAAAAATGACTTGGTCATGATTGTGGTTTAAGATGAATCAAGATGTAACCACCTTTCTAGTGGCAAGTATGAAGTACACAGCAAATTTGCTGGGAGTTGGTTTTCCCCAGCATGCATTCTGTAAAGGATTTGCTTTCCCCCTCAAATGTCATATTGTGTCTGTGTTGATATTTATGTTGATATGTTTAGCCTTTTTTTTTCTTGTAAAATATAAGATTGTAGGTTTTGTATATACATGTAAAAAATACTTGACAAATATTTGTCCATGATGTAGCGTGAAATAGATACCAGTTTGTTTTGTATACATCAGTCTCAATTAGGAAAACCACATAAATTTGCTTCAAAGATTTTAAATGTGCAAAAGGCTAATATGTTTGAGTAGAGACAGTAAATAGAACTAAGAAATTTGAATGTCCTTGATGGCTGCCTGATTGATCGTGTAAAGTAGAAGGAATGGAAAGTAATGTCACAGAATGCAGACAGGAAACCTCAATTTCCTGAATCTCACAGCTTTCAAATTTGCTTTCATTGCTTAAATTGGGTTGAACAATGAGGGAAAGTCCCCAATGCCATCACATGACAGCCTAGTAAAACTTTCTGATACTAGAATTCATGGAATTCCCTTAGAGCCAATCTATGGAGAAATTTCAAAAGACTTATAGTTTCAAAGTTTGCTGCTGTTTCTGTTATAAGTGCAATTCAGGATATACAATGTATTAAGAAAACAGACAACCAGTTGAAAAAAAGTTAGAAAATAGAATTTACTCTACAAAACCAGACAGCTATTGGTGGCTGAGTTTTGGTAATTCCTAAAAAAAATCCTGCATCAATCCTTGATCAGTTTGAATTGTGTTCAAAGCCATGTAGCCCAAGATGAAACGGTAATACAGTGTGTTTATACACCTCAAAATCAGATACATGTACTGGGTAGCAGTACTCATGAGCAGCAGTGAGGGCCATCAATCTCACTGAAATCTTGCCTGCCTGACAAAGCAAAAACTTTAGATTCTGTATGCTCTTATCTCTTATGCTCTTAAAAAGAGGGTAAAGTCTATAAATGAGACAATGATGATAAACATGCATATACATGTATATCATTGTTTGGTATACAATTACACTCGTAGTAGTTTTGTTGACAAAGGTATAGATTGAGATAAAAATCTCACATTCAGTCTTAGATCATATGTGACCGTGCACCTCAAAACGAACATAAAGTCGCACACACTGGTTTTGCGTGAGGACTGAAAATAAGTGAAATGGGTCAACCTACCCGAACTTGACTTTTTCATATTTTCTGAAAGAGCGGGTCTTCTTTTACAATATGCTAAAATTTGGTATCATAAAACGGGCAGAAAGGTGTGTTTTTTAGCAGTTTATCTCGAACATTTTTGGTAGAATAGTGTGATTAGGTGTGTCTTTAGAATCCCTTTTTCATTTCTGAAAAACCTTGTCCACACTCTTCACTTTCAACTCTAATAACTTTTGAAAGGATAGTGCTACTGCTTTGAAAGTGGGTATTAATTATGGACAGAATGTGTTAATGAGGCATGCTTAAGTTCACTTTAATTTGATAATCCCTTCATTGTTGTTACTCTGGTGGTTTACTTCCTGTTTTTTTGTCCCATTCATCACACAGCCAGCACAGTTTGGTAAAGATTAAGCGCTTGAATAGACACTGTACTTCAGAGCCTCTTTTCTCAGTTCACACTTTTCCTGAGTTTGTGATTTCTTTCCAATATTTAGATAGGTTAGGAGAGTCCATTTGATTTGAGTTATACATCATTTTAAAGCTTAAAGTCTCCTCTTTCAGAATATGGTATCAACTAAAAATTCATGTCTGGCGACTTTTTGTTTGTTTTGAGGTGCAGGGTCACATATATTGGCTTTTGAGTAGGGTAACAGGCTTTGGGTTCATTTTGTTTGTCTTGTGTTCAATGTTTACCATCAATGACCTTGAATCTGACCTCATTATAGTGAATCACTATGTAATACATGTACTGTATTCCAGGGCACCTGTATTCCACCATAACTGTGTGCAAATTTGAGGAGTTGTCATCTTAACCCTCCTTCTCCCTTTATGTCTTGTCTCTAATCTGTCCAGGGTCTCTATGGTAACGTGCTAGTCTCTGTGTGACTCTGCAGCTGAACTACCAAATGCCTAGATGTCACTCTACTTTCCAATCTGCTGGAGGTCTCTCAGGCGTCACGTCCAAGCCACTTTACATCATCCAACACAGTCGAGGCTTTCTGTGCTAACATACTGGCAGCATCCTCTTCTCACATCCCTGAGCATTGTCAAGTCTTCAAGGCGTCAGTCTTCTAGTCTTCCACTCCGATACCTCCACCGTCCAGCAGCTACCGGTAGTTTGCCAAAAGCCAGACTTTGTCAAAGTATTAGCTCTCAGTGGCCCTGTAAGAGTTCCAGTACTTGTCTTGCCAAGCACAGCATCTTTCCAGGAGTTGGCAGTCAGGGTCACATTGGACTTGGCTCTGTGTCACTCTGCTCACAGTTTTCCAGTGTTGGAGATATAAAACAGATAACCACCCAACAAGAAAAAAAGACAGACAGAATGGCAGAAGGACGTAAAGGAGATTCTGAACAGGAGGAGATTAAGTACCCAGCTGTGGACACAGTAAGTTTAGCGTAAAGCAGTGATACAGCTGTAATTAGTGTGGAATGTACAATGCTATTTGCAAAGCTCAGGGAGACATCTTTGCAATAAAGAAGAAGTATTTTTTATGCCAATCAGGATTGTTGTACAACCTGGCTTAAGGACTTTATGAAGTAGATCAAATAAGGCAATACTAATTAAGTTGTTTAGGGCATTCCAAGAGTGTATCCAGGATTTTTTTTTTTTTTTTTGGGGGGGGGGGTCGTAATCAAAATTTTTGGACCTTTACCTTTGCGAGGGAGTGGAGCAACCGAGTGGGGGAGGGTGTGATAGGGGGATGTCCCCCCTCCCACGGTAGGGAGTTTTTTAATTTTATATCTTAAAATGGGGCCATTTGGTGCATACAAAAGTGATCTTTTCGGCATGGCAGTGCGGCTTAGAAATAAGGTATGGCATATTAAAACTAAGTTACGAAATTTACGAGGTTTTTGACAATTTGCTGGAACACCACCTGGTCACTTTTTTTCCTGTTGTATATAGTGTAAAAAGCCCTGAAAAAACAAAAATGTCTTTTACAAAAAGTGGACCTTTTGAAAATTTGGGGGGGTCGTACGACCCTCCCAACCCCCTCTTGCATACACCCATGCATTCTAAGTAGGATGAAATACTGTATTCAGTGTCTTTCTGTTAACACTATAAGCAATTATATCTGGATTCTTGTGGACAAATTGTAGTAGACTAAGTGCCAGCACATTCCTGCTTTTGTACTGGTGTGACATGGCATTGGCATGAAATGTGCCAGGGTTTTTACACACAAATTTCCAAGCTGATGGTACTGGTACCTACTGTTATAGAATATAATGTGATAGAACTCAAGCAGCAATGTGAGTTGTGATAAATGGTTTTCTTTCATGGGGCCTGGTAGTAGACTCTGTGGTCATTAGATTAATGAACGCAGAATCATTAATGTACAAACTTGTAAGCATTTCCTCATAAAAGAGTCATCTACAAGTTGATTTTTACTTGCTAATGTTTTATATACATGTATCTGAATACTCTTTACTGTGTGAATTGAATACAAAAAATAATAAAGTGCCAATGAGTATATCTCAATCTAGTTTGATGCATGATTTACTTTTGGCCAAAGCTCATCATATCATCACACTCTTGATCAGAAAAGATGAAAAATACTGGTACCCTCAATTTGTACTTTGATGGAGATTCCATCAAGGCGATTGCATTGCCATCCATGGTACAGTGCATCATGGGTATTCTTTTGATTACGAGAGAAACAATAATCAAACTTGCATTTGATATGAGCAGCTGTTGCTCTTCTCCAGTGTAGAAACAATGTTAGGGGTTTTCTTCATGAACAGTTTTCAATATAAATATCAAAGGTATGAATAAGTTACCAAAATGATTTATCAATAGGATCCCATATATTTTTTCATAAATAGCAACAAGTTACTTGTGGTCTAATCAAGTTCCTAAGAGAGTGCAAGTTCTTTGTCATGTATTTGTATCATGCTTTTTTTTACTACCGTGTGTCTAAAAAAAAACTATACACTTTTGAAATGACTGCCAAATAAGAAATATATGATTCTGGGGGAAAAGGTTTATATGTATGGATAGCTTATGGACTCAACTTTCGTATGACACCAAAAAGTCTAAAAATAATTCATGCTTGAATGAGCATTGCTCACTTTTGTAAAGGGTATGAAATTAGGCTGCGCAGGAATTAGTCTTCCAATTTTGTGAGAGGTGAGTGCATTGGAGCTTACAAAACTGAAGTTGATATGATAGGTAGGGATTATGTAACACTGAATATTCAATTATGGATTGTCAAACAAAGTAATGTCAAAGGTGTCAGCAATTTATTCTTCAGGTCAATGGGTAACCTGTGTAATAAGTAGCCAGTAGCTGTGACATTCCTTTTTCAACAAAATGTATTTGAATAATGATTTACATAATCCCCATCTGTTTATACTTGGTACATTTTGTTGAAAAAGGAATTTCACAGCTACTGGCTTCTTATTATTCAGGTTACCCATTGACCTGAAGAATATATAGCTGACATCTTTGACATTCTTTTTTTTTTTTTGACAATCCATTATTTAATATTCAGTGTTACATAATCCCTACCTATCATATCCACTTCAGTTTTGTAAGTTCCAACGGACTCACCTCGCGAAATTGGAAGGCTAATTCCTGCGCAGCCTAATTTTCATATCCTTTACAAAAGTGAGCAGTGCTCATTCAAGCATGAATTATTTTTAGACTTTTTGGTGTCATATGAAAGTTGAGTCCATAAGCTATCCATACATATAAACCTTCCCCCTAGAATCGTATATTTCTTATTCGGCAGCCATTTCAAAAGTGTATAGTTTTTTTTTTTTTAGACACACGGTATAACAATGTGTAAAAGTAGAAGCTGCCTTTTTCCACATCCCTATTTTTCTTCGTGGTTATTGATTTATGTGAGATTTGGAATTGATTGGTATTATTATCCAGTTTCTTTGTCATGAAAAATGTTTCTCTTGTTAGCCTCTCTTGTCAGCCATAACTAAAGTTATAGCCTTGTCTTGAATTCCTCTTAAGATAACATGATATCCTTTTTATTTTGAAATTTTTAAGGGTGCTATCAAAAAGCCTCAGTGTTGATTACAGTGTTGCCAGAAACATAAGTGACTGATCCACCATCTTTTGTTTGTATCTCTTGTACAGTATGGACCAATCACAATAAAAGGTTGTGACTTGCAACCTGGTAAGAGGAAGAAATGGTGTACGTGTGGACTGAGTAAAAAAGCGCCATGGTGTGATGGTAAGTACTGACTCATTTCATGTATCAAACATGGATGAACAGATGGATTTAATTTTTAAAGTTTCCAAAGTACTGGTACCCACCAGCAAAATAATGTACACTGCAACGAATATTATTTTTCATTCAAGGTCGTACAAAACAAAGACATTTCAGGAGGACGAAAAAAAGGAGATGAATAAGACAGAGAAGAAAAGGAAGAAGAGAGAATTACGTACGATAGAAGATGTATTTAAATACATCTCAACAACTATTCTGCACACAAATGGACTAATGCATTCAAATATGAATGATGGACCTCTTCAAGGAGAAATTTGCACATGAAGAGAAAGGCAGTCACAAAGGTTGAGCACAGTGACACAATTGATACGAAAATCAGGTCCAATCAAATGTTTGCTATACCTCCAACTTAGCTTACTGTCTTCTGAGCAAACTGTGTTTGTCTTGTGAATTGTAACATCTGTTGTCAATTTTTGCTCATTACAGTGTACAGAAAAAAAGAAGGAAGATGATATTCCAGTTTTACTCAATCTCTGTGACTAATTTCACTACTTCTGACTTACCTGTACATTTATTTACATAACATTGCTGAACTATTTTGAGCAGAATCATATGTTTCAGCATAGAAAATGTTGGATGTAGTAATCCAGCTCATTCAATTTACAAAATGTGCGAGGAGTCCTGCACAATCAGTGTCAGCTTTGTATTCAAGAAAGATTATTTTGTCTTGCTTCAGAAGACTGTGTTATAAGACTACTTGACACTCCAGTAGTGAAAAACTTCTGGAATGTGTGCATCAATCTTGCATCATAACTTTGATTTTTTTTCATCACAAACATCTGCAAAGACACTCTCCTGTAAAATACAAATTGTGATGATTATACAAGAACTGTATTTCAGTGGCTGAAAAACATTTATAATTCACTGCATGGTAGAGAAAATAATTGAGTTGCTTGCTGGAAGTTTTCTTGTGGTCCATCAAAGAGAATTTACAGTCTGGTACTCAAATCAGCTCGACTCTGATAAGATTACATGCCTTTGACTCTCTCTCTATGACTAGCCTTGATACAATTTTAAAATAAATTTCTACTTTCTCACAAATGCTGCAGGTGCACACAAGAAGACAGGATTCAGGTCTCTGAAGTGGGAGGTTCCTGAGAATCCTGACAGCGTCTACCAGATATGCAACTGCAAGTACACCAAGACGCCCCCATTTTGTGATGGCACACACACCAACCTACCTGAGGTGGTTCTAGCTAGGCAGAAGAACTGTCCCAACAGGGCTAACCATGAGGAATGTGTTAAGCTGTGTACAGGGTGTGGTTGGAAGGTGGACTTTTGATGCTGTCTTGCCTTGTACCCACAATCACTGGTGGTTAAATGTACTCTCATGCTAAGATGCTGTCCCTTCATTGCCCTACACCATTTTTAGCTCTTTATGTGCCACGTTCGCGCACCTGACTCAGTCGATGGCATGCCAACTTCGCATATTCTGCTCAAACGCACAAACCAACCCAAACCAAACCGATCGATAAATTGCCAAATGTCGCAGTACAATGAACACGTTTTTTGCGATTCCATTCCTGTCACATGTAGTTTGTATTTTATGTGGTAATTGACTATCAATGGATGTTCTCAACTGGATTTGCAAGTAAATTCTAAGTTTCTATCACTGTTTTGTGTGCAAAAATCATACCTTTACAATAATGTAGCTACTGGTAAAAGCAATCACAGATTTGTGGTTCAATTTACATAAAAAACAAAGCGTGACATTTCCTCTCTAGTGTTGCGCCTAACATGTCGAGGGTAACGAAAGTCTTTGAAAGCTTCATAGATTTGAAAAACAGAACCATTTCCCAAAGCATAACTATGTTGCAGTTTCAGAATAATGTGGCAGACAGGGGGTTTATACCATGGCACATAAAGAGTTAATTCTTTCATGAACTCTCCAGGGACTGGTGGTGAGTCGTGATTTGTAACTCAGCCATTGTTTTTCAAGTACATGTAACACAATCTTGTCATGTATGGCATCTCACATCAGAAAGATTGACTGAGTACCTCAGCCTTGCCCATCCAACCTCTTCAAACTGTATAAGAAAGGAAACCTACTAGTTTTGTCCGCGAAATGTCCCATTAGATTATCGTCTCCATTGCCCGTGGTTATGATACATTCACTACTAAAAAAACAAAACAAAAAAAAAACCCTTAAAAGCTGACAAACATCATGTTGTTGCTGAGTTTAGAAGTCATTTTAACTCATATTTAGATATTTATGCAAAAAATACCTTGAATGGGACTGAAGTCAGTGCACTGTATGTTTTAACTCAGGATGGTCAAGTCTGGGAGCTAAATGATGATGTAAACACCTGTTGTCATGCCTTGGTATCTCTTGAGGAATTACCTGGCAATGATTGACAAATGATTTGCTCCTCTCCCACATTCCAATGAAAATAAATCAAGTTGGCATATATTTTTCATGATTTCAGGTATGTGATTTGTTTTATTTATTGATGAAAGCCATCATATATTACAATAGCATTTATATAATCCAACATTTAGAGGAGAATAGATATTCCTTTGAATGAATTTTAGTTTTTTTAGTTCACCTCTAACCCGAATTTAGTGATACCCAACTCTTGTGTTATCATACACAGGGAATAGTGTGTAATTCTTTCACATAATGTTTACTGTTATCTACTATTGAGGTAACTGCTGTGTGTTAGACAAGAGTCATTTCATTATGTTTGATTATGCAATCTATTTATTTTTGTAATGACATTGTAAAAGTAAAATTTCTATGAGTTGAGTGGTATATTTATTTTTTGAGAACCCATATATATATATTTCTCAATTTATGATGGCTGAAGTTTGATTTGATTTTTGATTTTCTAGATGATTGAAGGATAAGCCAGTCAAAAAGTGACCGACAGTACATCGTCGCTGGGGTGACAAGACCTCGTATATTGATCTACAAAATGTCAAATGTTCAGGAGAGCCAAAAAACATGGCGGCCAAAGCACTATACCGAATGGGACAGCCATTCCTTTGACCTGCCATGGTGGCTTCATTTTTGGTGTGAGACAACTAGGATTTGGACAGGACATCACTTAACCAATTATTTGACCATAAATGCAAAAAAGTAATTTTCACCCAAATTGCAGATACAAGGTCTTGTCACCCCAGCGACGACATGTTATTTGCGAATAGGCATTTTACTGAGAATTTTAGAGAGATTTTCAACTGACTAGATGTGTTGATCAGTTTCTACTATCATTCTGGTGCTCAGAAGTGAGGATACCCAAAGAAGATAATTTAGTCACACTTCCACTACAATCATGTAACCAGCCATTGTAGTGACTTGCAATACTTACACAGTACAGAGCTGAAATATTTGATGCAGAGATTGAATATATTTTTAACTGTCCCAGAAGTAACATTCTATGCTATATTAAGAAAAAAGATTAAGCACAGTTGTGTATTGATAGACATATATCATGTATTTATCAACATGTATTTTTCACAAGACCTTGATGTTGCCATTGTTTTATTCATGCAATGTGGACATAACCAGCAGGCAAACAAGTGTTATATATCCATCTGAAAACAATTCAGATCTTCATGAGCTGTTGCAAAAATTTTTATAGGCAATATTTTAATTGTTCTTTTGCTTACATTCTCTGTAAACCAAGACAGCTTTGACACTCACAAGCAATCCTCTGAAGAGAGCATGGTTATTTAAAACAAAAGCTGAAATGTGTCTATATTGTAGCTTTGGTGTAACTGTTGCAAATTGTGTCATTTTTATACCTTTTGTCCAAAATTAAAAGAAAAATGATAGTTTTTGAGCTGACCTTAGAAAAATACTGAGAAATTAGTGATACTTTATTTGGGAATAAAGAAATTGACTATGTCATGAATGTCATACTGACTATCTTATATCTCCGTTCATGAAGGCACAAAATATGCCTGTAGGTGCCTTTTCATTCACTGGTCTATTGTGATTCCAGTTTTGATGGTGAACAAAAAAAAATATGCAATCCAATAAATTCTTATTGATATCTCTAAATGTTAAAGTGATGTTTATCATTCCAGATACGTGCATGATTTGAATTGAATTATTTACTTATCTACTTTGAGAATGCAGCTGTGTGTGTGTGTGTGTGTGTGTGTGTGTGTATTTTTCTGTATGGCATGTAATGGCATCAAAAGTACACATACAGATGACTCCCATTATAACAAAGTCCTCGGGACCTGCTGTTTCTTTCATTATAATTATTGAAATTTTGCTCTACAATGTTCCCATACATATTAAAGGAAAAAAAGATGCAGCATAACAAAATGAATACATAAAACATTACATATCAAATGTGACCAAAATACACTGTAAGCTAATTATATAGTTTCAATTCAAATTTCAAACCTAAATTTTGAAACTTAGTGGCATGTTTCCCTTTCTTTTTGGAAATTCTATATTCTATTTCTTCATGCTTATTCTTTGCTGTAAATTCCATTGATTTATTTTTCATTAGTAAATACTGATACACTGTACATGTAAAAAAATAATGGTCCCTAACGTTGGGCTGAATAAAGGGGACTATCATCCAGTTGAATAAAACAAGCACCTGTCATATGTTTGCAGATAAACATTTTCTGCAATTAAATGACTGTTCGCGCATTCATCATCATTGGTCGATGAACAACTTCCCTTCCCCTATGTACCTTCCCTTCACATACGGACTCTTTCCTTTTGCTGTTGTCCAAGCCTCCTTTTCACAGTTACTATCCTTTTCTCAATCTTTATGCAATTTTTCTTTACAATACCTATCATACTTATCATACTTATATCACAAGTATGTCCGTCTGTCTGTAAAATGGGATGAGTGACAGAGGAAGAGGTAGACATCAGTATACTGTATAGATTATATCTATCTATATACTGTAAAACAAGGAATTTTCGCGAGCATTTTAATTTCGCGAATTTCGCGAGCGCCAAAATTCGCGAAATAAAAGTGCACGCGAAAGGTTTTGTCTACACTACATGCATTGAATTCCATGCAGTAGCAATTCGCAAAAATTTCATGCCACGAAAAAGGCTGTCGGCTCCAATTCGCGAAAATTTCATGCCGCGAATATATCATGTTTTACAGTATATATAGACATATAGCCTACACATAATGCAAATGAATTATTGGAATGATTGCCCAAGGAGCATAGGCAACACATTATTCATGTCACCTTCTATCACATATCAAAAGATAAAGGAAAATCAGAATTAAAGTATACAATAAAAGATATTTATAATTGGAAATGAGAATGAAATTATGAACCTATGTGCCTGCATGCACATGCGTATACAATGTGCATGTGTATGCAGGCATATGAATGTATTTTGATGACTGCCCAAGAAATATGTATAGACAAGATTTCACTTACATAATACTATGAAAAACATAGACAGTAAGTAGAAAAGAAAATTTATATATGAATCGAACCCAAAATAATTATACCACTATATATCTTCCATTTCACCTAACAAAGCATCCATCTTCATTAACATCACGAAATTGTAAGAATGTATTGAAGAATACGGTTTTGGTAGAGTAAATTGCCAAGATGTAGGACCCCAGTAAAGTATAGATAGATAAATAGATATATAGATAGATAGATAGATAGATAGATAGATAGATAGATAGATAGATAGATAGATAGATAGATAGATAGATAGATAGATATTACCAGTAGATAGATACTAGTAGATAGATAGAAAGATAGATAGATACAGTGTAGATAGATGCTAGGAGATAGATAGATTGATAGATAGATAGATGAATGGACAGATGGAAGGATGGATAGATAGATAGATAGACAGATAGATAGATAGATAGATAGATAGATAGATAGATAGATAGATAGATAGATAGATAGATAGATAGATAGATAGATAGATAGATTGATTGATACACGTAGATAGATAGACAGTGGTCGACGTGCCGCCGCGGCGCGGCGGCACGTCGAGCGTATACTTAGTACGCAAACACGCTCGGTTGCGCAACATAACTTGATCACACTATCTATCTAGCTGGCTACAGACAAAGACAAACGAAAGAAAAATGGACGACGGCAGGGTCCCGAAAGATGTTTTGGATTTCATTTCGCGTTTCCCATCACTTTCAATCAAAAGTGACATTAAAAAGGTAATGTTGACTGCCCTGAAGCGGAGGGCTCATGCGGTCAGAAATCACCCTCTGATTCTGCGATCATGTGCGAAACATGACAGAGCACCACGTGGGAATAGTCCCATTCATTAGAATTTGTGTTATGTGGTTATGCCTATAATATTATTTTGAAGTGATCAATTCAAATGCTATCTGTTGCTTCTTCTTCTTCCTGTATACTGTCCAACACCCCTTAGTAGGGGCCAATGGGACAGGGGATGCGCTGGTGTTAAATTGCGCGGAGAGAGAAGTGTGGGGGTCTAGATGTCTAGTTGCGTTGCTCCTGGATGTATTGTACTATGATAGGGTTGCTGCTTAGAGAGCTGGATGCGCCTGAGTCCTTGTTTGAAATGTTGGAAACTGCAACTAGTCAACTGTTGATGGGAGTGATCCACGAGTTCCAGTCTATGATTGTTCTTTGGGATAAACGAGTATTTATAGCAGTTTTTGTTCGTGGCGATTGGGATGATGCTTGTAGTTGATGATTTCCGGAGAACCCTTCGGACCGGACGCAGGGCTTTTCGAACTGGGATGGATAGGCTACCTGCAAGCGCTTCGTGGAATCCGGTAATCATGGTAATGCGGCCTAACCGTTACTCTGCGTCGATGTTTCAGCAGCTCCCAGCCCAGCTCACGCTTCATGTTTGTTACACTACTGACTGTGTCTAGAGTAGTCACCTCTAACAAAACGCGCTGCTCTGTTCTGCACTGCTTCCAGTCTGTCTACCAGAGTCTGAGTGTGGGGGTCACAGACTGTTGAACAGTAATCTAAAAATGGTCTTACAAGAGTCTTAAATGTCGTATCTTTGATTCTGTTGTTGCAGTCATGAAGGTTTTGCCTTGTTGCATGTTGCATTGCATCTGCTTTCCGCCATGGGGAATGCTCATGACATCTGCAAAAATGGTTTAGTGTCCCTTCTATTCTGTCTTTACTTGGCTACTCTCTACTGTTTATGTTTGGATTTGTGTTAAAAAAGGAAGGATATGTTGGCATTGCTTTTGCGCTGTAAAAGTTAGAATATTCTTGCTGCCTTCATGATGTCATGTCTTGATCATTGACATCGAAGATGGCAGCCTCCTGGATATACTACTTTCTCGCAAATGATCTGGCTCTTCTCTCTCATGTCTTTATGCAAAAGGGCATCCCTTGTGAACAATAGCAGTCGGCAATTAAATGAGAATTGTATCGCCAAACACACAGTCATCAATGAAAAGGACTATTTGTTTGATGTTTGCATGAAATTTTACATTGTCCTCAATGGCAAAAATGATGGAAATTAATCCATTCCATACTGATCTCTAAAATGCCCATATACTGAATACGCAGGCCACCAGGTTCCAGTAAGGAATGGGTTAATGAACCACATTCAAATGAGGGAGACACAGCATTTGCTAGAGAAGATATGACCTCTAATGATGGCAAGAATTACAGAACAAATTGCTCCTTTCATTCATCAGCATAGTTTTCGATGCAAAGGGTTTTTTTTCCCCCTTCATTAAAATATGTTTATTCACAAGATATGATTATAACTGTCATGCTGTAGAAATGTCAAATTTCTTCTTTTTTTTTTCTTTTTCTTTTTTTTTGCTTTGATGCATTGTAATTCATTACATTACATTATTTTTGTCATCTGTCACCAGGTACACTGCAGCCTAACTGGCCATGAGATGCCATGCAGAGTAGATGATGTAAGAAGGTACACTGGTGGCAAGAAATACAGACATGCACAGGAAAGGAGTGAAGACCATTTTGAGAAGTACAAGCCACACATCATTCCCAGCAACAAGAAGGGAAGAGGGTAATGGCCTATTTGTTTGGCTTGGTTATTGTTTTCATGCTGTGCTTGTTGTTTGCTTGTTTTAATTCTGTGTTCCTGTTCCTTAAATGCAAAATTATTTTGTTGAGATTGTTGTGCTTTTGAAGCTTAAGTGTACACTTGTTTAACCATGAATCTCTTATTTTTAACCAGTTGAGAATGAGTCCTGAGTATACTCGGGGCAGGGGTCCATGGAAAATTTGTGTTGTAGCAAAATCAGTCCGTCTTTAACGGGTTGAATGTTGTGAATGCATACCTGAATCTGTCAATGACTCATCCAGTCAAAGCCTTATAAACAGAGTGGCATGAAATGCACAACAAGCTGGACATGAAAGTCGCATCTCAAGGCAAGTGATTCAGAACATCTGCATACAATTGTTTTGAAGATGCCACTGCAATTGTCATTATGGTAGAGAGAGGTGATGCTATTCAGCCTGCATTCAGTAGTTATGTCTGTCATTACATTTTGTTCTTCAAGTAATTTTCATATAAACTGTTTCTCATTCTCAAATTTCCCAGGCATCAGCTTTTCTGCACTCTCACATTGCGTCACATAAACCGAACAGCAGAGCACATAGAACGCCATGTGAATGGAAGAAGATTCAAGAAGGCTCTTTTAAAGTGTAAGTATGTTGTACACATAGTGCATACCATGGTTGAGGAAGGACTGATCCTAGTATGAGTCATATTAAATGTAAGCAATTCAACTGAAGCAATAGGAATATGAAATTTGAGTGGAGTCATACATATATCAAAGATATTATGGTAACTGTGATATGATTATAAAGTCAACTTAGTCGAGTTCTATGGATAGCTAAAAAAAGCCTGACTCCATGCTGACTCTGCAAATAGAATCAATATTTTACATCTTCTTTAAAGGAACTCTTTCCCTATCGCTTTGTCTATGTTTATTTTCAAGCCTTTGGCGTTTCATAAACGAGTTCGTCGGAGTTTTCACCGACAAATTTGCTATCAGCCAATCAGACCAAGGATTTCATTAGCTTTTTACAGTTGTCAGTGTAAATCCTTGCGTCTGATTGGCTGGTAGCAAATTTGTCGGTGAAAACTCCGACGAACTGGTTGATGAAACGCCCCGATCGTACAGACAATCAGAATATGGTTATGCCTGACCATGATGATTGTCAATTGTTGCTCAAATTCTCCAAAGTTTCGAAAGTTGAAACATTTGTCACAAAGCCCCCTTTTGTTTTTGTGAGTGATGTTGTTGTTGTTTTTGTGATGCACATAAATGTGGAAAGATTTGGTTATTAATAAAAGGAAAAAACAAACAAACATACTTATATTTTGACTATTAGTCAGTCATTCATTAGTTCCCAAAAAGCTTCCCACAAGAGAGAGCCCCATTTTATTTATTGTAATCACGAGGAGGGAATTCCCCTATTCTTCCATTCCACAGATGAAGAGTGTCAGAGGTTAGGGATAAAGTTCAAACCTCTGACGAGGAGGAAGCAGCAGGAGGGAGACTCGGATGAGGAAGAGAAGAGAAAGTACAGCAAGACAGCTGACAGTGAAAGCAGTGAATCGGAGGCAGAGTCTGAAGATAGTCTCAGTGATCTATACCCAAGTAGGCCATCCTGTCATTAATCTTACAAAATATGACTCTCACTTTCCGAAGAAGGTCATTAAATAATGACTAAAGTACATTTTGACTCTCACTTTCAACCATTTGATTACCCACAGCACAACTGTAGTGCATAATGGGTCAGTTATTTTCTTTATTTTTAGCTATAACAGGAAAGTGATTCACTGAAAGTTAGCTTACCATTACAATCTTCACTTTATGTGGCTGAAAGAATGCTTCTTATTCTATCTACAAAAAAAGAAAAGAAAGATAGCCATCTGTCTGCAGAGCTTCCAACTAATTCACTCACCTTCAGAAAATTTTAGGCCTGTTTTCATATAGTTTGAAAATGGATTAGTTGATGTTTTAGGTGTGTTCTTTACCCATTTTAACAAATATACTAACTCTGTGCATGGCACTCCTTCGCACCTGTCTATCTAGTAGATCTGTCTACATGTTTGGTTATCTACATGTATCTTTCCGTTGTCATCTGAATGAATGCTTCATATCAGTTGTATGATTATATTCCTGTGTCTATTTGAGTGCATATAAATGATGTAATATGTATGATGTATTTGTTTAGATATGCATCTTTCAATTCTGCATCTGGTTGTCATTTAATGTCTGCCTACCTGTCTGCACTTTCACAAGTATTGTCAATCAATCAAGACACCTGTCTTCTGGTTTATCTGTCTATCTAATTGTTGTCTATCTGCTTCACTATCTTTCTCTATCAGGAGAGGAGTTTGAGAGACTGGAGGAAGATGAGATGGGAGAGGAGGACAGTGATGATTCCAACTTTGACATTGAGAACATGGAGTGTGATGTACAGGATGTGAATGGGGCCTCAGCCAGCAGTACTTCCCAGGGTGGAATCAAGAGAAAGGTAAGTTGCGTACAAGTGCATGTCAGAAAAAAACATCTGAAAAAGGCATTTATTTTATGTCATGGATGGACATTGCAAGGTGTTAGCTGCCTCCGCATTGTCCTCCCATACACTGCAGATCTTGATACGTCACCTTTTCAACAAAGTTTTTTTTTTTTTTGCAGATAAAGATTATTTAAGAAGTACTCTGGACTAGTGAAAATTGTTCTGAAAAGAAAGAGTAACAGTTTCTTAGCAAAACAGTGAAAATTTGATGAAAATCATATTAAAATAAGGAAGGTATGAAATTGTGAAGTTTTGCAAATTTTCACAAAACAGTTCTTGAACAGTCGATATGACTCACAACTTGCCATACAGTTTGTACATAAAACCTTGAAAGTTTTTTGTTCAAACGTAATTACAAGTATGTCCTAGTTTCAAATCGTGATATAGCTGATTGATCATCATCATTATTTTATTCATTTATTGCGTAAAAATTGAATTTTTGACTTTTGTGTACAAGATCGATGGAAAATTATAGGGTGCTGACTGATTATCATCATCATTATTTTATTCATTTATTGCATAAAAATTGAATTTTTGACTTTTGTGTACAAGATCAGTGGAAAATTATAGGGTGCTGACATGATAAACTCACTCATGTACATATCAGCTGTTTGAGAACTGTTTCACTAAAAATTACTGAATCTTTGAAATTTTATAACTTCTGTAATTGTTTAGTCCAATTTTGACAAAATTTTAACCGTCATGCATGTAATACAGATGTATTTTATGCTTTCTTTTCAGACTAACTTTTATCTGGACCATCATTCTCCTTTAACCTGTTCAAGACTAGTCTTGAGTATACTAGGGCAGGTGTCAATGGAAAATGAATGTTGTAACAATATCAGGTGGTCCTGAATCCATGAATAGTGGTCAATGTTTTTTCCCTTCCTGGTTTTATTTGCAGAAGAGCCTCCAGAAAGGAACGATGAAGAAGGCGTTGAAGATGCACCACGGACCGAGGATTCCAATCCAGAAGGCATTTGCCAACAAGAGAAGACTTAAACAGCCAAGGAAAGAGAACAGATAACAGATCAGATGTCAATGACAAGACGGAACAGCAAACTATGAACTCACTTTACTGTGACCAGTGTCACTATTGCTGGTATTTTCAGGATACTTTTTGTTTACTAGAATGTGCTCTTGCCTTAACTCATTCCTGCTTTCCAAATTGGCAGCAGATTCGGATCAAGCAAAAGAGAATGTAATTTTCATGATTTATTTTAAATTGAACATGGAAAAAAACATGTTGACTTGTGCTTTGGGCACGATTGTGTTGACATTTATATATGCTCTAACGATGAAGAAGAAATACGTCCATAAAGGATATATTCGAAGTGGAAATACCAATCAATCCATCAGTAGCAAGTGAAGCACCCAGAACCGCTTGTCTTATTCAGTGGCAGATCCAGGGGCAGTGCTCATTGCGCATGCCCCCCTTTAATTTTAATTTGTTTTGTTTTTTTGATAGAAGAAATAAAAAGGGGGAAAAAATGAAAGGGGCATGTGCCCTCTTTATTTTATTTTATCTTTTTAAGAAACCATCTCTGTTAGCCGATTGTACTGGTACCAGAAACTTGCGCCGAAGCCTTTTTTTTTTTTTTCCTTGTCAGTCGATTGAACCAGGATGTGTCACCAAAAATATTTTTGTGCTCCCCTGTACGGAATTCCTGGATCCCCCCCTGTAATTATACCCCCGCAACACATAGTGTGAAGGGGGTATATAGGAGTCACCGCGATGTTGGTCGGGCATCGGTCGGGCGGGCGGTCGGTCGCGTCGCGAACTCCTCCTACAGTTTTGAAGCAATTTAAATGAAACTTGGGGTAAATGATGATATTGAGGTATAGATGTGCAAGACATGTTTTTTGTATTTGTCGGACAATGCGTTGCCATGGTAACCATAATTTTACCAAAACCTTGTGGATTGAATAACTTCCATAGTCCCTTGTGTTTGTATCAGACTATGCATTGCCATGGTAACCACACTTTTTACCCAAACCTTGTGAAACTCGGTGTCAACTCTGTAATTGTACAGTAAACTAAAATTATTCTGTTTCCAATTTGACAAGTGCACAAACTTGGTATTAACGTCATTGTCCTCATGACATACTATAAAGCAACACTAGGGGCGGGGGTATTAATCACCTTCAGTGATAATTCTAGTTACTCCCTAAAACGGCCGAAAACGCCTGTCGGTTTTCCGTTGTTGTTTTTTTTATAGTTTTATGTTTTACCATGATTTTTTTGTCATATAGAATATATAATTATGTAATTTGAGAGATGTCAAAGGTCAACAAAGTATGTCAGAATTATTTCTGTGACACACAAGTAAGTATGTCAGAATTATTTCTGTGACACACAAGTGTCTTGGTAGAGTCTTGATAAGGCTTTCAACTAAACATAGACAAAAATAAACATGCTCTGAGCTTTTTAACATCATTTAGAAAGTTGTTGAAATGAGAGCAGTATTGCTGTATATACAGGTATGGTATTACCGGACACCATGGTATTACCGGACACGCACATTTTTGCGTACTAATGACATTCTGTACGCGCGAGACTTCGTAGATTAGCCTCACAGAACTTTGTGTTGACCGAAATCGCAAAAAACGGGACATAAAAATGTAAAAACGCGAAGAAATTCACATTTTACCTCAAATTTATAGTTGAGTGACCCGCACCTCGTCACAGTTAATATTTATGCATGTTTGAATTACATTTTGTGACTGAAATTCTATGAAATCCCACTCACATACACGAAAAATGCTGAAGATTCCAATAGAACCAAAAGTTCACTGATCGATATCGAAAATTTGTAGCTATCGTCCTCAAACGCGAACGTAACGATGCGGAATAGTTGTGCGCGCTAAGGAAGGGGCCCGCAACTCGTCACCCGTGCATGCAGCTCCCATAGACAAAGCACATAAAATAGAAGTTGTCGATTTCTCACAAGGTTTTATTGCGTGAACTGTTCGAAATGTTCAAGATAGACATTTTACCGTGAAATACAAAATTTGAGCCTCATTTGCCGATTTTTTCTTTGTCATCCACTCCGTGAGAATGTGTACGGTGATTTGTGGGATGAATTATGATTCTGGTACAAGGACTAGGTGCAAAAGACGTCAATTATTTCATTGCGAAAATCGTGTCCGGTAATACAATGCGATTTTGCACCGCGCAAAAAGACAACTTTTTTTAGAGGGGTATGTTTGAAGCATATTTTCTAAAAACTGGAGCAAACAATTGACATAAGTTGGCTGAATTCGTAATTTCCAGGAGTCTGTGAATAAGTGGTATTACATGTATTTTTAGCCAAAATTTCATCCTCTGAGTACGGAATTCAAAGCCACGAAAAAAAAGCGTCCGGTGATACGTTCTACTCTCCTACCTTCCAGGGAATCATTAGCCATTATGTACAGTCTTTAATTACCAAAGGGTTAAGGACTGCAGATGTAATAATCTATGAACATGACTGTATGCTATAAATTAGCTATTATTAACCATTTTTCACTCACTGCAGAACATTTTACTCTTCATGGTACACTGTCTTCCCCTGTAGAGAATTTCCATCCAAAAATAGTAAGATTACACAAAAAGTACAACAATATTTTCTTTGAAAATGGCCTAAATAAGATTGGTTAGCCTCTGAGAATAATATGTATACACTGTATGATGGCAACTTCCGTTATACCAAAATTCTCGGGTACTGGCAGTTTTCTTTCGTTATTGCCAAACGATAAAGTATATAAAGATATACAGGCAATTATTTTGGGACCTGAATTTTTACTTTACTTTTGTTTTAACCTTGTTCGTTATAATGGGAGTGCACTGTACAGAAGGGCCCAGTGAGTGTGCCTTCACTTTGATATTCTGTGGATAATTGAAGCTTGGCATGTGTGTACCATCACCTAACACAGCAACAAACATCCCTTGTTACTTTGGGGAAGTGAGAAGAAAAAAGTGTGCAATATATTCTGAACTACAAATGTACTGATTAGTTGGTGTCACTATCACACTGATTCAGCTTTTAAAGGGATTGTACAGTTATGGTTGAGACCTAATTTCAGGTTTCTAACATTTTTTGGTGATATAATGAGAAAGCTCTTATAAAATGTGAAATAGCATGTAATTCTACGAGGAATTCAACGTTTATTTGATGAAAATTGGTTTTGAAATGACTGAGATATCAAAAAAGAATTATGATTCTAATAAAGTGTGGGACCCACACTTTATTAGGATCGCTTTGTTTTACTTTGTTTTTTTGATGTTTCAGTCATTCCAAACCCGATTTTCATCAAATAAACTTTGAATTCCTCTTAAAATGGTATGTTCTGTACTATATCATAAGTGTTTTCTTGGTATCTCGCAAAAAGTTAAAAACCTAATTCTCATCTCCACCAAAACTGTACTATCCCTTTAAGAAGGCAGGAGTCCTGTGCTTAAATGCCCTCAGGAGACACTTTGCCAAGGGCGGAGATACAGGGTATCTACTCCATAGGCTTTATTCTTTGTGACTGGCCAAATGGTTCTCAAATGATGCCTGTGCTTTATCTGTATTCTTTTACGTTCTTTATCTCTATTTTCTTAATGACTCAAATATGTTTCTTGACAATGAAGGTACAGCATTAGACTTGGTTCAAAGTGCATTTGCACATGCACTGATGTTGAAAATTTTTGGCATCATTGATGTATACTTGAGTCTAATAATGATGTTATCTTTAAAAGATGGGAATTTTTATAGATTTAACACATAGCACACCCAATTCACATAAGACAACAAATACAGCTGTGTGTTTTAGGACTTTCTGTCATTCTTGCAAACATGGCAAACAAGAGTAACTGGATGGCTGTAGAAATATAAAGTGTATTATTATTTCATTTTTTCTTCTGTTTATTACTTTTCCGGGAAGGGGGGGGGGGGGGTGTAGAGTATGGTACATGACCCCAGACTTCCACCCTTCGTCATTCTGCTTGTTAGTGGTAATACTGGCCATGTGTGAAGAGAATGATGACTTACTCTGAAAAATGTCTTGTAGGAAATATTCAATGAAATATTGGTGACAAAAGATTTTAATGTCAAGTTGCACAATTTCTCTTGTCGTGCTCAGTCTTTCTAGTCGCCATTTATTGAACACCTTTTTTCTTTTCTGTCACTTGAAGGACAACTTTTCAGTCGAGTCTTTCTTTTTTTATTTTTTTACATTCTTGTACTCACTACAGACTCATGCACCATTAGTCTCATACACACATTTACCTTCTGTTTTGAGTCCCTCAGTTCTTATGTACAGTTGACTCCTGCTATAATTAAGTCCTCGGATCGGCAGTTTTCTTTCGTCTTATCATAGTGTTGTTATAATGAAAAAAAAAAATAAAGTGCACAAAGATACATAGCTGATTTTAATTTTTGAGCCTGAATTCTTCACCGTAACTGGAATTTTGTTATAACTGTGTTCGTTACAATGGGAGTGCACTGTATGTAAATTTGAGTGTTTGTGTGTCTGTTTGTGTGTGTTTGTTGGTGTGTCTGTCTGCCTCTCACTTCCGTACGAAACACAAAACTTGAGATGTATGATAACAGCAGATACATGTGAAACAGCAATAATCACATCATTTCTTCCTATGACAATGTTCTATGCAGTCACACTATATTTCACTGTGTGCACTTTTATTGCAGCAACTCAATAGATCTGTGACACACACTTCAGCTACCAATGAAGGAAAATTCAAGAACACAACATTTGATAAGGTACACTTGTTTGCCCAGTGATGCACTACATGTATGTACTTAAAATACAACTTTGTGATTTTTTTATATAACATTCATAATTGCATATTATGACACATATATGCACTGTTATGATAACAGTCGATGCAAATTATGTTTTTCTCTTTCATTTAATTTCAAAATCAGAAATATTTCCTTGACAATTTGTGTGCATATCAGTTGGAGGCTTACAGGTAGTGACATCAATTTGTCTAATCTACATACACGTACATGTATTTGGTTGGGACTAATATTGTTTCATAAAGACATGCAACCAGGTGACTTTTCTTATTTCACATCCAATGTTGCTGAATCTTATTTCGTCCTTGTTGAATTTACATTCTAAAATGAACTTGAATATGGAGTATAATTGCATATGAAACCAGGAGATGTTGTGTTTATGGGTGTTGACATTTTTAAGTAAGCTCTATGAGCATTATCTGTGTCTTCCGGATGTGACGAGTTCCTAGAAATTTACCTACAAGCTATATTCTAAGCGCACTGAGCTGAACTTTCTTGTTATTCATCCAGTTTTGCTCGGATTTTTATATGATTTATATGTAGGCCTACACGTGCATTTCATTTCTCCCATTGGGAATGATAAAAAATATCATCACGGAGTCTCGTCGTGTACTTCATTGTCCTTCACAGGAGGTCGTATAGTATTTCAGGTATTAGGGAGCGGGACACTGTGAGTATTTGGTGATCAGTGTGTGGAAGGCGGTCCAGACAGCAGGAATGTTTAAGCACACGGTTCCACCTCCCCTTTCATACTGGCTCTTCTGTTTAAAACAAAGAAGTAAACGCGATAAGCAACGAAACGGTTAACTGCAAATAATGTTGATTCATGTATAAAGCTAGACGGTAAGGAAGACACATGCTGTTTGACTCTTCCTTTTTATCAGGGGTCTGAGAAATTCAGCTTTAAAGCTGACTTAAGTTTTTTTTTTATGTACAGTATTTTGATTTTCAACTACAGTGAAATTGATTTTCAGTTTTTTGTGCACTTCCTCTCTACAAAAATTTTGGAGCTTTTGTGATTTCAGCTTTTTTCAGCTCTTTATTTGTTGCCACTCACACTTTTGATTTATGCACACTTAATTGTTTGTCTCCTTTTCACCTTCTAACCATTCTGATATCATATTTTCTGCATTCATATACCTGGTTCTTTGTTATCAAATGGTTGTGCAGACAAAGACAAGAGTTGTAGTACGAGTCTACTTAAATTGTGTTCTAAATTGTGTTGCAAACACACTCCAAAACACACAAACATGGGATCATGTGATTACTTACAGTTCTGTTAATGTCACCAATGCAAGTCCACTTCTTGTGCTCGCTGATTGCCCATTTAGAATGGTCCTTGGTCGACTTGAAGGTGAGAACGCCATCAAAATTGATATTCTCGACGTTTTCCACCTTGTACACACCGCTGCAGAAAGACGGCAGCTTGCTCGCCGCGTTCAACCACGTCTCGGCATACATATCGTCGCCTAAAGCAGGTGCCACCCAGTGCGAGTACAGATCTATGGCAAACATATAACTTTTTACTAGTATTTGATTATTTTTTTTAGATACACACACACACACACACACACACACACACACACACACACACACACACTGTGCAACAGAGTTGGTCCTATCATATGCTGAAAACAGAAACCTGCAAAAGCTGGTGAACCGAGGCTGGTGAAAAGAGTGTGTGATCACATTGCGAACTATTAGTATTGGCCTACCGATCGTCCATGCCTATGTTCATAACATTTATGTATTAGTGGAAAAATGAAATAACTCTCTGGTCACTTTTCATTTGATTTGTTGACATCGTCAAAGTTTTAATCATCGTGTCATTAATGATAATGATTATCATTATTGCTATCACAGCCATATCTGTTGTCAATTTTATCATTTTCGTCCAAATAGCTGTCAACTTCTGCTATCCCAAAAATTAAATCTAACATTTTTGGTTCGCGTATCACAAATGTAATATGTTTATCATCATGACCACTCATTACCACCACTTCCAATACTTGTACCATCACTGTCACCATTACCACTTCTCCACCCGTTTCTCTTTAGTTTTGTCCATTACCACAATTGCAGCCCTTAATCCTATCTCTTTACTCTTTCACTTTTCCAGCTTATTCTATGAATTAAGCAATTTTTCATCACTGCTTAGAAATACTTGAACAGAAGACGTGTACAACATATTTTGCCGTCATCACATCATCATTACGTTGGTTTTCATCATCAACGACTTGCTCGTGAACTCTCCTTCCCTCCCCCATCTATTGTTACTTGCATCAAGTGGGCTAAGAGCCTATTTTCTTTTCACTGCTGTATTATTGAAAAGATATATTTTTAAAATCATTTTCAGTAGCCATTGAGTTAATCATTCTATCTATTAATATGATTAACCTATCAATTTCTTGGCGAAAATAAGTTCAATAATGATGGTTGATAGACACAGATGAAGAGTTCTCTAGAAACATCCAAAAGTTTTATTTACGATGGTGCTATCACTCGGATGTCTCACCTGAGTGATTTGCTGATTGGCGCCAAATCATCAGTTGCCGATTAGCCATCGTTCGAGAAAGATGACAGCCCGTCGTCGAAACTGTTACAGGTAAATAGGCCTACAACTTTTGGATGTGTCTAGAGAACTCTTTATCAGATTCTATATCTATCAATTTCTTGTTCACCTTACTAGGGCAATCTTCTTGGGATGTCTTGTTTAAACAAAGTAGAGGACACAACAAGAGGTTTGTCATCCTCAGAACCCGCACAGTGATCACTACTGAGAGGGACATTTTCCCAGACACCATCTTCCCGTGGAACCACCTGCCTCAAGACGTAGTGAATTCGACATCACTTGACATATTCAAATCAAAGATCAAAGATGAAACCTTCAACTAGCCACCCAGGGCAGAACAGAATGTTTGTAACTTGTACAATTTTTTTAGAAATATGTATATACTTTTTGTGCACTTTTACGCTTCGAGTCTCATGTCTGTCATTGTGTGAGAGCCCACCAAGTGTGCGAGTATACCCTCAGGACGTTCTGCAGTAATCTGCACAGTACAGGAAGAAGAAGAAGATGAAGAAGAAGAAGAAGAAGAAGAAGAAGAAGAAGAAGAAGAAGAAGAAGAGGAGGAGGAGGAGGAGCAGGAGCAGGAGCAGGAGGAGCAGGATGAGCATGCAGGGTGGCGCCAGTCAGTACAATTATCACTGCATCATTGCCAGCGTCATTATAGTCATCCTTTTTTTTTGTAATTATAATTACCACCATGGAAATCATTGTTTCACCTTCATTGAACTTGATGAACTTGGCATAGCTGGTGAATCCTTGTCCATTGACAGAGGTCAAATCCACCGAATTGTTCCAAGGAGCGCTTTCCACGTGCTGCCCCTCCATGACCGATACAAGGTCGTCAAATTGAGCGCGGAAAGATTGCGGAATGTTGGCGTCGTACACCCATGGGTTGTTGTACCAAAGCTGGCGACCTGTCAGTAATACAAAGAGTAAAAGAGAGATGGTAAATGATTAACTTTAGCTATAAGGAGTGCAGAGGAGTTGGTGGAAATCGGCGAAGTTATTTTAGAAAGATTTTTTTTTTTGGTCTTTTCCTCACAAGAAAGTGGAGTTCCTGTCTCCTAATCTTATCGTCCTAGTTATGTCTACAGGTCAACATATCCCTGGGTCGAAATTTTCCTCAAACAGTCTGTTATACTAGTAGTTCTATCATGTCGACTTGACAGGTTCTCACAATGAGGTATCTCGCCTTCCAGTTCGTACCATGTCGACATTGCGCTCTTACCCACCCGTCTCTTACTCCCATCCTACTCGATGCGACTTATTTTCTTGTCTTTGCAACCGTCGATTTACCGAGTTTTGGACTCCTTCACCCACCCACCTTATCCATCTGGACGACTTACATCGAGTGCCGCTAAAATGTTGAATGCTCTTAAAGTTCGAAGTATTTAGAGAAATGGAACTGTACCATTTTGCACTTGTTTACTTCTTTTTTGTTTGTGTAATTCTTTATATCAAAAGCGGATTAATTTTGATTAAAGGCTTGGTCATGCAATCAGAATATGACATGTTTCTTGCATGACCCATGTAATGAATTAACATACACATGTGATGTTATTGGTTCGATTTACCTTTGGGAGCAGTGATTTAAAAAAAAATTTCAAGATATCACTTTTGATGCATATTTGTAGGTCAGTTGTGTGTCACAAAACATCCAACCATGGTTATAGATTGTTTGCAATAAAGCCTGAAATATGAAGAGATATCACTATTTTTCTCATTACACCATGACTGTAGACGGTTAGTCTGGAAACATTTTTATCATAACTATTGTTTACATTTTGTTTATTTAACAATACTTATACTAGTTCAAATTTTTACATTGGTTGTTTCTATCCCTCACTCACATTTCAGAACTATTTGAAGCACTAATGTTGGGTTTTTGTTTCATCTGCAAATGGTAGATTATGCCTTTAATGACTAGTTTGTTGAACGTATTCTCTGGCTTTGGTAAATTGTCAATGTTACTCTCCTTGATAACACATTACCACTTCTCCTTGGGCTATACTTTAGTGGGAAAAAATAATTAGCGATTATTTTATTCATGCCACAGCACTTCGACCTTGGAGAACTTTGATAATTCAATATTTCAAAATAAATACATGATTACTGAGTTATAGTCACCCAAGTTACAAAGAAGTTAGTACCTAATATACCGTACAATAGTATGTATACCAAATTGTAATTGTAATAATGCTAGTGGGAGAATGAGGAGGAGGCACGATTGCAAAAAGTAGTTCACGTTCAGGTAGCAGTAAGGACGTTGAGTTAGTTCAGTCGGTAGTGCGTCTGCCTCACGATCCTAAGGGCTCAGGTTCGAACCCGGGTCTGGACTGAGCAATGTTGTGTGTAATCATACCGTCCCCTCTACATTGTAATAGTCAAAACAGTCTGTCATTCGGATAGGACATAAAATGGAGGTTCCGTGTGTGAGAGAGTCACAACTCATGCACGTAAAAGATCCCACTTCATTTATCAAAAGATGTACAGTGTAGCAGCGATAATGAAATATGATTAGAAAGTTTCAGATTACCAACTTTGACGAACTCTGCAGTCTTCATAGAGATACACAGCATGGACTGGCCATACGTCTCGGCGTTAGATGGCCATTCGTAACTCTGATCAGAGCTATTTGGGAATTTCGGGACGCTGTGAATCAACCAGAATCCCGATTCCTGATCGAAAGCAACATCACCTGTAAAATTGTTCAAAGACAACAGACGAAATATTGCAATACCATACAAAAGTGTGTCTATTATCAAATCTACACGTAAAGTTTAGCAGATTGACATGACTGGATGGTTTCTTACCTGGTGTGATTCGAGGAAGAAGTGATTTTCTAAATTTTTCTCGTGATTGTATTTAACAAACTGAAGCAATAATGAGTTCGGGAAGGACGGAAAGGATAGTTTGCACTGACCTGTGAAGGATTTTCACAATCTTTTTTTCCCGTAACTACAGTTGAAAGGGATGGTATAGTATTGGTGGAGCTGAGGACTGGCCTTTCAACTTTTTGCAAGATACCAAGAAACCACTTATGAAATAGTACAGAACATACCATTCCAAAGAGGAATTCAAAGTTTATTTGATGAAAATCGGTTTTGGAATGGCTGAGACATCCAAAAACAAAGTAAAACTGAGCAATCGTAATTAAGGTGGGTCCCACCTTTTATTAGGATTGCTCGTTTTGGGGTATCTCATACCATTTCACAACCAATTTTCCATCAAATAAGCGTTGAATTCCCCTTGGAATTACTACTCTTTCATATTATTATTTCAAAAGAGGTTTCTCATTATCTCACCCAAAAATGTTAGAAACCTGAAGTAAGATCTCTACCAAAATTATGATCCCTTTAATTATTTAAACAAACTGGAGCAACAAGGAGTTTCTGCCCAATGGATGGAAAGGACATTTGCCCTGACCTTACAAATTCTCCGGAAAATTCACTATGTGTTGCGTACTATCCCTTATCATTTTTGACCAGTGACTATTTTACAACCAATTGATGTAAGTTCTGATTCATCCAGGTGACATTCAATAAGGTACAAAACTAAATCATTGCAACTCTTCCACAATGGGAACTTTTCTGCACGCATTGATTCCAGAGCGAGAGATTCTTAATTGCCTGGTTCACTTCCACACCATAATATATCTAAAGTGAATCTCAGGCACAAAATACGACTGTCCAGTGCTTTTTTTTTTTGTTGTTGTTTTGTTTTTACCTTTAGTGTGACCTCCATCAAAATTCTTCGTTCCATTAGGAAACTCGTCGTTGTACATTATGTACACGACTTCCTATGGAAAAGAAAGAGAGAGAAGAAAATGGAGAGAAAGCGCAGATGAGTAAGGAAATAAAGACGAAGATAAACAAGTACAGGGCCCCGTTTCATAGAAAGTTGATCTGACAGCAACTCTTGCTAGAATGTCAATTGTCATGACAACGACAAGAATCCAGCTTCCTGATTGGCTGTTGCTATTGGAAGTTGCCATTCTAGCAAGAGTTGCCATCCTAACATCTTTTATGAAATGGGGCCCAGATCTACACAATGGTCTTGACTTTCTTTTAACTTGGTCACAATCTATATCAATCATATCCCTGTGACCCCCTCGATTTGGGGATCTCTTGAGTTCGCATATAATCATTGTTACCACACATGGGCATGGTCCGCTGGTTGGGTCATTGATACGTCATTGCTTCACTGATTTTTATAGTTTCCTCGGCACCTGTTACAGGTTTGTTTGTTTTGTTTTTATGCATGGATCCGTGGCTAGTGAAACGACATTCAATTGTTTGCATTGATGTTTCTGTTTCCCTTTCATTTTGGCAAGAGCTTGTTAGTATCTTATTAGCACACATTTATGAATAACTTCCTCTTTCATTTGGGTTTGAGGGGAAAAAGATCTATATAATTGGCCAATTTTCCGACCCTGAAATAGTTTGGCGAAGAAACAGGAATTGAAGCTTAGATGCAACGATTTACAACTACACGTGTAAATCATTCACAGCAGTGGGGGAAAAAACCCTGCCACGCTAATTGTCAATAATCAAAAATAGGCTTCACTTGCATGCACTTTAGATTATGAGGTTAACAAATAAAAAAGAGTCGTCAATATGATTTATTTCTTCTCTTTCTATAACTTTCTCGTGAATATTTGTGCTTCCGGATAGTGTACCATAAGTTATTTTTTTTTGTGGTTATTAATTAGCGTTTCTTCTCATTTAATTTTCATGATTTTCCTATTTCGAAATTGTACGAAATTAGCACATACTAACTATAAAAGTAGGCCTACAAGCATGTAAAATGGCATAATATAATAAACTAAAGACAAACTAAAGACTAAAGACATAAAGAAATTCTCGTTTATACTATATAGTTACGAAGTAAAAAATCTGGTCCGAAAGTAGTTATCTATATTTCTTTACATACTTTGGTCTTCGGCTCTGACGCCATTTCGATATAACGAAAGAAAACTGCCGGTCCCAAGGACTTCGGTCCCAAGGACTTCGGTATACACATAATTACATTCACTGCTCTATGTATACCCCGACGTTCAAAATTTGCTGTGATTTAATTCTTGAATTTAAACGATGAGAGTCTGGAATGAAAAGTGTTACCTGACTTTTGTGATTCTTGTAAATTTGCTGCAGAGTTCGGGCCACAGCCTGGTTGGTGTCATTAAGAGAGTCCGTGGACTGCGAGAAAGACTGGCTGTTCACATCCATGTACATGTGAGCAACGCCCTCTTTGATGAGCGTGTCACTGCTCTTTGAGTCACGAGGTAGCTTGTAGACAATAAACCTGACGTTTGAGAGAAAACGAGTCTCACTGTTGAATATTCAAAAGTCGGGCAAGTGTCGGGAACGTATTGACAGAGCGCTTTACTCCATGAGTTTTTATAATCACATGAAAAAAGTAAACGTATTTCTCATCCCTGCTGAGAAACTATGATAGACTTTAATCAGACCTACAAATATATTCTGAAATAAAATCGACTATGTTGCACAAATTTAGAGAAAAGGATGTTAGAAATATTGTATACAACACGTATTCTTGTCCCGACTTTTCGTTATGAAGTCAACACATGGAGAAAACTTGAAGCAGTTGAAATCACGGTCGCAGGGGTCTAGTGAAGCGCTGAATCGCCCCTGGGCTAGGAGTCCGGAAATTCGCAGTAATGGTTTCATGTTCAGCTGTACGTATTTACGTCTTACTCCGATTTTGCAACTAGTCATGAAAAGGTTTATTGATTTTTTCTTTAACTGAATCATATCAACGATTTGTCATGAATAATACTTTCAGCAATTTCAAGCATATTTAGGGGTGAATACAATCGGAGTTTACACTAAAGTGCAGATCTACTTGTCGAACCACTACTGTAGCGTAAGGGAAGCTTGTTAACATTCTGGAATTTTAGTCACGGTTGCAAGATGGATTATCTGCTGATAACAATTATGGAGGTTATATAGCTTTATTCTATTCTCTTCTCCCCTGTCTGTATGATGGGCTGCTTATAAGAAAAAAAATCAATATCAAAATGAAATATTGACCAATACATTAATCCTCAAAACAATAAAGAAAGTGATGTGGTAATAAGATATTATACTAAAGATTTACAGGAATTTGTTGAAGTTTGTCACAGTCAGGCACTTTAAAATTGTGATACGGAATGAAAGACGAAGAGACGAAACAGATTTAGATTACATTACTAATACACTCATGCAGCAAAAAATAAAAATAAAAAAGAAGAAGAAAGTAAACACTTTTCCGAGGTCATATTTCTCATAGAAGATTTCGATGAAATTCAATGTATTACATACCACATCAAAGGTAGTTTAATTGGCTATTAAGCTCACAGGTTAATTTAAATGAGTGAGCACATTCGTTTTTGTACTCCAAGGCACAAAATTAAAAATTGCAAAAAATGACATGTTCTCTTTCATTTGCAAATGCTCTTCACGATAAAATTGACAACAAAAGACCAGTTTAACACAATGAGAGACATGAATGAAATAGCAGAAACAAGTTTTCGTTCTTTTTGTCTCTTTATAACCTCTAGGAAATGCAGAGTGGGATACTAAAGGGGGAAAATAAGAATGTTCTGTCAATTCAAACTTCAAATCACATAGGGAATAATAAGCACACAGATGATTAAATGAGCACAATCTCCTTATCTATTTCTCTTAATCTAGTGGTTTAAGAATCTATGAGACAAATTCAAGAACCAAACATTATTTACAATTTCCTATTTTGGAAAAAACCCTCACATTTCTACCAATTTTGTTAATTATCACTTCTCTTATTTCATTTGAATTTAGATTTGACATAAGATTCTTTATTTTCCTCCATTATTTGTAGCCTTCAATGATCATTTGGCCTTTAAAGATATCATGGAGATCAAAGGTTAAATTTTGCAACTTAATTCATGTTTCGTTTTGTGTGAAATATGTTGTTTGTTCTTATTGTTCCCATGGGAGAGCACATACGCATGAATGACAACTTGTTCAGTTTTGCAATTTTCACTTTTGTGCCCTGGAAGAGAAATACAAAGGTGTTCACTCATGCGTAAAGTTTACTTTTTGTTGACCTACCAGGTTGATAGCCAATTAAATTAACTTTAATATGGTATATAATGCATTAGCTTTCAGCCAAATATTCTATGAGAAATATGAATTTGAAAAAGCGTTTACTTTTTCTTTTTTTTCTTTTTTTGCTGAGTGTACTAGTACACTTGTATACAATTTAGTTGCAATATAGGCCATATACAAAATAAAGAAAGAAAAATGACTTTCTTTGTATGCCTTCTTTATTTCAGGCCACTATATTTTTTTCCGGCCCACCAATATGTCAAATTTAAAGATTTTAGTGGCCCGAACCAGAGAAAAGAGTTCGTGTGGAGCCCTGATATGGTACATTCACATTGTAAAATATAACAGGCGATGGCGTGCAATAAAGCGAAGGTGCATATCGCGCGCGGGGAATACCCCTAGATGCGGAAGTGGTCCATGACTTCCCAGCATACTGGTCATGTACTCAATCAGCTTGTGGGTGATTACGAGATATGGGTGCGGCCACGCACTGCCACTGGTCTTCACATTGCGGACAGGATTATCAACAGCAGGGAGGTGAGACTCCTTGATTACAATGAGCTCCATACGAAAAGTGGAATACCGTAATTAAAGAAATGAGTAATGGCATATCTTCGGTTATACTTCACATGTAATGTATACGGTGGATACGACTGCATTGTGATGCAATGAACAAGTTAGTGATAAAGCCTAAATAATATATGTGTATGTGTATGAAAAAACCAATGACTCACCAGTCCACCGGGTTACCACTGGGATCCAAGCACGTAATCTTGCCGTCTCGTCCCGGCAGCCCTGCGGCCAAGACAACCAACATCACCCAGCAGCAAGCAGCAATCCTCGTCATCATGTATTGAGACTTAAGCTTTCAGTTAGTAGATAATTACACTATGAATGCTCAGTAGCATGAAAAGAACGCCCAACACTGTTTTAGATCTCTCTTGCAGACGACATTACCTCAAGCGACTTCCCTCTGTGACTGTGAGACACGGAAATAGTTGCCTATAATTATAATACAGCATTGCACCCACAGTGTGACTTCATGTCAAAACCCGACTCCCTCTCTCTCTCTCTCTCCCGCTCTCTCTCTTTATTTCTTTGTCCCAATCTTTCCTCCTGGTGTCATTGTGTGAACATGTGACCGTCCTAAAATAGGACACAGTCCGTTTTAGTTCAAGCCATGCTCAGACCATGTCATTCGTTTGATCACTTCTTTCGAGGACTGTATACAGCCCAGGCACGGTTAATCTTTATAGGAGCGATGATCACTTCCGCATTTGCGAAGAGCTAGCTTCCTGTAAAACTCAAACATCACTTTCGAGGGCGCCTGATCTCGGGGAGATAAATCAAAGTCACAATGAAAATACCCGGATGTGGATAATGGCACATTGCCATTGATTTTATTTCATTGTCACCAGAGCGCGTGACAAGGATGATGACAGTTTTAAAGTGCTCAAATTACCTTTACTAGACCGAGTAGAATTGCTAAAGGGAACCATGGGAACGTTAGTATTTTTAGCATAATAACAATTAAAAAAAAAATGGATTTCGACCGGAGATCATGGAGTTGACGATGTCATGGCCGAACGATCGAGTCTCCACCTTTCACTCGTATATATACTGACTTCACCGAATGTCCAGTTTGGACATGAATTCGAGAAGGATGACATTATCTTGTACATTAACGTAGTATTCTACATGGTTGCTACGATCATAATGCTGCTGAAGCATTGACCAAGAAAACGTTATGATAATTCAGATAATAAGCAATGAAATGGTGTAAGACGATGACAATGATCGACCTGTGTTGCTTCACATTTATACGTGAGCGTTGAAAATATAGAAAACTCTTGTCACTATGCTCTATAGCGAGACGAGACTCTGAACCTTTAATGTTGTCTTGGTTTCAGTCTACTTACTTGATCATAATCATAGAGAGAAGTTTTCCCTATGGTAATTGTATGGTTAGCTCGTGGTTAACTCGTTCACTGCGAAAGTTTGAAATCGATATATATTATATAGACACAAATTGCACACAAACCACCTTGATTCTACAATACAGACCAAACATGGAAAGGCATGGCTTTCACCTTCAAAAATGATTAAAAAAATATGTCAACTGAACAATTGAACTAGAGCTCAGTTCCCGTTACATTTGTTTGCTTTTCTTTTCAATTATACTTCACAACATGACTCGATCTCTTCTGTAATCTGCATTGATCATCTGTTGTCTGTTACCCACTCTTGTGCATTCCCTCTTTTCTATTTTGTCTCACCTGCACCCAAAACATGCTAAACGAGCATCTTTTAACATAAGCCAAAGATAGAGTGCCAAGAATGAATAAAAAATACTCAAGGTCAGTTCAGTGCAATTCACAGTCATATCAGACATCATTCAGTATCTCTAGCTGCTGGGATATATGGCAACGAGTGATGTTAAATCATAAATGAATCTAATGTACTATTAGAATAAGATAGAATCAGTTGTACATCATTACGGTACAAGATTTCTTCCTCGAATTTGCTTCGGCTGTTTGTTTGTTGTTGTTTTTTTCTTTCTTTCTTTTTGCTGAATGTGTAAGAGCAACTGTTATCGCCATGCGTGCTATAAGAGACACAGAATGACTTTAATATGGGAAAACATAATTATTTAAATCATTCAAAATAATCATAAATCTATTGCATTATCTACTTCTTTATCGGGGCACATTAGCTAGACTAATAGATAAAAAGGGTAACACTACTAGATTCAATAATTATTGTTCGCTTCCTGGAGTAATTGAATTTTGTGACTTCGACAAATCAGTGTGAGCCTATAAGCGTCCCCTATTTGTATTTCTTCCTGTATAGTCTTGATCATACACTGATACAGAATATGTGTTTGTTAGTGTTTTTATTCTCCTCGTACTCCAATATCAGGATCTGTACAGGCGAATGTTACGTTTGGAAAGTCTTTTGATAATCGAAAGGTACGACATGAGTACATCAGACAAGTTTCCATTACAAGACACTATTCATCATTCTTTACCTTCATTGTATCACACTCATGTGAACGACATAAAGCATTTGTACAGAGATTTCATATTGCACAACAGAAGTACGAAACTCCGAAATGACACTATTCTTTCTCTACTTTATAAACGTGATAAATACAACACTAACAACTGCACCTTTTATCATCTGACACCAATTCAACGATTGAATGAACTTTTATTACCGCGTGTGTATTCTATACACTTATCATCTATCACTTCACACTGTCAAAGCAATGGTTAATCATCAACCAGGATTTAAAGGGCGGTGGCATATACTGAAATAATTATACTCATGTTTATTTGAATAGCAGGAATAAAACATTATCTATCACAAATACAATGTAGAGCCTACATAATGAAAAGTAATATGACATCGAAACATCTCCATCGCATCTTAAAATGTGCATCGTACATATAGTTTTCACTTGTAATTTTGTTTTCGTGCAATGAAGATTTTGTTGTTGTTGTGGGGGGGGGGGGGTAGATTTACAAAGGACATTATAGGCATGAAGTCACATTCCACAGCGTCGATGTTTCAATCCCATGGCCACTGTTGCAGCCGTTCACAATCTACCACTCCTTTATGGGATAACAATAATGAAAGTGAATAACTGATGCTCAACGACCAGATTATAAAATAATGTTCCCGAAAAATGACGCTTCAGAATGGGATCGCCGGTGTATAGGTGCTATGTGAAAACCCGCCATGGACCATTTATTCCTTATGATTTCTACAATGTATCACTCCTTCCGAATGATGCAAATCGTCATTATGACGTCACTGCCTATTTAGCGTACTCTTCAGAGCAGGTCAGGAATGATTTAGAGAAGCGGGACAGCGGGAGAAGTCGGCAATCAGAGTGTTGTAGGCGAACCAGACAGCGGGAATGTTGAAGCATACGGTGCCACCTCCCCTTTCATACTGGCTTTTCTGTTTAAACACAAAGACACAAATTACTTGCAAAGCAGGCAACGAAACAAGCGACAGGAATGCTGATATTAACTGATATTTATAAGTCATGTTTTATCATATTGAAGAAATTCCAATTATTAGCCTCTTTTGTGCTGCATTTATTCTATAATGACATTATTATCTGTGCTATGTAAGTATTTACTTTTTTAAGCTTAAAATAAGGGGTTTGGTGTCATAAAATTTTATGAATATGTATGTATGATACATGTACTCATATTTGAACATGTAAGTATTTGCGTTTTATAACGCTTAAAATACGGGTTTCGGTGTCATTAAATTTATGAATATACATGTACTCATATTTGAATACACTCTATCATTTATTTTAAACGGGCAGATTTTGCTACAACAGGCATTTCCCATAGATACCTGCCCGAGTATACTCCATGTACTCGGGACTAGTCTTCAACGGGTTGACACATTTATTGAGTGTTTTTTTTTTTTACCAAGTAAAATTAAGTTTGATGGTATAACTCAATTTTTGTATCATTTTGCAGCCAATCTATTTTTTCCCTACGCAATCTTAACAAAACCCATTTATATTTACATTTTCCATGAATTTTAGATAGATAGCATATTCTTATATTTGCTTTACTGTACACACAGAGAAATTACGGTTCTAATTTGCACCCTAGAGGGTGCATATCGTTGTAACACCAGCGGCTCCATTTAGGGTTCTATTTTTGGGGGTGCTTATTTAGCACCCTATATTTAACACCATATACGGTGCATATTTGCACCCCTCCATTGGGTTCCCTTTCTGCACCCAATGGGGTTCATATCGTTGTAACACCAGCGGCTCCATTTAGGGTTCTATTTTTTGGGGTGCATATTTGCACCCCTCCATTGGGTTCCCTTTCTGCACCCCATAGGGTGAACAAAAATTCAGGTGCAAATTTGCACCCTTTCTGGTTCATATCGTTGTAACACCAGCGGCTCCATTTAGGGTTCTATTTTTGGGGGTTCTTATTTAGCACCCTATATTCAACACCCAAAAAGGTGCAAATATAGACCTCTATACAGGGTTCCTCTTCTGCACCTCATACCTGCACCCATTATGGTTCATATTGTTATTGTTGTAATTTTGCACCCTATGGGGTGATAAAGTCACCGCAATATAGGATACAATACCATTTGCACACGTCTCTATATAGGGTTACCTTTCTGCACCCCATATGGTGAAAATTATAACCTTTTCGTTAAAACCAAAATAATTATATACTGGATGCCTTCACTAACTTCACAAACAATTACCTAAGGTCTACTGGATGCCTTCACTGACTTCACAAACAATTACCTAAGGTAACACTCCAGACATGACGCAAAATAGCATGCATAGATTTACACACAGTTTCTCAGTCAATTAAATCCACATTCTTTCGAAAACTGAAGTCAGAGACTTCAATTCAACAACAAATAGAACATAAACATGATGAATACAGTGCATACTTACATATAAATTATTAACATTTTAATATATGTTTCATGGAAGAGGGACAAGTTAACAGCGATTTTCTTTTTCATGGTTTACTTTAAAGTGAACATCAAATATACATTGTATTTCTCCAAATTCTAATACGAGATGCATATTTTGTCATAAAAAGGGCAATGTAAATCAAAAATGTATGAAATTTGGTCAGTACATTGAATAAGAAAAAAAATATTCGTTCTTTCCATCAAATGATTACTTTTTCTTCTTTTAAAGGAAGTTACCACATTGAAAAAAAGCACTAACTCTTTTTATTTAAAAAATCCCTGAAGCTTGTGCAGAGTAATAGTGAACTATGTGACAAACATCTTTCACATTGTCCTTCTACTTCTAGAATGGATCATAGATATGTACCTTGAATTTACCGGTACATCTTAAGGTAATCAAAAGCACCTTTATGACGCTCTTAGACATTAACAGCGATATGTCAACTCTGATTTCTCGTACACAAGTTATTGCCAAAACAATGAAGGGTATGGCAAAGTTCTGTCATATATATTTGAAACTCACTACTTGTACTGACATATTCCATCCAATTCCAAGCTTGAGAGCTTGCGAATGTGCCTCATTATACAATTAGTATACTTCACATTTTGTTTTTCATATACAATTACACCAACGATAAGAAAGGTGAAAAAAAAAGAATCAAAAATGAAGAATGCACATCTAAATTTGGTTACTTTTTTATGCACACAGCTAAAGATATGTCCCAGTTATAAATCTTGGGCAGAATAGCACATCTGAAAACACTTTTCATTGCATCAAATTAACATTAACAATTCCACAGAAAATGTTACCTCAGAAAGGGAAAATAAGGTTAACCAATCAGTGGTATGGCAAACTGGACATAAAGAGGAAGGAATATGTCTTGTGAGACAAGTTTAAAAACAATTTTTTTTTGATATATTGTTTTTTTTTTTCAAGCGATGGAAACAAGAAGCACATTGTACTCAGTAGACCATAAATATAATTACACAATGTATGCAGTTTAGCCCCAACATTCAAAATATTGTAAAGAGCAGTCGATTTTTCACATTCATAAAGCAGGCATTGGTATTGGCACCATCACAAGCACAATGATCAGAAGCAAAATATATTATTATTACTATTATCATCATTATTATTACTATCACTATTATTATTATCATCATTATTATCATTATTACTATTACCATCAATATTTTACAGAGATTTATGATCATGCATGAGAAATACCTCAAGTGTTGATGTTACAGTCTCACAACTCTTCCAAACATTTCAACACTTAATTTTCACCAAACCTTACACAAATATATCAGCACTTTATACAAAGCTTAAAATTATAATCAGAATCAAAGGGCAAGTCCACCTTCATATAGATCTACATGTGGATTGAGTGAATGCGCAGCAATAAGCCAGTCCGGAGATAGCTCATGTGCACATAGGTACAACTGACCTTTCATTTTTCTCAGTTGGTTAGGCACTTCATTCAATTCAAAGTGACATAATGCAGCAGCTTGCCCACCATAGCCATTTATGGAACTCATATTCAAACAAAGAATGAACCTAACCAGTGTAGATGAAGTGACCAGTATGGTTCGTCAATCAACACTTAGGGAATCATCTATCTTATTAAGTGCTGTTTTGAATATGTTAACAAACTTTTTGTGTGTGTTAACATTGCCAAATACCAGGCTTGCTGTCAAGTGGATGTACTGGCAGGCACCATTTATAAGGATTCATGAATAATCCTAGCATTACAGATGCTTATCTCAGTGAAATAAAAAAAAAACCTGTCTCTCGGTACAAATAACCTTTTTCAGCACATGCTCACACTGGTACCCCGAACTGGCTTATACTATTAGAACACATCAGTAAAAAAAGTGAAAAGTGGACATTCAGTTCAAAAGTTAATAATCTTTAAATCATTTGTGCAATCGCAGCAGAGTGAGAAGAGTTTATGATGTCACATGCGTAGAACAATTCAAGGAAAACCTAAAGAGAATTTCACATTTTTTTCTTTTAGGAAAAACATGCACATTTTCTCAACAAGTCATTGACGTATGTAAGGGCAATGATAATAGTTTCTGCCTTCTTAAAGAGTGAAGTCCAGTGTTCTTTTATATGCAAAAAAAAAGTAGATATGATATGTTGAGTTTTCTCAGGTTTTGGAACAAACTCTATTTTTCAATCCTTATATACATAAAGGGTTTGTGAGAAAATCATGCTTTTGTCAAGTGTCACAAAGCTACTCCACTTATGACATTGCATTGCCAGAGATAGCCCAAAATTGACATACATTGTGTGGCTGTCTACTACATAAAACAGCAGGCGACTTATTTTTTTGTTTGTTCACTACTTAAATAATCAATTCAAAGTGTGCATGTGTTGTTGAAGCACTGAGGCTATCGATGGTGAAGAAATATCTAAAATGTGAACAATACAAGCTAACCCCATCTAGTATGAAATGATTATAATGGAAAGCATAATTTGAGTATTTCATATCCATTAGCAGATTCATATTTTCATCCATAATCCCCCCTCCCCCCCCCCCCCCCCCCCCCCAAAAAAAAAAAAAAGATAAAAGTGAATAGAAGTCAAGTTCTCTTTAGGTTGTGATTAAATTTGTAATTTGCAAGTTCGTTCTCTTGTATTTTTCTATTATATATTTCTTTACAGTATTCTTGTAAATATTCAAGGCCAGTGCATTCTAAGAAAGGGAATAACCTGACAACAGTTTAGAAGACAGAATAAATAGTTATCGTTATTTATGAAATGAGAAATTTTCACATATATTTTGCAAAAAAAAAAAATGCTAATCTTCATTTCATGGAGTGGCTTCATGCTCACCCTCGGCTAAAAACAGGGAGGTGATTACTTTCTGGATTAAAATAGAAAGATGTTTCTAGAGCCGTGGTGTTAAGCAATTCTAATGGGGGGGGGGGGGAGGGATTCAATGTGACCCGTCTCAAATTGTATATGGTTTAAACATACATGACATATGATATAGGAGTCTCATTATTATGCCTCCGCCCTGAATGGTGCCGGAGGCATATGTTTTCAGGTTGCCTGTCTGTCTCCCGGTCTGTGCGGATGTATTTACGGAAAAATTGATGGGCTTTCATCAAACCTGGTTCAGGGATACTACATAATGCTGATGATCTTATTGGCTTTAGGACTATATCTGCTAAAAGTCAAAGAAAATTTAAAAATAACTTTTTTGCTACTTCTCTTGTCAGGGAAATCGGTGTACTCGTGTGTACTGGTTGGTTGGCGCATTCAGTTGGGTACAGCAAGGTTTCATCCTCTGCTTTCACAGGAAAGCCGACTCCCAACTTTTTGTTCTCGTAGTCAAGGTATATCTGCTCCTCTGCTTCAGCAACCTGCAGCTTGGTCTTCATAGCTAATCTCATCTTACGCTGCATAAGTCGAAACTCCTCGAGCTCTAGTTTTTGATGCGTTTCTATAGCAGCTGCTTCAGCTGCCAAATAGTATGCCCTTCTGGCCATCACTCTCAGAAGAACTAGCATGGCTTCCACACTGACTCAACGAGGAACCAGGATTGACATCCTGAACATCTTCCATCTCCAGCTCTGGCATCCTATATGGCTCACCAGTCTCTCGAGGTTGACCTGCATCACTCATCCTGAAGACCATTATTGAACTTGATGCATAGTGAACTCGATAAATAATCAATCAAACACAGGTCCCTTTGGCCCAGTATGAGACCAAGCTAACACCATGCATCAGCATGGATCAGCAAGGTTCAACCTGTAATTGAATAAAACAAAGTTCAACATACAATCAATATTGGAATATCTACCTGCTAAAGTATGGGATCAAGACAAGTAGTTGTACTTCTGAAGTGATTTACCGTTTACATACCTTGTTTGTGTGACTTATTGTTGTATTTATTATTATTTTTTTATTTATGTCATGTCTAGCACATGCAACTTCTCCAGTAGATATTATCTAAATTCACATATCGTGTATCATTGCTTATGCTCTGTGACTATGGCATTGCTAATTTATAACACACATTCTATTTTCATTGATAGACAACAAGGAGTCAAGGCCAACCTAAATTTTCTGACTTCAATCTTCATACATGTCTTAAATTCTCCTAAATGAACCAGGAACACTATTTTTCTTCATTAGGCACATCATACATGCCTACATCGTTCTTTCTGTCAACTTCACAGAAACCAATATCCAATTGAGCCTCAACTCGGCTCAAACGTAATAATTCCCATTAACGAAAATGATGCGACTATATCCGGTCACCTATTTAAGTACGTACCTTGGTAACTGCGTCCAGCAGCCCCATACGCATAGCGTAATTACGCTATGCGTATGGGGCTGTTGGTCGTAGTTAGTACCTTGGTTGAGGCTTTCCGTATTACCGTGCACTTTCATTGACTTATTCGCTATGCTTTACTGTATGTATGATGGCACTTCTGACATGTAAGTACACATGTACCTCCATACAACTCTTTCGCATCAGTTTTCACCACTCAGCATTCTATGAGCATAATTCACACATATCATCATCGATTACTGTGAAATATTTTCAACGGAATTACAGTACAATTATCTACTCACAACGTTTGGCTCATCAAAAAGATTAATTCATCATCCCAACCTCACGGTCGTCTGTCCATTTCAAACGAGGAACGTCAGTAGTATGCACGTACGTACGTATACCGCGCGACCAACGGCGTGGCGTGCGCATGCGATTTTAGCTTTGCCATTGACCAAGTGCTCAACGGTCCACGCGTGCACGCATAATACGTGTAGTCTATGATAACGTCATTGAAATGATATTCTTGATCCCGGTGCCAGAAGAAAAAACAATTGTTTAATTATTCAAGTAGTATTTTTTTTATTACAGTATTACTGATGACACTGTTACTCTTTAACAACGTGTAGTTATATTTTCAAATAAAAATATACGATAATATCCAAAAATAGTGTGGCATTTCAAGCAAACACCATTCAACACCCACATGTCAGCTTTCGGGAAAGACTATGGAATGGTTCCAAATTCGAACCCTTAAGACTCGGCTCCCTTTAGGGTTCGGATTTGCACCCCTACATCCATCCCGAACCCTTTAAGGTGCCACTTAGTTAGATTTGCTCGTAGGGTGAAAATAAGAACCCTAATAGAACCCTAATTTCTCTGTGTGTATGTTATCTCATATTTACTTTATATCATTTTTACAGGTACCTTTTAGTTTACCTTTTATCTTTGCCAAGAAGGTAGACTTGTTTGAGGGTTTTTTCATAGCTTGAAATTATTGTTTTAGATTACTGTAATATCTACTTGTATGAATGATGATTGTGACCATGTGCAATTCAGCCTTTGTCTGCTAGATATGATTTTAATAAAAACCTGTATTGAATTGAATTGAGTAATACAAAACAGAAGCAGAAGACACTGTACTTCTATCTTCCTTAATCCATGTATTATCCGTTTATCTCTTTGCACAAAACTCTAATCCTTAGAATTTCTACCGTCATTTTTGTCCCCTGTCTTTTTAACTCCCGCTGTGACCGCATATTAACAAAAGCATGAGTTGTAGTAACAACTCATCATTGTTTATCATTTTTCGTATACACAGCTTGAATATACGCACATTTAATTTGATTACTTACAGTTCTGTTAATGTCACCGATGCATGTCCACTGCTTGTGCTCGCTGATTGCCCATTTAGAGCTGTCCTTGGTCGAATTGAAACTCAGCACGCCATTAAAGGTGACGTGCTCAACATTTTCCACCTTGTACTCGCCGGTGCAGAAAGACGGCAGCTTGTTCCTCGTGTTTCTCCACGTCTCGGCATACATATCGTCTCCCAAATCTGGTGCCACCCAGTTCGAGTACAGATCTGTGGCGACCATATTATAATCGTTTACTGGTAATTTATCTCATTTGTGATGACAAATCAGGTTATGGTTTTGGAGGGAGTTTGGGAATTATGCATCGTCGCACCAACGCCATCGGCAATGTAACAGCCTTCTATTAGCATCTTCGTTTGATCCGTCTGGTTCGACAACTTAATCATCAATGCCTTTGTCATCATTTCCATGATTGTTATCAGTACTGTTTTAGATCTGATCATTTCCTCAAAATCATTGCCTAGTGAGTTTATGAAATATTTTGTATTCAAAGAATTTTATTATGATTTGAGAAATATATGTACGAATTTAGAATTACAAAGACCACGTACAAATTTTAAGAAATGGAGTTTATCAATAGGGGAATCACACGGTGGAATCAACTTCCTGTACATATAAAAGATAAGTCATTTGCTGGATTTAAGTTAAGTGTTTAGGTATAAGACAGAAATGGAGTTAATTTATGAAAAATATTTGATGGATAAAGATATATATGATGATGATATTTAGTATTATGTTATCAGTGGACGGGGGAAGGGAGAGGGTAAACGTTTGGTGTTTTTTGTTTGTACTTTCTTGTATTTGTGTATTTTTTTTTGTTATTTTAATCAATGTATTGTATTTTTGTTTTTCTTGTTTGATATGTTTGTTATTGTATAATGTATGATGATGTATATAAGAACAGCCAATGGCTGAAGCAGGTTTCGTGCTAAAATAAAATAAACTGAACTGAACTGATTGTTTTCTTTATATACAACCGATGCGATTTAATTTGTCGACTTTCTTGGTAAAGCTAGTAACGAGGTTTAAGATTTATGCATGTCACAATCGCTATTATCACCATCATCACTATCAACATTGATATCATTACCACTCCTTCTGTTCGTCTGCTCTTCCGTGGTAACAATTATCATTTGCAACGAATTTTTATCCTTTGGGCTATCGATTGTTTATGTGGATAAATCTTAATCAATCGTCATTAAATTAGTTACGACGCTAGTCATGATAGATCTATCCACCTAAAAATGTCTTCTTTGACCTGGTAATCCACTCATCAATTTCTTATCCATCAGTTATCATCATCATTAGTTTTGTCACTGTCGTCACAGTTGTCATCATGCTACTTTCATTGTAATCATTCTTCTCGGTTGCAAAATAGTTTCACCTTCATTGAACTTGACGAACTTAGCATAACTGATGAAGGCTTGTCCACCTGCAGAAGTCAAGACAACCGAGCTGTTCCAAGGAGCGCTTTCGACGTGGCGCCCCTCGGTGACCGAGAGGAGGTCGTGAAATTTCAGGCGGAAGGCCTGCGGGATGTTTGCGTCGTACACCAATGGGTTGTTGTACAAAAGCTGGTGAGCTGTGGGAGAAGTTTATCGAATGATAGAAGAATAATATCAAGTAATCTGAAGAGTACTGACGGGAAGACATTCTTTTTAATATCAAAAGGTGACTTTTACTCAAACAAATCGATTTGCAGATTTCTGTAACAGCTCGTCTTCTCGATTTCTTGTCCTTAAGAAATTCAGTTCTAATCTTATCAAGTCGTCTTCTTCACTTGCAGATATCCAACATTCCGATGCCTCGTCTGCTCTGTGAAGTTACCGTTCAGATACTACATTGGTAGCAGTATTTTCCTTCTTCTCTATCTTCTAATTGCTCACATCAAAACATCGGTTGAGAATAATCGATGCATTAAGCATTGTTAAGTTGCCACTATAGTGTTCAAGATAACGTAATGTCCCTCTCATTCTCAACATTAAAGTGACCATAGAAATTTGCCATCAGGATGACTTCAATGCATTGTTGTATTCAATTTCCCACAAGTGAAAGTTCAAATTGTAAGGGGAAAAAGAGGAGGAGATACAGTAGTGGTAACTGCGGCTATGTGGTACATAGTCCTCACAAATACCAAATTAGCAGCACCAGCACAAGTAGTCAAATGAGTGTATGTAAAGCCTTTCACATTACCAACTTTGACGAACTCTGAAGTCTTCATAGAGATACACAGCATGGACTGGCCATATGTCTCGGCGTTAGATGGCCACACGTAACTCTGATCAGAGTTATCCGGGAATTTCGGGACGCTGTGAATCAACCAGAATCCCGATTTCTGATCGAAAGCAAGGTCACCTGTAAGAAGAATTGCTTGCTAAAGCTATCAAAGTAAATAGCACACCTTAAAAGATGACAACATCCTTGCCAAATCTACAAAATAAGTATAGCAGAGGGGCGTGGTCGCTAAGTCGTATCATATACCAAATATGATTTAAGATGGACACCCGATAGCTTGTTAAGTTGATAACGTGCAATGCTTGGAGTTGACATTTAGATAGACAAACTAACTGAATTAGTAATGAAAGTTTTGTTGGATTCTTTCTATTCATAAGGTATTGTTACTGGTCAACAAGCACTTGAAAAAATCCAATTATGACCTTTAAGTATCAGTTTGTGTATAATCATTCTAATATTTCACGCATTGAATGTTTTAGCCTGTATTGATTCCAAGGTGAGATTCCAAAATGCTGGTTCATTCGGAGAATGACATTGAAAGAAAATGTCAAGATGAAACTGGTCCCTACCTTTCGTCTGTCCCCCACGTGAGTAGGTCTTTCCATTAGGAAACGCGTCGTTGTACATTACATACACAACATCCTGTGAAATAGAAACATATAGGATGAAGGAAAGCGGGAATAGACAAGTAGATCACTTTCAGACACTGCTGCCAAGATTATGCACATCAAACGGCATGGAAAAGCTATGTTATATTAAATGTAGTCTTTATGAACTTTAATGTGTTTCAGGTGACAAAAAGTGATTAAAATATGGCGAAGTCCATTTCGGAATCAAATATCAAGATTGATATGAGTATGGGCCATTACTGCGTTTTTAGGAGAGAGATGGATCGAGATTGTTTAAAGCACATTAGCACGTATGTATTTCAGAAAGTTTTCTCTTTCATATTGGGTCGACAGGAAAAGGAAATGTGTTTGGTTATTCCTGGCCATGCCCCACCTCTCAATTACATTTGAATGCGATTCAAGATCTGAAATAATGATGGCAGTACAGACATGACATGCCTCAGAGTAAAGCATAAACAATATTTTTACCTAGACTTTACATTGATTTCTTATTTTGATTGATTAGAATTGATTGTGTTTTATGTGACCGCTAAGGAATCATTTAATGCTTATAAGTAACCAGGACAGGACCTGCAGCTTTAAGTTCCCTCCAAAGGACTATAAACATAGGTAAATGAGGACAAAGTGACTTGCTATAATTTTCGAACCATGGACCTCGTGACTGGTAATCTGTGGTCTAATCCATTGAGATACAAGAAGTCTCCTGCGAAAGTGAAAACGGAGATTGCGTATGCATTTCCAAATTCTCGATCATTTCACAAAACTTGGGCTTTAACCATCACAAGAGCATCGCTTAGGATTTCTTTAAACGTTTTAACTTTTCTAGCTGCATTGCTGTCCGTGCTCAAGACAAAATTATGAGTGCTTGTCTACTTGTTTGTTTGTTTGTTGTTTGTTTGTTTGTTTGTTAGTGAACATTTCTGCAAGGTCTATAATTCAGGTTTTTTAATTGCTTAGTTATCCGTAATTGTCACATATGCTACCGAATACAAAATACATTCATTTATTTCATTTTATTTCATTTCCGACGAAAGTATACAATATGATACACATTTGCATAATTATGAACAAAGTAACATTAATTTTGTTGGCTTGAGCTGAATGTATCTTGAATTTGACGAGGGAGAGTCTGTATTTATGAGAGAAAAGTTTTACCTGACTTTGGTGATTCTTGTAAATTTGCTGCAGAGTTCGGGCCACAGCCTGGTTAGTGTCTTTGAGGGAGACCGTGGACCGCGAGAAAAACTGGCTGTTCACATCCATGTACATGTGAGCAACGCCCTCTTTGATGAGCGGGTCACTGCTCTTTGAGTCACGAGGTAGCTTGTAGACAATAAACCTGAAGTTTTAAAGAGGAGTAGTTTGAGAATATACTGTTCTCTCCTTCTCCTACTTCCTCCATGTCCTTCCCAATCTTTCTCTTTCAGTACACCAGAAATCCTTGTAAATTACTATCAATCTATACCATTGCTAGATATCCAATGGTCAAGAGGATGGGCGAAGTCACATAAACAGCTGTCAAAGCTGTGTGTTTAATGTACATAGGATAAGCTTAGATAAAACTGTCAGCAAATCTAAGATGAAATACTAGAATGTCACACAAAACGAAAGTATCTGAACTCACCAGTCTACAGGGTTACCACTGGGATCCATGCACGTAATCTTGCCGTCTCGACCCGGCAACCCGGTTGCCAAGACAACCAACATCACACAAATTGAAGTTTTCCCCTTCATCATGTAAATATGGGATCTCTTTTCGCACGTCAGAATGTTCCCAAGCATGGAATGGGAATGAAGGAATTGGGCTCTTCGGATAAACGTGCCCCCAACCTACTGTATCAGGATACTCTTGCAGACGACACGGTCACGGTCAAAGCTCTTCGGCGACTGGGAACATGACGGAAGTTCGTATCAATATTCAAGCACTGCAACTCACGTGACAAGGTATCGAGTTTTAAAAGCATGTTTTGTTATCGCTAAGTGTTTTCTGCACTTACTTCATGACCAAACTTTCCTTTCTCCTTCTCTCACATAAACAACAAAAGGAAAGATCTCGATCCATAAAGCTTTTTATTTTTTCCAAAGTCACAGCCATATATTCAACGTGAATGAGGTAAGAATAATGTGACTATTATGTACTGTTTTCAGTCGTGTAGAAGGAGGGTATGACAAGGATAGCATCTTGGATGAATTTACGTTCACGAAGCTCAACCGTGCCATACACGTCATGGTATTGTGACTGATCCTATGTAACAAACAGTTAGTGGCCCTCGTATTCTTTTACCTCTTGTATCATTCACAATATGATTCTTTTGTTTTGCTCATTCGTTGGACCCCCCCCCCCCTCTCTCTCTCTCTCTTCCCTCCTCCCCCTGATAATTATCATTTTGTTCTTTCTCACACGTACCCTGATAAACACATCTGTGGTAAATTTCCAAAGTCATTTCAATTCATTCAAAGTCATTGGATCAGATACCATTCAATGTGTTGCATTCTGCGCTGTAAAACTTGGTAATCTGGGTTTGCGTGAATATGACAAAATTTTCAGTGTGTTAATATTTCTCTTTTCCTTTGCTTCGTTCGAATGGCTGCTATACATGATATCCCTTCAGGACCCTTCTAAAAAGTCTCCGTGATTGAATGATGGACTGGATAAACAAGCTGAGTTTTGTTTATCCCACGTGCAATGATCCCATTAGTTAATGAGTTAGGCTTACTCTGCAAGTCTGAAAGTGAAAATTTTATCAGTTTTCATCTCATCTTTCTCTTCTTCTCTCCCCTTTCCATTTCCTTTATTTCTATATTTGTGCAAATATCTAATATAATATAATATAATGCAACATAATATGATATAATATAATATCATATTATATATTATATAATATCACACTATATATATATATATATATATATATATATATATATATATATAGTGTGTGTGTGTGTGTGTGTGTGTGTGTGTGTGTGTGTGTGTGAAAGGTGTGTTTTCAGTTGCTAAACCCCTGGGCCGTCGCATCTTAGTAGTGTGTAGGTGAGAGTAAGGAAGAGGCAGTTGACGTAGCTTTTGAATCCTCACAATATTATTTTACTTCTCGGGCTTTCGGGCCCTGCCCTTTATCAAGACTGAGGATTAAAGAAATTGGACAAAATACAGAACATGATATAGATATTGTATACAAAAAATAATGATGATCAAGACAATAGTGAAAATGATAACGACAATGATAGAGGCAGAGACAGCAGAAAATAACAAAACTAATAGGAGTGTATATATGCGTCAATCTTATATAATATAACATATATATACCTACAATCACAAACAAGCATACATAATTATGAACACGTACAAACACGTATAACTAAACATTTGCGCACACACATGTACATATAGATACAAATATGTACGCACATATACACTTTCAAATCTCCACACACTTTATGAAGACAGGTAACCATAATTATGTATATGTATATATATGTATGTATGTATGTATATGTATATATATTATACATACATACATATACATATACATGATTATGCTAGAGTTCTTTGGGGGGTATTTTGGGTTATGCTGTAAAACTTGATGATCTGGGTCGGCTTGAATAAACAAGATTAGTTTTGTTTATCTCATAGCAGTACGATGCTTTCATTGGTTAATGGGTTGGAGAGTTTTATTAGTTTTCATCTCACCTTGTTTCTTCTCCTGTCCCTTATGTCCATTTTCTTTATTTCCATATTTGTGCGTGCAGACTCATCTATACATATATATACATATATACATAAGGTATACATATACTATACATATACATATACATAATACATGTACATACACAGACATCCACAAAATAACCAAAGCAACACACGCGTCTACCAAAAAGACTATAAAATATGTTTATTAATTTCTTCTCGCCATTACGCAATTCTTCCACTATTGTTAATATGTTTGTGAAAAGATCTCTATACTTAACTGCCCGCCGCCATCGTTTATACTTTATATTCGTCAGATATCTTTTCAGCACGTCCAATCCAATTATGTTCATTTTACATTATACCATAGCTTGTACTTTCATCTTATAAGATGACAAAGGACTACGTTAAATTAGATGACAAAAGACTACGTTAAACACACCAGCATACGAGTTGCAAAGAGACATTACATTTCAAATTCAATAGAATCATGCAAGGGGCAATCAGGAGACGTGTGGAAATCATTACAATACGTACTTCCCAAGAAAAATAGATTGTGTGCAATCACTCAGATTAAACATAAAGGTAACGATGTGAGTGATAAGAAAGAAATAGCTGAGTTATTCAATTCACATTTTGTAAGTATTGGCAAAAAGATTCAAGGTAACATTAAAATCAGTTCAGATAAAGATTGTAATGATAAGCAAACCACTCCAAATGCAAATACAAACTTATTCCATTTCAGTGAAATTTGTGAAAGCGAAGTTTCAGATATTATTAAAACTTTACAAGTAAAAAAAAAAGCATGTGGACTAGATAACATACCTGTATCAATAGTGCAGCAGACAGCATCTTACATTGTTAAACCATTAGTTCATATCATTAATTTGTCTCTCGCTCAAGGAACGGTACCTGTGCCATGCAAGTTATCTAGAGTAACTCCAATATCTAAGAGTAGGAGACAAATTAGATCTGGGAAACTATAGGCCAATATCAGTTCTGAACGTGTTTACAAAAAAAAATTGAAAAAATCGTTTTCAGACAATTATCATGGATACCTTAAACAACACTCATTATTATGTGAAAATCAATTTGGATTTAGACCAAAACACTCCATAGAGTCCATGGAGACGAAACTTACAAATGTAACACAAAATTGGGCTGACTGTCTCGATAAAGGGGACGTAGTTGGAATACTTACCCTCGATTTTCAAAAGGCATTCGACACTGTTGATCACAATTTGTTGCTTTCCAAACTCAAACGTCTGGGGATTAGAGAAATATCACTAAAATGGTTCCACAGTTACTTAACGAACCGGGCACAATGTACTGTAGTTAATGGTATATCGTCTACAATGCAACCGATCGAGTGTGGTATTCCACAGGGTAGCAACCTCGGCCCACTGCTCTTTGTTATATACGTTAACGATATGTCAACCTGTTTGAAGGGTTGTAACATCTCTTTGTACGCCGACGACACGTTAATTTATGCGCGAGGCAAGAATGCAAATAGTGTTGTCGATACGTTGAATAGGGAACTTTAAGTAGTTGATGTATGGCTTAATGGTAACAAATTAATACTGAATGCGAAGAAATGTGAATTTCTGATGATAGGTTCGAGGAAACGAATCAACCTAGCTTCCGTTCCAAGCGTTTATATAGGACAAAAACAAATTCAGCGAGTACGAAAATGTAAATACCTAGGGGTCATGTTAAACGAACACCTGGACTGGACTGCTCAAACAGCTGTCAAACAGAATCTGTTATCAAAAAGGTGAATAAGGACATTTATTTACTTAGGAGGATTAAGACTTTCATAAATCAAAAGGTTGCAATGGTGTTTTATAAGTCCGTAATTCAGTCTAAATTTGATTATTGTGATATTGTCTGGGGGACTATGGGGATAGGGCTAAAGAACAGACTTCAAAAGCTACAAAAACCGTGCCCTTCGAATAGTTCTGGGCGTAAACTGGGAATTTCCCTCTGAATCTATATATCGTTAACTGAAAATTGATAAACTTGAAATTCGGAGGAAAAAGCGAACTCTTTCTATAATGTATAAGATCGCACATGAAATGTTAATGTTACCTTATATGTCATTTGTAAACTTTTTCAATTTAAGAATAATGAGTATAATCTTAGACACCAAATGAACAATTTTCAATTACCAAAAGTTCGTACTGAATTAAAAAAAAAAGAAGTTTGTCGTTTAGTGGGGTAAGACTTTGGAATAGTTTAACGAATGAGATAAAAGGGCTTGGTTGGAACGACTTCAGGAGACAGGTGAATAATTTCATAACGTTAAATATTTGAGTTTAGTAAACACCGGAGATTAGTATAGATAAGTGGGGGGATCAGTCTACAATTAGCTGATTTCATTTGTGTACCTTATATGACAATTATCTTAAACTTTGTATAATTTCTGATAATCATATTCTGTACATATTTGTAGGTCTTAAGTTTTGTACTTTTGTTATGCTGTGCTGTTTTGTTTTGTTTTGTTTTGATTTGTTTTTGTTTTTACTCATTTTCAGTTATGTAACTATTGTATTGTACAATTCATTGTGTATCGTGTATTTTTAATTCACGGACTGGCTGAAAAATAGCCTCCGGCTGAGCCCGGTACCTTGACAAAATAAAATAAATGAATGAAATGAATGAATGAGCATCATACCATACAGAATGTTATACAAAGAGGAAAAGATAGAAAATAAGACATTAGATCATTATCATTTCATTCGAACGTCATAATGCTTTTCACTTTATTTAAAGATATCTAAACATTATGTTAAAGAGATCAGATTTTGTGTAGGCCTACCCACTTTTATTACAATCACTCAAATTTACAAAGTGTTTGCAAATAAATCAGAGATTACACCACAACCAATGTAGGAAAATTCATGCAAACAAAAATGATTTAACTGTTGCCTGACATTGAACCTTTGAAATACAGCACAGCATTATGATAGCCGCATTCATTTCTTGGTTGTCTTTAGGACGGACATCGAGAGACGTGCGACGTGTTTTATCAATTCTCTCTTTGTGTAAGCAAATACATTGTAGATATTGCACCATATATCATACCACACTACTGTAATATGCCATAACCTTATCGCCATACACAACTGTACTCAATGATAATAATGATATTATTTGCCCAGGGTAGCCTCTTCAGTGTTGCCACTGCTCCACCAGATGGCCCTGCCATTGATATTACCCTAGCGTTGCCAGGTACCCATTTATTCACCTGGGTCGAGAGGGACATGGTGGGTAAAAACATCTTGTCCAAGGACCTACATGACCTAAGTACTGGGCGGGATTCGAACTCGTGGGTCCTCCATCGGGAATCGGGAGTCTTATCCACTATGCCATAGCGCCGCCACCAACTTGTATTTTCCTATATACACAATTTATCATTTCACAGTGCTGCAACGATGAAATAACCTAATCGCCGCGTTCAACTATGCGCTAGTATAATTTCTCAAGACACCATCGTACTTCGCATTACTACAGCGATAAGAAATATCCCATCACACTGTAATTGCATTTCTCAATCATTAATTGGATATGAAAGTGGTGTCAAATGCCAACATAATAATTATCATGAACGCAAATTATGTTTCTAGATCATGGAAACAAAGCAGCATCTATACAATCCGTGAAATACATAATGACAGAAAACTTGTGTGAATGACATTGAGACATCTCAAATTGCCTCACATGTGGAACAATACGTACTAAAGTTTGAATTTGTGATTTTCGTACAATGACGACCTTCGGTAAGATTTATTAAGAATACTATAGGCATATGGAGACCCTTTTCCCCAGTGTAACTGTTGATCTATGTCTTAGCCATTCATAACCTGTAGATACTCTTTTTTTTTATAGAATATACAGTTAGAAAAAGACAAAACAAAAAGGAATTGCTGATGTTCAACGACCAGATTACAAATGTTTCCGAAGACTGACGTTTTAATAATGTATGATATCTCAGTTGTAGGTCTTATGTGCAAACCCACCATGGGTCATTTATTTCTACAATGTATAAATCTTTCCAAGGATGCAAATTGTAATTATGACGTCACTGCCTGATTAGCGTACTTCAGGAAAAGTTAGGAATGGCTGAGGGAAGCGGGACAGCGGGAAAGTTTGCAATCGGTGTGTTGAAGGCGGTCCAGACAGCGGGAATTTTGAAGCATACAGTCCCACCTCCTCTTTTAAACTGGCTTTCCTGTTTAAAAGCAACACGCAAAATAGGCAACGAAACACGTTACAAAAATGTTGGTAATCCCTAGAGTTACAAGCGGAAGACAAACCCTACTTCTATCTATACCCATCCATGTATCTGTCTGTCTCTCAGGTTGCACAAACATCCTCGTAGAACATACTTTCACCGATCGTAAATGTAGCTTCTGTCTTCTATCATTTTTTTTAACTCCCGCTGTTAAAAAAACGTCAAGAAAAGCCTATATTACAGATATAGCTCGTCATTTAGTGTCGTATATGGTTCGTATATACAACTTGAACACATAAACGCACATTACCTTGGCTTCTACTTACAGTCCTGTTTATGTCGCCTATGCACGTCCTCTTCTTGTGCCCGCTGATTGCCCATTTAGAATGGTCCTTGGTCGACTTGAAGGTGAGAACGCCATCAAAAGTAATATACTCAACATTTTCCATGCACCTTGTACACGCCGGTACAGAAAGACGGTAGCTTGGTCGACCCCCTCCACGTCTCAGCACTTGACATATCGTCGCCTAAAGCAGGTGCCACCCAGTAAGAGTACAGATCTATAAGGAGTCCATAAAGTTGTTAACTGGTAATTTATCTCTTTTCGTGATAGCAGGTTACAGGTTACTGAGGAGTTTTGCAAAGTCACGTCGTCGTGCCAACCCATTTTTGCAATGTATAACAGTCCGTTGTTGGCATATTCTTTTAATCCATCTGACTCTATAATTTTCCATTCTTGTAATCAGCTATATTTTACGATCTGCTCATTTTCACCGACATGATTGTTTCCTCTACAACACTTGCAGTTCACTTTGTCAACTTTCTTGGCTTTAGCTATCACGAGATTTTGTGATGCAGATATGTCACAATCGCTTTAATCACCATAATCACTATCATGATCGATATCATCATCGATATCATAACCACTTCTTCTATCCGAGTCTTGAATTCCTACAGGAAAACTCGTCACCACTGCAGACAATATATTCTGTTCTATTCATTTCAATTGTTATCATTGTAACAATCATCACTTTTTTTAACTTCAACTTTCGTAAAAATTCCAATTTCTTTTACACTGCATGCTCCATCACTAATTCTTTAAATGGGTAAATTTGTAAATCTGGCGGAGACTGCAATAGCAGTTCTCTTACTCGGAGTCGTGCTTCGTTGACGACCATGGCATCATCATCACTGACCACGGTCAGCATTGTCCATTGCATGAAACAATTATCATATCTTATATAGTTATGCCTGTACAGGGGTAGAACATTTCATCGTCATCGTTTTCATGTAATGATTTTCATCATCAATGACTTCAGAAGGTTCCTATCAACACCAATATCTTTATCACCGTAGTCATCATCATCGTAACAGTTCCGCCATTATATCACTTTCACGTGAAATCACTCTTTACGATTGCAAAATTGTTTTACCTTCACCAAAATTGACGAATTTAGCATAACTGGTGAAATCTTGTCCACTCGTAGAAGTCAAGACAACCGAGTTGTTCCAAGGAGCGCTTTCGACGTGGTGTCCCTCGGTGACCGAGACAAGGTCCTCAAATTTCGCGCTGAAGGACTGCGGAATGTTTGCGTCGTATACCCATGGGTTGTTGTACAAAAGCTGGTGAGCTGTGAAAAAGTTCATGGAATCAAATGAAAATTATGTTAATTAGTCTGTAGATTAAGTACAGACTGGAAGCCTTTTTTAAGGTCGACAAGTCGAGTTTTCCCCCAAAATAAAAAACGACAATGAATTTGAAGAATTTCGCAACATCTCGTCTTCTTGTCCATGTTGTCTTCTTGTGTCACGCAAGTCAACTTGGCCGAGCTTCAGTAACTCAATCTCTCTTCATATATCCCTTGAATTAATGATGTTAGCAAGTCATACTTCCTCACGTACAGATATCCATCCTTCGTCTTAGTCTGAGTTGTGACGTTTCCATCTTTGTACGTAATAATTGAGGGCGATTCTGAAGTTTAGGTTCAAACACGACGTCGGTATTCTCTCTCTTCCTTTGTTATTTTCATACTGTCCACATTAAAAGGGGTCATACGATTTTGCCAAGAGAATTGCTTCAGTTGTTGTATTCAATTATTATCCACTCCTTGAACGTGGAAGAAACTTAAATGCCTTGTTTGTTGTTGTCTCTATTGTGTTCTTTACTCTCAGTGAATTATGAAATATTAACACATTTCCCCTTTAACTATGTTCGGTTTTAAAAAAAAATCTTAAAATTGACTTCATAGCACTTCGATCTTTTAAGTATTTATCATGTTATTTTAAAAGGTCAATAAAACACGTTAACACAAATGCGAGAGTAATGAATCATGTAAGTATCGGAAAAGTTACAATAGACAATAACGGTTTAAAAGATAGTCTTAGTGCTAAGTACCAATTGTGACAGTAGAAGTAGTAATATAAGTAAAAGCAGCTGTAGTAGTAAAATTGCATCAGTTCCATGGGAGAAATTGAGGAGGAGGATGTGTTGTGGTGTTGGTGACTATCGCTTTATATTATACCTTACACTATAATAATAAATTAGCAGCAGCACAAGAAGGATAAGAGGTCATATGACTTTTATGTAAAGTCTTTCACATTACCAACTTTGACGAACTCTGGAGTCTTCATAGAGATACACAGCATGGACTGGCCAAACCATACCGCATTGGATGGCCAGACGTAACTCTGATCAGAGCTGTTCGGGAATTTCGGGACGCTATGAATCAACCAGAATCCCGATTCATGGTCGAAAGCAACGTCACCTGTAAGGTATATTGCGTGATGATAATGAAACAAGAAGAAGAAGAAGAAAAAAAAGAAGAACAACTCATAAATTGACAATAATATTGTCAAATATACCAATTAGTAAGGAGAGGGGCATGGTTGCTATGGTGATTTGAGGAGCACAATAAAATGCTTTTTAAGTTAATTGCGTGATATAAAGCTCGTGAACAAATCCAATCATAACCTGATAGTGAAGTACCAGTTTGTTCAATCAGTCTGGTTATTCTAAACATTGAATATTCAAGCAGTCATTGATCTAGGAGTGAGAGATTGTTACGTTTAGTGCATGATAATAATTTTAAATGACGGTAAAGACCTAACTAATCTTTACCTTTCGTGTGACCCTTATCTGAGGACACCGTTCCATTAGGAAACTCGTCGTTGTACAATACATACACGACATCCTGTGATAAGGAGAAGAAAAAAAGAAACATACAGAAGAAGAGGAGACTGATATAATAATACTGTCAGTAATGGTATTGATATTGATACTGATGATAATAGTAATAATCATGATAGTAGTAGTAGCAGTAGTAATGATAATGATAATAATAATAATAATGATAATAATAATAATAATAATAATAATAATAATAATAATAATAAGAAGAAGAAGAAGAAGAAGAATATTAACAATGATGATTACCATGGTCTTCTTTATCCAGGGTAGCCTCCTCAGTGTTGACACTGTTCTACCAGAGGGTTGATTCTACCTATCTTAACTTTTGTTGCAATGTTGTCCGTGTCAATGATTGAAGTGAAAGTTATGAGTGTTTGTTTGTTTGTTTGTTTGCTTGGTTGTTTGTTTCCTGGCTTGTATGTCTGTTACCGAACAATTCTGCAAGGTCTGTGCAAGCCTACATCAGAATACATGTAACTTGTTATTCGTAATAAATACGCTATCCTATGCCTTGTGTACATCATCATTGATTCTGCTGGTGTGAACTCAATACTTCTTGAATATGAACAAGAAAGGTTGAAGAGAATGCTGGTCTACCTGACTTTTGTGATTCTTGTAAATTTGTTGCAGCGTTCGGGCCACAGCCTGGTTGGTGTCTCTGAGGGAGACCGTAGACCGTGAAAAAGACTGGCTGTTCACATCCATGTACATGTGAGCAACGCCCTCCTTGATGAGCGGGTCACTGCTCTTTGGGACAATAGGTAGCTTGTAGACAATAAACCTGAAGTTTCAAAGAGGAGTAGTTTGAGAATATACTGTTCTCTCCATCTCCTATACTTCCTCCATGTCCTTCCCAATCTTTCTCTTTCAGTACATCAGAAATCCTTGTAAATTACTATCAACCTACCATTGCTACATATCCATTTTTATGTTCCACATACTAAGAATCTTGCTATTGGATTGGTCAAGAGTTGATCACGTGAAAAATCGTAGTTTTGCCCAGCACATCACCTAAGAAGAAAAGTTCGTTACTCTCTTTGATGATAGTCATTTTTGTTCCCTGGGGGGCGTTTCATCAATGAGTTCGTCGGAGTTTTCACCGACAAATTTGCTATCAGCCAATCAGACGCAAGGATTTACACTGACAACTGTTAAAAGCTAATGAAATCCTTGGTCTGATTGGCTGATAGCAAATTTGTCGGTGAAAACTCCGACGAACTCGTTGATGAAACGCCCCCCAGGTCTCTTAGTCCACACAGTCCTAACGCGTGATAACTTATAATTTTGAGTACGTGCGAAATGAAAGTGCGTTGCACTGTGGTCTATCATTTGACATGGGTCATTTTTTAGTCCCTCCCCCCCCCCTTTTCCGTCTTGTTCCCAACAGTAAAAATGATTTTAGATGTGGAATTAAACAGGAATATAGATGTAGAATATAAAGCAAGTAATCAACTTTTGATTTCAGGCAATGAAACAAACTATCACTTCCTCGGCGATCTGAATGTGTACGCTATCTTTCCTCAGCTGCGCTTCGGAAAGATGAGCTACAGCCAGATTGCCTCGGAAGTGATACAGTGATACAGTGATTTTGTTATTTCTTGAACGGCCCCTTCTTGGGCATGGAAGAGATACATGTGAGTATCAACAATCTTAAATTCACAACAAATATAAATATACATTAAAAGAAAAGAAAAATATATGCATGTATATAAGCTCTAACAGCAAGCAAGTGAAGGCAAGAATTGATTGAAATAAAATATACGGACTAATAACATAACATACTCTTTAAAGAAAAGTTTTAACTACCATGTGTGTACATTAGTTTACAAAAAAATTACTTGAACTTTGACATGATGATTTTACAAAATTTTGAAAGATTCTTTAGTTGCTTAATAGACTTAACATAACTGATTTAATCTAATATCATTAGGCCTGCGGTAATAGTAACTCTTAACATATTTCTTACGCTCATCAATGAAAAACGGACACACCAAAACATAATGAAATTCATCACCCAGTACTTCTTGGCTACACAACGAACATATTTCAAGAGATAGATCAGATGAATAACGACATTTGGCAACTGGCAGATTTGCATAAAGATATCCTATCTCCTACCTCCAAATCTAACAGATATTTTTCTAAACCAGCTTCCTGTTTAAAGATTCTGTAATTGAAACATAAACAATTTATATTAACTTCCTCATTCCATTTATGATAATCTATATCATGTAATCTACGGTCCACTGACGACCTAACCCAATTCAAATTTAAAGAAATAACTTCATCCCACAGGTTTGGCATTCCACAATTGTCTAAAATACTTTTGATTTTTAAGATGCATCTGAAATGAAAATCACAGTTTTCATGAAGTTTTCGTAGCAAATTGTAAACAGTATAAGAAAGTTTAGATTTTTTACCTTGGCTAATTTTTTCCCCAAAATTAATAATACGCATCTCCACCCGGTATACTTGCGAGGGCAAATCTACCAATTTCGCCGTACACAATGCAAGATCTAATTTAAGCAAGCTATTAAGAAATTTCCTATGAAATATCTCAATGCAATCTAGCTTCTGAAACCCCCCACACTTCACTGCCATACAATAGAATCGGAATAAGCTGATCAAAAAGCTCACACTGAATATCTACAGGTAAGCAATTTCTTCGCTTTGCTAATCAAAGCAAACATGGCTCTTCCCGCTTGATTAATCAGTTTATTGATAGCTTTATTGAAGGAACTATTATAATTGAAAGTAGTTTCGAGGTATATATAATCATTAACAACATTAAAGGAACTATCACCAAAAGTAAACTTGGGGTATCTGCGCACTTTTCCACGAGAAAATATTACAATCTTTGTTTTACTCGAGTTAACAGACAATTTCCAAAGCTCACAATACTGGTGTACAGTTGATAAAGCAGTCTGCAGTTCGTTAGCAGACTCGGCCATAACTGTCGTATCGTCAGCATAAAGTAACACATAAAGACGTAAAAATACTTCAATGTCATCATTACTGAGATTTTTCCTAATCTCAGAAGCACACATATCACGACCCTTATAATACCTACTAACATAATATTCAAAATCATTCAAATACATTGCAAACAGTAAGGGAGACAAAAGTTTCTCCCAGCCTAACTCCTATAATACAAGCAAAAGAATTGGACAAAGTATATATCCCAACTTTATACAAAATTTTGCATTCAAATACAAATTCTAAACAACCCTAATGATGTTAGCATTAATACCATCAGAAACAAGTTTATACCACAGAGACGACCTGTCAATTAAATCAAAAGCTTTCCGATAGTCTATAAACGCACAATAAATTCTCTTACCACGATGCAAATACAAGTCAATAAGACCATGTAATGTGAAGATATGATCCATTGTGCTGTAGCTTCCTCTGAATACAGCTTGTTCTTCACCAATAATCCCAGCACAGTTCAAAAATTCAGTAAGTCTAGTATTAATGCATGAAGCAAACAATTTCCCTAGACAACTTAAGAGTGTAATACTCCTATAATTATCTGGGTCATCCATCGAACCTTTGTTTTTATACAAGGGCTTGATCATACCTATACACCATAACGAGGGCACTAAACCAGATGACAAAACAATATTAAACAGTTTCACTATAAGGGATATCAATACATCAGGACAATTTTTCAAATATTCATTCAAAATGTTGTCTACGCCACACGCCTTATTATCACGCAAATTCCATATCATATTTATAACTGCTTCTTTGGTAAACTCCTTATTGATATACTATTGGTTGAATTACTAAAAGTCGCCGGATCAAATTCGTCTTCAAATTCAGCATTTGGGTCTTCAGGCTTGGTACTTAATTTCTCAAAATGCCTAAAAAACGCATCCAGGGAAACACTGCCAAATTTATCAGCAGAGTTAGTAGCTTCATTCAGAATTTTCCAGTACTTCTTGGGTCTACTGTTTTTCAAATTACGCATACTTGAATGCAAATCCTTGTAATAATTTCTATAACACATCCTTAGATATCTCTTATACTATCTGGCTTTAATCTTCAACTCATTTTGAGCTTCAACGGTATTTATCTTTTCAATCTTCGCTTGACTTTAAGATATTCCTTCCTCCTCAATTCACAAGACTTATTGAACCATGGCTTACTCGTTTGGGTATGGGGTCTTGCAGAATTACGAGCTTTTCGCACACATTATACATCTTTACAAATTCCAAGAGATCTGGCAGTATCAACACACAGACTGTTAATATCATCGACAACACAGTCCAAATCTGCCTGAGTAACAGCAGTAACATTTAAATTATCAAGCCTTTCCTCAATACCATCAATAATATCAACATCAAAAGCATTTTATAATCACCTCTAAAATCATTGTTCCACATAGCTTTAAGAGGAACAAATGAAACATCTGAATCAGATACATCTGACACACCCGCTCTTGACATACTGATACTAGAGGCAAGTGGCATATGTAGGTCATTGCTAAAACAAATCTGAGCAGAAATGGCACTATGGGTATTGGATAAAAATATGTCCATAATATGGACCTGAAAGTTTGTAATATAGTTTGTTTGTAACATAGTCAACCACACTTTCCCCCTTGGCAGTATGACAAGTATAATTCCCAATCCCAGCATCCATTCCAAACCTACCATTCACTATTTTAACATCAAGACTTTTACACATTTCTAACAAGCTGTAACCATTATTATTCACACACCTATCCATACTGAAGCAACCTGTGGTGACATGATTCTTTTCAGATTTCGAACATAAAAATCATCCTGTGCCAACTCTAACCCAACTTCAAAAGCAGCCAAATCTTCAATCTTAACAAAATCACCTAAAATTCCAGTTCTTGAATTAAAGTCACCAATTAAAACCACTGGCAAATCAAAACTAACTCGGAAGTTTACCAAATCCTCAGATAAGTTGTCAAAAACTTCGTTATGGTGAAAACGAGAACCTTCGCAAGTAAGATAAACTGTGCCTAGAATAAAAGGAGTACAAAACATGTTATCATTACATTACAACCGAAACACAAATTCCGAACAAGAGTCACTTATAGCTTCAATAAGATTGGCAAGAGCAGCATACACACAAATACCGTGAGCTCAGGCGCGCCGGAAGCAGTTTTGGATTGGGGGGGGGGGGGGGGGGGCAAACATTGGAGGGGGCTCAAGATTAGACCATGCATATGTTACACAATACACACACACACACACACACACACACGCACACACATCTATTATATATATATATATATATATATATATATATATATATATATGTCAAGTGGCGTACGGTGGGTCGAAACATGGGGGGAACCATCAAGTAATTTTGACGGTCTTATATGCTTGTGCGTGTGTGCGTGAGCAATAATGGGACTAAAATACATTACGGAATGTGATACATTCAACAACGCAGTCATTGAGGAACATTGTAAGTTTTCCTTACATGGATTATGGAATGACGGTGTGAAACGATCGACAAGTTATATACTGTCAGGAACATAAGGTGAATGGCATAACAATAAAATGCAAGCGAGCGAAGCGAGCGAGCTTGAAAATTTTGATATTCTACAGTTCCAAAACTGGAGTTTTAATTGTAGCTATATATTTCGCTTTGGAAATAAATGGGGGCGCACCGGGCGCAACTGCTGGCAATTATTGGCAGCAACATTAGGAGAATGGCATAACGATTCAATGCGAGCGAGCGAAGCGAGCAAGCTTGAGAATTTTGACATTCTACAGTCCCAAAAATGGGGTTTGTAACTATATCTTTCACTTTGGAAATTAATGGGGCGGCGCATCGGGCGCAACTGATGGCAATTACTGGCATCAACATTAGGAGAATGGCATAACGATTCAATGCGAGCGAGCAAAGCGAGTGAGCTTGAGAATTTTGACATTTTACAGTCCCAAAAACTCCCGTTTGTAGCTATATCTTTCGTTTTGGAAATTAAGGGGGGGGGGCATCGGGCGCAACTGCTGGCAATTACTGGCAGCAACGTTAGGAGAGTGGCATAACGATTCAATGCGAGCGAAGCAAGCGAGCTTGAAAATTTTGACATTTTACAGTCCCAAAAACTCCCGTTTGTAGCTATATTTATCTTTCGCTTTGGAAATTAAGGGGTGGGGGCATCGGGCGCAACTACTGGCAATAACTGTCAGCAACATTAGGAGAATGGCATAACGATTCAATGCGAGCGAGCGAAGCGAGCGAGCTTGAAAATGTTGACATTCTAGAGTCCAACAACTGCAGTCGTAGCTATGTTTTTCGCTTTAGAAATTAAGGGGGAGGCGCACCGGGCTCAACTGCTGGATGCGAGCGAGCGAAGCGAGCGAGCTCGAAAATTTTGACATTTTACAGTCCAAAAGCTGCCGTTTGTAGCCATAATTTTCCCCTTTTATTCATATATATACATATTCATTTTATTTTCTTTGTTTATTCATTTATTTTTATTATTACTATTATTATTATTTTTTTTTTTTTTTTGGGGGGGGGGGGGGGAGCTCACGCATAGGCGCCGGAAGTGGGGGGGGGGGGCAGGGGGGTGGAAGTGGGGGGGGGGGGGCTCCCCCATACTTACGCTTCAAATTTCTCACTGGTATTACAAAACTGAAATCCAGAAATGCATTCCAAATCCTCAGTAGATTTACATTTGGTTTCTGACAAACAAACGATATCAAAGTCCTGAACAAAATCTTCTGATACACCTAGTCTAAACTTACTCTGCAGTCCACACACATTTAAAGTAGCTATGTTAACAAAGGTCCGTTTTGATTCTTCAAAGTCTTGTGAGATTTGACAGGGGCCAGGCCGGTCCTAGCAAGAGAAAAAGAATCCAAGCTCCACAACCTTCTTCTCGTCCCATCCGACTTTCCACAGGTCGTCAGGTCTCATACACAAGGGAGAGCCTAAAAAAAGAAAGTATCTGAACTCACCAGTCTACAGGGTTACCACTGGGATCCATGCACGTAATCTTGCCGTCTCGTCCTGGCAGCCCGGTTGCCAAGACAACCAACATCACACAAACTGTAGTTTTCCCTGTCATCATGTTTATATTATGGAATTTCTGTTCTGCACATCAAACGTTCCACAGCATGGAATGAGATGAAGGAATCGGGCTCTTCGGATAAACGTGCTCCCAACCTTTTGTATCAGGACACTCTTGCAGACAACACGGTCACCGTCAAAGCTCTTTAGACGACTGGGAACATGACGGAAGTTCATACCAATATTCAAGCACTGCAACTCATTTGTTAATCGAGTTTTAATGGCATATCTTGTTATCGCTAATTGCTTTCTGCACTTAATACTTCTTGACCAAACTTTCCTTTCTCCTGCTCTGACATAAAGCAACAAAATGACAGATCTCGATCTTTAAAGCTTTTCAAGTTTTCGAAAGCCAAAGTGTTATAGATGACTTGTGGTAAGAATAATGGGATGACATTCCTGCCACTATTTAATGTGTTTCCAGTAGAAGGAGAGTATGACAGTCAAGGTCACAGCCGTTTGGATGGAACTACGTTCACGAAGCTCAAGGACGTCATGTGTGACTGATCCTAACAAACCGCTAGTGTCTCACGTGTTCTTTCACCTCTTGTATCTTTCACTAATCTTGTGTTTTGCTCTTTTGTTGGACACCCCCCCCCCTCTCTCTCTCTTTCTTTATTCCTCTCCCTTACAATTATTATTTTGGTCGTTCTCAATGCACCGTGATAAACACATCAACGGCAAAATTCCAAAGGTATAAACAATTTGCTTCAATCATTCAAAGTCATTGAATATACCATTCAATATATATATATTCTGTTGCATTTGTGCTGTAAGACTTGGTAATCTTGGTCTGCGCATCCAGGAGGTGAGGTGACACATCTCACCTCCCTGGTCTGCGTGAATATCACAAAATGTTCAGTGTCTTAATATGTCCTTTTTCTTTTGCATCGTTCGAGTGGATATAAAAAAAATTAATTAAAAATCAATGATGCAGTTTGGCAAAAATCTGAATAGCTGTAGGTATTGAGTATGAATTTCTCTACAAACTGCATTTTGGTTGGAAGATGAAATCTTTTCTCATAGAATTTAAAGGGACTATATTTCATTGGGTACGTGTACGGAAAATCGGTGATTTTTTGAGTGACAAGAACTCGTAGTCTGGCTTTGCGGACCCTTGGACAGAATTTGAGCACAAGACCCCACCCTGGAAATTTGATGGGTGAAAGGGTATATCTCACTTATCCAGGTTAGTGAAGATGAAACACCTCATTCCTCCCAGCTACTTTACAGAATTTTATGAAATTTGAATTTTAACACACGACTCTATGGGGAATTATTTACCCGTGTGAGCCCTAGAGAATGCACGCAATGCACACAAGTCTACGGGAAGTATTCATCCCATACAAGCTCTGCTGGTTTATGGTGATCTATTGTTTCAGATCTCTTCTCCCTCCCCCTTCTCCTCCCTACCCCCCCCCCCTCCTCTACCCCCCTCCTCTACCCCCACCCCCACAACTCTGCTTGGCTACAATTTGTTTCTTTATTTTGTTCTTGTAGTACTAGATCTTAATATACATAGCAGTCATCAATATCACACAACTTTGAATGACTGTGGTATTTGAATACATTTCCTTGTTTTGGCTACCACTGAAGCAGCTCAAAATACATCAAGTTAATCTGTTTGATAAATAAAAGTGTTTTACAGTACTTTGTAGGCAATAAGGTGATGATGGCATCCCCTTGATCAAGGATAACTACCTGCATCTATGTATTCATCTCATGAAAAAACTAATCAAAACTGCAAGATTTATTTCTGAAAAAAAAAACTCCAAAGGGCATCATTTTCAAAAGTGTCTCTTTGAGAAGCTTTATAACCCTTGAATGTGCAATTTCCCATATGATGTAGAGGCAAATATCATCAAAAACACATTTATGATGTTAAAGAGTCAAATAAGAAATATGACCTCCACTATAGGGCTCACACCTATAAATAAAATGGAATGTCCAAGACCCCTTCATAAATTCGTATCAAAGATACCAAAATAAATGAATAAAAAAATTAATTAAAAATCAATGATGCAGTTTGGCAAAAAACTGAATAGCTGTAGATATTAAGTATGAATTCCTCTACAAACTGCATTTTAGTTCGAAGATGAAAGCTTTTCTCACAGAATTTAAAGGGACTATATTTCATTGGGTACGTGTACGGAAACTAGGTGATTTTTTTGAGTGACAAGAACTCGTAGTCTGGCTTTGCGAACCCTTGGACAGAATTTGAGCACAAGAACCCACCCTGGAAATTTGACGGATGAAAGGGTATATCTCACTTATCCAGGTTAGTGAAGATGAAACACCTCATTTCTCCCAGCTATTTTACAGAATTTTTTGAAATTTGAATTTTAACACACGTCTCTATGGGGAATTACCCGTGTGAGCCCTAAAGTGTAACTTGGTCTGAAAGTGTGACTCGGTGCCTAGGCTTCTGAAAATGTGTCAGTCGCATATCGAGCGCCACCTGTTAAGTGGTTTTGGATAGTAACTTATGGGCCCAATCTTTCTGTCGTCTGCTCCCTCACCACCCGTGGTTTTGAGTACGTTATCAGCCAGTTCTTTCTGTCGTCTGCTCGCTCGCTATTAAAATTGCACTTTGAAAGATTCGAGAATGAATTGCAGAGTATTGTTATTGTGGTGTTTGTTTATGTTTTCATTGATGTTTGGGTGTCAATGTCATCCACGTCCAGACAGATAAACAGATGATGATTTTCAATTCAATTCAATTTTATTTGTTCAATTCCAGCAAGAATAACAAATTACAGAATTGTAATATTGGACGAAGACAAGAAATCAATGATCAGACAAACATGACAGATAGCTAAAAAGAGTTAACATATAATACATCAGGTGAAGGTAGGAGACCTGCTGAGAAGCAAAGCTTGTAGATTGCAGAAACTCCTATTTACAAATACAAAACAAAAGGCCACCAGGTGCACAAGATTGAAAATTTCAGCCTGAAAACTATGTACAATATATACATACAGTATGTGGAAATGAAATGATAATTGTGGGCGAGGGGGGGGGGGGGGGAGGCAGCACACTAACGGATGTTAAAAGAAAAAACAGAATAAGGGATTGAATAATGGGGAGAAAATAACTTGGACTTGGACACACAGTTACAGGGACAAGAGTAAAGAGGGTGAAATAAAGGCAATGACTTACAAGATATCCAGTGCTTAACTAAGATGAAGCTCAGCATTAATCAATGAAAAAAAATTGTAAAACCGATAAAGCAGATTATATCAATAAGCCTACATATGTCTAATTATTCATGAAGATGTGAATTTAACACTCAGTCCTATTTAGAGATTACAATTTATGGAACTTTATCAATAGTGGAAACACATGTATGTATTCCCTCTGACAAATTTCAGAGTGTAAAAAAAATATACAGGTTCAAATTTCAATACACAGAAGCAAGGTCAAAATATTTGGCACAAGCTGTACGTCACACAAATCTTTTGTACAGTAGGACCTCAGTAAACAGTAACAATTTGAGAAAGGTCCCACTTGCCATTCATAAAACAGACTCACATTATGAACAAAAATGTAATAATATTTATAACTATGCAAGTAATTTAATCTGAAGTACAGTAATACAAAAAAAAAAAATCAGGATTCATTCATTTTCAAAAAGATGCTGAAAAATGCGAAAATTCCTCCTCTCCTCCCCCCCCCCCCCCATCAAGAAAGTGCTCCTTAAGCGATTAGAAATTTGTATTTTCTACGCAGAAACTACACGTTCTTGCTTAATATAGGTTTTCCCAACTAATTTCGCACCTCTTTCAATTCAATTTCTTATTGCTGCATTCAATTTGGCAAAATTTAGCGTAGATGACTTGTTCAGTATTTCAATTTTGTGATCTCTTCGTTCAAATTCAGTTTGAAGCATTGGAATCACCTTTCTCCTCATTCTAATCAACACTTTGTTTCTTCAACTGAATTAGTAAGGCAAGCAGCATTTCGCTATCCATTCACTCAATTTAGAATGATATAATCATGCGATCACGTATAAGCAGCGCTCGTTTATTTGAATTCATTTTTGGGGCATCCAAATTAGCATGTTCTTTAGTCGATTTTGCAGACATGTGTATGTTTATGTTTATTTTCTTTATATCGTTCTACACGTGTGACATCACAAGCTGGAGTCGTCTTATAGTGACGGTCCTGCTGTATATTTTCTTAGGTAATTACTAACCTTGATAGATAACCGTAAAATACTCACAAATTTAATACAATATATTTTGGTAATAGAATTAATGTACAGATTCATTAATCTCCTTTAAATCCTATACATTGTAGTTCCATGTTTTGATTCATGTAAGAAATTATGCTGTAGAAAATAAATCAGACAAACAAACGAACAAATCACGAAAAGTCGTAATAACATGGTTCTCTTTATTGTCGTTTTTGATCTTGTTGTTCTTCTTGTTATCCTTCTTTTTATGTATTGAGCACATTGCTCAGTCTGCATCCCTCTCCTTATATCTATACTGATTCTGAAGCATAGGCATCTCGTCGTAGCATTGTCCGTGTTCGTGTGTCTATGTGGTGTGTTGTGTTGTGTAGTAATTGTTTTCATTCTTTAGTTCTTTGTGCGAATTTTGTTTTTTCTTTCTCTTCCTCGCTCCATTTTTTCTTTGATCTATTTTCTTTAAAATAGTTATACAAGTAACTTTGAGGGGTGCACATCAAGCTATTACTTTCTAGTGAACCCCTATACGTTCTTTTATATATATATATATATATATATATATATACATGTATACAATGTAATTAATCTGAAAAAGGTTGACATAAGTTTTGTTATTGCGTTGTGTGACAAAATAAGTTCATGCCTTTATGTAGTTTGTGTCATTTAATTGATATGGATTGAGGCGCGCCTGATGATGAAAACTACCCCTTTAAACGTTTTCAGGTAGCCCCACGCATGTGATGATGCATAGGCCTGATGTGACATAGCCCCTCCCTTCCGGGAGGGTTGTCCTACATGCTTTTGCTGTAGTGCAAGGAGAAAAAAAAATAAAGAACAGTATTGTATCAGAAAGATGAAAACAATAATTAAGGTATGTTAGCATTGTATCGCCTGCATATATTTTTTTTTACGCTTCCTTTTTTTTTTCTCTCTCTCTCTTGCTTTCCCTATTCTTTTTTCTTCTCTAACTGTACCTTTCTGTGTGTTTTTCTTTGTAATCATTATTGACATAATTATCCCCTTTACTTTTTTTTTTCGTTCCTGTGAGATTACCGCCGCGGTACGTGTGACAACAGAGGAATATGAATGTGTGTGCGACCGCATCGAGCATCCGCATCGCTCTGACACATTTTCAGTGGCCTATGCATCGAGTTACACGTTAAGACCGTAACATCCGTCTCTCCTTGATCCAAAGATCGACTTGGATAAACAAGCTGAGATATTTTTCAAAACTGTTATGTCGAAAGCACGTCCAATTTAATTATGTTCATTTTACATTATATCATAGCTTGTAATTTCATCTCATAAGATGAAAAAAGCCCACGGTAATCTTACCAGCATCATACCGTGCAGTATGCCATATAAAGAGGAGTAGGTAAAAGACAAGACATTGATGATAACATTATTTCTTCCAAACGTCATAATGCTTTTCACTTTACATAAATATTTTAAACATATTAAAGAGAACAGATTTTGTGTAGGCCTACTAACTTTTATTAAAATCACTCACATTTACAAAGTGTTTGCAAATAAAGCAAAGACTACACCATAACCAAAGTAGGAAAACTCATGCGAACAAAAATGATTAAACTTTTGACTGACATTGCACCTTTGAAATACAGCACAGCATTATGATGAGTCCTTCATTTCTTGGTTGTCTAAATTTAGGACGGACATTGACACACGTGCAATGTGTTTTATTTTCTCTTTTTGTTTAAACAACGTAGATAATGCACCATATAACATACTTTACCACACTTCTACCTACTACAACTGTGCCATAACCGTACATCTGTATCCTACTTGTATTATTCCCTGCACCATTTATTTTCACAATGTTGCAACGATGAAAATAACCTATAGGTATCACCGCGTTCAACTATGCGCTAGTTCTCAAGGAACCTCCTATCACTTCGTATTCCTATAGCGATCAGAAATATCCCATCACACTGTAATTGCATTTCTCAGTCATTAATTGGATATGAAAGTGGTGTCAAATGCCAACATGATATTTATCATGGACGCAAATTATGTTTGTAAGATCAAGGAAACAAAGCAGCATGTATACAATCCGTGAAATACATAATGTCAGAAAACTTGAGTGAACAACATTGAGACATCTCAAATTGCCTCACATTTATTTTGTGTAACAATACGTATTAAAGTTTTAATTTGTGATTTCGTTATCGTACAATGACGACCTTCGGTAAGATTTATTAAGAATACTATAGGCATGGAGGCCCTTTCACCGGTGTAGCTGTTGTAATTACGTGGTCACTGTCGTAGTTATTCACAAGCTATAAATACTCTTACTTTATGGGATATACAGTTTGAAAAAAAAAACAAAAACCGAATTTCTGATGTTTCAACGATCAGATTATAAATTTTACCGTAGAATAATACTTATTATACAACACCTCAGAATGATGTCGAATTGTGATTGGCCAAGAACATGTCACATGACATTCAATAGAAAATACCTATCAAACTCATTGAGAGTGACAGCCATACAATAGGCCCCTGGCATGGGCCTATAGCACGGCTCGAAGGTACTATAGCACGGCTTCGCGGGGGGCTACTAATGCATGGCCGCTCACAGAGTTTTGTGGCTCACACCCGTAGCAAAGCGCCAGCAAACTACATTGTACAGTGTACGTGCTGGCCGGCTGCGCTGCGCTGCCGGCAAGTCTCACAGACCAGGCGCGGCGCCGGCGGAGTACTGCAACGTTAACGTGTACGCGCAGTTACTTTATTTAGCTAGTTGCATGTATCGCGGCCTTTACACCTAGCGGTACTGCTGTGTTTTTACTTTTGACTCTGATCTGCTACGTGGACCACAGTGATCCCAACATCAAGATTTCATTTCAAGTTGAGAAACTGTAATTTGATTATTTTTCTGTGTTTTTATACAAAATCATTTTCGGAAATAGACAAAGTCTAGACCTACTACTAGATCTACCGACATCTCAGATCGACCTAACAGTCAGGCCTAACTCGATCTAACGTTAGCGTAGAATGGGTATAGACCCTGCGGAGTTCGTGATTCCTGTGACTGTGTGGTCGAATCATGACGAGTGTTTGAAAGCAGTACACGCAAGGTGGTTTACAATTCTCTGCCTAATTGTTACATTTATTTTTGGGCCTTCCTGAGTTGGCGGTCACTAATTTTGTATTGTGATTGTGGACAAGGTGTTGTATAAAACGAATAATTTATGATTTTGTTCGTGCATTGGGGCACGTAATACCGCACTCGGCGCCAGATTCGCCACTGGTCTATTCAACGCGGCGCTACGCGCCTTGTTGAATAGACCAGTGGCTCATCTCGCGCCTCGTGCGATATTCGTGCCCTATGCACTCACAACTCATAAATTATTCGTATAATATTGTATCTCCGGTGTAGGTTCTATGTGCAAACCTACCATTGTAATATAGGGCATAAATTTCTACGATGTATAATTCTTTCCAAAGCTGCATATCGTCATTATGACGTTACTGCCTATTCAGGGTACTTCAGGGTAGGTCAGGGGACCGTTTCATGAAACTTTTTGTCGGTGATTTACACTGACAAATGTTAAAAGCTACTGAAATCCTTGCGTCTGTTTGGCTGATAGCAAATTTGTCGGTGAAAACCTCCGACGAACTCGTTGATGAAACGCCCCCCAGGAATGGTTGAGACAGCGGGAAAAGTTTGCAATCAGTTTGTTGAAGGCGGTCCAGACAGCGGGAATTTTGAAGCATACAGTCCCACCACCTCTTTTAAACTGGCTTTCCTGTTTAAAAGCAAAGACACAAAGTAGGCAGCGAAACACATTACAAGAATGCGGGTAATCTCAAGAGTTAAAAATCTACTTCTATCTACCTATCCATGCATCTCTCTATCTCTCAGGTTGCACAAAACTCCAACTCTTCCAATCCTTATTGAACATACTTTCACCGATCTTAATCATAGTTCTGTCCTTTATATTTTTTTTAAACTCCCGCTCTTCAAAAACGTCAACACAAGCCTGTATTATAGATATAGCTCGTCATTATTTAGTAATGTAAATGGTTTGTATACACAACTTGAACACATAAACGCACATTAACTTGGCTTCTACTTACACTCCTGTTGATGTCGCCGATGCACGTCCACTTCTTATGCTCGCTGATTGCCCATTTAGAATGGTCCTTGGTGTACTTGAAGCTTAGCACGCCATCAAAGGTGATATTCTCGACATTTTCCACCTTGTACACTCCGGTGCAGAAAGACGGTAGCTTGGTCTTCGAGTTCCTCCACGTCTCAGCATACATATCGTCTCCCAAAGCAGGCGCCACCCAGTAAGAGTAGAGATCTGTGGCGACAACACAGTTATATTCATCATAATCCTCATTACTGGACACATCACTCCCTTAATTGCGACCCTCACATAGATATCAGTTTCTTCTATACTGCACGCCCCCTAGCTCCCCCCCCCCCCCCCCCGTTGTTTTTGTTTGTTTGTTTTTATTGGAGAAATATGACAAATGCTACAGAAGGCGCGGTCAGACTGGCAAAAGATCGAGAAGTTTTAGACCTCGAACCTTAAGCACTTGTTAAGATCTCGAAGTTTTGCCAGAGTGACCACAAACTTCCCGCGAAACTTCTCGCTCAAACAAGGGATGTTTTCCCAGCCTCTCGCCAATCTTCTCGATCTTTTGCCAGGGTGGCCGCGATTCCATGACGTCATCACAACTACCCACTAGCGTCACCATCCACTGATAAAATTCTGCTATCTGCTTGCACTTCGATGGAATATTTCGTCTTCATCACCATTATCATCAGTGTTTTCATCACTAATGATATTGCCATGGATCATTGTTTCTGCCCTCAACGGCACCTTTATGAAATAGGATAGGCATCCTCTCTTTTATGTTGATATTAGTTGCAATACGTGTATCTTTGGTTATTGATTTGTGGTTTGCGTATCTTTATTCATTTTCGTTATGCCTAGTTTTATCACGCTGCTTATGATAGGTCTATCCACCTGTAAATTTCTTGTTTTCAATCGGTAATCCATCCATGAACATCATGTCGTAAAACCAATCATAACAAGATGGTGCCTATTAACGCCAAGATTTTTATCATCGTAGTCATCATCGTTATCACCATCAGTTTCGTCATCGTCGTCATAACTGTCATTACTATTACTTTATTAAAATCACTCTTCAAGAATGCAATTTTTTTCACCTTCTTTGAAATTGGCGAATTTAGCATAACTGGTGAATTTTTGTCCACCTATAGACGTCAAGTCATCCGACATGTTCCATGGAGCGCTTTCGACGTGGTTGCCCTCAGTTACCAAGACAAGGTCGTGAAACTTCGGGAGGAAGGATTGTGGAATGTTTGCGTCGTACACCCGTGGGTTGTTGTACGAAAACTGGTGAGCTTTGAGAAAGTTTATAAAACGAAATGAAATCAAATCAAATTATCTGAGGAGTGAAGAATAGAATGTTCTTTTTTTTCTTTTTGATCAACATGTCGAGTTTTGCCCAAATAAATGGCTTTGCCGTCATGCATAACTCGTCTTCAGTCTGACACAAGCCGACTTGCCAAGTTACAGGAAATAGATGTCTCTTCTTGTACCTATATATATACCAGTAGTTGAGTTGCTGATCTTAGCAAGTCGTATTCTTCTCTCACTATAAAATACGCCATCTCATTTTTAAGTTCAAGTTCAAGTTGATTTATTTCATTTCCAACAAACAAATAATTAGAAATACAATAAAATGTTCGTATATACAGATGTCAGGTAATCAGTACAACAGTGCGATGAACATAATAACATGTAATAGAGACACAGGTAAATTATCAACAGAGATACAGAGAGACGAAATATTTCCTCGTCTGCGCTGTGATGTTTCCGTTCTTTGTACGTAATAACTGCGAGTGATTCTGTAATCGAGCATGAAATATACGACATTAGTATTCTATTTCCTACTTTTTTTCTTATTGTCCACATCAAAGGGGATTATGTGATTTTGCTAATAGGTTTACTTCAAGAATTTTTCACACGATACCCAATGAACGCAAAGGAAACTATCTATCTTCATAACTTGTTAGATGTTGACTCCATTGCGTTGTAATTGACAATGTTACTGAGTAGGCCCTAATCTGCTAATCATGCTAATACTAAGTTATGAAATATTACCAAACTTCCCCGGGACCAGGTAAAAGAAGAAGAAAGACTTCTTAGTCAGCACTGTCAGCAGTGGTAAGTTCATAGCAGCTCAAACTTTGAAGTCTTGAATTATTGCATTTTTAAACAATGGAACTCTTTAAATGAATACAAGAATAACGAATGATATACTTTACAGTCATGCAAAACGGAAATATTACAACAGTAAGACAATAACAAATCTAAAACTACAGTCTTTTTGCTAAGTAGCAGTTGTGATGGTAGAAGGAATAATACTAGTTTAAGCAACTGTAGTAGTATTTGTATTAGACATTGTTAGATCTAGTAAAATTGTATGAGTACAAATTGTATGGGAGAAAAGGAGGAGGAGGCTTGGTGCTACGTATACTTTACAAATCAACCTAATGAGAAATTAGCACTAAGCATCGGAAACACAAGTGGTCAAATGACTTTTATGTAAAGTCTTTCACATTACCAACTTTGACGAACTCTGCAGTCTTCATAGAGATACACAGCATGGACTGGCCGAACCATTCCGCACTGGATGGCCAGACGTAACTCTGATCAGAGCTATTCGGGAATTTCGGGACACTGTGAATCAGCCAGAATCCCGATTCCTGATCGAAAGCAATATCACCTGTAAATTGTTCAAAGACAACAGACGAAATGTTGCAATACCATACAAAAGTGTGTCTATTATCAAATCTACACGTAAAGTTTAGCAGATTAACATGACTGGGTGGTTTCTTACCTGCTATGATTCGAGGAAGAAGTGATTTTCTAAATTTTTCGCGTGATTGTAGTTTAAAGGACAAGTTCATCTTCGTAGACATGTGGGTTGAGTGAATGCAGCAATATTAGTAGAACACATCAGTGAGAATTTGAGCAATATCGGACAATCCGTTAAAAAGTTATGAATTTTTGAAGTTTCTGCTCAGTCACGGCTGGATGAAAAGACTACTATAGCTTGTGATGTCACATGAGTAGAACGATATAAAGAAAGAATAAAGAAAATTCAACATATTTCCATTTTTCTCGCACAACAAAAGAACACTCGACTTCCCTCTTTCAGAAGGCAGGGGGAATAATATTACCCTTAACATACGTCAGTAGCAAGTCGAAGAAATGTGCACTTTATTCAAAAAGTAAAGTTTTGTGAAATTCTCTTTTTATTTTCCTTATATAGTTGTACGCATGTGACATCATACACTGTAGTAGTTTTCTCTTCCAGCAGTGACTGCGAGGATACTTAAAATATTCGTAACTTTTGAACGGATTGTCCAATTTTCTTCAAACTTTCACTGATGTGTTCTATTAATATCGCTGCATTCTCTCAATCCTGATGTATATGAAGGTGGACTTGTCCTTTAACTATCAAAACAAACTGAACCAGAATCCCGATTCCTGGTCGAAAGCAATATCACCTGTAAGATGAATCATTTGATGATAACGAAACGAGAAGAAAAAAGAAAAAGAAGACAAACTCATAGATTGACAATATCATAGTCAAATACACCAATTAATAAGGAGAGGGGCATGGTTGCTATGATGATTTGAGGAGGACACCCAAATGCTTCTTAAATTAATTGCTTGATACAAAGCACAGGAACGAATCCAAAAGTTTGTGTAATAAGTCTGATTATTCTAAACATTGAATATTTAAGCAATCATTGATCTACGAGTGAGAGACTGGTACGTTTAGTGCATGATATAGGCCTAAAGAATTTTGCATGTAAAGACCTAACTAATCTTTACCTTTCGTGTGACCCTTATGTAAAGACACCGTTCCATTAGGAAATTCGTCGTTGTACAATACATATACGACATCCTGTGATAAGGAGAAAAAAAAAGAAACATACAGAATAAGGGGAGACTGCGGTACAAATGATAACGATATAATAATACTGTCAATAATGATATTGATATTGATAATGATGACAGTAAGTAGTAGTAGAATTAGTAGTAGTAGTAATGATAACAATGATAATAACAATAATAATAATAATAAGAAGAAGAAGAAGTTCACCCGTGTAAAATCTACGCATGCCTTCTTCTTTTGTCCTCGCTTGAACCCCAACTCATAAGTCCTTATAGTGAAGCTGCCATGTCATCATCCTTGTTCGTTGCAATTTGTTGTAAATTTTGAAAACATTTTTTTTTTATTTCAATCACTATAAAATTCTGAAACTCTACTCAGTATTACTAATATATGCTTGTTCAAATGTAAAAGTTTAAAAATCATCCAGAGGTTTCCCTTAAATTGTTTGGATATTTGTAATGTGTAGATACTCTCTCCTATGCCTTGTATACATTATCATGGATTCTGTTGGCGTGACCTTAATATTTCTTGAATACAAACAATATGACAGGTTGAAGAGAATGTTGGTGTACCTGACTTTTGTGATTCTTGTAAATTTGCTGCAGAGTTCGGGCCACAGCCTGGCTGGTGTCTTTGAGGGAGACGTTGGACCACGAAAAAGACTGGCTGTTCACATCCATGTACATGTGAGCAATGCCCTCTTTGATGAGCGGGTCACTGCTCTTTGAATCGCGGGGGAGCTTGTAGACAATAAACCTGAAGGAGTTTCAAAGAGGAATATCTTGACAATATAGTATGAATTCCCCCCCCCCCTTTTTGAAAGCATCTTTAGTGTCAACACTATAGAATGCAGAAGTCGCTGTCAATTACTTTTCCCCTTCCATTTCAAAATTAATGTTCATTTTTTTTCACTTTGGTCAAGAGGTGCATGCAAGGGGTTAATAAGCTGTGACGTCCGAATATCATGCATGCACCGGGAGGAATTCGAACCTAAAAGCGACAGTCAAAATCCAGAATTACAGTACCACTCTTCGATTTTGCCTATTAATACGTATACACAATACGGAGCTCCATTGTGTATTTTCTTAATGTTTGTTAAAATTTAATTCGGATGATGATGTAATCATCATACAGTGAAAGTCACAGCCAAATGTTTGACTTTATGAAAATAGAGTCCACAGGCACAAATCACACAGTACTGGAAAAACTATACATCATTTGGTTCAACAACACATACTTCCTTATACACCTGTAATACAATTCATTTCCTCATATCATAGCTGCCGTTAAAACTGATATGAATTAACTACAGGTTATAACACTGAATGATGTTATAAATGAAAAAAAAAACAAGTTTTGTAGTCCCTCAAACCCTTAACACCCTACAAACAAAGAAACACAAGTTCTCTTAAAGCCCACTCACATAAACATGTACACGCACACATACATACACACGCACACACGCGCGCGCACACACACACACACACACATCCAACTCGCCCATGCGTCTCAGGTTTCAGTTTCTATTCACATTTGAATAAATCTGTCCTACTTGTAATTGTCATCTTTCTTTTACAATACTCACCTAGCAGTGATAATGATGGCAAGGTGGCAAGATGAAACATTAAAACAAAACAATAATGATTAATCCTCAAATACAACAAAAGAAACGCAAAAATGGTCTTCGCAAACATTCCATTATCACCTTATTATATCCCACTTTAACAAAGGTATTCCACGTTCATCTTTGATGTAAATAACGCAATATTTGTAAAAAAAATACGCACTCATACAGAGAGAGAAAGAGAGAGAGAGAGAGAGAGAGAGAGAGAGATCCATACTCCATCAATACAGCATAATGTTAGACAATCACGCGTTTCCATCATAATTTGTCTCGAAATTTGGTGGTGTATCCTGAAATCTAATATGCATTATAGCCCAACAACCTGACAGCATGGAATATGAAATGCCTAAAGAGAGATCAACACTGTCTTGACGTCATATTTTGGATTATGATTCATGAATATTAGCCCTCGACAAGTGAGGTGTATTATGTTAACTAGGTGTGATTAAAACATAAAATATTTATGTAAACAGCGTAAACAATGTAAACATGCCAATGGTTCTCTCAGTACCTGGTAGTTGACTTCATAAAGTATGCTCATAAAAACTCAATAATGTGTTTGCGTTTCCTACGTGTAATGGGCACTACAAGGGTAGACGGTATATTGAGACATGACTGTCTCGTCTCGTCACACTGGCTTGGGCTACGTGAGTGTAACCGATACCATCAATGATTAAAGAAAGAATGCTGTCATTAATGTAGAGTGGTAGCAAACATCAGCTTTCACGATAGATCATCAGCCACTAATGTCAGGGAGGTGGTGTTAATCTCCTTGGTTATACGCGAAATCAGCTGTATACGCCACATTTATTTATGGCGTCTTGTTATGACATATCATTCTGATGAAGTAATCCCATACCATTCCTACACAGAATACTCAGATCAAAGAGGCACCTCAATGCTCAGATTGTGTGGTTAACAAGTACGTCCGTCTGAAGCCTTGTATTATGCTGTATATGATTACTATGCATAGGATAAACTTAAATGCCATTTTTTACCTTTGGGAGCAGAGATTTAAAAAAGTTCAAGATATCACATTTGATGTATATGTGTACGTCAGTTGTATCACAAAACAACCTACAAAATTCGCAATATTCTTAAAATATAAGGACATATCAATGTTTTCTCAATAAAACAGACGATTTAGTCTGGAAACATTTTTAATATAACTTTTGTTCACATGTTGTATATCTAACAATACTTAACATCCAATGTGCTGATTCAAATTTTTACATTGGTTGTTTCTATCCCTTTTAGAACTATTTTGAAACACAAACGCTGGATTTTTGTTTCATCTGCAAATAATGATAAATTATGCCTTTAATATAGCTTTGTCATGTGACCTTGTGAACACGTTAAAACAGCAAATTTTAAAAGGTAAAAATACTACGTGGAGAAGATGCACTCAAATTGTCAAGGGGGAGCCTAAAAGGAAAGTATCTGAACTCACCAGTCTACAGGGTTACCACTGGGATCCATGCACGTAATCTTGCTGTCTCGTCCCGGCAGCCCTGCGGCCAAAGCAAACAGCAGCAACCCTGCTGCAAAGACAAACAGGATCACGCAAATGGTGGTTTTCTTCACCATCATTGTGAACATTGGATTTCTTCTTTGGTGAATAAGGCACGTCAATGTTCAGCGGCAAGGATGAACATGAAGCTCAAAAGCTCAAGCTCAAAATACTGTAGTATCACATTAACACCACCACAATCCAAGCTCTTTTGACGACTAAGAATGACGGAAGTTCTCTGAACAATACTCAAACACTGCACCTCACGTGTCATGTTACTTTCAAAAGCATACCACTTTCGCAAAAAGAACTGTTTTGGTATCGAAATGTATATTCATTGCACGTCCTTTATTCTGACAAAACATCTTCTCTCTCAGTAATTGTATATATATATATATATATATATATATATATATATATATATGAATGTGTAAATGTAAATATTATTTATACATATGTGTTAATAATACGTATGTGTACATATTTATATACGCATTTATGTACAATGTACAAAATTTTATAGAATCACGTAGGTCTATAGATATTTTTCTTTCTGCCTGTTAGAATAGATGGTGAAGAGGCCTATGTTTCCCTCACACCCTTTTCTTTAAACGCACACACACACACACACACACACAGTGAATGGGAAAGTTGTTTGTCTTGTAAGTTTTGCGTATTTTCCAAAGAGAGTGCTTTCTGTTGTAATCGCAATGCAAATTAAATGGCGTGATGTCACGATTACGTCACTGTGACTGTTTGATCTGTCAGATTAGCGAACTTTGGATTGATCTACAACGCGACGCAGCCTCCCGGGTGGGTCAATGGAAACAGCTGTCGCGCGCATGTGCAGAGCACTTTCTATTCTTTCCTTCTTTTTTCCTTTTTTTTGTTGGCCTGATTGGCGTCGTCTTAGCATTCGTGAGGCAGATCTAAAGCTGTGGCATGAACAGAGTCCTAGACCAACTTCAAGAAAGTTCTTGTTAGGTTTATGCAGTGACATACAATGTGGATAGATGTTATCTGTTGTTTTCATCCTGAAAGTTTTATATGTAATTATGAAAGTTTTATAAATTATGTAGGGCCTATCTATTTTCTAATTTTTTCAAGCGCCATGAACACCGAAAGGTGGACTTGGGCGCTATACAAGAAGCCACTATTAATTATTATTATTATTATTATCATTATTATTATTATCATCATTACTATCATTATTGTTGTTATTGTTATCATTATTATAATTATCATTATGTCATTGGCGTGTTTGTGACTTGGATGTGCTATACCCAACCATAGTGATCTATCGTCTCTTGTAATCTATTGTATCTTTCACAACACGGTTCTCCTACATCGCTGATTCGTTGGACACACCATGTTATTTTGTGTATGTTGAACTGCTATATTTTCTTATTCTGTTGCAGGGCCCCCTACGATAACAATGTGTTAACCACTGATGGGGCTACCCTGGGTAAAGAAAACTGAATGAATAAAAAATAAATAAAATTGTCTACATTTCTTTTCTTTCCCTTCACCTCTCACGTCATTTTCATTTCTCATCAGCATTAATTAGCATGCAACTCATGTAGGGAAATGTAAAAAAAAGCGAATAATTGCGATTTGTGTAATTTCGCGTGAAATAGATACCGTTCAATGTCTCTTCGAACTATCCAACACCTCTGATAGCAAACTGGTTAACTATATATGTAAGAACTACAATGATTGTGTATAAAAGCTTTATTTCAGAAGGAATGGTCAATAAAGAGGAAATAATGCGAATATAAGTGAAAGAGGACGGATTGGGAAGAGAAATCGAGGTCATTGATTAAGATTAAAAACTACAGTTTTTAATGGGGAATGTGTTATCGAGTGATCTAAAATCACAACCACTCAAATCACTCCCTATTCAGTTTTATCTACTTTAACATACACAGCCATATAAATGCTACAATGATGTAGAGTAATACTATAGTCACGATAGTGGAAATCAAATCTGGTCACTGCTTTGCCATGAGCGCTATAGGCTCCATATTTCTCATGTTGGTTTGATGTTCTTTATTTCCTTAGCCTATGTATTATATCATAATGGCATAGTGAAAACTACAATATACTGGGTATGATTAACGTTTGCATTTACACAACCACACACAATACAATTCAATACAATTTCAGTTTAATTCATTCCATTTAATTTTTTTCAAAAACATTCACTTAATCAGCATTTGAAAGTACCCGTGATTTGAATATATATATATACACACATATATATATATATATATATATATATACATATATAATATATATATATATATATATATATATATATGATATAATGTATATCAATCACAAAATCAGAGCACGGTTATGTATTCATAATAATTATATGCGGGACCTAAATAAAGCACAGCTTATTAAACAAGGTCCCCCTCCCCTTAAAAAAGGGAAATACAGAATACTATATACAGATAAATGAAAGTGATATATTTCAGAAAGAAGGAAGGGATGAGATGAGAAATCAATCAAGAGGGAAGTGGGTAAGGAAGAAAAATGGAGAGAGCTGTGAATGAGGATATAGGATATTCGGAGGGCAGCGCAAGTTTGGCATTATTGAGATAATACAAAATTGGCTACAGAAGAAATACACTTGTACATACATGCATTTGTGAGTACAACTACATAATCTTATGCACACACATTATATAAACAGAAGCAGTCAATTATATATTGATATCCTCCACATGACACATGCTTCATAGGTTATTTCGGATTATATCTAATTGCATGCACTATACTCATGGTAGAAAATTCATGAAAAACACGCAGTATTCATCTAATCTCGTCACAGTCGAGTTTCGAGTTTTGAGGAAACAAATCTTTCTACCAACACTGCAAACTTCTTCATTAAACACAAGTCATTGGTGTAATTCCCTTCTTCCCATAGATGTAATAATCATCACAATAAGATCATTGTCTGTTTTAGCTTACTCGCAGAGAAGGTCGGAATTATTTTACGTATTACGGAGCGGTACACTCGGAGACTTAGGCAGGACACTCAGAGAATTCGGCAATCAATTCCTTGAAGGCGGCCCAAACAGCGCGATTCTTGAAGCATACAGTCCCGCCGCCCCTTTTATACTGGCTTTTCTGTTGAAAAACAAAGACATAAAGCATCGACAAGTACAAGTAACAAGCATGATGACAAGTTGGTAATACAAAAGAGTCAGAATCAGAGCAACGAAGACACACCCTCTTACTTCTGTCTACGCATTCATGTCAAATCAAATCAAATTAAATCAAATCAAATCAAATCAAATCTCTCTCTACGCAGAACTCTAACCCTTCTCCATTCCCACATTCAACACATTTTCTTTAATTCCTCTGTTACTACATATCATTAACCAAAACCTGAATTGTAATCAGACTTCATGTTTATGCTCGTAAATACCATAGCTTACACACACACACACACACACACACACACACACACACACACACACATTATGCACATCGATATTTATCTTGGCCTACTCACAGTTCTGTTAATGTCTCCAATACAAGTCCAAGTCCCGTGCTTGCTGATTGCCCATTTAGAATGGTCCTTGGTATACTTGAAGCTTAGCACGCCATCCAAAGTGACCTTCTCGACATTTTCCACCTTGTAAAGCCCGGTGCAGAAGGACGCCAAAGATTCCCCTGTTCTCCTCCACGTCTCAGCATATATATTGCAGCCCAGCGCTGGCGCCACCCAATACGAGTACAGATCTGAGAGTAACAAAGTTGCACCCTGCATGGTATTTCTTATTTCTTTTTACACAAAGGTATTTTTTTTTTAATCTCCACTGTGTCGACATATCAGATACTTGGTTGTTGATGAAATTATGTATTTGTATTCACACAAGAGCAATATTGAGAGTTTGAGAAAGTCTATCCACTGTATTGGCACGATTTACGTACAAGACACAACAGGCAAAGAAGCGAGATGAAAGGTGTAAGAAAATAAAATTACTGAGCTGAAGCATTGTGAAGCAGAAATTTTAAAAGATGGTTAAGTTTCGACAATGTGAACACAATAACATTGCTGTATATAATTCCTGTATTCGCCATTATCATCATTACCGACCAATTCATAATCACCATCGTAACAGCCCCTTTGGTATCTTTTCTTGTTGTTGCTGTTATTGTTGTTGTTGTTGTTGACAAAACTAAACATTATACTGCTATTATCATAATTAGAATTATCGTCATCAACATCATAATCGTGATTATTTTCAATTTGATACGTTTCACACTAAATTGACTATTGTATGTTCTTCTATAACAAACCAGCCTCTTGAATAAAATTTGGCAACTTTCCAAGCCATTGCAAGCTAAGATGGTTCAGATGTTTAAGATTTATGTAGGTGTCATACAGTATAATCTATCAATATCAGCACTTTGATCATCATTATCGATATCATCGATCTCATCATGTGTAATACCTTCCGAATCAGTCAGTCCTGCAGCACTCTCAAGGCATATATGGAACAATTTTTATCACTGCTGACAATGTCAGTTCTATCAACCCGATTTGTGATTATCCTTATCACTCTCATCGTCACTGCCTTAAAATCACTGATAAGTATTGCAGGCACTCATCTTAAAAAGACGGTACCAAATTTTCCGAACGGAGCTGTTAAGTGATGAGAAAATAAGTGAAGAAAAGTACAAAAACGTTTTGAAAATTGTTTCACTATCAAGCTTTGTATGAATAAAATAATGTTTCCATGTTCCGCCATTCGGAAAACCATTTATTCTAACATAACGTAAATCACATTTATAAATTCACTTTTTTAGGGGGAATGGGGAGGTTTCACGCATTTTTTTTTAAATTGAATTATTGAACAGACTTATTTTGGAAGTTTCAGAACAAAGCAACTCGGACTTTTCCACCTCTAATCCTTGTTAACTATACATGCTTATCACCACTACAACAGAAAATATCACTTTGCCCAACACCTCTATACCTTGTCTTTAAAATTTAGCAAAATTGGCAAAGACCGCAAGCAATATCGGTTTTCGTCATCGGATTTCTTCATTTGCATTTCTTACCTTGTTACTGTCATGCACAGAGAGCATATTTTACTTTCATTACATAACTATTTTCCATCATGATTGATGTCACCATGAACCATAGATAGTTTCTTTTTTCATTCCCACATATTTTGTTTAATCATTTGCTGATTAATTTCTTGATATCCAGCAGTTTTTCAGTTGCTACCATATGATTTATCGTACAAGTTCGCCTTTCGATTTCCTTTTTATTAAATACGGTTCACCACTATTCCTTCTTTCAATTTATCTAGTTTAAAAACAGGGTCGTGCTAATGAACACCACTCATTACTGTCACCATCTTCGCCTCATTACCATTATTAGCATCGTTATCATTGTCATCGTTAAAATCATTATATAACTATCACGGAAATCATCTTTTTGGGTAAGCATCACTATTTTACCTTCATTGAACTTGGCGAACTTAGCGAAACTGATGAAATGTTGTCTATTGATAGTAGTCAGACCAACCGAGATGTTCCAAGGTGATTTCTCGACGTGGCGTCGCTCTATCACAGAGACAAGGTCAGGAAATTTCGCACGAAAGGATTGCGGAATGTGTGAGTCGTACACCGAGGGATTGTTGTAGAAAAGTTGATGAGCGGTGAAATAATAACAATAATTCTAGACTAAAAGATGATTCATTATAGTTACAGTGCTCTGGAGAGTGAATACGAAAAAGCGAATTATGTTCTTTAACTTGACAAGTCGAGTTTATTTCGTTTGTTTTCTCGTCCGAAACAAGTCGATTTGCCGAGATCCACGACAGCTCATCCTATCGCCTTCTTAAAACAAGTCCCCTTTGCCGAGTTCCGATATTAAACTCGTTTTCTTTTCTTCTTGTTACCTGCTCATTTTACTGTAGCTCGTTTGCTTGTCTACGCGTCCTATAATGGAATGACATATTATACTCATTGTCTAACGTACGAGTAGTGGCAACAGTTGTTGACAGTGTTTAACATATACCACGAACATTAGTATTTTCCTTCATTTTCTTTATCACTCGATTATTATCCACATCAACATACAATTCTAACTAATGATGATTTACTCAAATTCATGAAGTTTTTGCACCGAGTTGTTTTTCATTGCAGCTGATTGACAAATTGCCTTACATCGACGTAAATAAGCACCGAATTAATGAGTGTTTAGTAGAATTTAAGCTGTAATAAGAAAAAAAAAAAGAAAAAAAATGGGCAAACATACTCGGTTAGGATTGGAACCTATACGACCTCCTGATCAACGGACAGGCGTTTTATCGACCAGACCACCGAGCCTTCACACGACAACCAATCCTGAATCCTTATAACATGCAGCGGGTGCTGCGTAATTATTCAACTTCAAGAAATTTTTGTTTACGGCGATGTAGGGCAATTTGTCAATGAGTTGCAATACACTTGTATGGGAAATGAGAAGGACGAAGAGTAACGTCTAGAGTTGGTGACTATCGCGGTGTATAATATACACCACATTAGAAACAATAAATGAAATATATTACAAATTGAAAATCAAACAACAGCAGAAGCAGAGGTGATTTAAGTAATGGCTGCCTGTAAAGATTGTCATATTACCAACTTTGACGAACTCTGAAGTCTTCATAGAGATACACAGCATGGACTGGCCATGTTCCCCAGCGTTAGATGGCCATTCGTAACCCTCGCCAGATTTGCGCGGGAATTTCGGGACGCTGTGAATCAACCAAAATCCCGATTTCTGATCGAAAGCAATATCACCTGTAAGATAATTTTATTGAAATACAGCTCATGTCACCGTCAAGTATGTAATAGCAGAGGGACAATGGTCACTGAATTGCATCTTATCTGATATATTCAAACAGAAAGTTGAAATGGTTTTTAAGTGACTAGAAACAAGAAACAGAGCCAATAACGAGTTGCAGAGAATTGACGAAGCAGTTGGTGAAAAAAGCACTCGAGCAAATGACACATACATGCCCTTCCTAGATCACCTGACAATCCATTCCGCTGTGAGCTGCTACTTTGCGATATCATTTAGAATACTGATTACGTGAAACAGGGAATGTTTTGTCAAATGTCCTTTATTAAGGGGGTACATCTCACTGAGCGGCGAACGTTTGCGAACGTAGCGACTTTGGGACTTCGCCAGGGTTCGTAAAAGTTTGCAAAAGGTTCGTAATTGTCGCAAGCAGTTTCTCTTGTCGCAAAGAAATTTTGAACATGTTCAAAATTTCTTTGCGAATTTGTATTGTAACATTTGCAAACATTCGCAAAACATTCGTAAGAATGCGCAAACGGTCGTAATACGGTGTCGCTAACATTTTTATTTGATTCGCCACTGCTAGCGAATAAGTGGCCATAATATGGTTCCTATGATTTAAGCTCCTGAAACAGGCAAGGTTCCACTCTAAGGAAGTTCTTGAAGCTCTTGACATCTCCATCATGTAATTGCTGCAAAAGCTTCTCATATTGACCAAAGTCTGTCCTCTGCAACAACCACTCTCTGATCCAAACAGTCTTTCTTTTTTGCAACTGATTGACATATTGCCCTACATCAAGAGCAGCAGCAAGAGCAAGAGGCAAGAGGCAAAACACTCTGTCCCTCGGATAGGACATAAAATGGAGGTCCCGTGTATGAGTCACAACTCATGCACGTAAAAGATCCCGCTTCATTCATTCATCGCAAAGAGCAGGGTGTCTAACCCGGTGAAGTGGTCCCACCCAAATCCAACTGGACCCCATGGAAGACCAGCTTAGTGTAGCTGAATATGGGCTATCCAGCCATCTTCACAGATGGAAAATGAACAACAACAACAACAATCTTTCTTTTCTTCTTCCTTTCTTGTTTTTCTTCATCTTCTTTCTCTTAAGCTGCACTATATACAAGTGTAGCTGTAGCAGCAGCCAGGCAAAGCAGCTCTTCAAGGATAGCAGCACGTTGAGCCTCTTCTTGGCAGAAATTCATTTCCATATTTTGGAAATCCGTCTTGAACGGTGGTCACAAGAGATATGAATGCAGTGGTAGGTTGTACGTTCGTTTTATGGGTCTGACTATACATAATCGCCTGGTACTTTTCCCGGTCCCAAAACATTCGCAAATTGTCGTAAGGGATTTGCAAACATTTGCTAATATTTGCAAAACTGTCGCTAACATTTGCAAATCTGTCGCTAACATTTGCTAACAGTCGCTGATAGTCGCCACCTGTGTTTCGCAAACACTTTCGCAAAAATTCGCTCAAGTGTTGCTAATTGTCGCTAAAACATTGCTAAAAGTCGCTAACTGTCGCTAATGGCAGAAGCGAACCTTGATTTTTCGCAAACATTCGTCAGAAAAGTTGGCGAATCTCAAATTTGCTACGTTCGCAAACGTTCGCCGCTCAGTGAGATACCAGCTTTACAGGGAAAGACTATACAATAACATTAACAGGGAATGTCGTAACTATACATGTTAACGTTCTAAAACTGGTGCTTACCTTTCGCGTGGCCTCCGTTTGAAGGGGCCTTTCCATTGCCTACAGGAAAATCGTCATTGTACATCACATACACAACATCCTGTGGCAGGAACGTCAAAGAAAAACACCCAATAACAATCAAACATAATAACTATGAATGAAGACGCGGTTAAACGGATCTCATACTTTTGGTTGAGACCTAATTTCAGGTTTGTAACATTTTTGGGGTGATATAATGAGAAACCTCTTATGAAATATGAAAGAGCATGTAAGTCCATGAGGAATTCAACGTTTATTTGATAGAAATTGGTTTCGAAATAGCTGTGATATCCAAAACAGAGCAATCATAATAAAATGTGGGACCCACCTTTTATTACGATTGCTTTGTTTTACTTTGTTTATGGATATTTCAGTCATTCCAAACCCGATTTTCATCAAATAAACTTTGAATTCCTCTCAGAATGGGGTATGCTTTGTATTATTTTAAGTGTTTTCTTGGTATCTCGCAAAAAGTTAAAAGCCCAATTCTCATCTCCACCAATACTGAACCATCCCTTTAAGGCTTGTAAGTTCAGTTTTCAAACATTGTCTTTTTTTTCACAGCTTCAAGATCTTTTCTACAAAATTGTACTACATTCTCTGATTATTCATTACCTTATCAAGATCTGCTTTATCATTCAATTATTTACAATCATTTTGTTACCTTCAGCTCACTTCTAGATCAGGAAAGGCCGAAGAGAAAGTGTTACCTGACTTTTGTGATTCTTGTAAATTTGCTGTAGAGTTCGGGCCACAGCCTGGTTGGTGTCTTTGAGGGAGACCGTGGACCGCGAGAAAAACTGGCTGTTCACATCCATGTACATGTGAGCAACGCCCTCTTTGATGAGCGGGTCACTGCTCTTTGAGTCTCGAGGTAGCTTGTAGACAATAAACCTGGTGTTTCGAAGAGAAGTTCAAAATGTTTTGCAATATAGGGTCCATAGTTACTCGTTCATCCTCACCATCTCCTTCTTTTTTTTTCTACACACACGCACGCACGCACACACACACACATTTATAATTACATAGATATATATGTATAATTATCAAAATGTATTAGTGACGGGAAGGAGGCGTCAGTGGACGTTTTGACTTTTTTGACTTTTAATGTCAATACCAAGCATTCGATCTTGTTTGCGAGAGTTGATACTACCCTTCCCAAAGCCTCAAGCAAGATGGACACTACAGGCATTCAAAGTGAACGAACACTTCGTCCCCTGGTGGTGCCTCCTTCTCGACACGATTATCATGAATAATGCAGCACCATTACGTACACGGCCAAGACAGCTCACGCTATATATAAAAGTATGATAAATAAATAAATAAATGATTGATCAGATAAATGAATAAATAAATATATATATATATATATATATATATATATATATATATATATATATATATATATATCTTTTTTTTAACAAAGAAAGGGGAAACTGACCAGAAACAAATAATGAATAGCGAAAACTTTGAGTAAAGAAAATGGATTTTCATCGGGATTCGAACCCGAGAGTAATCCGGAGGTCTCGGGTTCGAATCCCGATGAAAACCCATTTTCTTTGCTCAAAGTTTTCACTATATATATATATATATATATATATATATATATATATATATATATGTGTGTGTGTGTGTGTGTGTGTGTGTGTGTGTGTGTGTGTGTGTGTGTATGTATATGTATGTGATACATACATACATACATACATACATACCTATGTATCGTTTGACAATGTTCTCTCTGGGGCAGGCTCCGGGGCGGGCCCTATAAATCTTCATTACCGCAGCATTACCACGCAATCATAATGATTTTTGCACCTGGGTGAGTGGGTCAAGCACATTAACTCGTCCAAGGAGGTAGGGCCTATAGCTGCTAATTCTTTTCTTTTGAATTGACTAAGATCATTCTAGGCCATTTATGCTGCAAAATGATATATAATAGTCTATCACATTGACGTATTAATATATTTAATATATGTTTGTAAACGTGTAGATGCAGTCCACCAAGGGTTTTACCTCTGATAGACCAAGGACCTTTGTCATTCCATCACATCTGCTGCATTTTTTTTTGACACTGTTGTACTATTTTCTATTTTACAGCAACAGTCCTTGTACTCTTTGTGCTCTGAAATTGTTTCGTGTATACTCTTGTGATATGTTCTGTATATATAGGCTTACATATATATATATATATATATATATATATATGCATATGTATATATATGTATGTATGCATATATATATATATATATATATATATATATATATATATATATATATGTCTATGTCTGTGTATTTCTAAGACATGTGAAATAAATTGAATTGAATTGAATTGACGTTTACAATAACAGCAATGCAGGCAGCCTTGATAGCATCTCGTGCTTCCATTAGGTTGCCCATACATGAAGATACTATACAGTCATAATATATTACAGATAATCTTATGTGGAGTCAAGTAAATGAACGAGACACCTTCGCACAAACAGGTATACATATTACATACACTTAGGCCTATACACACCCACAACTTTCACACATAGATTACTATAATAAAGAATAGAGGAAGGCAGGGAGAAAGAGAACATGTCTACTCGTACAGCCATACTGTAACTTACTTAAGAAGAAAAAACCCCAAGATGCTTCATTCTAAGTCAAGGATCTTCGGTTTCAATCAGCAAAACCCGCTTTTCCACTAAAAAAGACATCAGTAGTTTTTGTGATAATCGTGTGCACGTTAACAAAGACAGCTTCTCATTGCATCTGAAGGAAGAATCGTCTCATCAAAGCATTTCTGTACACAAATCATAGCAGATCATGAGCTAGACAGAAAGATCCGTCTGTCTGGAGGAGTCTTTTACTTATTTATTTATTTAGTTATTTATTTATTATTCATTTATTTATTCATTTATTCATTTACTTATTTTATTTTTTATTTTTTAACGTTATCGCTCTACTCCGGAGACATAGGAAGGGATCCGTGAAGCAAAACGCAGTCTAATAATGCACTGAGCTTTAGGTTGTTCATATAGGATGCACCGTATAATGTATGTAATGTGACCACCCACGCAGTGTACATTATTGCGAATTCATCACCATGATCACTGAAATACAAGGGGAATATACAACCTACGTCGCGCAGAACGGATCGTATTAGAAAACTGTGCTGACTCACCAGTCTACAGCGAGACCTCTGGAATCCAAGCACATGATCTTGCTTTCCCGTTCAGGCAGCCCTGCTGCCAAAACAAGAAATACAGCACAAAATGTCATCTTTCTCTCCATTGTGCCAATACGGTTTCCGTGATACAATGTTCGATCCTCCCGAATATCGCATTAGCGCTTCATACAGACGGCACTGCCTCATGCAGAGCTCCATTACATGGTTTATTACTGGGAGCATACGGAAGTAGAACGATAAATAGACATTAATGCATCAAAACATGCTATTGTTCCGGAAAACGCCGTGTCAGAATCCCCACCCCACCCCTGGCTTTTGCAAACTAAACAACTAAAGCATTTCTATAATGTGAGGCGCTTGTCCTCCGGTGCTGATCTTTGAGATTTACCGTATAGAGAAATGGGGAATACCCATAGGTGGAGAATATCTATGTGGAAAATGGTGCATCGCCACTACTTCATGATCACAGATGCCTGCATGTGAATATGATGGCAGATGGTGACAGCTTTGAAATGCCAATCCAATTAAATCCATGTTGAGTTGACTTCTTTAGGCCTATATGTCATAGGGTATAATCTAACATAAGCAATTTAGAGTGAACGTATCAGTGAAATTTTCTTCATAAAAGCAAACTGAGGAAAAAATCACATACAGACGCCATTGTGCCTTCACAATTTTCCCCATGCACAGGTCGCATGCAAATCTTCATAGGAATTCATTAGTAGACAAGAAGTCTATGAATTGTCATTGATGTGACTTGTTTTAGAGTTGTCAGGGAAATGGTTGGGTTTTAGTTTGACATATATTGGCAATAAGAAAGGCTTTGTATTTCAGGACAAAATTATCATAGAGAACGGTGAGACAGTGTGAGGCAATGCCATCGCTGCCTAACTTGCAAATCAATTATCCTTTTATGTTTGATAGATATACATGTATTTCAAAAAGGCAAGAAGGACTTCAACGTTCCGGAGGTGTCTTTTTTCCTTGTGCAACTTTAATGACAGAGGAACTTTAAATTTAAAGTTGATATGAGCCCGTGTTTCTAAAAGACGTTTTATTTAGTCATATAAGGACATATAGGCAATGTGGAAGCATTGCGTCACACGACATGAAGCTGCCAAACCAACAAGCCGGCGAAGAAAACGACTGAGAATCGTTTTTTGTTAAGAAAGTGCTAATGGGGGGGGGGGGGGGGGGTGCTACCCTTTGAATGTTCAATTCTGCCAAAAAAGTGCAATAACCTTGTGTCTCTGTCACTATTTGATCCGTTTGTCAGTCGTGCTACAGTTCTAGTTACCATGCTCTTTGTTAAATGCCACATTTTCAATTTTCTTCCCATACTATAGGGACAATGCTGAAAAACAACAAAGTCTTATCACCTGATTATTCTGATGTCATGTTATATGATGTGAAAGGAGGACACTGTTACATAATCGGAAATATAAACATGACTTTAGTAATCTTTCTATTTATCGAGCTTATCAGATAACGGGGACTCAAGCTGGCAAAGAAGGCCTATAACTATAGTTAGTAAAATAATCATATAACCTTTGCTTACTATACTTCAGGGACCATAATCATAGAATGCACGTGCTTTCGGAGCATGACAATGTTGTATGATGCCATCTATGCCCTGGCTAAAGTTTTCCCTGGCAGCTTACGACATATCAAGAAGGGATTACACCTAGATATCATTATTCATCGTAACAGATAATTTAATGTCAACGTATGCTTGATATTTGATAACAGTTTTATTTCAGAAAAATGGAAGCACCTTGCACTAAATACTAGTAATGACCAAAACTGGGTTGTGTACCATAATTATCAGACCTAAAATGTAAACATAATAAAATTAAATGCCAGCTACACAGAAGTTTGATCAACATTTTATGGTTCGGGGAAACTGAGGAGAGTATTTCCTGAAAAAAAAAACACCCCACACACACACTCACAGTGTAACCAGTGGTTATAGGTACTCGGACGAGATCTGACACTGACATGACTGAGAGGGAAAAGGATTAGAAGTTCCTTTCTCGATCGAAATGGTGATGGCGCTCTTCTCTTACCATAGGAGAAAAGATTGTTTCACAAGTCGGTCGTTCACAACATCCCGCAAAGAACAGACAAACCATGAGGGTTTTGTCTTCCATGCCAGTGATATTACGGTTGTAAATTGTGTCCGGTGGTAGTGGTTTCTTCATTGCATTGATTGGTCGCGGTTGATACTTGACACGATGTGTTCTTCTGTGTTACGCCGACATGCCTGTACCATTTCACGCACTGATCCACTCATAAAAGTAAGAATAGGTTTCCTTCAATTTTTGTCGTTGTATTATATAGAACTTAAAGGTGATATATTTATTACAACATTTTTTTTTCTTTCACACAATACCATCAGGGTATCTCTATATCTCCGCTTTGGCTGGCAGTAGAAATCAAACCAACCAACAAGATTAACCCACTCTTTTTACAAACAAAGCTGCATTGCACGCGTTTGCACGTGACTGATAGTAATGTATATCATTCTGTTACATACACGGAAACACTGTATAATGACCTATAAAGGAGTTTCAGATGGTTTGCTGATGTTCCTAACTCAAAGTCAATTTCCCAATAACCATGGTCTTTTTGCATAATATTACTCCAACAACAAGATCACCAGAATTCTCACACGATACCAAAATGTCCATAGCCTTCACGTCCAACTACATCACATTTGGCATGATCGCTGTAGAACAACCTCGTAAAGACTGATAAGTCACCATCAGGTTATACTGACAGAGAGAAACAGAGAGAGGGGGGGTGGGGGAAGGGGCTGGCATGTAAAAAGCAAACATCATCGGGAGGCATAGCAAAGTCTTGGTATGACAGGCCTTTCGCAAAGACACACACACATACACACACACACACACTTTTTTGTTTTATGATATTTTTTATTTGAGTTTCATTCAATATCAAATCCATATTGACAATGAAATTAATATTACCAACAACAAAAAAAAAAGCAGCTGTGTTCTTCTTTCTTGTGCTGCTGAATCATTTTCCAACATACAATACAATATATTTGGGTTTGTTCCAAATCATACCATGTTTATATAAAAGAAATGACATGAAATTCTGCGTAACTCTCAGAAAAAGCTATCTTGATCAGCCTAATCAAGCCAAGCCAAATGTGCCTTATTACACACACACACACACACACACACACACACACACACAAAGAAATTTATACTATTTTTAACTTAACTTCCTTCTTCTTCTTTTTTTTTTTGCAGAGCACACGCTATATATCAAAATACAATGTATATCATATTAAGCATAACTCTTAAAAGGGAAAAATATTTTGATCAACCAGATCAGGTTAATAAACATCCGCTTCATTACATAAATTCTCTTATCACACTTGAGACTTACAGCATTTCCCAAAACGTGTCATAAACTGAAAAAAACATGCTTCACTTAACCAAACAAAACTCATCATTTTTATTTAACCTATCAACGTACCCCCCCCCCCCGAAACATATATACCCTCAACACACACACACACACACACACACACACACACACACACACACACAAATATCGCACACTGCATTCAGCCCACAGAACCCAAAACACACATACAAACTAAAGAACAGAAACATGCAATTAAACATTGTCATCACGGTCATGGATTATAAGTAAATATAAAAATTCTGATAAAACCACTATAAATTCACTGGCAGAATCGTTGCACAAAACAATGTAAATATACATATTGTAAAGTTGCCCTGAGGATTCTGGTTAAACTAGGCAGAGTTGACTCCAAAATGGTAATCTTTGGCGGCACTGAGACTACAGGTCTTGCCCTGTATTGTTTTAGATAAAGACTCTAACTTAGACAGAGCACACCTTTTAAAAAAAATATGTTGTATCAAAATTTAAACAAAAGAAGGGGAAAATGAGAGGAGATAAAAAGTCACAATGTAACATTCACAAATATAGTGTCATAGTCTCTGCAACAATTCATTAAATGTCGTTATAAAGAATAACATATTGAAATAGATGAAAGTGTTGGATAAACAATTTATCTTATAGTGATTGGTTAAAAGATTTTCACGTGACTATATGTACTTTCAATTTCAGAATATTGGCATGTTCGACACTTTATTATTCGAATTTTCAAAATGGCATTACTTTTCATATATTTTCTAGATGATGCACTATAGTTATGAAATGATGTCACAAATAAATTGCGACGTCACAAAGCAGTTGTGCCATCACAAAGCAAATCTGACATATTATCGAAGGCACCTTTTCCCATAGCTGTAACAAGAATCTCTCAAAGCAAAGTATATTTCAATGATTCATACTCTAAAATTACTTGAAATTCTTTCAACAAATCACCAAAGGACGATCTAGTTGATAAAAAAAAAACACACCACACTTTATACACATCAGGAATCGGCGTTCATATACCCATTCCCTTCTACTCGCTGCTATCACCTTCTTTCCTGTCGTACTCTTTATTTCTTTCTAAGGCGTTTTGTTTCTTGTTTACAGGCGAGATGCCAAGACGCTTTACAAACCAATTAAAGTCCAAGACCTTTCTTTAGACAGTAACATCCTCCATCACTTTCATATATCTTTCATCGTCTCAGTCCTACATGAGAACTTGTGAATCCCTTTCCTCTTCATTTTGTTGTGCCATGTCTACTCGTCAATAGGAAAGAGGTGCCAGTCATAAAATACCCCTGGGAAAAAGTGGAAGAGTCGAGGATCGAGCAGGGAATCCGGTTGGTTTTTGGACATCAGAGCCAGTTTGGAAAGTGTAAATAGACTGCTGCTGCTAACTAAGATCTTTTCGCCTTAGGTAAAAATAATTATCTGATGCTATCATACACTTATGCCTTTAAAATGATACGCCTGAAATGTATCCAGTATCACAGTGTATAACGTGTTATCTTTGAAATGAACAACTGTTTAATAGTCCAGTATTACGCAAGACAGCTAAAAATGTTATCCATGTGCGTTCCTGCTGGCACGTATTGATACTTTCACGTGATACTGTAAACAGAGGCCATTATTGATCGGAGAAAGGTTTCCATTTCATATCAAAACTATAATTTATTCACATTTTGAGTATAGTTAAAGCACGTGAACCACTATCTGACAATAACACTTTTCCTTTGTGATTACATCAACATTCCCTTTGTACTTTGTATGCTGCCCAACATTTATTTTTTTTCATGTCTAAATCTTTACTGTCTCAAGTTCATCACATCAACATGTACTTATTCAAGCTCAAATTGCAAAAAAAAAAAATGAACATGTTCCTACGTTACGGTGTTTAAGTTAGTTGAATATTGTTCAAATGCATGATTTGTTGTCATCTTCGGCAATTTCTAACGTTTTTTTTTTTTCTGTTTGTAAAGCATACCCTGTTGTGTAAAAATAGGCACAAATGAGAGTGATTACATTTTGGATGAAAAATTCATCCTCTAGTGATTGGTCGAAAGAGTTTTACGTGATCATCTGTATTTGCAACGATTTCAGAATGTTGGCATGTTTGACAACCCATGAGGCCTATAGAGATTCGTGCTCTATAGGCCCTTGACACAAAGGTGTCGATGGGACACTGCTTGGCCTTGATGACGTCCTGTGGAAGTCCATTCCATAGCAATACTGTAGTAGAACCTTCGCTTTCTTCTTCCTTTTTTATTCTGCCTCTTTTCCTTTCTTTGTTTTCTTTTTCCTCTTTCTTAATATTCACTCAGATAGGCCTACATGCACGAAAATTTCACAGCGGTTTCCCTTGATCTTTCTATCTACTACAATATGACGTCATAACGGCTCGTGGATGTACTGAGTCTGTGGAAAACATTGCGAACGCACTGTACCCGTTTACGTACGTACCGTGATCCAGACGAGACACTGCACCGTACCCACCACACACACATGTACATGTGTTGTTATCTCGATCTCATCATCATCTGGGAACGTGAACAGTACGTACACGCAGTTGCGAGCGACGAACGACTGGACAAGACTGACAAATTGTTCTTGGGAAAACTCAGTTTTATCGTGTCAATATAGGAATTGTAAGTATACGTATTTCCGTTAGTTGAAGAGAGTTTTTGACAGTCTTACTTTTTAAAAGAAAGGCTAAATGTGTCTGCATTGGTTTGAAAGAATGGTGTCATTAATGTCAACTGTTAAGGATCTCTCTCGGCTATTGTGAGTAGATAGGTAGCTTGGCGAGTAGAGCCGTTTCATGGTTTCCGACCGAGCGCCTCCTCGACACGTCGCCTTGACCGTCGGGCCGACAAACCATCGTTCGAGGGTGGGAGCAGGAGCGAAGGAGCCGCACGGTGTAGAAAAATGCCGCATCTAGATCTAGGATCTAGTCTAGATAACCTCTAACTGGTTGAGTTATTTGCTTGCGATTTCGCAATTAGTGGAATCAAGACAATAACGCACCTAAAGATGTTACAGGTGTCTATCGCTTGGGCTTCAGATCAAGAGTAGCGTGTAATTCACTCGATTATTATCCATAGACATAGAATTGCAATGGTTTATTGAGTTGAAGTGTACTGAGGTCGCGCGTACCGTGGTCTTTAGACGCTGGCTTGCCTTCGCGAAGATTCGACAGAGTGTCGACATTGCGTATAAAGGAGTGCAGAGAATAATGGTGTAAAATGTATGTTGCTGCAGGGCAGTTTTTACAACTTCCTTACAGAGAGAAACAAATAATTTGTATTATAGAATAAGCCTTTGTTGGAATACTATTAGCCATGGTCATCAGTATTAGATACGTTCATGGGACTATGTTTCAAGAATGGAATTTCAGTTTCAATACACTAAATGAAATTGCTGTTGTGTCTGATTTTTTGTTGTAAATTTCTTTTTATTTCATTATTATCATTATTATTTTTCAAGAGTGGTGAATCATGAATCCATTCAGATGCTAATACGAATTGGACTAAAACAATATTCTCTTTCATTCAGATTTACAACTTCTAACATGCTTTTGTCAGAAATTAAGTTTATGAGTGTTTTTTCAATTCAATTGTTTTTTCTCTTTGAAACACTGCTGTGTTAACATTTGAGGTAGATGTTATACTGGTATGTTATCTTCTGAAGAACAACATTATGGGTGAAAATGAAATTGTGAACAATTCAGAGGAAAGTCCGGTCTTCAAAAATATAATCAAAGTGGGGTACGTAATGTACACGTACATGTAAGTGAATGCAAAATTTATGATAATTTGGAAATAAAGTGTAAGTCAATTTGGGTCATGGAGATTGTCAATGTTGTGGTCATGATTCACACATTCCTGACATTAAAAAAAAGATACACACAATCCTTTTTTATTAGGTTTCAGTTTCAGAAAGTAACGTGAGGGATGTGCAAGAATGATTGAATGCTCAAATTGATATAGAGTAATTAGGCTTCATCAAGAAGAAAATGAGCCTTTGAGAAAGTAGGAAATATGGAACATGTTACTGAACCAATGAGAAGCAGTCCCAGTATCAACATTCGACAAAAATTACTTTACAAAGTCATCAGTCCATCATGATACATTTATTTCTTGAATTACAATCTAAAATGTGCGGGTATTCGAACAACCCTTGTTAAGACATTTTCCTAAATATCTCTCCTAAATGGGACTTCAACTCAATGGATGAATAAGTATTTCATGTGATGTGGCAGGGCTCGACACTAACGGTGGCCTGGTGGCCCGGGGCCACCAAAAATGAAAGCCAGGCCACCAAATTTCATAAAAGGGCAAATTTGGTGGCCTGCCTTGGGCCACCAAAATTTTTTGAAAAGTATGTCAATAAATTCGTAACTTTTTGCGTCGGAAATTACTAGTAGCTGTTAAATTTCTTTATAGGATGGATGGACAGGACTGAATGAGTGCCTGAGAGTGAGTGTTGCGAGTTTGTTGAAGTTAAGTTATGAGAAGATATGTCCAACTTCCAATTTTTACTGTGATAAAACTTAAATATTGACTCATTAAAAAAAACAGGACTTTTAATGTGTTTTCTTGTTTTGTTTTTTGGGGGCCACCAAATTTTTCTCTCGGGCCACCAAAAATTTAAAATTGACGATTTTGGTGGCCCCATCGGGCCACCAAATAAAAAAGTTAGTGTGGAGCCCTGGATGTGATAAAACAGTATTGACATTCAGAAGACAAAAAGGAAAATTGTGATTTATTCCTGTGAGTCCAAAACAGTACAGACAATAATTATGGTAGATAGTGATGAACAGACAACAATAAAAACATTATGGGCAATCATTGTTATTTCTTTTCCTTGGTAATACAGTTCTTTTATTGATCCATAACTCAAACATATTGAAACATTATGACATTTTTCACTGTCCACATGACTGACATAATCAGACAATCCAGACTAAATCACATATAAAAATGAAGATTACACTGTAATTTCAGCGTAACAAAGAAAAATCAGTGAATCTGGAATAGATCTTGCTAGATTACTGTATAAACTCAGTAAAAGGTGCATGTGATAATGTCATGTCTGATGCCTGCATCGATATTCTGCTGGCTTAACCAAAATAACCCATTGTTCTTTGATTGAGCACTATTAATGCTAGATGTACTGACATTCCTCAAATACTAGTAACTACCACTGTTGGAATGCATGTCACCAAGACTACACAGCTGAACATTACACCCCAATTATTGGTAATGCTATGAAGTCCCAAAAGCATGGGAAGATTAAAATTGTACTTGAGCATTAGCCAATGTTGCCAGCTTGTAGTTGATTTGATACTCATTATTTGATTCAAGAAATACAGTACATTATAAACTGAACTTTGATGATCATAACACATATGACATTCTATTTTCAAAATGGACAAAAGTCATTTGCCCTGCTGCCAGTCACCCAGACTAAAGCAATTTAAGTCTGAAGATGTTTCATTAAAGTGTATGGAAATAATTATACTGAAATTTATTAGTTCATTATACTTTGGCATCATGTTAGAAAATTACAATATGTCACGTTTTCTGACAAATCAAGTACATTAGCAACACATGGATTACATGAGAAGTTTTAATTCATAATCTTCTCTAAGAAACCCACTCAAAAATTGTGTCAATTTAATAAGAAAGAGAACAAAATATATGAAGAACAGTGCAAAATTACCAAAATTGGATAAGAAATTTCAAAGATTTATGACACTTTGAAATTTCATTTTTTGGAACACCTCTTGATCAGTTGTTATGAATATTCAAATTACCAAGCTGATGATGTCATGCTCTCACAATATCTTATTCATTTTGTATACAGAAATGATGAAAATGTCATATTTCAGCTGTTTAGATAATAGTATAAAACTTGCCTTAAAACCACCCCAAAATAACTTTAAACAAATGCTGCATGTAACTCTGATACATTTTGGTATGGGATATGCTTTTACCTGTATTAGCGAAATATAAAAAAATTCCCGAATTTCATATACTGTAAAACATGATATATTCGTGGCATGAATTTTTCGCAAATTGGAGCCGACGGCCTTTTTTGCGGCATGAAATTTTCGTCAACTGCCACTAGCATTCAACCGTAGACAAGAACTTTCGCGTGCATTTTAATTTCGCGAGTCTTGGCGCTCGCGAAATTTGCAAGATTAAAACGCACGCGAAAATTCCTCGTTTTTCAGTATCAGTATATATCAACATAACAAGAAATTTTGAGGACATACATTGTACATCATCAACTCGCTCATCTGAATACAAGTTCATAAGGACTGGTCAAGAAATGTTTTCCGAAGCAATGTGAAATTTCAAAATATCATATTTTTGTTATTTCTCATCCATTTTTTTGTCACTTTGGGAACATTTTGTAGGGATTTTTTTCCCCTGATTTTTGGGTGGATTTTCTCTTTATTGAGAGTTTATGTTTCTAACAAAAATATCAAACTTCAAAGTAGTATCTTGAAGCATGGTATTGCATCCCGTGATATTAGGATCAGGATGCCTAATAAATTCATAAGCTTGCAATATGCCATGAGCAGAGTACTAGTATGTAGGTTTATGGCCTGACATGTTGAGTCGGGGTTGTATCCTCATTATGTTGCAAACATACAGGCATGACTGAGAAAGGAAAACAATAATGGTACAAGTTATAGAAACCATTTAATTGTTGAATTGTCAGTCAATTGTGGATTTAACTTTGTCAAAGTATAAGGTAGAGTCATCTTGGTTATGCCCAATGCAAATGTAGAATCACTCACATAATACTCATCATTGGGTTCTAGCAGGAAATGTCTACAAGTTCATATCCTGAATAAGGGTGTGGTTATGAATACTTTGGTGTTTTTTTGTTTGTTTGTTTTTTTGTGACTGTGCAAAATATTTGTCAAGGATATCATGTTTATTGCTCATCGTGAAAAAACAAAAGGGAAATAAAAACAGCTTGATTTCTACGTTAAGAAATGGGAAATGTGTGTTTGGTCTTTTATAATTCTAAGGAAATACAGAATTCCACGCATTTAGAGCCACAAATCAAAGGTAATTTGTGGAGAAAAAAAAAATCAGTGAAATGTACTTTAACAATTCTGTGAGCAATGTATCTGCTTTTTCACAAATACTGGAAGCTATATATTTATAGATGATATTTAAACTTTCAAACACATCGGCTGATCTAGTATATGGGCACAACATTCTGCATGCAATACTTTCAACATGTGCTGCAGAACAGCAACTGTGTGTTTCATTTGCAATTTAGAATTGGACTTGTGGCTGTAAAATAGTGCAGGCAGCATCATACTGTAGATGACATTCATTTCTTCCCACAAACAGAGAAAAAGAACATTGCTTATTGAGTCAAGAATTGCACTGAGGAACAGCCAGATTTAATACAATCTGACAATTTACAGCTTACTGCTCTGTTTGCCCACGTTGATGCAAATAGCAAGTCCAATAAAAGTTTTGGCAATGCTGAAGATGCAGTTGGACTCGGTGAACATAAAGCCATTTAATTCCCCATTCGACTAGGAATACATCACAATATTTTAAGAAATATTTTCTTGGCTAAAATAAATCAGTTTACCTTGAGAAAATGCAATCTTGATTGGCAATGTATTCTGAAAGTGTTTGTAGTTTTTATACTATAAAGATGTCATAGAAAATTCCTTTCAAATTCCTTTTCAGATTCCTTTCAAGTTGCACTGGAAGCTAACCTCATTAAAGCAAAGAACATTGTAAAGTGGTCTCAAATGTACTGTATACATTGTACATGTAGACATTTTTATAAGTTTATTGAAGATGACTAGTCATTGATTTCATCAAAGACATTGCTCTGGGAGCTTGATATAATTTGCAATGTTATGACCACTTACACTTCATACTCTATATACCTTACATTTCATCCTGTGTGCAGTACAGTTGTATATGTACAAATGTTCACAATAATTGTGTTACCTCTACCATCTGATACACTCTGTACACGACATAGTTTCAAGAGTGAAAGAATTCAAGTGATTGAACTCAAGTCTCTATACACAGCATGCAAAACAAAGGGTCTTAGTGTATGGCTGTGATTTGCATACTGGTAATCAAAACCACCTCAGCGGCATTGTGCTAAGATGATAAATAGCAAGAGTCTGACTGGAATGGGTGCCTTGTATTGTAAGAGAGTGTGACAAATGCAGCTCTTTAGTCCGTCGAGTTGGAATTGTGTACATAAATGTATGCCTTGAGTATCAGACATGACTGTAGTGTTACAAATCTCATCAACCTGTCCAGGGAGGTGAGAACTCTCACCTCCCTGACCTGTCTGACTCATTGTAATGTGAACAGAGACCAGCTGAGAATCCAGTCACCCAAGCCAGAGGCAAAACTACAAAACAAGGTGGAGATATAAACAGCTCTCAGTAGCCAAGTTCTGACATGAATGATTTACCAAGTGTGAATAGTTTTCCACTTTAAACCCTCTTCAGTCTTTTATGTGCCTCTGCCACGAAGTGTCGCCGGAGGCATTATGTTTTGTGGTTGTCCGTCCTTCCGTCCATCTGTAATGAATTTTGTGGACGGCGTAACTAAAAAAAACGTTTGAGGTATCCTAATGAGACTTGGTATGTATTTGCATGAGTGGACAAAGTTGTGCCTATTAACTTTTGGGTGCACATGCTCAAGGTCAAAGGTCAAAAGGTCAAGGTCAAATGCTCAGTTTCACTATTTCCCCAATATATTTGCAATGCCTAAAGGTTTTATCTTGAAACTTGATGTATACATGTAATACCAAATAAAGATTTTTCAGAAAGAGTTTCGAGTCATGAGGTCAAAGATCAAAGGTCAAGTGAAAATGTTAAATTTCACTTTTTCCTTCATATCTTGGAAATGGTTCAAGATGTCTTCATGGAACTTAGTACATGTACATGTACTGACTAGCAGTGATTATCTAGGGAATGTGGGGTCATTGGTCAAAGGTCATGGGTCAAAGGTGAAGGTCAACTCCTCATAATTTCACCTTTCCCTCATATTTATGCAGCACTTGCCACATTTTTCTTGAAACTTGATATACATGTATGACATGTACAATATAACCCAAAAGAGATACCGGTACTCTGGGAAGTTTCTTGCCCAAAGGTCAAAGGTCAAGTGAGAGTGCTAAATTTAATTTCTTCCTCCATATCTCAAAAGTGACTCAAGGTATCATAAAACTTAGTACCGTACATATGTTCTTGTACCCGACAATGATTTTCTTGGGAATTTTAGGGTCATAGGGTCAGAGGCCAAGTTAAAATGCAAAAATGTTACTATTTGATACTGAAATCACGCTTTTTCTCCATACCTTGAAAGCTACTCAATGCATAGACTTATGAAAAAAGGGTCAAAAGTCAAGTAAAAACCTCAAATCCCCAATTTTTATAGCTGTGCTCGTAGGCAGTATAGCCATCCATCCAATTAAACTTACTTCAAGGAAAGTGAACATTCGACACATTTGTGACAAACCTGTCATTTTAATATTTTGCCAATTATGTGAAACTGTCATCACACATTGTCAAGACATTGTACTATAGACCAATTAGGAGAACCATGCATTATGGCGGAGGCATACCAGTCGCCATCATGCGACATTTCTAGTTATTTTTATTGTGTGTTTTGGAAGTGGATTATTTGTGACATGCAGTTCAGTCCAACATTTTTACTTTCATATATACCAGCTTTACGAACAAATACGGATCTTAATTGGTCATACATGCAGTGCCCATGTGAGGGCTGCTACAAACTGGGTTGCTCTCTTCCCTAGGGCAACAGAAATACCAGAAATCCGCATTGTGAATAAAAAAGTAAAAAATTAATGTTATTCATGCTTGACTGGCCAATTGTGATTGCTTGCACTCTGTTCAGATAGGAAAATCCATCGTATCAAATGCGGCTCAACAATTGGATGGGGTGTTTACTTTGTATACATGTATATAGTTCATAATTATTTGTGAACCAAATGACTGTGAAATTGCCATTTTGTGTGTGTGTGTGTGTGTGTGTGTGTGTGTGTGTGTGAGTGTGTGTGTGAGTGTGTGTGTACCTGTACCTCCCAGAGGGCAAGTAATAGAAATGATTTTAGATCATCTAACATTTTTGCATAGTTAAGCTATTATTTCTCTCCACCATTAGTCATTTGTAAATGTTAACTTTGTAATTGTTAATTTTCTTTACAAAAACTGATGGGCTCTTTTTGGACCATCTGGTATTCGAGTGCTGGTTGCTTTAGGGGTATACTATAAGGTCTTGTAAGCTGCGTACTACAAGTCCATTTGAATGTGAGTCCTGTTTATTTAGGATCTAAAAATACAATGAAGAAGTTTTAATGGATGAAGTCATTGTCACATCGTGTGAGAGAAGGAAGATTGACCCAGTGTAAGCAGAAGGTTTAGTTGCTGTGGGGAAAAAGCAGAGGTATAGGGCCTATATGTTAGGAGAGTAGAGTACCAGGGAGGGGCTAAGGTGTGTAGAATATGACGAGCTCAACAAACATCACTCATCTGATGGTTTAAACATGTTGTCTTCCATGTTTAATACAGGTTTTTGCAAGTTATTGTCCTGTAGTTTTGTTTGTGGGCTTTCTACCCACATTGTGGTAAACCGTCTATTTACCCTCTCTTTACTTTTTTTTCCCTCTCTCTTTGTATATATTTGAAAATTTTTTGTTCCTTTTTGGCTAGATGAATTCAGGTGTGTAAGAACATAATTTTACAGATTGATCTTATGTATGAATCGTAGGATTTGATAAAGGATAAAAGACTTATGATATGAACAGAAAAAAGAAACAGGTTTAAAGTACACCATATGTCATAGTTCTTGACAGTAGCAGCTTTTTTGATACCCTTTGGACACAGTAATCGTAGCCTGAAAGAAATTAAAGTACTGTAAAAGTGGAAATTTTCACCATGTGGAAATTTTCACGCATTTCGCGCAACGAGATGCTATCATGAAAATAAAAGCATGCGAATATTTTTGCATGCCATATGTTCCAGTAGTTAATGTCCTAATTCCGCGGAATGAAAAACATGTGAAATCCATCTTACCCGGCCGAGTGCGAAAATATCCACTTTTACAGTAGATATGAAGTTTGAAATTCTTGCCTGGCTGTGCTCAGAATTTAATGGAATGCAGCTTTTGTATTTTGGCTTCCACTGAAAACAATTAAGTTCACGTACGGTTCTGCTACATGTAGTACAAAAGTATTGCCTGTTAACAGTGGAGGTATCCCTCGTTGAAAAAAAGAAATAAATAAATGAAGAACTAGTGTAGAGAGAGAGCATGCATCATAGAGTTATCAACTTTGCAGTCACAATCACCAGTGCAATCTCCAACTGTGTGAATGATTGCTGAGACGTTACAAAAAAATAGCTATAAAATAGATACAAATTTTTCTTAACGAGAGCTAAACATCATGAAAAAAGTACCCTCTCACTGTGAGCATGTACAGCACTTATGTCGAGTAGACGTGTTATCAAGTAATGAGGCTAATTTTATGGCAGTTTCGAATGTCCTATATAGTGCATTGTGTAACATACATTTTTTACCTTGAGCTTCGAGAATAATGAGGTAAATAAGCATAAAAACCATATCAAAGATGCTTTTATTGTCTGGAATATGCTAGGTTTGCTGTGGAAGTGATGGGGGGGGGGGGTGAGCCATGCTGGGTTGCACATGTTCTCATGGTCATGGGTTGTAGCTCGAAAATTACATCAAGGGTCAAGGTACATTCAGCAAAGCATCATGGGACTGAGCTGTGGAGTTAATGAGTAATCAGTCTGTGATAAGACCTCTATGAGTGCTGTACCTGATGACACTATACAGGCAGTGTGTAGTGGAGCTAAAGTGTGATCACCTCTTCACAAAGTTTGTTCACCTTATGATCAGCGATCTTGGAAAATGTGAGGAACAAGAAGTTTGGTGAACCGTGTGTTGTGGTTTACATTTTCATTAACACCCAGCATGTGGTTTGATGGATGAATTTGTTTGGTTGTTTTATTTCTTTTTTCTTTTCACGGATATGTTACTAATGAAGGGATTCTACTGTGTAATGTTTCCTGATTTAATGCCGTGGAGACTGTATGTTTGTGTGATTGGTAAAGAACTTACCCATACAAAGTTCATGAAACTTTTGTGAGGACCAAGCAAATTGTAGTGTCTTTTTTATTGTTGTTTACCCTGTGGTTGTCCTCTAAATGATGGAAGTTGCACAGGTTCAAAGTAAACACTGACTGTAGACACATCGTGCCCTAAATTTGCCAGAGAAGAAAAGACTAAGGAGACCAGTGTCTACCTTGTACATCTCTGTGCTGTGAAAAAGGAAAGAGAACCTTGAATGAAAGAGAATTTGCCATCCATGTTGGCATTTTGCCAACGTCTCAAAATGGGTGATTCTTTACTTTTTGTGTGTCTTTCACTTGCTTTCTTTTCTCTTGTTTCCTCTGAGGCAGTGAGTTTAATTCTTTCAATCACTACTTTTTTTTTGTACAGTTTTGGGAGACTTTACCAAAAAAAAAAAAAAGCACTTCTAATCAACCACAATTCCCTACCATTAAATGAGAACCAGCACTATGCACTGCTCATAAATCATTGGATTGTGAGCATACACTATGCATACAAAGTCTCATTTATGTCAACATGTCACTGCTTGACATCATGTTTATAACTTTGTTCCTTATTTTATGTTCTATCCACTTTTTATGTGGCTGCACTGGTTTTGACAGTGGACTGTTATAATTGATAGCTAGGTTTTGTTTGTTGTTGTTTTTTTGCTCTCATATTAAGTATATTCTTTTGTGGGAATCAATTTACATTTAATTTTAAGGCTTCAAGGAGAAATCAAAATTTCATCAAATTTGACCATAAAGGGGAATGCAACTTGCACTTCAGGGGTTTGGAGTCTGGCACAATGAAGCCACACTTTGTTTTTTGTTTGTTTGTTTGTTTGTTTTTGTTTTAACCTGCCTGTTAAGATGGTCCATGTAAAATGTTGTTCAGACTTTGTTGCTTGAATGCCATTATGTGTACATTGCACCCCATCAAGATGTTGTATCTAAATTGATCTAACTTCATATGCTAGTAGGTGCCATGGCTGTAATTGAGCATTTAGCTTTAATAGGGATCAATGCAAATATGAGATGATTTATTTTCTGGAACATGTGACCTTATATAAATATCAAAGAGTGAGAGAAGTGCTGACTGTGACAGACATGACAGACAATATGTGTGCAAAAAGTTACTGTGTACGCCATATAACACATTTAGGGAGTCTAATTTGTGATTCCCGACTTCCCAGTAATTTCGCAAATGGTTAAATTGGCGATTGTGGAGCATCGGACTGAACAGGGAAATACATTCATATCGGGATCAAAGTTAACCCATTGAGGATGGTTTGATTTTGCTACAACATGCATTTTCCGTAGACACTTGCCCAAGTATACTCAGGACTCGTCCTCAACGGATTAATATTTTTGTGTGTTGCCATAATTGCCATTCATAGCACCTGACTTTTGAAATTCACGATAACAAAAACCACACAAATTATTCAACGTATAGGCCTACAGTAATGCTGCTTACCAAACAGGGGTTATTCTGAATAAACCAGAGAGTTCTAATGAATGAAAATTGGACTTTGTATCAAAATATTCATTAGTTTAGAATATACAATGTAGTAAGTATTTTGTAGGCTTTGAGAGAAACATGATGAAATATTAAACTGCCACAGCCTGTCATTTAATGATGCTTGTATTTGATGTCATGATAGCATCTTTAGTAAATTGAGAGAAATCTGTCCAGAATTGCAGAATGCAGTTTGTATTACAGTACTATTCCGATTCCAGTATTCCAAATGGTATTGGATATAGTTATTGACTGCTGAGTGAAAAATATGTTTTTGAAGTCATACCTATAGCCTCCTAAAGAGTAAAAAACAAACAGTCTGACTCTAGATTGAGGATAACTCCAGGACTTATGTCACTCCCCACTCACCCCACTCTGTACACTACAACACACACCACACAAACCAAACATGTCATACACAAAAAGCACCAGTAAATTTCAGAAACATGAAAAGTGATTTGTATAGCCTTTGAAAAGCCAATGTTAATGTGGATACCATATGTGACTAACTAATCAGCCAGAGTACCAAACAGTCCTCAGAAGTCCTCCTGACTTTCATCTTGTCTGAAAGGGATGTTGGCCTACTGTAATGTTTGTGGTAATGGTTTTATGGTAGGTATACCCCATCAGAGTGACACAACAGTTCTGATTAGAAAAAAGCTCCCCCCCCCAAAAAAAAAAAAAAAAAAAGAAAAGAAAGAAAGAAAGAAAGAAAAAAGAAACACACACTCAAAGAAATGGTCTGGAACTCTTTTAAAGTTACGGCTCCCCCTTGGCTTCATTCTAGGAGAAGGAACAGAGAAATTTCTTCCATTTCTTGGTTTGCTGCTTTCGGGACTCTTCAGTGGGTTTGGTAACATGACGGTCACATTCACAGCACACAAATCTTGTTTGCCTTTTTTATTACTCTTCAAGACAGAAGGTCGTTGAAACCTTGGTTTTGTTTTCGTTGACTATTTTCACAATGAAAGGACGATCAGGATATGTCCCCTTTATTCTTCGTGTAGGTGTGGGTCATTCAAAGAGACAGAGTAGCATTAAACCTGGCTTTGATCCAAACCTGAAGGAAAGATGGCCAAGGGAGATGAAAGCATTCAATCAGTAAACACGCCAGCCAGCGAGATTGGAGAAACGATAAGAAAGTTAAGACCATTTGAACGTCAGCAAACCATGATGTCCTTCCATCACCGCAAAGTGACCGCCGCAGTCATGTGACCTAGATGTCCTTCCGATACGCTCGTATCTCTCTTTTGCATGCAGATGCAAAAACCAGTAAAATGTTCCAGAGTATCAATATATAATTCATAATAGTGTGCATATGAAGTGACTTTTTCTGCAAGCAATACCATACTTACATGTACATTGTATGAGTACTGTCACAATTCTGTGGCATCCATAACACCATAAGGGGGGGGGGGGGGGGGGGGGGCTTTCAACATTCCTGGATGAGTAAAATGTTATGCCAGCCATCCTGTGTCAGATCACCAGTAATTGAATAAACATCCTATCAAAAGTTTGTTGATGGAAAAGTCAAGTACAGTTCAGTTGAAAATTGATGACTTATCAAGTATCCATATCAGCCCGTTCCATCTGGTTCTGTCTTTGATTTCCTCTAAATATGCTTCCTTTCCTTCTGAAAATGTCAGTCGTTTTGAGCAGAGCTCACTTTGTGAAGGAATGTTGAAGTGTCCTCTATCCGTAAAGGTTTTCTTCTTTTATGAGGCTATTTCAGGTGAAGCGGGACAAATAATGAATTTACTATCACATGCTAAATTCATATGAATGCAGAGATTTCACCACATGTCTACTTCACCATTTAAAGAAATTTCATCGCAAGGCCCAAGAAAATGTCATTAAGCGAACAATACATACCACAGTACCTAGTTATCTACTGTATGATACTATGCCATGATATTTGTCCCCGCCGAACGAGTTCGAGCAGGGGACTATGAAACGGGCTCCGTACGTGTGTGTGTCCGTGTGTCCGTCCGTCCGTCTGTCTGTCTGTGCGTCTGTCTGTGCGTCCGTGTGTGATCAAAATGTTCAATTTGCTACTTCTCTGTCATTTATGAGCCAATTTTGATTCTGTTTGCTTTATATGATAGCACTACATGGGAGCTTTGAAACTTCTACACAGAATTTCAGTTGTGACCTTTGACCTTGACCTTTGACCTATATTGTACATTTTGCTTCAAAATGCTACTCCTTCGCCATTTCTAACCCGATTTCGATTCCGTTTGCTTTATGTGATGGCACTAGGTGAGGGCTTCAAAACTTCTACACAGAATTTTGACCTTTGACTTCTTTGACCTTTGACCTTGATTTTTGACCTTTATTGTACATTGGCTACAAAATGCTACTCCTTCGCCATTTCTAACCCGATTTCGATTCTGTTTGCTTTATGTGATGGCACTAGGTGAGGACTTCAAAACTTCTACACAGAATTTTGACCTTTGACTTCTTTGACCTTTGACCTTGATTTTTGACCTGCATTGTACATTTTGCTACAAAATGCTACTCCTTTGCCATTTCTAACCCAATTTCATTTCCGTTTGCTTTATGTGATGGCACTACAGTCTGTAGGTGAGGGCTTCAAAACTTCTACACAGAATTTTGACCCTTGACTTCTTTGACCTTTGACCTTGATTTTTGACCTATGTTGTACATTGGCTACAAAATGCTCCTCCTTTGCCATTTCTAACCCGATTTCGATTCCGTTTTCTTTATGTGATGGCACTAGGTGAGGGCTTCAAAACTTCTACACAGAATTTTGACCTTTGACTTCTTTGACCTTTGACCTTGATTTTTGACCTATATTGTACATTGGCTACAAAATGCTACTCCTTCGCCATTTCTAACCCGATTTCGATTCCGTTTGCTTTTTGTGATGGCACTAGGTGAGGGCTTCAAAACTTCTACACAGAATTTTGACCGTTGACTTCTTTGACCTTTGACCTTGATTTTTTACCGATATTGTACATTTTGCTACTAAATGCTACTTCCGGCGGGGACATATTTTACGCACCGCGTAATTTCTACTTTTCCTTGTTGAACAGGATAAAGTGTGGTACTGGAACTCGTAAACAAGAGAAAATGATGTACATGTAGTAAAGGTACAATTGTATTTGCCATTACAGTGATATGAGCTTAACTGATGCCAATCATTAATGCTGAGAATATTGAAATTCTCTGTTTAGTATCTTACCAATGCCTTCAGCAAAAATCAGCTGTATTGTGTTGCACATACCATGTTTTAGTAGTATGGTACAATAAAAGTCCAATGTACGTGGTTATGATTGACAGTGATCTGTTTTGACTGAATGTATGCAGGGAAATTATCCAGTGCCCTCCAAATGAACGGACAATGATGGTGAAAGGTGAAGCCCAAGAGCTCCAACCGAAGTTAATCGGCTCAGGGTTGGTTTGCAGAGAGATTGCCAGGACGAGGGCGACATGTGGAACATCACCGTAGCAACAATCATGGCTTCACTAGACCTGGTCTATAGTAACCTCACCTGCCCCAACAACTGCTCATATCGGGGAGAGTGTGAAAATGGCACCTGCGTGTGTGTGGTGGGTATACAATGATCTTTAGTCACATGATGATTTGTAGCATGAATAATCTCTGATGAATGAATGTAAAAGTGACTCCCCCATGACCCTGAGGTCTGCATTCAAATGAGGGCAATGTGCATTATTGATGACTCGGGAGCAAGACGAGGGCTTTCAGTACATAATGCCTGTTTAAGAAACCAAAACCCCAAGAAACAAATCTTTAATACTTGCCTGTATGTCTGCTGTAGATTGTAGTCATAGAGTGGTTTTGGTTGCCTATTCCTGTACAGGACCTGCATCATTGCAAAGGAGCAACAGTTTTATTTCATTGGAGATTGCAGTGCAGCAATAGACTAGAAAGATATTGGATAAACCCTAAAGTGTACCGAGAGATACTGTACAAGCTCTTATATTTGTGAGGGTTTAATTTTCATGAATTTCCCGAATAACATTTGGATCGCAAATTTGACAACACACGAAAATGTTGCCATGCACTAGAATAGTAATACCACAGCATCAATGTCAATTCACGAACACAATAACTCCCAAAAATGTCTGCAACCTCTTTTGCAAAGATACAAGCATGTATCTGTATGCAAAATAGCAGCATATACAGTAGAAAGACTTCTTGTTTGTACTATCGATGTGCTCATGCATCATGTCAGTAAACAAAAAAGGAGGGTGATGTTGTCATTGACCATGACTTGACACGTACCTGTCTGCACTTGTCATAACTTATAGATAAATGCTCTCCATATACCTAATTACCGGTAGTGATTTTCTTGTGCTGTTTACTTGTGACTGTATTACATACCAAATGCAGTGAGCTCTGAAAGTCAGGTAAAGGTGTCCAGTCATGCAGAGGTGTAAAGAACATCTAATACAAATTAAGGGGAGAGGAGAGGTGTAAATTACTCTTTGTTGAGGTGTTAAGGAATCATGGGGCAAGTTGCCTTAAATGTCATTTACTCATCACAGTACTTCCAAGCAGTGTAAAGTAGTTTGGTGATTTTCCCCCAGAAAACTGGCATGACAAGATAATTACGTAATATTGCATTTCCAAACCTTTTCACACTACAGTGCTCTTCACTTAGCAAACTTGCTTGTTCTTAGTCGTCAGATTCTTATCAGACTAAAAAATGTTGGGGGGGGGGGGTTAATTATCCCATGAAAATCATAATTAGTCTCCAAATTGTGGGCAGATTGCAAATTTTGAATGAAATGTAGGCAAAATCAGTTTTCTAATGGAATTTGGTATTTTGCCACATTATTTAGTTTCTCTTTTGGTTGTATTCTGGGTTTGTCGATAGGAAAACGTGAACTTCAAATACGAAAACATTCACTGTTATGTGTGTGCTTGAGGTTGACTGAGCATAGAATGCGTTTAGTAATATTTAAACATAATAGTGGACTCTGCCAGCAGGTGGTTTATGTTGAAATCTAATATCACTGAACTTTTCAAATCAGTATGTGTCAGAAAGGCTTTGGTTTTGGCCATTTCACATCGTATAAGATTTTGAATATTGCAATGGCATTTACCTGACTAGTGAGAAATGAATGTATTCCTAAATAAGAAAAGTGTCTTAATGATACAATTTCACTGGTTGATTGTGCTGTATTCTTCTTGATTATTACAAACTTTTGATTTGCTGCAGGTTAATGATGTGTTCATGAATAATGCATCAAATGATTATACAATGTAGAACTCAGGTGACGGACATCCTTGACATTTAACACATCTGTGTGACCATCAGGAAGAAGTCAATGCTAAATGCTTTGTGTGTTTACTATCTTACAAGACCGTCCTACACTGTACTTCCCTGAGTGTCTGACTAATCTATGTCACATATGTGCACATTTTAAAAAAGGATAACAGCTGTTAACTGACAACACAACAGTGCATGCGTAGCGTGTTGAAAGGCAGCAGTAACAAATTGTCAATGATCTTGTCTGATTTAAGGTGGAGTGATTTGATTGGAAACGTGCTGGGAGCTGCAAACGGCTCATTATGCCTTATCTTGTCTCTGTCATGACACAGGTCCAGTACCAAGGAGGGGAGTGTGAAGAGTTAAACAACACATACTTTATGGCGTTCGGCTCCATCTTTTTTCTCCTTGGCATCGTGGCATTGATACAGTTGGTAAGTCATGTGATGTCTAGTGCTTGGCTGATCTTGGCCATTAAATACAGGATCCATGGCATTAGAGATGACACGTGCAATAGCGTTCATAGTTTAAAGCTTTTTATGACTTCCTGATTACAGTGTTTACTTTGTCATAGGAGCATACTGGAGATATACACATATTTCAGTGCATTGTAGAATGCATTACATGTATGTTAAGCTGTTCAGTAGAATATGTCTGATTAATGTGTTATCTTTTTCTTGTTTGTATATAAAAATATGCCATGCAGGACTTGGTTCTTTCCCGAAGCTAGAGTATGTCTGAGTACAACTATACGTACAGCCGTACCATTTTACACGATATTAGGTGAAAATTGCCTTGTAAGTAAAAACAACAACAAACAAACAAACAAACATAAACCAACAATATTTTTCATATGTTTTATATGTACAATTGAGAGATATATCCTTTGTAATGTTATAGTGAAAAAGCATAACTGAATGATATGTTAAGTTACTACACACAATATATTTTCATTTTCTATATGATGGCAAATTTATTGTTTACAGTTTATCTATTTTCCAAGAAAACTTTTTGAGGGCAAGAGTACAAGTTAGATGTTGTGTGTTATAGTGTAATCAAAGTTTTTGAAGAACTTTTATTACTCAATTTTTTTTCTTTTTTATATGTGCTTCACTGCATCAGTGCAGGAAAAGTAGATAAAATATTCTTGGACTTATAAAATATGCCCTTCTTTAGATCAGCATGCAATGGTAAATTTTCTGGTTTGCAAATTTGATACAGATGATGCCTGCCCTCTTACTGAAACATTCTGTGACGGATTTGGATCTTTAACATGATGTTACATTTCATACCATGTCATTATTTACAATGAATTCTTATGACCTCTCGACATATTCACTTCTATTTTAAGTAACATTGGCTATCTTTTGGCTTTATAATCATTTGATAATATTATGGCACATTGTCCCAAATTGTATATGTATTCAAATCAATAACAAACAAAATTCAGGGACAGGTAGATTGTGTCAAATTACTTCCAGTGTTTACCTTCCTGCAATTTTCTCTTCTCAAATTTTGTTGACTTTTATAAATGTGTAACAAGTGTTTGCACTCCTGGAGAGAAATGTTTACTTTGGTTGTACTTGTAACATTGGCAGTGATTTATGTGTTTTGACTGGCATATTTTCAAAGGTTTATTTGACTTTAGATAACAGCCTCTTGGATTGCATTCCACCAAGTGAATCAAGAACTCTTTTAAGCTTAAATTCATAATCATCCCTAAGTCCTGGCAGGGTGATACAAAGCCATTTGCCAAGTTACCTTGGGAAACTAAAACTCACATAAATTTGCAAAGGTTACCACATATGAATTTTTATGTGCATGTTTAAAGTAATGGACCCTTAGCGGTATGGCTTAGGGAGAGAAATTTATGTGATGTCATCCCCTGGGTTCAGTTCAAGCCTAATCTCACAGAACACACTTCCAGAACAACAACAAAAATCTCTTTTGAGTATGCAGATGAACAGCATATTCTCTGATTTATGTGCACGTTGAATTAAATGCTTCTCTGGTAGTGTGTGCCTAGTCTGTAAGTTTTGGGGTTTTTTTTTCTTTCAAAATGCATTATCAATATTGGGTTGTCTGGAAAAACTGTTTTCAGCACTCTCTGATTTTGCAGAGACAATCTTCCCCAAAACATTCATTGCATACTATGACTAATCTTAAAACCAGTGAACATGGTAAGGGATTTATATTTCTGGTCAATGTGCATATAAAAGTATCAATGTGATAAACAATACCCAGATACTTCCATGAATGACATGTGAGGACATACGCTACTGAAATTTCCCAAAATCTGATAGGGAAGCTTGATAAAATTTGCTTCAAGCATACCCATACATTTTGCCATTTATGAAATTCTGCCCAAACTTTAATTTGTTGCTTTTGTCACTGTTCATGCTTGAATTAATGTGCCCATAAGAGTAAGTGTATTGTTCACACCTCACCTTTGTCCTTTGACCTTTCACCTTACTAAGATACTGACTATGGTGACAGAACAACAGAGATCCAAGACCAACTCCATCAGAGCTGCGTGTAGCATCACTACCCAGAAGACACTCTACATCATGGTGATTCTTGCTACATTCAGCAGGGGCCTGTATTTCACCCTAATGGTAAGCTTAATTGAAGTTATCAGTCAAACACATTATGAGATGAGTAGTAGTAATAGTAGTACTGCCAAACCTGTCTATAGCGGCCACTAGAGACAGGTCGGTGGCCATTGTGAATTTCAACACTTGCATTGTATAATGGCATAAAATACTGCATGTTATTCTTCAAAAAAAAACCAGCAACTAAGTTTGCATGAGCAGCTTTTTGATATGGGGATTTTTTCTTTGTACAATTTACTTTATTTTGAATTTTCTGTTTTAAATCATACTTCTGCTCTTTTGATTTTTAATAGACTGAAGATTTAATTACTTGTGACTGCTATATGCATTTAGATATTCACCACGGGAATCAAAATGAGTGGCCGCTGGCTGCGTCAGGCAGGGGACTGCTACATAAAGGGTATACTAGTAGAATACAGCAAGTTTGTGCAGGGGATTTTTCACTGGCCGCTATAAGCAGGTTGGTGCAGCAGCTGTAAACAGGTGGCCGCTAAACGACAGGTTTGACTGTAGAAGTTGTAGTAGTAGTAGTAGTAGTAGTAGTTGTTGTTGCAGTTGTAGTAGAAGTACGTGTAAAAGGGGTAGTGTCATTATCACCACCATCATTATTTTCATTACTAAAGTTCATATTAAATTCACATTCAAGAACTCTCTTACAGAGTCAATGTTTGATAACATAGTGGTAGAGTTTACAATTCTCCCAGTGAGTTGTTTCAACAATTTAGATTTGAATGGCTCATATTTCTCCAGGAATACATCCCTCACCACTGGGCTGCCAACCTGCTCAGTATGTACTACCCCTTCCTCCTCTCCAGCTGTTCACTGTGTGTCTGCTTCTGGGCTGAGGTAAGGCCAAACTCTCACCAGGATCTCATTTCTTGAAAGACGATAAGATGGCAAATTGTGATAGAATAGCGATGTCTTGTAGCAACAGCCAACTAGGGGGCAGGATTCTTGTCATCACCATAATACTTGCCACAGCAGCGAGAATTGGTACCATAGCAACTTTCTATGAAATGGAGCCTACATATAGATATCTCTCCTTGTGATAAACAGAGGCATGGATCCCAGTGTATCTATTGTGGTCCAGTGGTTATTACTGAAGACTCTTAATCTTGAGGTCCCTGGTTCTGATCTACTGACAGCAGCTGTCGTACCAGCAAGCCAGGTTTTTTAGCATTAGGCTGTAGCCTTTCAAAATTGATTTAAAGTCAGAAGTCTTGTCTTCACTTGCCTTCAAGTATTTGATTACTTCAGGGGTCACAACAATTTAAAGGAAACTCAGTGTGGCCCACTGTCCTTGACAAAAAGATGTTAACTTTAAGTCAGAGACTTGCATCAGAAGACCTCATAGTAACATTATTAAAGTTTGAAAGATTTGAAGACAGTGAAATTTGAATATGAGAAAGGTAAAACATTCAAGTTTTGATTTGGAACACATATCAAATTCAATGTACTTCAGCTAATTGCCTCATTTTGTAGTTTCCTTAGCTTTATGAGGATATTTCTATGAAGGAACACATATAATATATTGATGTAGAACTTGATAAAAGCTGTGTTTTGTCATGATATACAGTCAAGAGTTAAGTGCATGCTGCTCATGGGAAACCCAGGCCCAAGAGCAACAGTTTATGAGATCAGATTTTTTTCTGCCAAAGAAAACTTGGCAATAAGAATGTCCCTACACTTTATGTCCTTTCATCCAGGTGTGCAGAAATTTTCCACAGTGTGTCACTTGATTTCAGTGATAAATTCTATACTTCTTCCTCTTATGTTAAAGTAGGGAGTTTCCCTTTTAGTTTCATAACGTTGGTATCACAACAGCCTTAAAGTGGAGGCTCACATCTGCATGTTGTCCTCTTCTTTGCAATTTGTCTGAAAATTATTATTGTTTTTTTTACAGCATGTGTTAAGAGTTATCATTTCTTAAGACAAATATGTAAAATCTGTTTCATTGGTATCCAGGCGTTCCACATCACCGACAAAAGCTACGAGCATCCCGGGTCGCTATCCAAGTCACTGGTCTACTTCCTCGTCTTCAATGCTTTCCTGTATGCTGCCCTCATTGCCCAGTTTGTTGCATCAGTGTTTGTCACCGAACCTGTCTTCCTAACCAAAATCTGCCAAGGATTCTTTGCCACACTTATCTTTGTTGAAGTCATCCTCTTCCTGGCTTACGGGGTGGAGGTTTTCTTTAAGGTGAGGATACTCTGGATACATTCTTGCTCTCAATTTGGTATTCTCTAAAACTATTATAAGACCAGGCAGCTTGGGAAGAGAAGGTAGGCCTGATTGAAATGATTGTTATTAATAATTGTATTAGATGACACCTATTTTCCTTCACTTCATTCATGTTCCCCTGTGTATTTATTGTAATGCCCAGACTGATTCCATTTGCTAATTGTCTATGATTTGTATTTCTCACTCCCAGGTTAAGGGTGCCTTTGCCGGTGCCAGTAATTCGCTGGATCCCCGAACCCTGCACCTGTCCCGCTTTGGTCTCCTCTTTCAGGGCACCCTCCAGATCTTGACTGCTTTTTTCCTCATGATGAGTGTCACAGAGGCAAAGTGGAATGAGAGGTGAGTCAGATGTTGTTTTTGTTGTTATTTGAATTTATTTGGCATTTATCATTCCTCTAGGAATATTTACGCCAAATATATATTCACAAAATTTCTGTAAATTTTCAAATTTTACCGTATATTATTTTCATTTTATGAAAAATAATTCCAAAATATTATATCATATCAAATAAATCTCCCTCACTGGCCTCGGTTTGAGCTGCCCAATCGACGATTGTACCTTCTGGCCAGCCCGGCTCGGTACCTTGAGCAGACTTCTCAGCAAGGAGGGGCCGTGATTGGCTGTCCACCTGTCTAGGCCACTCCAATACACGAGAGGGGCTCGATCAGTGCTCATCATTAATCAGGAGTATTTAATGCGAATTTTATCACAAATTTACATGAAATTAGAAAACAAGATGATGATGATGTCAGCCTCATTAGCCTTCGATCAAGGCACTGATGAGGTTGCTCTCCTCTTGCTTACAATACTGTCGTAGTTCAATATTATAAGAAACCTGTGAAGCAAGGGACTTTGTCACTTGTTGAAGTGTAGTGATGTGAGACTACAATGAAAATCCGAGCACATCAGGTAGTAGAGATTATGTGCATACTCCTAATTCACCAACCGTAGCTGAATAAATGTTATTACCAATCTTGCCCTAGTCATGGGTAGGCAACTGAGCTAGGCCTCTCCTTCAGGATCAAGTGTCTGATTGGTTGATTTTAAAATGACAGAAAAGTTTGAAGAGGTGATAGAGACACTGGAAAAGATTTCACACTAGTAAAGACATTTAATACACTACTATAACTCAGCATATCCTACACGGTGAAAGAAGGCAGATCACACAAGTGCATTCCTCTGCTATTTTTTATGCCTCCGCCTCGAAGTGGTGCCGGAGGCATTATGTTTTCGGGTTGTCCGTCCGTAATGAATTTTGTGGACAGCGTAACTAAAAAACCTTTTGAGGTATCGTAATGAAACTTGGCATGTATGTGTATTAGGGAGTGAAGTTGTGTCAATCAACTTTTGGGTGCACATGCTCAAGGTCAAAGGTCAAAAGGTCAAGGTCAAATGCCTAAAATTTCACTATTTCCCCCATATCTCTGCAATGCCTGAAAATATTTTCTTGAAACTTAATGTTTACATGTATTACCCAATTAAGATTCTTTGGTGAAAGTTTGGGGTCATGAGGTCAAAGGTCAAAAGGTCAAGTAAAAATTTAAAAATTTCACTTTTTTCTCCGTATCGGGGAAATTGTTCAAGGTATCTTCATGGAACATAGTATATATGCATGTACTGACTGGCAGTGATTATCTAGGGAATTTGGGGTTCATGGGGTCAAATGTCAGGGGTCAGAGGTCAAGGGCAACACTTTTTACTATTTCCCTCATATTTATGCAATGCCAGCAGGATTATTATTTTTTTTAAACTTGGTGTATGCATGTATAACCCAATATAGATTCCCTGGGAAGTTTTTTTTTTTTTTTTTTTTTCAAAAAGGTCAAAGGTCAAAAGGTCAAAGATCTAGTGAAAGTTCTGAACTTACTTCTTCCTCCATATCTTGGAAGTGGTTCAAGCTATCTTGAAACTTAGTACATATTTATGCATGTTCTGCCTGACAGTGAGTCTCTTATGAATTTCAGGGTCAAGGGCCACATGAAAATGGTGAACAATTTACTATTCAATACAGAAATTGCACTTTTTCTCCATACCTTGAAAATTACTCAATGCAAAAACTTATGAGAGGGTCAAAGTCAAGTTAGAGTCCTTAAATCCCCAAATACATGCCCTCCTATTCATCCAATTAAACCTTGGTCAAGGAAGGTGAACATTCAACACATTTGTGACAAACATGTCATTTTAATATTTTGCAAATTTTGTGAAACTGTAATCACACATTGTCCACATGTACTTTAGACCTTTTAGGAGCATCATGCCTTATGGCGGAGGCATACCAGTCGCCATAGTGACATTTCTAGTTTGATTTATGTAAAATTCCTGCTCTGAATTTCCTGTAATGTTTTTTTTTTATTGGACGGTTAATATGAATTGAATTGAATTGAATCGAATTGATTATAAACATTGTTTTATTATGGGATCCTTGATTGTAGAAGGATACAAAGTGACAAATAATGATGATTGTTACCCTTTTTGTATCATTCACAGCATCCCTCTAGTGCAGCGCAACTCATATGTTGTCATCTTTCGTGTTGTCGAACTCGGTATGGTGATGTGGTTCCCTTGTGTCCTCTGGAACTGTAAGAGGTAGGTAAACATCATGTACAGCACATGAGTGGTCCAGGCTGATTATGTTTGTCTGTGTACGTTGTGTAAGACTCAAGTGTAAGATTGAGTTTAGCAACTTGGCCCATTTTATCGTTGAGACTTGAGACTTACATGCATCCTGAAGCTCATTTTACATTCTTTGAAAATGTAGAGTTCAAGTTCATCTCTCCCTGAAACTAGCAAACACATTCAGACTACCAGTTATGCCATTATGGCATTGTCAATCTGCATACAAACTTTTGTTGAAATTAACCTATTACAAACAGTGATTATTATCTGTCAAGGTTACATTTCCTGTGTGCTTTGGTGCAAAGTGTCTATCCTGTGATAATGCACCAACACTTGCACACTTCCTTCAAATGCGACATCAAACATTCAAACATTTCAAGTTTGGACAATTCAGTGAAGACCCAAAATACAAGGGGTTATATAATGGCTGGCAGTGTTGGGTCAATGCAATGTTTAACTCCTTTGTGTAGACTTGATTATTGTGAAAGTTATGTGTGAGCTTCCTAACAGGATTATATTCATCTGGATTTGAGTATTCCTCGTGTTGGCTGTACCACTTAGTAAATTCTGCTCCTTTCACTAATATTGCACAAGAGAATTAGTTTCTTTGTAGGAAAAAAATCCCAACAAAACTTTGCACTATTATTGAAAAAAAAAGAGTAGAATTTGTAAGACAAGTAGACATAGTTTTATCCAAACAGCCTTGTTCTTACACATCCTCATGTGTATCGTATCAAAATGCCATACTAACTGAGTATGATTTTTAATTTTTTTTAAAAAAGATTTTGCTTCCTGGTGTTTGACTGTTGGGATTGTAATTCTTCCCATTGTTTTCTAACTTTGCTATTTCTCTGTCAGTCCTGAAAAGTTGTGGATATTGAACCCTAAGACCATCTTGAGGGATCACAGTGATGAGGAACATCCAGCAGTAAGTACATGTGACCACCATGTGACCACCATGTGATGATAATGTGATGAGCATCACATGATGAGCAGACTAACAAAAGTTTGAACTTTCTGTATTCATGAGGTGACATTAGAAAGTTTCCCCCTGGCAAAAGGTATTGCCAAGGGCTGTTCAGGGGATAAAGGGTTAATTTCTGCAGAGACTCCAGCCCTTCTGCTTTTGGCAGGAACTCTCCGGCTTTGAGGCCATTTTCTCAAAAATATTCTGCTCTACTGCTTGAGTTTGAAGTTTTCCTGCTCTAGCTGTGTGTCTCTTACTCAAGATGTATTTTCTTCTCATTAAATATGCAAGTGTAGTTTTCTCCTGCCCAACTTTGTTTGTTTGTTTTTTAAATACCTTCAAAAGCAAGGTTAAGAAAGTACCAGAGAGTATCAATAACCCCCAAACTGAACCCTAGCCACAAAGGACTGTTCATGCTCATGATGTCTACTACACACATGTAATATTGCATGCATATTTGTGCAACCCCAGTCTCAAGATTGCAAGGGGGTTCAGGGAGAGGAATCTCATCTTCAAAGATGCTTCGGGTTGGAATCTCTGCTTTTGCTATGTACATTTTGGTACCTCAACATGTAAGAGTTGGTTACAACATTTGTATACTGGCAATACAATGGACATGGTATGTTTAAATTTCACACGTATTTATTTCTGCAATTGCAACTAAACAATTCGTTAGTTTATCAATGTTATTAGTGAGCTTCATTATAGGATTATAATCTTCTAGACTTGAGCATTCTTTGTTCTGACTGCGCCTCCTGTAAATTTCTGCTTCCTTTACTGATGATATAGGAGAAGAGAAAGAAAGAAGAAGTTTTGTGTTGTTTTTTTTTTAGAAAAAAGAATCCATCAAAACTTTGCGCAGTAATCAAACAAAATGTAGAATTTGATGAATCTTTCAATCTTCAACTTATAATCCTGTATTAACTTGGCAAAAAAAGTACATTGCTTTCATTCATTCTCTTCACAGCCTGTTCTGTCTGTCCAGAGGGAACGTAAGGAAGGTACGTCGCTGCTCAGTTGCCGTAGGAAACAGGAGATTCCAGTCATGCCTACCTACCAGAGCACCCAGTCACGTGGTAGGACCAGCACAGGTCAGCATTATTATGATTTATTGTGTTTACTTCAGTTTGTGTTATTTCATTCAATTTTATTACATTTCATTAATTCCATTTCATTTAGCAGTATTCATTTCCTTGTGTAGTATTTGCCATCATGTTTGAAAGCATTTGTAGGTGTATTTCATTTCATTTCATTTCAATTTGTGTTGTAGTTACCTTTCTGCTACCTTATTTCATTCTGTGTTATTTCTTCGTGTCTCGGTTCATTTTCCTTTAATTTGTTCTGTTTTTAAACAATATTGATATATGTACTGCTTACTGTGATAGAAAAATGAAAGAGCAACAACAACAACAAAACCCTACGTATTCTGACCTACCATCCTGCATGTGTGTTAAAAGAGTGTCCATTATTACAGTGTTAGCACAAATAATTTTTCCTTGGTCTTTGTAAAGGAATGAATGGCTTTATTCAGAAAATTTTAAAGTACAAAAGTAGGCAATCTTATGCTTTGACCTTGATCTGGCTAATGGCCTCTTAATTAAGCAAAGGCCTTGTTGAACCCACAAATGTAAAAGTGCCCACAAATGTTAAAACGCCCACAAGTGTAAAAATACATCGCCCACAAATGTAAATATCGCCCACAAATGTAGAAAACATTGCCCACAAATGTAAAAATTTCAACCACAAATGTAACAATGAACAGCGCCCACAAATGTAGAAAACGCCCACTGATGTAGTAAAAAAAATCATTCATCAACCACAAATGAAGAAAATTTCTACATTTGTGGTCGATGTATTTCTATATTAGTGGGTGTTTATGTAGACCGTAATTATTTCGGCTGTAGTACTCCTTGCTCGTGTATGGTGAGTTCAATTCTTTTTTTTTTTTTTTTCTTTTTTTTTTTTCTTTTTTTTTGGGGGGGAGGGGGGGTCCTGAACACAAGATCCAGGAATTCTGTAAAGGGAGGGGGGGGGGGGGGGGGGGGGGGGGGCGCCTTTACAAATTTTAATTCCCTGTCACACCTTTCTGGGCAAGTAACACGGGCTTGTTGCGAGTAGGGATTTTCCAGCACACAGGAGAATTTTTCTGCGGGTGGACAAGGAAGTTGGCGAGTTCTGTACTTGCGTCTTATACCTGCACTGGACGCGTGCTACTTAATTACCTGCTACTTGCGTGTATTCCTTGTGACCTGCATGAGAGCTTCGACGAGCTCCCCGCAGTTGGCCAGCATCTGACAGTACTTAGCATGTATCTCGCCCGTAGTTGCCCGGAGGTGCACATGCAAGTTTGATTTACCAGCAGCCAAGTTTTGAGCTTGACCAAAACTTTTTCTAGGTGAGTCGCGGACATCGCCCGCAGAGGTCCACGCAGAACACCAGTACGTAGGAAGCCCGTAGCTGCCGCAAGTCATAGGCAGTTGACCCGCATAAGTACGTAGGTTGCCCATACGGTGTAGATTTATACCTATGCACCAGAAGCAGGTGTCATCTGCGGGCATTGTACGAGCATATACGGGTATTTTACTGGCAAGGAATTTGATGTCAACACTGCCATATCCATTGTAGCTGGTCAGTTTTGCAGGCCGTGGAGCGAGCTAAACGAGAAAATTGCATGCATGTTGAGGGTCAAAAGAAATACACGCAAGTAGCAGGTAAGTAGCACGCGTCTCACGCGTGCTAGCAGGTAAGACGCAAGTACGGAACTCACCAACATCCTTGTCCGCCCACAGAAAATTGTCCTGCATGCTTGAAAATCCCTACTCGCAACAATTAACCCCCCAACATCCTTGTTCGCCCGCAGAAAATTGACCTGTGTGCTTGAAAATCCCTACTCGCAACAAGCCCGTGTAGCTTGCCCGGAAAGGTGTGACACGCAGCACACCGCAACATGTTAGACATGCATACACGTACAGACACACATGACATCTCCCCACCATACCCGGTTACACACACGCACTTGTACACATTATTTTGCAAGAAGCGCCGCCCTGCTCTAAATAAGAAGTAGGTCTATAAACGTATCCATTTTTTGTCATTTTTACAATTGTGGGCAATGTTTTGGAACCATTTCTACATTAGTGGGCGTTTTCTACATTTGTGGGCAATGTCCATTTCCTACATTGTAGGCGATTTTCTACATTTGTGGGCGATGTATTTTTACATTTGTGGGCGTTTTTACATATGTGGGAGTGTTTACATTTGTGGGTTCAACAGGCCTCTGTTGGCTTCTCAACAAAAAAATGACCAAAGAGAATTGAAAGTCACAAGATATAAAGAAATTTGAATGGAAATAAGAGAAGAGGGAGAAAAACGAGGTCAAAGGTCTGGAATGTGTGTCAACGTATGCATCTAAGTTTGTAAGATGCTAATGTCTAATTCTACAATTGAGTTTATTGAATATTCTGGTCATTCATTCAATTAGCATGTCTTTTAATGCCGTCCATGCATTGTGACAACCTTTTGATTACCAGTAGAATGACTAACATTCTGTTTGAATGGTCTCTGCCCAGACCCAGACTGTTGGATTTGCTATGATAGAGACAACCCCGCCCTGGGTCCTCTCATCACACCCTGTACCTGCAAGGGAGATATGGCCTTTGTCCATCATGAGTGTCTTCGCAGGTGGATGCTTGAGGTAATGCAAATAAAAAGTAATATTAAATGGGTTAGTCAAATACCAGTTAGTGATTAGTTAAACACAGTCATGTGATGGAGACACATTCGTTATGTTCGCCCATGGGCAGAACAATTTTGTAATGTTCTCCCATTGGAAAACATTTTCATGTAACAAATGACAGAAGGCCTAGGACCGCGCGCGCACAGTGACTTTGGCTGTACGTGAGCGATCAAGTGCGTTGTGCTGGTGGTTGACTTTTATGTATTTGACTAACCCATATGATGTAACAGATGATGACTTTTGTTGTCGGGAACATGTACCAAACGTTCCACCCTCAGGGTTTGAAATGCTATTTCGGGAGGTTATAAGTCCCTTGACTTCGTCTCAGGACTTATAACCTCCCTCAATAGCATTTCAAACCCTTCCGTTGGAACATTCGGTATGTTCCCTCACCCACCAGTCATCATCTATATAATATGGACTGGCTGTTAGGGCAGCATTAGAATATATTGCTGGAACTATGGCCATATTTCCTCAGTTGAAAATGGGTGCAGCCTGGTGCCCAATACGATGCTCTTTATGATACTGACATTTGATGTTGATACATTTACTTCATCCCTTTTATCAATCAAGGTTATCATAATCATGTCTGAAATGATGTGAAATAAGGTTCAAGTTGAGGATGATGTTTATTTTTCAACAATAATGAGATGTATTTTTCATTTTTATGTATTGCATTTACTTATATTATGTTAAGCTGATTATTTGACGGCTATTATATACACGTGTATAATGTGTTTTTTTTTCCTCACTTTTCTTTAGTTGGATGATTCTCCAGAGGCAGTGCGGTGTAAAGTCTGCAAGAATACTGTAAGTGATTGTATGATGCACGACATTTCAACCAGTGAATGCTCAGACAACCTGTCTCCTTAGCTCACTAATTGAGCATTTAACATAAACACACACACGCATACACACATACAATTGTACCAAAGAAAAAAGGGGGGCGGAGAGGAAGAAGTTTATTTGCATCCATGTTGGTTGATCCTCTCAGTATCAGTTTGCACTCTGTTTTGCTGAAAATAATCCCTTTCCTTGTCTTATATTGTGTAATGTGATAGAGTGAGGAGAATTAAATTATTACAATGCACATAAGGAGATAATATGTATTCAAGGCAAGTAGTTAACTCTTGCTATGACATACTGTAAAAGTGGATATTTTGCATGAGTAATTTTTGCGCTTGGCCGGGTAAGATGAATTTTGCTTGTTTTTAGTTCCGAGAAATCAAGACATCAATGAATGGAGCATATATTAAAGAAAAATATTTGCATGCGTTTATTTTTGCACTAGTTTTAGTTTGCGCGAAATGTGCAAAAATTTTAACACCGTGAAAATTTCCACATTTACAGTTGCCTTGTTGGCCGTTATCAGTATAGTTTACAGAGTTAAAGGTGCATGGTCCCAGTGTTTTAGTCAAATGCGTACGCGGGCGCATGGCGCAAGTTTCCTATAGAGACCTATGCTATCGACTCCTCTGTGGCGCTTATGCTGTGGCCCACTTCCCCGAGTCCGAAGTCAGTGGTCCGATCACAGTTCGGCTCATGATTCGGCTGAGGGGGATGACAGCTTTAGCAAACTTCTTTTGTGATGTCATAATAACAAGCACATATGCACGCACCCTGGCATTACTACAGACTGCGCGATGCGCAGAGAAGACAACGAAGGCAACATTACTTAGCAACACCTACGCACTTTACTCTTGATGACAGCTCAACTTCGGTAATCTTGGTATCAATGCTGACGTTGATCGGCAGTATCATCAACAGCGCCCTCTACACTACCGGGACTATGCACCTTTAAAGTGCTGTTGATGTATGTCATGGTTAAACACACTCTGTGTCTCCTCTCTTTCTCCTCCACCACCTATTCTGTGTAGTATGACTTGAAGCAAGGTAAAGTGAGACTCTACCAGGGTCTGAGCACTCGTGATGCCATGCTGTGTTTGGTAGCCTTCTCAGCCATGGGTGGTGGACCAGGAGCAGTGTACGCTGTACTTCAGGCTTACCCCTCTAGTACCATCAACATCGTCACCATTGGGCTCTGTGTCCTCTTAGAGATGACGTGTCTCAGGTATGACAGTTTGGCTTAAATACTCTACAAGTAGAAATTTCTGCTCCGTTTCGCCCTGTCCATTTTTCAGTGCGGGCCACTTTCATTTAACCTTTTTTTAATTTTGTTGATAATGATATTTCTGCACTTATTTTGATTAATAGCCCTGAAATTACTTGTGTGGTGTTAATTTGCAGCAATTAAATGTAATGCATGAAATGTTCAAAGTTTATGATGTTTTACAGCAGCATACAAATGTGTGAGCTGTTTCTTTGGAGCTTATAGCATAAGAAATCTGTGTAGAGCAAAAGTAAGTTGATTATAGTTCTGACAAAGGGTCAGGCTGAATACTCTGGCATGCCCTTACAAAACCCTTCATTGTGAGAAAGATACTGAATGTTAGACATTTTGTAAAGTGATGTGGGACATGCTCTGTATGAGATCATGCTGAACTGGGGGGGGGGGAGTGTTTCATAAAGCTGTTCGTAAAGTTACAAACGACTTACGAGTGACTGGTGATCAGTTCTTGTGCTGAATTATGGAAATTCTGATAAGTATAGCACATCAGAACTGATCACCAGTCGCTCGTAAGTTGTTCGTAACTTTACGAACAGCTCTATGAAACACCCCCCTGGTAGTAAAACACATATAATTTTTGTAATGTTCTGCATTCTATCATTATGTTACATTACTTTGCTAGGGAAATCTATATTGGTTATTTCTGTTTCATTTATATGCAATTAAAGGAGAATTTTGATATATCTGACCTGTCAACTACGAAAGCGTTTATTAGCAGCTCTTACTTTGGGTGTCTCAATCTCATTGCAAACCTCTGTTAGGAAAACTGTTTTTTTAGAATATCAAATTATAGTTATGTACAACCCTGATGTAGCAAAATATTGTTAGAAGACAGTGAGTTTTCTAACCTCAAAATAATATTTTCAATTATGTAGAGCCCCTCATCCAAGTTCAGTTGATGTCCGTATGTCACATACATGATACATGATCTACAGATAGAAATGTGGAATAAATATTTGCCCCTTGTAGTGATATTGTGGGGCCATAAAAGTGAAAAATTATAGTGCTGCTAGGGAAGCTTCTATCTTAATGTGTTTTTGGACGATTTCTTCTTTCATTTGACATTTTTTTTGTTGTTGCAGATACCTTGGCTACACATTGTCTCATGCCTACAAGAGAGCTAAAATCTTCTCCATGAAGATCCTGGGTAAGAGTTCTACAGCTGTCATCATGGAGAGTGAGGGAGACACAGCAGACAAACATGGGCAGGAGAGTAAAGCCAGACGGTCAAATGACTCGTACCGTTTGACACAGGACAAAGAGGAAATCAAGGTGACTGAGGCTGACCACTATGAGGGTCAAGAAAATCCCATCCCGTCCGATGGAGGTGGAGAGGGAGAAGGTGTGTCATCAGAGGTCAAGAAGGGAAGCGATCCCCTAGCAACGCAATGTGTGTCCTCTGTTACCGTGCAGCATCACCGCAATGGAAGCGTAGTCACATAGCTCTCCTGAGGACGAGGACTCAGCATTGTATCCTAGATCTACGGAGGATTAGGACTCAGTGCAATGATAAGACTGTAAGTGAAGTCTACTGAAAATCAGGATTCTACCAAGTGAGAACATTGCAACCAAGCTGTCACTGTGATGAAGGGTCCCTGCCAAGAACACACCAAACATGTTTGAAAAATAGCTGGACAAAACTTTTTCTTTTGGTCATTCCAGCCAAGTATTTTGAACTCTTGGCTGTGTTGTTACTAGCAGGTGATTTTTATCACAACTCTTACTGAGCTTGGCAGTTATTATTAGAAGGCTATTTATGTGTGATTACCAGGAATAGCCTTCATACCGCACAAAGAATGAGAAGTGTACCAGAATGGAAGAGGAACCAGGCAGACAGAGACTATGTCACATGTTGTACAAAAACAACTCTTTTTTTTTTTCATTTCACATCATGTGATCATCTAAAGAATCATACTGCTTGATCTATTTTTAGAGATATCTTAAGGTCACTCTTCACAGAGCATATACACACATTTTCTTTCATCACTGAATCATTGAAATGCAAGATTTACGCAGATGTCATTCTTTTGCATTTAGATCTCTTCCATAATGCCATAGGAAGTACCTTGAGAAAATGTGTGTGGACCGGAGAGTCATATGATGCACAGGTAATAATGGAATTGTGTGCAAAGATATTCAATGACATAATTATTTACTTGTAGTTTTTTGTTTGTTTGTTTGTTTGTTTGTTTGTTTTTTTTTTGGGGGGGGGGGCGGGGCGGGAATGCCTTGTGATTGTGTAGGGCCTAAGTGTTCACTTCTTACAGTGAGAACAAATATATATCCACATGAATCAGTGCAAGGGATCTATAGTTTTGTTTTGTTTTGTTTGCTTTTGTTACTGTTGACCCTGTTAACACTTCGATCCACGATCAGTGTTATTTTTTGTTGTGACTTGGAAAGTGATTGTTTTTACTCCTGATGTTTAAGACCTATGTCTGTCTGCCTACCAATGGACAACATATTGATTAAGTGTAACATCAGGCAGCAGTACTTATGAGTTATCTCTGTTTTGTTTATGAGATATGAGAGGTAAATACTCAGTGTCCTAATTATAAGTGCATTATATTTTCTTTGTAATGTTAACTCTTCATTCTTGAGCTGTTGTGAATCTTGTGCCAAAATGAGCTGCAATAGAGTTTGTCTTTACTTCGAGGCAATATTTTTCTGTTTCTTTGCGTCTTGATTTTTTTTTTTCATGTATAAGTTCATAAAAAGTTCATGTCAAAGCCATATTCTCTATTGTTATTTGTTTTCCCATTACCACTCATAAGAATGAAGACTAAAATGCATATATGTGTGCATTTTCCTTTTCTGAGATTGATTGGTAGTGCAGTGTATTGCCTGCTTTAGCTTTGTAACAGGATGAGTGCATGAACCAGAATGGTGATATTTGATTACAAATGCATGTGGGAAAGCACAGACATGGAAATTCCATGCATATTGCTATATGTGACTCAAGACATTTTTTCACATTCGTAGCCCATACACCACAAGGCCATTGTGATTCATGTGTAAAGTCTGTGAGAATTTTGGTATGTCAGATTGAATGGATTACTTCCCAAATCGGCTTTATCGCTTAGGCCAGTAGTATGCTAAGGAGAGCGTTATTCATAGCTTTGGGCATCATTATTTTCACTGGATGATAAATTGACAGTGATTAGCAGTTTCATGTCAAAGTTTAAACACAGTAAATACTTCAGCCTTATCAGTACATTCCGCATCCACATACACAGTAATATGGAAAGTCATTTCATATTGGGTCTAGGGCAATTACCTCCTGTACAATTACCCCACCCCAGGCCCTTCCCCTGACCCTAACCCTGATCCTAATCCTGATTCTAATTCTAATTCTAATTCTAATTCTAACCCTAACCCAAATTCTCTCTCTAAACCCAACCCTAACCTTAATCTTTACTCTAACCTTATCACTAACCAATATTTAGGCGGGGGTAATTATCCTCTGGGGCAATTGCCCTGATACGATATTATTATCATCAACCATACTCACTGCATAAAGAGCATGGGGACTATTTGCTGTGCTTACAAACTTTACATATTCTTTGATATAACCAGGGAGTGTCTCACCTCCTTGATTTAACATGCAATAGAAATACATCTTAGTTGATGTTATCATTCTATACCTATTGGCAGTCTTGTAAATGGTTCATAGCATTGCCAGTGTAGATTGTATATATTCAGACCACTTGAACATATCAGCTAACTGCTATAAAAAGATGAAATTATATTTTGAACAATATGTAAGGATGTATGTATATGTTAATGAAGATTTGAAGGAAAGGGCTGTGAAGAAATCGAACTGATCTTCACTTGTTGTTTGGATTGGTCCACAGTGCTAAGGCAAACTTCATCTCTTCTTTGACAACCATTGGATTGGTCCACAATGCTAAGGCATACTTCATCTCTTCTTTGACAACCATAGAACTATGTGGTCAACTCACATCATCACCCACATTCCTGTTAACAGTTTATACTTCTCATCAATTCAACTACTTTCTTTATTTAGTCTACCATGTAAAGTCATGACTCTGAATTCACTGGGGTAGTTAAAATTTTGTCAATAGATTCTGTAGATTTTGACTGTAAATGTTTCAGTTCAGTTTAACATAGAGGTGAACTACAACTTGTAATACATTTCTCGTACTTGTATGGTTGTGCCACAAACACGCATACACACAAAATGCATCTTGCTGAGAATGAAACAGATAAAGAAATATTGATGGAATGTAAGTTTGATATGTTCACCTTACCCTGCTCTTTAATTCTCCCATCTTGCAATTCTCACTATTTTCTCTTATTCTCCCATTTACACAAGTGCAGTGATGTCTCACATGTTGTGCAAATAATTTGAGTGTGATTTAATGATATGTGTGTAAAAACATGCAGCTCTTTTTTTTTTTCATGAATATTAGCATAATGATGCATCTCTGAGAGAATATTGCACTGGAATGTCTCAATTTATTTAGTGACTTAACTCTTAATGACACTTTCAGCAGAATTAGAGCAATGATCTATGCAAATAAAACAGCTGTGTGCCATTGTATATTTTGCTTGATATTCAGTATACAAAGGAGCTTGGTGACTATAAATGAATCAGTGTGTGTTGTAATTAATGTTTATTTATTCATGATGCATTCCATCAATTTATTCCATTACTGTCACAAAATTCTGAATGAAATGTGCATTGCTTAAGATATGTAAGTCGGAAGCGTAGTTGTTCATTTGTGAAATTAATGTTTCATGGATATCACCCAGAATTTGTGCAAGAATTTCTCAGGACAGTCTGATGAAGCTGGAAACAGACTTGCATAGAAATATTATTGAGCTTTCAGGCATCGTTTGATTTCCAAATTGAAATGCAATGATTTATTTAAGTAAAGGTTATAAAAACAGTGCAAACAGTTACATAAAAACTTTAATTGTCATCCCTGCTTGATATTTTGCCAAAGAGCCAAACAATCCATCGAGTAATATGGCAAATATACTGTGAAATGTTTCATCTATCATGCAAAGTGTAAACTGTAAAGTCAAATAAAAATTATTATTCCAGAGAGATTGGAAGTGTGTGACTTGTTTGTGTTGTCTATAAGTTGTATTTTGGGTCGATACAATTAATCTACACAGACACATCATGATTACAGTGTATCTATTCTTCCTGTAACAGCTGGTCATGACTCATATCATTCTGGATGGGGAGCATTCAGTAATGCAAAACTTTGTTTTGTGTTGTTTCTTTTTCTTCTTTGCATTATCTCTACCTTGAAATAAGAGCACGACCACATGCAGTGAATTAGTATAGCAGTAATGCTGTTATTCCCCCTTTAAAGGGAAAGTAAACCCAAAGAGCAATGTGGATTGAGTGAAAGCAGTAATACATGTATTAGTAAAACACAGTGAAAGTTTGAGGAAAATCGGGCAATCGATGCAAAAGTTATGAATTTTTAAAGTTTTGGTGTTGCAACTGCTGGGTAAGGAGACTACTAGAGGTTATGACGTATGAGTGGACTACAATATAAAGAAAATAAAAAGGGAATTCAATAAAAATTCATTTTTCATGAAAATTACACATTCCATCAACTTGATACTGACATATGTTAGGGGCAGCACTTATTCCCCTGCTTTCTGAAAGCAGTTAGTCAAGAACTCTTTCATTTTGCTAGAAAAGTGAATTTTTGTGGAATTCCTTTTATATTTTCTTCATATTGTGGTCCTATCATACGTCATAACCTCTAGTAGTCTTCTCATCCAGCGGTTCCAACACCAAAACTTTAAAAATTCATAACTTTGGCATCGATTGTCCGATTTTCCTCAAACTTTCATTGATGTGTTCTACTAATGTTACTGCTTTTACGCAATCCACATTGCTCTTTGGGTTTGTGTTCCCTTTAAGTTGATGTTCAAACCACTCTAATCCTTTTTTATGAATGTACAATGAATAATATCATAGTGCATTCATTTCCTGTGTATCGGCCTGTTTTGATTAAAGGCATACATGTATGATTCTTTTGTTGAAGTTAATATTTGGGAACTTGTGCATATATACAGCTGGTGAATGGTAGATATGTAGATGAATTGACAGATAGATAGATTGATTGATTGATTGATTTGATTTGATTTAATTGATTGATTCATTGGTTGATTGATTGAGTGATAGATTTGATTTGATTTAATTGAATGATTGGTTGATTGATTGATTGATTGATTGATTGATTGATTGATTGATAGATTTAATTATTTGATTGAGAAGATAGATTGAGAAAGATGGGAAGAGACAAGGGAAAGGATCTGTAGTTTCATTCAATATACAATACAATGTACAGCTGAAAGAATAATTAGGTACATAGATGTAGATATAGATAAGTGTTTACAAATAAAGAACAAAAAGTAGACGTGTATTTATGTAATAGTCAAATATGGGATAGTTTGGAACTAAATGTCAGATATACAAAAGTGATGACCACTAATTATAATTGCATTTGTATGTCAACAAATCATATCCCTCGTGGATGGGACCCATATCGATCGAGTTGCCACCATTTGTCACACAATCATGATGACTACTCACACAATTTTCGACATTCTAAGAATTGGAAGAATTTTATTTGTGCCTGAGTAAGAAACGTACTCTTGTTATGATTGCAAGACAGGGAATAGCAGTGGCTTCACCTATGTAGGAAAACAAAAATTGTATACTGTTGTTTCACTCTTTTGACAGCCAGTGGGGCATATAATCTTTAAAAGAAGTATAATTACAACTGTATATGATTCAAGGTCAAGTGCTCTCAAAATCATGTGATAGATTAGATTAGATTTTATTCGACTCTTCCGACCCCATTCCGGGGTATGAGAGTACAACACATAAATACAAAATATGGTTATAACAATATCAAAGAATACATGTTTGTGATATATTACAATGATGTATATAAAATAGTCTATACCTACTAAACATATATACAGTGATATATACAAATTGGCAAGCAAATAAGATGTGGTTTCTTGATAACTGAGGAGATTCCTTTGTAATGACTCATTCGTATCCAAATTGTCAAATTTGAGGTATGTTGAAGTGTCTGGTCTATCTATGATATGATTTTTGCATTTGATTTTTTTTTTTTTATACTGACGTCATCTTCAGTTTACAGAAAAACGCAGGTCGATCAAGTGATCATGAGATGTAGGGCTACCTGCTGTTTGCATTTCTTTTGCCTTTAATGATAGTTCATATGAATGTCTGTGTGTCCTACATATTTTCCTGCTTTGTAATAAACGCAACAGACGCTTTCATGCTTTTCCTATGGAAAAAAAAAGAAGCAGTTTATTGTGCCCTTTATGAAAATGACAGATCACACGACAGATAAAGACACAAAAGGGTTAGTTTTCCGTGAAGACTCTTTTGTGTATCATATCCTGCCATCACGCGCGCATTTGGCATATGACGTGTATGTTTTGTGAAATATTCGCGTATTGTGTCATCAAAGATCGTTTGGTTGTATTGTGTGTGTACGTGTGTATAAAGGCAGAAAAAGAGACGACCGGCGAATGAATGAAAACAAATCTGCCACGAAATCGAGATGTCAGACTTCAAAACTTTCGAAAATGAACAGCCACCGATGCAACGGCAGGCACAGGCACCACAGCAAGAGGCCGGTTTCTGTTTTAGGCTTTTTGTGAGGATAGTAGCTGTGATTACCGGCCTAAGTAAGTACACTCTGATAAAAACAGTAGTCAATAAGGCACAACATTGTCATGCGTAGTCCCGAATACTGAAATCACCGTGTGCTGTGTGCACTCGTCACTCACTCGTATTCATTTTGATCATCCAGACTCTACAGAATTAGACATCTAGTTAGATCTTCATCATCTAGTATAAGTAGTAAGGGTGCCGGTCATGGATTGATTTCCGGCCAGTGATCAGTGATTGAGCTATTTTGTCGCCGCTTGGGTGATGTTTAATTTCAAAGACTTAATTTAATCATTGTTGACGGCGGGGCGCGCTGTAAATTATAAATTTATAAATTTTACTGTAAATTTAATATTAACTAGAACGTTCTACGTGTTGGGATCGCTGGTGCGGTTAACCAACCACACATTCCCTTTGTTCAACTGCTGTTGGTAAGTATTTGTTATGTATATGGTAATTGATTCATTTGGTGGTAATTTTACCAGAAGAGCCACATGCGCCACAGAGGTAACATTAATTCTCGTGGCTGTCGGCTTATTAACTACACGCAGCCGCTGTCGCGAAGCGACGCGGCTGCACCTCTATTCCCTCGCAGACGTTGTCATTTTTCAGTGTGGTTGTGCGACTCCTTCATGAATATCTTTATTAATCGTGGAAAACTAAAATACAAGGAATTATCGTAATCTATGATAATCATTCAATAATCGGTACGCGATTTTTTGCTTAATTACGTCAAAAACTCACCGAAATCTGTGGTTGAAATCAGGTCTGTAAACGTCCTTATTGCTTCACTCCTCATCTGTGTGTTATTTGAATGGCATTCACTCTCGTATACTACAACGTACAACGTAGGTAGTCGGAGAGCTAGAGGGCGCCTCTCCGACTACCTACGTTGTACGTTGTAGTATACGAGAGTGAATGCCATTCAAATAACACGCAGATGAGGAGTGAAGCAATAAGGACGTTTACAGACCTGATTTCAGCCACAGATTTCGGTGAGTTTTTGACGTAATTAAGCAAAAAATCGTATACCGATTATTGAATGATTATCATAGATTACGATAATTCCTTGTATTTTAGTTTTCCACGATTAATAAAGATATTCATGAAGGAGTCGCACAACCACACTGAAAAATGACAACGTCTGCGAAGGAAGAGAGGTGCAGCCGCTGTCCCTACAGCGGCTGCTTGTAGCTATCGGCTTATAAGACAGATGTTATGGATCATATCAGAGTATTCAGACGGTTTCATGGAATTTCAAAGCCAATTCAAACGGAAGTAAGGTAGATAATTCAGACTTTTCAAAGTACTTTGGTCATGGGCTGTTTCAGCATATTAACTGATAGTGATAGATCACCAATCTGCAATCCTATCATTTTAGAAGAGTGACGTGATGTATCAATCATAGATCTAGTCCATTTATCACAGTCTGTGAAACAACAGCTGCTACCCAATAATTGCATCAATTGATCGAATGTATTAAACTTAAAGGGGAAGGAAAGGGAGTGATGTGGAAAAGTCTGGAGTATTTCTGTTTTGTTTTCATTTTTTCTTGCATGTGATAAGTGATGAATAGTTACGACCGAACTGCATTGTTGGGGTGAATAGCACTTGCAAAATGACATAGGTCTAGGCCTAGGTACACTGTAGTCCTGGGCCCTGTTTCATAAAAGATGTTAGGATGTCAACTCTTGCTGGAATGACAATTTCCCGTAGCAACAGCCAATCAGGAAGCTGCATTCTTGTCATTACCATGACAAATGACATTCCAGCAAGAGTTGTTATCATATCAACTTTTCATGAAACGGGGCCCGTTGGGAAGTTCGACATATTCCATTTTCACCCGATTATATGCCACTATTGTGAGCAAACCTGGTAACAACAATTTATTGTGAAATTCACATTTTTGTTTTTCATCGTTTACTTTCTAAATTCATCTTAAGGCAGCTGAAAAGTTGCAGTCTTCAAATTTGATGTTGAATTTGAAGAAATCAGATTGTAAGAGCTGAAAAAAAAACAAACTTTGAAGCTAGTCCATACATACATGTATGTCAAGAGATTACAATATGTGTGGTCAACGTGTGATATTCTGTGCAAGTATTCCACCATATTATGTGTAACAGTGTGTGGGTTCTCACTTTTGATAGTTATGCGTGTGTACATTGTATATCCACAGAGTCAGGACTGACCGTACATCATGTTGGCATAATATGCAGTTTGTTCTGTTAGTCTTAACTTATTAAATCAGTCTCACAAAAAGCAATTTGGTTGATATACATTGTTAAAAAAAAAGTGTCAGTACGGTAGTGGAAGTATTCTAGGCCATTGTGTGTTGCTTGGCATTTCCCACCCTTAGTGAGGAATATGCATGAAAACTTTTAATTGGATAAGTATGATATGTTTAAACTAGGACATAACATGAAAGACACAGTGCTGTCAGTAAATCTGTAGTCTCATGTGTCGCTACATGCAGCGATGTATGATTTCTGTCACTATAGTTGCCTCCTTGCTAGCAGCAGTGCAGAGTCCCTAGGCAGGCAAGAAATCTGATAACGATAGACTTTGTAGATTAGAAGATAGCAATATTGAGTCTCAACTCATTTAGTTTATACATGATGTGTGACTGCATGTTTTCTATTCCCTCTCTTCATACAGTGGGAATTGTCCTGGGATTGGTGTCTGCCATTTCCATCCATGGTTTGTGCATTGTAGCTGGAATCTACATCATGTGAGTGTTGTGAATCTCTCTTTGCACATCACTAACTTTCACATACACTGTATACAATGCCATTTATTTCGTGAGGTTGTTGTTTTTATGCATTTCGTGAGTCAGATGAACATTGTATCTGCGAATTTAACAACATAAATTTTGACTCTGAACCTGACGCAGTTTGCATGCATACTTTTCTCACTGTTCATAACTGTACCCCAAATCGTGAATTTAACCATTCACAAAATTGTTGTGAAGTCCCAATTCGCAAAATATTAGACTGGCTAAATATATTATTGTGTACATACAGTATAAAATAACTAGGCTGTATATGTATCTTGCTTATGAAGTCAAGAACATGTTCCCTTATCAAAACAAAATGCTGGTATGTCCCCTGAAAAGAGCAAAAAATAAATAAATGAATCAGAGATGATGGCTTTGCAATTGTAAAGTCTTGCAAATATCTCAGTCCCAGCTTGGAATATTGTTACATTGTTGTAAAACTTAACATGATAACCTTCTTACTCTCACCTATAGGCAACAGAAATACATCAGTTGAAACTTTAGGATAGTTTGAGCCTGCATGACAGATCTGGATTTGACAAGGAATGTGACCAATGTTTATAGGATGCCATGGGGCCAACAGTCATTGAATTCTTCTTCTTTCTTTCTTTTTTTAACTGAATGTGATTGCAGAAGAGATTGAACAGAAGGGTACTTTACTATGGGAAGAACAATTTTGTAGAAAACCTCATGTTTCTTGAATTGATGAAATGGCTGCCTCAGGTACCTACAATATTATTATCTTTGCATCATTATGAAGTTGCCATCATCTGACCCACATGATCAAAACATGCAACAGGAAAGGGATACAGTGTAGATGTGCTGAGGTTGTTGAGCAGTAATCAAACAGGAAGACTGTTCATTGTTTCACAGGCTTCTAGGATTTCTGGTCATACTCCTGGAAGCACCTTTCTGCTGTCAGTTCTTGGAGATCACAGATGCCGTCAGCAAGTGGAGTGAGCGCCGACCTGCCTGGCAGAAGGCTATCTTCTATCTTGTGTGAGTAATCTGAAGGTTTTCATTCTTTTTGAGAGCAAGACCACTATGGCTCCAATCAACATTGATTGTCTAAGGGCACCTACACAGTAGACCAGTACGTAAACCATCATGGGCCAGAATTAGCTTTTGTGTTTACACAACTGAATTGTGATGTTGTAGTATTTCTTTGGAAAGCTTCTTCCCCCTCCCTCTTATTATTAATAATAATAATAATGATAATAATAATAATAATAATGATAATAATAATAATAATAATAATAACAATAATAGTAATAATAATAATTATTATTATTATTATTGTTATTATTATTATTATCATTATCATTATTATCATTATCATTATTATTATTATTATTATTATTATTATTATTATTATTATTATTATCATTATTATTATTATCATCATGATCATCAGCACTAATGTGACCTTTAAGTTTCATGTGATGTTTGGTTTATATTACATTATTGTAGATAAAATAGTGATATTCATGTCATTGCTATTACTTTAATCATTTCTGATTCCCATTTTTTTAATTCCCTATATAGGGAATCACAATCTTCAAGCTGCTGGCTTTTTCATGGTTTTCTTCAACATTTGATTATTGTACAAAATATTGGCTGTATTGCTTTTATGAAATCAATTGAATTGAATTGAAATTGAATTGAATTGATTTTTTTTATTCATATAGTTTTCATCATTGCAGTTATTTCATTTTATTTCCTTTTTATATCGCTTTCCCGTCTGTCCTGTACTCAATATCCTCTTATCCTGTATTCCCAAGCAGATGTTGAATGTGGGAGTTTAATACTCCCGTTTAATACACCCGTTAAGGACGAGTCCCGAGTATACTCGGGCAAGTGTCTATGGGAAATGCATGTTGTAGCAAAATCAGCCCATCCTCTATGGGTTAAACTGTGCACACCCTGTGCCCCCAGGTATTTATCCTTCCTTCACCTTTTTCTTGTCAACTGGAAATTGAAAAATGAAAACAAACAAAATGGAAAATGATTTGCTGCTTCTCATTTGTGTTACAGCCTACCCATTGTGCCATTCTTCTTCTGCCGTGGGGTCAGCCAAATCTTTGCTTGTCTTGGTATCATGGTTACAGGAGTTCTCTACGGACTTGTTTTTATCGGCAAAAAGTAAGAACAAGTGGAATTCACCCATATCTAGTTACGCCAAATTATTCGCATGTCAAGTATGAAAGTGGCAAGAGGGCAAGATGCTGTAGAACTGACTTGTTTGTCTTGATTTTTGTTCCCCAGCAGAAGAAACCAAACTGTAGAGAAAATAGATTGAGTATTGAAAGAAAATGGATAAAGAGAAATCAACCCAAAATGAGCGACACTGTTCGGCCATTCTCACAGTCATGATCATGTAATTCTGAGTAAATTGCAAGAAACAGCATCTTACAGATATAATGCTGTCCTGACTAAGGCTTTTGTCTATCACTACGTACTATAGGTTTTTGAGTGTTTACTCCTGATGAAGGTTTTTGACTATGACTCCTGACTATTAGGCTTTTGACTGTGACTCCTGACTAAGGCTTTTGTCTATGACTACTGACTGTAGGTTTTTGAGTGTTTACTCCTTATAAAGGTTTTTGGCTATGACCCCTGACTGTGACCCCTCACTAAGGCACTGTAGCATGACGGTGCTGATTAGTAATAAATAAATGGCACTTTGCAGGTATTTCATTTTCTCTGGAGAGATAAGAGTTGTGATAACTACAAGTGCTATGTCAAGGACTAATGGTGTTAAAAGTCATCCAGTGAAGAGCAAATTTTGTACTTTGAAATATTAAAATAAATAGTATTTTTGGTTTTCTAAATGCAAACACAACAGAAACACAGTGTTTTTTTAATTACAAATTGTTTCTTAGTAGATTGACAAGGACAGCCATGGATGATGCATGTTGAACATCTAGTTCAGATTTTTATTATTTGCTGATATTTCAATACTTCAGCTCTCATATGAGCCTATGAGGTGTCTGAAGTTCTTCAAAATGTCATTGATCTATTTATTTTAGTCTGTTAATTTTGATAGTCAAATTGTATTTCCTCTTTAGAGTGACTTCCCCATTAACCTTCAAAGACAGTTATAGTTTTTCATTATTTAGCACAGAAGCCAGTCAAGATTGTTTGTTGCTTCCTCGGAGAAAGATCAGTAGAGAATTGCCTGTTGATGAGAAACGTGACGTTAACAGAACAGTGAGCCAAAAATGTATCAGTGAACAACTTTTTACCAACAATGTCATAAAATGTTACATGATGTTATATGATAGTTTCTTATTCATATACCACTGACATTTGTCACTGATTCTAAGAACAGTTTAAGCCCAATATCAATAGATATTAAGTGTTTAAATTATCATGATTAGTGATCTTGACACTGGAAAATGTTTCGTCCAAATGTAGAAACTTTTTCTGTTTGTTTGCTTGTTTGTTTGTTTGCTTGCTTGTTTGATGGTGTATATCTGTACTGTGATGAGTTATTAGTAGGAGTGGTATTATGGAGTTTTCCGGCATTGAGACATATATTTCAAAAGTGATTTTAAGAATATTGCATAGAAACCTTTGCTCTACCATAGTTTGTAAAAAGAAGAAAGAAAAAAAGTGTTGTGATGTTTGAATCACCATGTAACATACAAGTCTTCTGTTCAATGCATGCTACAAACTCTTGACTAAGAGTGGATCCATCATTAATGTTCCTCATTCAGCTTTGTCTTTTGTGTCATTCCTGTTTGTTTACGTGTGCTATTTGTGATTGCCTTTCGACAGACTTGGTTAAAGTCTTGAATGTGGAGAAGTAAAGGGGAAGTTGAGCACCTGAAACGTGTTCAAGAATGGTCCCTTTCCTCCTCTGTTTTTCCCAGGGGTGACGCGGTGAAGAATGCTCATCTAGCCCAGCAGCAGCAGCAGCAGATGCAGCCAGCACCCTCGGGGGCAGACGCCCAAACCCAGGATCCCTTCGGTAAGAGTGCTCTCATCCCTTGAGTGTCTCCATGGTTACAACTCCCTGAAGCAGCATCACTGATGTCGTACGACTCTACTCAGCTCACTGCATTCCTTATTGATTGCCACAATATGTCGGATCGCTGACATCTTAGACACCCCCCCCCCCCCCATCTTCTGAAAAGGGAGTATGAAATTTTGTTATCAATTTTTGAATGTAATGATTGGTATGGGTAGAGTACAGCTAGTACACACGCTTGTCTTACTAGTGGTAACATGTATAAGGTTTAATGTTTCTGTGCCAGCTCTTTGGTGTAAGATATGTTCATGCTAGTTTCTAATCTGCTTCAAGTATTCACTGCAATTTATGCATTATCATCAAATGTGATATTATGACACCATGAGAATGATGCATGGCCCACATACTTCTATAGAGATGGTGACTGGCATGGGAGAAAACAGCCCATATGATTCATCAAAATGGTTGCTATGCTATGGGGGAGATTTTACTACATGAGGGATGAAGTCGAAATAGCATTCCAACCCCTGAAGATAAAACACTATATATCCAACAACAAAAGCCATCGTCTGTTACTAGTATATCATATGGGTTAGTCAAAGGCTATTGAGAGTAATGCATACCTTTACCCTGAATGCTCATTGGCAGTCATGTCTGCAGCATCACTAACAAGCACAGCTAGCTAATTATGTACAACTATAATCCTTTTCACCTTCGCTCGCTTACTGCATACCCACATTTGCCTGACCAAATTTTATCATGCCTTGCATTTCTAAATTTGATTTCCTCATGCACCGCAATTTAGTTGACTCTCAAGTATTAGCATTGTAAGACATAAAATTACATGGTATCAATTGTTGTAAAAAATATACATATATATATTTTTTCTGTCCATTTCCTATTATGCACATTTTTGTTTCCATGAAAATGTTGTTCCATGGGAGAACATTCAAGATTATCCTTCCCATGGGAGAAAATGATGTTATCTAATCACTGACTAGTATTTGACTAACCCATATAAATTGTTTATTGTTTAAGGACACCCAATCAATGCAATCTACCAAACAGTAAATCAGGCAAAATAGGAAATAGCCTTCATCATTCTTCCTCACAGTAGCAGCCAGACAATTTAGCATTTATGTGAAACTCCCATAGATTTTATCAAATTACAGTGAACTAGACAAGGTGCATTCCAGTAGAGAGATTAATATCTTTATCTTGTCGATTTAGAAGTCATTAAGTACAGCTCATATGGAAAGGTAACATTTGTAGGCCATTTACATCATTTACACAGTTCGAAGTAATGGTGGGGGAGAAATAGATATGAAGTGGCCAGAAAGTGCTACTTAGTTAAATTTTAGTCTAGGTAGACTATTGGCGTACAAAATGATACAATGTCATCGGTATCAAATATATTTTCTACTCAGTGTATTAAAACATTTACCATTCTGTACTATCATGGCCAATGCCAGTGTTTATTTAGTGAATTGAAATAGTATTTGTTTGTTTGTTCGTTTTTTGTTTTTTGTAATGTGTGTGTGTTTGTTTCTGTAAGTGACCATTCGAGGTATAATACTGTCAAATACGTTCAGTAATCATTGGAGTGTTTAGTTTACTTTCCATTTATGCATCTACTATGTAATCCATGCATAACAAAGTAAGTATTGATCTGTCCAGTGATATTACCAGGCTTGCAATAGAGTTTAATACAAGTAGATGCAAAGATTGGTAGTAGCTATCATATTTTAAGTAATTTATGTACAGTGTGCAGAACGATCTCAATGTAGCCTTGAGCAACTATTTACTCAACAGGCCATGGACCTTTTACAACGAATTATAATTGACGTGTATCATTTGTCACGCAAATACTCATATCCAACTGGATAACTTTTCATTTCCATTCTTATCATTTTTATTGTGTTCTTAGCCCTGTTTTATAATGCACAAATTATGTATGATGATTGCAGCTTTAATAATGACATATCAATCGTTCATCAGTCAACACCAAGTGTGTGTGGTATATTGCTTGATGCTTTGAGAAAATACATGTATAATCGATGAAACAAACAACTGTTTCAAATCTCGCAATGAAAACCAGCCAAGATCTCCATGCCACAGTTTGCCCAGAACCCTTTGAGGGAGTCGCAGTAAACCTTCTCTAATGGAATACTGATGACTGATTAGATTCAATCTAAGGCTAAGATGCTAGGGGCAATGAGAATGATCGCACAAATTTCTTTAATCTAAAAATCATATTCATGGTGTGCTTATACCTATGTGTGTATATGTAGCTCAGACGAATGTTGGAAAAAGAGACAGGTTATGATCTCAATCAGGAAACGGGTGATCATAGCATCAAATATTCATAGTGTACGATGATAGAATGATAGAACAATAGAGTGGTAAAATTGTGAGTTGTTAATGTTTTGTTGTTATTAGTGGGATTTTGCCAGTATTACGAAAAGGTCTCATGTAGACTCAATCAGTGCAAATGATACTTTAGTGGAAATGTGGGTATAGGCCTATTGATAGTTGTGCTTCAGATATGACCTATGTTGTGTGTGTAAAGAAATGATAGGTAGTCATAAATCAAATTGTGTATATAGAGAGTTTCATGGTGACAGTGTAGACAGTATTAGGAATGTGAGTGCCAGTGTTTCCTAGTTATTGTCATCACTTGTTAATGTTACGTTTACCATTATTGTTCAAATGACTTCTAGAGTTTTCCATAAAAGTAATATCATTCCTTGCTCTGCAATATGACAAGGCATTAAGCTATTTGCTATAGATTACTTTGTTGGCATTATTACAGTGAGTTCTTCCTGAAAGTTTGACTTCATTGAAAAGTAGCCAGACCTACTTCAATACACCATACTCTCAGTCCCACAAATAGGCCAGTTTGATGCAACATGGGATTAATAGGATGCAATAGTTTACAACCATTGATAGTTGTTTTCAAGACAGTCTAATCACATCAGCAAAGAAAACACAGAGGAAAATGTATGGATCAGCAAACTAGAAACAAACAATAAAAGTTCGTTTAATCCTATTGCTACTAAGGCAGGACTCATAGTGTGTAATACCAGTGGGATATTGAGCCTGCAGTTCTCAGAGAGTTTAATAGTGAGTATGTAGAACAGCCTTCTCTCAGTTCTGATGAGAATTCACCTTAGCCAAGATACTTCCTTGTCTTAGGGCAGTCCTCTGGGCACATGAAGCAGTGATTGCCAATATTTGTGAAGCTGTTTCTTTTGGATAGTTATCATGAACAGCATGTTTAAAACTTTGCCAGTTGGTTATGGGGTTTGTTTGTTTGTTTGTTTTTTCAAAAGTTGACATTATCATGTTGGTAATAACAACCCATTTGCAGCTGACTGCACTGTGTTTATTCTGCAAATAGCACATTCCATCTCCATCGATAAAGGTGTAATGGAAAAAACTTTGAGATTTCATGTTTGGTGACCTATGCACTAAGGGTGTGTTTATGCTCAATTTGCGAAGGCAGAATCAGCGTTTTGAAACGCTGATTCAAAACGCTGTTTCAAAACGCCGTTCACAAGAGCACTGTTTATGCTCACTTTCTTCGAGCCTTGGAAAGAGCGTTTGCGATTGCTTCGCTGACCTCAGCAGAGGCAGGTCAAATTGGGGCGCGCGCTGCAATCGGTGGCCTGGCCTGGGAGAGCAGCTGGGAAAGACATGCGTATGCACAGTACATGGGAAAATTGCACAGGCCAGGGTAGCTGGCTGGCCAGGCGCGCGCTTTTTCACGTGAACCAGAAAGGCGTATAGATGACGTCACTCTAAACGCGTATAGAAACGCTGTTGCATTTATGCTTCCCCGTCAACCGTGATTAGTCAGAAACGCTGATCGTAAACGCACCTTTTTGTGCGTTTTGGATTGGCATTTTGAATCAGCGTTGCTATCGAAATGAGCATGAACGCAACGGCGTTTTGCACTAATCACGTTTCCAAAGCCTGATTTTGGCCCCCAAAATGGAAGCATAAACGCACCCTAAAACACCAAATTTCAAGAAGGAATGATTTCAGAAATCTCTGCTGTGAAATAATGATTTCATTATCACCACTCAACATTGCACATACTTAACACACATCCTGCATTATGGCAGTTGTGTTTGAGAAAATGTTTTAGTCCTTCCTAGCCCTGTGCTGAAAGTTTAATGTTCACATACTATTTGATGACATATATAGATTTATTCACACAGAATACCAATAGGGCAGTTAAAACTACTTGCAGTACATTTTCAACTCTAAAGATGACAAAACAAAATTGTGACCCTTTTCATTTTATTTTTCTCAGTGTTTGATGCTTGTTACATTTCCTGGATATACTACAGTGAAATGTGATTTTATCATTCCTTGTCGTACCAACTTACTGGACATTTTGCCTTGGTCTTGTACTTACAGTGATAGTATGTAAACTGTGAGATGTTTCTAAAAATATTCATGATGTCTTTCTTTGGTGTTGTAGCATGTCATGTGACTTTTAAAACTTGTAAAACTGGCATCATCCAATTTTATGAAGAAAAAAACATATTCTTACAGCATAGTAATTATGTTACATTGAGGTGTTTTTTCATATTGTGAAAATTTTTAAAGACCAATTTTCTTAACCAAACACACAAGTGACAGTTTAGAAGCATGATTGAAGGCCATATGTATGGAGCTGTTGATATTATACACTTTTAGTATTAAAGCATGTATGTTCAGGTCTTATATTATCAACCCTAGATATTTGCCCTGTGCATTTTTTTTACTGATCAGGGGTCTTGTTCGTTATCCATCTAATGTTTCATTCACAACTTTGGGAAACAGTAAAAGATGTAGTTTACACAAGGGAAATTGTTCCATGCATGTACCTTTGTATATGGAACAAGACAAAAACAAAGTTACACAAATTTTGTTCACAATTGAGATGATTTTGTTTGAATGGGGTAAATGGTTTATCTTTTATTAAGATTCCTGTTCTTTGTCAGCTTTTATGAGAGGTAGCATGCATTTATTAAAGACCTTTTGTACAAATGTTGTAAGCTAGTAATGTAGAGCAAAGTTGTGAACTTTGTCTGATGTTGTGTTTTGGTGTAAAATTGTCAGTTGATGTGACTTTAATTCTATCCCAGTTCTTGTGATGATATAATTGATGAAGTTTATTTTACCAAAGTTATATTCTAGTTTTAGTATTAGAAGCAGAAATCAGATCTTTTGAATTCATATGGTATTCATGTTGTGCTGCAGTACAGGGCTTGATATCTACGTGTATTTGAGTGCTTAAAGACAAAATACAGTTTGGCTAACAAGCAGTGATATTATGTAGAAGGACTTTGCCTTATGTTGTCCTGAACAGTTGGTAATACAATTTTCTGTATGTTCTGCATTGTGTAGTAGTTATTGCAAATATAAAATACAGATGTTGGCTGAGATTGTGTACACTGAGAATTACCAACAAAGATAAAGGTTTGTGGAAAAAAGTAGGAAAATTCATCATTTACAACGAATATTATGTCAGTATTACAAATACTCTGATCACTCTCAAAGTCCCTCGCCTAAACCAAAGTTTCAAACATGTCAATTTATGGCTGTTTTTATACAGTGTGTAGTTAAAAAGAAGCAAAATGTATTGTCTTTTATTGTATTTTTGTGGCTTTCATATTAGTAAGGTGATGCAAGTGAAACCCAGTGGACAAATTGGATGATTGTGGCATTGTCAAGAGATTTATATATATTTGTTCAGAATACATGATACTATAATGTAGCTCGGAATAAGAGCTTTCACCAAGGCCAAGATTTTGGGTCAAATCAGTGTATAGTGCATTCCATTCAAACTCCAAGTTGAATGTCCAAACAAATGTGCTGAATATGGTTACCGTAATTGTTTAAAAGTTTGAGTGCAGAATCTCATCTTTATTTTTACAGCTTTATGTGAAACATTCCAGTGGTTTACCTTGAGTTCTTAATTGCTTGGATTCTCTGAAGTGGCATTATTATGCCCTCTGTAGAGTTGGTTGAACATAGGAGAAAATACCATGACTTACATTGTATATCCAAGTGTTGCATTCAGTAACAACAAAGAAAATAGGCGTATGGACAGACTTAATATGGAGTGTTTTGTGCTAACTTTTTACCGGCTCTTTTCCATGTTTTACATTCCTGATGTGATGACAATAATTTGCACATTTTTTCATCTTCATATGGCAAGCACAACTTCTATCTCTGCATTATACCGGTGTTAGATCATTGATTAGAGAGTATGGATGTTACCAACGAATGTATCTTTTGTTTGTAAGCAAAAACTTGTCTCTTCTTTCTCTCTCCTCTTCATCTTTCTCTCTTTATTTGTCTTTTTTCTCTCTCTCTCTTTCTCCTGACAGGCAAGGCAGATAGTCTGCATTGAAGATTGGAGGGACAATATTGTTGCTCAGAATTTTATGCCGTAATTTCTGCTTGCCAATGTAGGAAAATGTGCTGCTTGATTTCTGACTGAAATGATTGGTATTTATGTCACTATTGTATCTAAGATTTCTATAAAGTCTTTTATTTCTCTTTATTTTTCACTAACAATGCAAAGCCCCTTGTGGAGGGTACAATTTGCTGCATTCACTCATACATAGGAGTAGTGCTTATATTACAGTAAAGACGAATGACAAGATTTCAAGATTTTGATTCACGCATTTAGCCTGCACCATAATAAGGAAAGTTATATATTCTACAGTATTGATGCTACATGTTTGATTTCTTAGATTAAGATTAACATGTCAATGTGATGTCTGTGTATAAATGGTTTGTGATTTTGTGTTATTTCATGGATGAGAAATGTTAAATTATCAAATTAGCCAAATAAATGTCTTATATATTTATCTCAATCTATCACACATTTGTGTTTGCCAAGACTTGTCACTGTGCAGCTGTGTGAAGTTGCTAATCCCCAGGGATATAAAAAGATAAAATGAACAAAAACATGCTGTATGGTGCTTTATAAAGAGAAATACAAAGGGTATTGTTTTGGGACCTTTGTGATGAGGACCATCATATGCCATTTTATTAGTAGAGATTCAAATGAGGTAATGAGTGCTTACATCACATCCAATACAAATATTTACTCATTGGTGGTTTCAATGTCTGAAGGTCAGATATCTTCCTCAGACATAGATTGGCAGTTTGAAGTGAGCCTGCCACTTTCCCGATTACTGTACGGTATTGTAGTAGTCTTAGTGGTGACTGCATGATATAGTGCAGAAACAGCTTGTATGCTTTCTTTAAATATCCCCATTAACCCGTCGAGGACAGGCTGATTTTGCTACAACATGCATTTCCCATAGACACTTGCCAAAGTATACTAGGGACTCATCTGTAATTCAGCAGGTTAATGTTGTTGTGTGTGTTTGTCAATCCTCCTGCTACAATCTGTGTTCTCAGTGGCTACAAGCCAAGAGACCTCCTTCTTAATAATATCATCTACCTTGCTCATATGATCTGTCATTTATGAAGTTATGGTAGCTATCGCTCAGACCATCTACTGGCTCACTACATTTGCAAAGTTATTTCAAAGGAGAAAATCTGGACTTCAACATCTTTCACTGATAAATTTCTGTCATGGCTTGATATGAGAACCTAAAATCTCATGTTTCAAGTATCATGATGAAACTTTTGTGTTATAGACATCTGGGCCACCTTGTCAAAGGGTCTATACCAACTAGAAATATCACTTAAGGTGATTAATACCCCCGCCCCGTGACGACAGTCTTACCCAAGGAATGATCTTTCCTTGATCTTCTGCCATTTAAATGCTGTTACCATGGCAACGCAGCTTCCGACACGTCCGAAAAATATGTCTTGCACATCTTCCCACCAAGACTTGTGTGTGCCACATTTCATAAGCTTTTGTCAAAAACTGAGGAAGTAGTTCAATCCACAAGATCTTTCCTTGATCTTCCACCATTAATATGCCGTTACCATGGCAACGCAGCTTCCGACATGTCCAAAAAATATGTCTTGCACATCTTCCCACCAAGACCAATGTGTGTGCCACATTTCATGAGCTTCAGTCGAATACAGAGGAAGTAGTTCAATCCGCAAGATCTTTCCTTGATCTTCTGCCATTTATATGCCGTTACCATGGCAACGCAGCTTCCGACACGTCCGAAAAATATGTCTTCCACATCTTCCCACCAAGATCAAGGTGTGTGCCACATTTCATAAGCTTTGGTCAAAAAACTGAGGAAGTAGTTAAATCCGCAAGATCTTTCCTTGATCTTCTGCCATTAATATGCCGTTACCATGGCAACGTACTTTCGGGTACTGTCAAAAAAATGCGTCTTGCACATCTACAACCAAAGGCACACATCTGTGCCAAGTTTCATGGAAATTGGGCAAAAACTGAGGAAGTAGTTTGCAACACAAAATTTTCCATCATTTTGGCTCATAATATGTGAGCTGTTACCATGGCAACATACTTTTTGTCACTGTCAAGAAATGTGTCATGCTGACCTATATCCTAAGACAAACATTCAATATGAATTCCATGAGAATTGGAAGAACACTGATGAAGCAGTTTTGCCATGAAGCATTTTGCCCTATATTTTACCAATAACATGCCGTTACCATGGCAACGCACTTTTTGCCACTGCGGAAATATGTGTCTTGCACATTAACATATTCAGATGAACATCTGTACCTAATTTCATAAAAATTGATCAAAAACTGTGGGAGGAGTTCGCGACGCAAGATTTGTACCCATTTTTGCCCATAATATGCCGTTACCATGGCAACGTACTTTTGGGTACCGTCAAAAAATATGTCTTGCACATCTACAACCCAAGGCACACATCTGTGCCAAGTTTTATGGGAATCGGTTGAAAACTGAGGAAGTAGTTCGCAACGCAAGATTTGCAACGGACCGACCGCCCGACCGACCGCCCGACCGACCATCCGCTGATTCCTATATACCCCCTTCAAACTGTGCCAAGTTTTATGGGAATCGGTTGAAAACTGAGGAAGTAGTTCGCAACGCAAGATTTGCAACGGACCGACCGCCCGACCGCCCGACCGCCCGACCGCCCGACCGACCGCCCGACCGACCATCCGCTGATTCCTATATACCCCCTTCAAACTTCGTTTGGCGGGGGTATAATGATATGTGCATGGGAGGGTGGGGGGGGGGGGGGGCAATGGTATGGTACAACTCGACATGCAGTGGTTGTATTTAGGGGTGATTTTTTTTTTGGGGGGGGGGTGGGAGAGGTACATTTTCACCCATTATATATCTCTCCTATACTTTCCATTTTATCATTCATGTTTAAAATCAACCTTGTTCACATGTGTGTCACTCAGAAGCTACCCCACCCCTTGGTTGGTGACAGAGATGTGCAAATTTTTAATTGGACTTCTAGTCCATATATCCTTCTGCCCATACACCCCAAATCACCATAGCAACCAACTGTCTCGGGAAAACCAGTGGATTTTGATCCTATGGAGCCACGTTCAATGCAGGCAAACTGACCTGAGTGGACAAACTTGCTTGAGGACAAAGGGCAGTGAAATATTATACTGCAACTGGTCAGATATGACTACATCCCCAGGAATTTGTAAGGCTAGATTTTGTGTGTGTATGTATGTGTTTGTGTGTGTTTGTATGCGTGTGTGTGTATGTGTGTGTGTTTCTGTGTGTGTGTGCGTATTTGTTTGTTATTTTAACCCATTGAGGACGGACTGACTTTACCTACAGTACTTTGCTACAACACGCATTCCCCATAGACACTTGCCCGAGCATACTCGGGACTCGTCTTCAACCTCAACGGGTTAACTACCAAATCCACCTTCATGGACATGTGGATTGAGTGAATGCAGCAATATTAGTAGAACACATCAGTGACAGTTTGAGAAAAATTGGACAACCCGTTCAAAAGTTATGAATTTTTGAAGTTTCTGCTCAGTCACTGCTGGATGAGAAGACTACAACAGCTTATGATGTCACATGTTTACAAAGATATGAAGAAAACATAAAGAAAATTCAACATATTTTCACTCTTCTCGCATACTGAGAGAATGCTTGCCTTGCCTCTTTCAGAAGGCAGGAGGAATACTATTACCCTTTAAATACATCAGTGGCAGGTTGAGGAAATGTGCACTTTTTTCAAAAAAATAGATTTTGTTAAATTCTCTTTATATTTTCCTTATATCGTACGCATGTGACATCATACACTGTAGTTACTAGTAGTCTTCTCATCCAGCAGTGACTGCAAAGATAATTCAAAGATTCATAACTTTTGAACGGGTTGTCCGATTTTCCCCAAACTTGCACTAATGTGTTCTAGTAATATTGATGCATTCACTCAATCCACATGTCTATGAAGATGGACTTGTCATTTAAGGAGTGATAGAAATGCATGCAAGGATGTTGTAATTGCACATCAAATGCTTTAGGTTCAGTCTTCAAAAGGTAACTGTGTTTAGTTGATTAAAGGGAGAAAGAACCTCTTCTTGGTTGTGTTTGGGAATCAGGGCTCACTTTATCTCTCTGAAACCAAAGAAGAACCATAATATAAGTCAACACTTGTACCAGGTATATCACAAACAAAAATGGATTTGAAATATTGTACATCTTTAATTCATATCACAATTTCATAGCTATTTTGTGTGATTTCTTACAAATATTCACACTATGCAAACTAGCAATACAACTAAAAGGACACATCAACTGTAAAAAGTTCTGATTTGAAATACATTTCTTTCATTCTACAGAAGAATAAAACACTACAAAAATAAACCCGTGGATTATAATGATATGACTTTGTACTTAGACATAGACTACTAACAATCCTGTAGTCAATATCTATTCATAACATAGTTGCCTTGAAGAGTAATTCAACTTTACATGCATAGAAGCAAAGATATACAGTGAACACTCAATATAACAAACTCCTAAAGGCCCAGTGAAATCACTTTGCTATGCCAAAATTTGTTTTATGAGCATTTTAAAGCAATCAAAATACAAAGCAATTTTTGGGGAAAAGCCAAACTATGCAGTGTACAAGAAATGAGAATAGAATCAAGGGAGGATGAAAATTTGAGCAAAGTGAAAGAAATGATTGGCCAGTGATAGCTGAATATCAGTGAGTCACCTAGCGGTCAGACCTAGCGGTCAGACCAGGTATGTTAACACTCCTACCAGTTTGCTCAATTTTTCAAATATCACTTGATTTCATTTCCACCAAAGGAAATTAGAATCTATTGGAGAGAACCATAAATAGAAATAGATGAATATTAAGGCAAACCTCTTAGAGACATTTCATGTGATAATGCGCTATATAAATGTTGTGAATTATTATTATTAAACAGATTTCTTTTTTTTTTTGGGGGGGGGGGGGGAAATAAACCAGTTCACTTAATCATAATTTGTTTTCATGTGGGAAATTTTGTATCTTAGGCAGAAGTGTTCACTATTCTCAATACCAAAGTAGGTGTTAAACAGTAACAGAAGGTAATAAACAAATTTGACCGTGAGGATATCTGCTACTAATTACAAAAGAGAAATCTCTGAATATCTGGAGGGACCTCTGGAGGGACCTCTTGAGATTAAAGGTCTCCATGTATTTGTGATCTCCTGAATTCTGTAACTCCCATTCTTGCTCACTGTCACATGAATGTGCTCTCACATAACTGCAAGATTTAATATAAACAGGGTGCCTATTATTTCAGTGTTGTGCTGATCACCACTCAGAGACACAGCAGTAATGAATAGTTATTAAAACATAAAGTGACATTCTTCTTATACAGTTTTGTCATAGCACTACATGAAACATGTAATAAATTAAAAATGCTGAGCTGGGTACCAAATCAAATACTGACTCACATTAATCAATTGGTGCAAAATGACACACATAGAGTCAGGTCACTCCTCACGTTCATTACTATCACACTGTCAATATAATATGATAACTTACATTTGAGGTAAAATCAAACATTCCATAAAAGTTACAATTTATCTATCATTTGCCAGCTCGAAGTATTTTTGTCTTTGTTTACGAGAAATTACTTTTATATCTGTTTAAGGGGCCCCCATTCTGATTCCTATTTGAAGTTGTAATTGAGGGCTATACCATATCAGACAAAATTACATCTCAAACAGGGCCAGCCTCAGAACGAAATCTTGATAGCGTACAAGCACCCACACATTTTAATAGACCACACACTTGTTGCCAATATACAGACTGATGATATACATGTGCACTTTCAGTATGACGTCAACTCCTTAAATTGGCAACGACTCAAGTCCAGCTTGATCAAGTGATTAATGCTGTTGTTTACAAACATGCAAAACAACATCACCAAGGATAAAAGAGATGCAAAAAAAAGCAAACAAACAACAACAAAATGTGTGGACTTACTGACAGTATGTAGTTGTACTCTACAACCAAACATCATTAGTAAATACTTCAAACATATTACTGATATACATCTGTATCTACTATAAGTAAATGACTCACACTGTATTTTCTGCCCAATCTAGTCAAGGACGGCAAATGTTTTGTTTTTAAAACTCCCTCCACCACTTTCCTGGCAGTTGATAAAATGACAACCCAAAGGGTGCACAAATATGAGAAAACCCACACATTCTAGAGCAGATTATGCTCAAAGCGTCCACAGCAAAGTACATGTGCATGAAATACAGATTGTCTTCCTACGTACTACATGGCTAACTCTACATAAAAACTGTGGAGGGAAATTTAGCAATTTTCACAAGAAGAATTTACCTCAGAGGAAGCATTTTATGTCATTCAAAACTAGTGGAATATAAGCAATAGACATACAAAGAAAAAATGGTGCAAATTGAGTAAAACACTAACCCAATGTTTACATTCACCTGACAGCCCTGTACAAAGGTTGATGGGGGTTTCAGAATCTCATACAAAATGGATGAAGACAGTTATATCTGCAAGACAGGGAATAGTAAAACAAGTCATATGTAGACCTCATATTATCATCGTGGTCAAAATGAGGCATTACCTCAATACTATATTATTATCATCACTATTATTATGACATCATCATAATTATTATCATTATCATGATGATGATGACGATGATGATGATGATGATGATTATTATTATTATCATTATCATTATCATTATTGTCATTATTATCATAATTATCATTATCATCATCTATTCAGCAATATCACACTTGTCATGTCTCTAAGAGATAGGATATCTCTTTCATTGGTTTCACAGAGTTCATTTTTTCTTGTCTCACAGGATGTGTAATAATGATATGTTGTTGTTTTTAAAGAAACAAAAAAAAAAAAAAACAACCACCAAATAAACAAAAGCAAGTCAATTAGCAGACAGGTTCCTTGGGAAGAAAAAAAAAATTGGTGACATTTCAGATGAATGAGGAGTGTAACCCAAGTGATGCCACAGTTAGGCAACTGAGTGAACTATAATGAGATACAAATTAATAGCAATTCTATAGATAGCCTGACTATAGTCTGGGAGACACGCCCACCAACACAGCGTGCATAAATTATGTCATTGTGTGTGGGAGTGTCTCCTTTTGATGTAAGTTTTCGTTGAATCTGTCAGCTGAGAGCACTTCTCAAGAAGCAACTATGGAGGGTCAAACATACAAGATCTTGATATGAAGACATAATATCCTAAATGGGATGATTGATGAACTAACAGCATGTTGTTACGATCCAAGACTGCCTTTAGAGGTTTGTTTCATGGGGGAGAAGGGGTAAGACCTGGGGGACCCCGCAAAGAGTTTTTAAGGCTTACCTCCAGAGAGTCTAAGAAAGTTTCACTGAAGGACTTGAAGCAGAATGACAACTCTGTACCGACAGTTCGTTGTGCTCAAGAAGGGCATACTATGCCGCAGGATTGTTGATGGATATGTCGTTCGTTTTCTGCCACATATGAATGCCTTATAAGATATTGTGTAATGGTAACATATCAGCAATTTTAAGAACATATCCATTCCTTGAATGTACACAATTAATGAAATTTTTTGGCTATTCAAAAGCAATTATGTGCATTAGGTTTAGTTTGCATCCAATGTGATTCAATGAGATTGATCCATTTTAAATCCAACAAGGAATTTATATTATAGGATGAGAAATTTGATTTCTGAATTACAAAATGTAAGTCAACAAAAATAAAATATATGAAGGTAAATATAAATTGATTGCATTTCATGGGAAGTTGTTCCTTTTTAAATAAAGCTAGGTAGTGCCCACCCTTTAATTGAAAACCACTTTAGCTGGAATCCGACTATGTGCAACAAAATTCAATGCAACAAAATCTATATGTGTTACTTAGTTAGTGCATCAGGTTGTATGGTTTATAGTGGCATAACTGCGAGTTTATGTTGAATTTGTATTTCCATCACTGTGAATGGATTTCCTTTATAACTAGTCTAGCATGTATTTAGTGTCTTGGTGCATGGTGCACATGTTATAATTGCCTTGCAAATAATAATTTAGAATATTTGTATGGTGATGTGTTTACCAATATTTCACTCTTATATCAGGGTATTCTCATGAGTAAGGTATTCCTGCCTGAAATGCCACTTTGGTTTCAGAAAAGAACATGGATAATTAATGAATAATTGTGGCAGTTACATGGTAGTTTCATTTTATTCTCTTTGATATTGGGTTATTAGCTGAAGGTTTGTGTAGATTGAGTTTTTGGAGGATTACACATGAATTGTATTTTAAGCGGCTAATCAGTAATTTTGTTATACATGTAACATTTTAACTGTCTTGCATATGCCAACAAGTTAGGGACACACGCACCTCCTGTTGCAGTAGAATACAAGCATATAAACTGTTCTCTGTAATAAAAAACAACCTCTATACAGCAGTCTCCCAGCTACAGTAGAGAAGTTTTTGTTTCCTGTGAGAAGTCATTTTTTGAGAGAACATCACATTTTAACTAAGGATCAAACACAAATTCTGATGAATTGTTGTAGCTGAATTGTGGTAATGTCACATTACTGATATAATCTTAAACATATTGACACAACCAGAAAGGAAAAACCACAGAAATAATGCCCATTAAAAATGGTTTTCCCTATGTTTATGACATAGTTTCATGATATATATACAGATGCATTTTTACATAGGTTATGAACATCCAATCTATTTCAACCTGGATGCAACTTTCAGATCTTCAACAAACCATTGAATAAACTCTGTTTATTCTAGAGCGGGGACTGAAATCTTATGATTTCAGAAATCCATTAATATTAAAAAATAAAAAGTAAACAATCCAGAGAGAAAATACAATACAATACAAAAACAAACAAACAAACAAACTAATACATCCTTGCTTTTGAAATCTCCGTTTCTTGACAGGATTCTTCAGAGCAAGGTTACTGACTGGCTGAGGTACCTTTTAGAGACAGGGTGAGGTAACGACCATGACTGAAAACCTGATGACACCCTTTAAACTTCTGACGACATAAACTCTACAGATGATTACTATATTTCACTTGAAAAATAATCCATGATGAAGATTTTGCATTGTAAAATATATTAAAAGAATGGTAACAAAATGATGCTTGCCGCCAACCAATGTGGAATGGAACAAAATCAAAACAGAATAGGCTGCTGTCATACCACTTGAATAGAAAATGTGACATAAATTAAGCTGTAATCTCCACACAAAAAAAATAGCAACTTTTTTTTATGTTCTCATGTCAAATCCATTAGATGCTATAATTAGCATCAAAATCAATTAAGGCATTCTATAATTCCACTACTTCAATTTTGTACTAAATTTTAAAATCATTTTGGCACTAGAGATAGTACATGAAACATCAAAATATGATATCTACATTGTCAAAGCATAAATGTACACATATGCAGTAAAGCTCATTAAATTTGCATAACACTGAAGAACTGCAAAGCTGCATCCATAACCTAAACAACTTGTCACATGATGAGATTATGATGTGCCCACATTAAGAGGTGAAAAGGAACTTTAATCCATTCTCCTATTTCTGGATGAAGAAAGAAGGTCATTAAATGGGGAAACTCTCTGGCTCTCACAGGACAAGGCTGCTACCTCAAATAATTTGAACATTTAATTTTACCTTGGTACTTGAAAGTGCTTGTAATAATAAACATTTTTTCTTTTGGTACTGGTACTTGACAGTGCTTGTTATGAGCCATGTGTGTATGTGTTTGTGTGGCAAAGTGTAGACTAGTCAACAGCACAATTTGTGATGTATTTACACTGAACATCGACTGATGTTTTCTTAATATTCACAGCTTGTGAATTCATATCTGACTGCAATGACTACAACAGAGCAATTACCCACACTGCATGATCTCCAGTTGAATATTTGTGCAAACTTATGTGGACAGGTCTGCTATTGTTCTGTGGCAATGACTTGATTCTCATGTGAAATTCAGTGCTTGAACTGTCACTCAACGTCTAATGGGTCATCTAGTTTCCATATCATTCCAATTTGTGCTATTTTGTCTTTCTTTCACTTCACTCCTTCAAGAACTTAGTAATTTCAAGTTTTCATGCATCTGCTCCATCTGAATGTATTTCAATGTCACAGTAGTGGTAGCAAGCATTAGTCGCTGATATGTCAGGCAGGATTTGTGTAAGCTTTCTGGTTGCTAGGGCAACCCTGTTACATAATGATATGAAATTGACTTGGAATTTGTTTGTAAAATATTTAATTTAAGCCACTGAATACATCATATGTGAGCACAATAACAATATCACCTACCAGTCAAGAAAATACCATTAGGTATTATTTCATTACTTCATCAGGTCACTTCTGTTCAAGATTCCAATGAATGTTATTTGATAAAGTACGAAGGTCACTACCTCAGCAACCTGTGACCAAAGATTTGATATTCATGTATGTCCAAATTTCATGGCATTTATTAGTTCCTATATGCTCACATGCCATTAATTTTAAAAACCTCTGACACCCAAATACAAACAAAAATGGGTATGAAGTCAAACATGCTACACACTAGTACAACCTTGGTTTAATAGTGGCAATCAAAACTACTTTGGTGATATTCTAAGCAAATACAGTACAATATTGATTGGCCTTGAACGAAAACCATTCACTCTTTTCTTATAAATTAATACCGTTAAAAATGAAACTTACATAAAGAGACATAACTATCCAGCACACGCATACTACTAATCAATACAGAACTCACTGCAGGATTTTGCACAAGGAATACTGCCACCTACACATGTACCATCAGATATGCTGTGGTTGCCATGAAAACAATGCTACATTGACATTTGCAGGTCAACACAAGTTGAAAGCCACAATAGATTAATAAATTATGCAACACTATACACATACATACTGACAAAACACCAATAAATAAGCATATCTGAAATGAAAAAAAAAATAAAATAACACAAAACAAAATGAAACCTGTGCACAGCAAATAGATATCGTCTTAACACAAAAGGAACAAAATATCATCAGATTCAAGAAAACAAAATCAATTCCAGAACTCCCAAAAGTGAGGTTTGATTTTTTTTTTTTTGCTACCAACAATAATTATATTCATATATACAATTCTTTCAATGATGTTTTTCCTATGTACAAACCATTCTTTTTACAAATATAAAGGATGCAAAATCTACTTTTGTACAGTTACTATACACAATGACATGAAATATCAAAGGAGAATATAACTTGAGATTTGTCTCAATCACAGCGAGTGAAGATCTTTCATAATAAAGTGCAGATATTTAACATTAAATTCTATATCAGCTTCTGCTAACAATTACTCCCTGCTTTCCTTGTTCTTCTCCCTTTCATGAAAATAAAATCTTTGCATGTGAATAAATATTTAATTAAAGATTGAACAGCATTAGCACAGGTAGAAGCATAATATAAGCACAGTCAAATGCGATATCAGTAATTGGAATACGTGAATTGTATCTTTGATATTCAAAAAGGAATTGTCACAGTAAGTTGTATCATAAAATATACTTTGTCTATCAAATTTCTTGCCGTTAAAACATATGACGACATGTCTGCACTCTTCCCTTTCTCTTGATCTTACAAAGTCTCGGTGGGCGGAATGAAAATTTGCATATGACTGCCTTCTTCAGCCACACCACATAAGTGGAGCATAACCAATGGTGTCTGTAATCTTGTACAGAAATCTGTCATGCCCTCCTCATCTCCCACAAAGCAATCTTTGCTCTGTGGCTGGAGTTATATGATGTTTTTACAAATGCCTAGATAAATAAATATTCAAATCTTGCACCCTGCAATTCACTCTTCAGGACTATACATAATTATTTTCTGGAAAACCGCTCAAATTTAGGAGATATTGCCCTCAATATGCACAATAACACAAACTATTACACATGAGTTCTGAAAAGCAAATAATTGTACATGAGGAAAATCAATCAAACAGTAAACATGTTCTATATCATTTCAATGCAACTAACCCATCAGTGAGATTTTAAAGTAGCTGTCTTTCTCAATCAATGCTGTAGTTTGAAGAGGATATCAAATACATGACATTATCTTAAATAACAGTCTGTTGCCTTACATTGTACAAGCACACATTAAGAAGTAGAGCAATTGCGTATGAGTTTTTACCCTTTGATGAGATGCAAATCTTCCAATTTGACTCACACTAAAAAAGAAACAAACCAGCACCAAAACAACTTTTTCCTAATTCCTAACTCCTACACAATGTAATGTGCAATATGAGGAAAAAAAAACAACATTAAAGTTCTTATTGCATTTTATGATTTGGTAGCTGGTACAAGCACTTAAAGCAGTTCCCTTGATACGAGGTATCTTGCTTTACCACAAATAAAAAAAAATCCCATCCAAGCATACTGCAATGCTAGGTTTGATAGCGGCATACAAATCCTCAGTCTCTCTACTCCCTTTCATCTTTTCATTGCCACTCTAAAAAAAAAAAAAAATCTGCAAAGAAGACTGTAGATGAATTGCATGGAATTAGAAAACACTCCAGTATAATGGTAATATACCAGTCTCTATATCATGCATGACAAATTTGTGGATAATTGCACCCCACAAAAAAAGCCTGATGGCAGGATAATCATTTCACCTGCTGCTTTCTAATTTATTCTTTTTGATTTGTAATGCTTTGTTGCAGTTTTCTTCTCTCTTTTTGCAATTTTTCACATTACAGCTCAGTGCTGATAATGGAAGTGACGGATCTCAGTCATCCTGAGGCCAAATTTCAGGTTGCCATGGATAATTCTTCAAGAGACGGCATACATCAAGCTGAATACATCAAGACAACTATGCAGGCAGAGATGGATCAGGGGTTACCTTCTTCCCTGGTGACATCAACATTTTTTCTTCTCTCTCTTTCTCTTCCTCCTTACAACATCACCTGATCTCATTGCACTTCACTGGACAGTGAAACAAGCAAATGGAGCAAACTAAGCCCAAATTGCCATTAATATACTGTACCCATCTCCTACCTAAGTTTGCTGAGTGTCTATTATTATTCAAAGACACTGCATGTATACAGTGTTGTAGTTATATCATTATGTGCTGTCACTCCAATTATGATTATCAAATAATTTCAGAGAGACTGTAATTTTGTTGTAATTTTGATGTATTCAAGACTAAAACTGGCTACCATTTATTCTTCCCCCTCCCTGTACTTCTATTTTCTCACTCATTTGCGCTCTGCCAAAACCTGAATGACTTTCTATTTTCTCTACAGTATGGATGTCTGATAGATACTGAGTTGTAGTGTGAAGATATCAGGGTAAAGAGGAAGCTGGAAGAGGGAAGCTGGAATAACTTGCAAGTATTAAAGAAGAACAAGACTTTTACCTTTACTCTATCATGTCTTATTTATAATGCTAAGTTGGAAGGACCATTAGGAGATGAGTTCATATTGCAAGGCATTCCTCTGAACCATTCCTTGAAGACATAGACCGACAAAAAAAAAGTTGAGCAAGGTAGCAGAGACATAGCAGGAGGACAGATTGGCTGTGAAGGTCACATTCAGGTGGTGAGTTGTCATGGAGATTGCCCCACCCTGGGGTTGGGCTGACTGGGCGGGGTCATTGTGGAATCTCTAGGGAGAGGGCTTGGACGATCCAGGGGTCACACTTTGACCCTTCTCGAAATTCATCTTTTGTCAGCATGCCATCTTTGTTCTGAGGAGAGCGAATAAAGGAAGAAGAAGAAAAAAAAAAGGAAAAATTTAAAGACCATTGTATTCAGAGCAAGTTTTCTTGATTGGACTAAAGAAACATTGAATATAAATCAAATAACAATTGCAAAATTTTATTATGACTGATCACATACACAATAAAAAAACATACAGTGGATAATACTGTTGCCTGAATTTTTACTTAGTTATAACCGGAATTTCGTTATAACCGTATTCGTTATAATGGGAGTGTACTCTATCTTCACTGTGCATGACATGGGTGACAGAAGAATGATTAGTGATCAAATGAGGATGAAGAAGATGGTGGTGATGATGATGACAATAACAATAATTATTCAATTCAATTCAATTCATTTATTAATAACTGCAATAATGCTAACAGTAACAATAATAATAATGAAAATAATGATCAATGACAATAGTCATAACAGGATCTTCTGTTTCTGATAAGACTACGTAGTATCGACAGCAACAAAGAAAAGTGCTGACAATAATTTGCTTTAGAATCATTTATACGAGATCCTTAACCTGTTGAGGATGAGTCCTGAGTATACTCGACGGGTAGGTGTCGATGGGAAATATGTGTTATAGCAAAATCAATCTGTCCTCAACTGGTTAAAATATCAGAGTGACATCACTAGTGATATTAGAAAGTTGGCAAATGTGAAAAGGAAAAGAGGAGAAGGTCAGCCTCAGCAGTATGACAGATAATGATCTTGAGAAAACACACTATCAATCTATCCTTGAGGTGGTTAATCATTGCATAGGATACAAAGCAGACTGAAAACAAACCACAAACTGATTAGTTTATGCCTTACAGTTTATGAAAGAAAAAAGCAATCAAAAACAATTTACATAATTTACTAGTTGTACCAAATCATACATTTAAGTGTTTTCTTGGTTCATAAACTTTCACAGCCAGCTGTAAGTGATGTCATTAACCAAAATAGGATTGTTCAAAATTTAAAAGAACAAAACTGCATAATAAAAATACACATACATTACATGCATATAGTACATTACATATTACATACTATTTATAAACATTACATGATCAATTTACTTCATGTAACTAACTTTTCATACACATAGTATCTTCCACATATCACTATGCATTTTATAATATTCACAAACATTACAAAATCAATTTGCTTCATGTACCTCATTCATTGCATGACTATAAAACCGACATAGACAGCATTTCTCAAAAAGAAAAAAACAAACCCAAAAAATTCAACAAGTCAGAAAAACAAAAAAATGAAACAAAACAACAACAACAACAACAACAACAACAACAACAACAACAACAACAACTTATTGACCATTCTGGCAGCAGAGGGTACACTCTTGCCCTGTATCAGGACAAAGCATTTATGAAAGCATTCTTTCACTAAAGACTAGTTTTGCTTTGAAGGGGGCTAAATGTAACAGAGAATCCTATCATATGAACTATTAATAGTCATGACACTGATGTACAAAATTACTGAGGTCAGCCCAAATTCAAAGTTGACTCATACCGTCTTTTTTACTGGCAAGTTCTTTTTACATAAATCTTTCTATCAAAAACAAACACACACACACACACACACACACACACACACACACACACACTCATAAAAAATATTCTGCAGTGTTATCACATGCAAATCATAAGACCTTAACAAATGTCATCAATTTGATGAAATTATAACATTAAGGCTCTCTTTGTAATTTCAAAGAAATGGAAAAGAAAATACAAATTATCTCCTAGCTAGCACTTGAAAGTGCATTCTTTTTTGGAAATGGACAAAGATTATATTACTGAGATGAGATTCTGCTGGCTAAAGAACTGATTAAGGTTTCCAAGGGATGAAGAAAGTGGGGTGGTTGGATGGATCACTACGTTGAATGGGATTGAAACCTTCTATCTCCTCCATCCTCCGGCGCCTGAATAAATCAAGCCCCAATGAACAGAGCACTGGAGTCCCCCTGGTGTCATACCAAGCTCCGTTGTTTGCATGCGTGCCCGTCTACATAAGTGCTTCATGACACTCTTAAAGGCAGAATCTCACCAATGAAAACCCTCCAAAATTTTAAAAATATCCTTGGAAGTGAAAAATTAGAAGCAAAGAAGCCTAACTCAAATTTTAGTTGATACATTCAGGTGTTCAGCAGTGAATATTGAGAGAAAAACCATACTGTAATCTCTTTTTTTTTAATAAAACATTAACATACAGTTACTACAGATCTCACAGGTTTATACCTGAAGTGAAAAGTTAGTAGTTGTCCTCTGCCAAGCAGAATTGAGGTCTTGGAGAGAGACTAACTTATCATGGATACAATGATAGCCTCTGTGGGTGATATATCACAATCCTTTATCCAATGGAGATTATGGAAATACATGCATGTGAAATATCACATTTTCCTACACAACAACACAACACAACATTTTGTATTTGGCACACTTAAATCTGCTGCCAAATTACTAGTTTGTATCAACATCTGGAAGAAATTTGACAGGCCTTGCAAAATGAGGTCACTACCTCCAAAGATCACAGTTCTCATTTGTGAATTGCTGTTGGGTCTCAAATAGAAAGTAAGTTCAGTGCAACAGAAAAGCAATTTGCAAAACAGATAACACAGTATTCATGTTATTGCTGTGTGAGATCTTTGGACACAAACGGATGTGGACTGGTATAGTGAGAATAAAAGTTGACGAAAACCCACAGACTACATCTTTCTTCATTTGCAATTTGATCATAACTTCACATGGTATTGCAATAACCAAACCACATGGGTGCACGTGGTAATGAAATTTCTGAGAAGCTGGTAGGGTGAGCAAAGGAGAGCTATGACCTCTACCAAGTTTGAACTAGATTCACTGGAAGTGGCTCCTTATCTAAGAATTTGAAGATTTCATCTTTGTCACACTTCTTGCATTATAAGCAAACTTTACATGTGGCATGACTGAAAACTGATACCATGAGGGGTCTAACAACAACAAAAACAACATGCAAGCATACATGCATAAACAAACACACACATAAACAAACATACACACGTACAGTGTATAAAAAAAAACATAATCATCAGGATTGGAAGACAAGCTGCAAACCAGGAATATCCAGACCAGAATGAATATTAGATGGAATGAAACTTTAAACAATCTACAAGAAAGAGTGTACCTCAATTCAAGAGGAGAAAAGTGTACACTATGTGCATCTGGGTACATACATAGAACACATTGCTCTCCTGTATCATGTCTGTATGAGTAATTCACTGCATACCTGTATGCATTGCATATAATTATCTGAAAACCGGTGACACAATACCTGAAGCAGGGGAATTGTGCATGTATCATTTTCTCAAACCCTGTAACACAGGTCCATGGAGAAATGAGATGAATTTTACTACATACCAAAAGATAACAACATGCAGAACAATTCTTGTTTTTGTTTCAAATGATTTTAGCTCTCTGCATGTGGTACGGTCCATGGTTTGACTAACAGGGCGTCACAAAGCTACCTGAGACCCAGTTCAATCTAAGAGGTTAATCTACACCCACAGCCAAAGTTGGAGAATCTTTGCTTCTTTTTCTGGGACACAGGATTTACGACTGATTTCAAGATTTATGTCGATCCTGACCGTGTTTTGAAGAAACTGATTATCAATTTATACAACTTCTTACTATACACATCACTCAACTGTGAGTGTTTGAGGCAATTTTCTTACGTGAACTTATGAGATAGGTGTAGTATTACATCAGGGTAAAAATGCTTATAATGTTATTGGTAAAAACACACAAAAAATGTAAATCTATACCCTATCTGTCTAAACCTGAAAATGATTGATTGATGTGATTCTCACTAAAATTCTACATTTATTGTATTATTCCTCAAAGACAGAAAAAGAAAAAAAAATGAAGAAACAATGTTTTATAGCAAACAGGGTCCCGTTTCATAAAATTTGTTATCAGTGACAACTGCCACAGTTCTGTGACAAATTTGCTCTTAGCCAATCAGATGCAAGGAATTTAACAAGTTTTATGAAACGGGCCCCAGGTCAGTAAAAGTATAACATGACACTATATGCAGTCCGAGTCAATTTTGACAAAAAACCAAAAACAAACAGGAAAACAGTGATACCAGCATAGTGGTGCTTAAACATGTTTGTGGTTTTTAACCCTCCATATTAATGTGATTAGAAAAGCCAGACAAGAATAGATAAATAAGATTAGAAATACAGTGTAGTTATACAGAGGAAACAACACTGATGAAGATTGACTGAAGTCAGCTTACAAGCCTTAATCAAACAGGTTGGTTTACTTAATCAATTCATTAAATAAGTCCTATGACAATGTATTTCTTCTTCTTCTTCGGCTCTGGGTGTATGAAAAGTTCATTGCAAAGTTCTTGAATCATCAGAGATCATTTGGGATGGCTGATTTTTTTTTTTTATTCATCAAATGAAATGCACTGAGAAGCAAAGATAGTTATCTCTGCTGGCAACAACTACACTGTAGGAAGACAACTAAATCTTGGCTCTGATGCAGCAAAACGAAGTTTATTAGTTCTTATCTCATCATCTCTTCTAATGCTCACCAGAGAGACTTAAGCTTTTTGCCATGGTGGGAATGTTATTTTACATACTGGCCACTAGACCCAAGAGCTGATGGTACGGAGGATCCTTGCTTTATTGTACAATCCACTCAATCCCGGAGGTGTGTGTGGGTGGGGGTTAAGAGGAATGCTGATGATTATCAAATCAGCAAAGATGTGATTTCTGCATCGCAACAAGGAAGAGATTCAGGGACAGATGTCCTTCCAGAGACAATTTAAGTACTACAATGAAAAGAAAAAGAAGATGTCGTTGTTGTTAAAGATGATGATAATGCATGGCCGTACCAGAAAGGGAGCCGAAAGGATGAGACGGGAGAAACTGTTATACCCTAAAGTAGATATTAGGATAATGACATAGCACTGGTTTATGGGGAAGAGTCAAGTGAAATGAGAAAAAGGGAATCAGAAAATGAAACTGACAAGAAAAGTGAGATGCAGCAACAACAAAAAAAAAGAAAAAAGAAAAAGGAGGGCCCAACAAAAACTGATACTTGTATCAAAGTGATAAAACATTGATCATTTAGTGGAAATATCAAAATTATTCATTTTAATCTTAATGTAGACACAAAGGTTTATGGGAGGATGAGAAATGTGATGCATATTGAAAGATGATAAAGAGTAGGTGGGAATGAACTAGGTTTACTTGAGGTCAGGATGGAGAGAGGCAGAGGACAGAGAGAAAGAGTGGCAGAGAGACAAAAATAGACAGAGAGACAAGAGACAGCGTCACAACGTAAAGCCGTCAGACCGTCCTCTTCTACAAAGGCTCTTAATCTGTCACCATAAATCTATTTTCGCAGACTGAGTATTAAAGTAACATCATGTTGGAAGGTATGACATCGTCTTCCTAGGTCCACAAACACAGCAAACATTACGATGTTACAACATATATTTCCAGTGGTATTGTACACTACCAACTAGACTCTAACTGGTTTAATGGAGTAAGTTATTAGAAGGCAGTAATGGAAGGGGTAAAAAAATGTGACGCAAGGCGATCACTGTGCTTCCATTGTAACCATGACAACCAGACCGTCATGGAGGACACAGGAAAGATGTCTGCTCACTTGACCTCAATTGCTTACAGATATTTTACTTCTCAGTTATTACCAGAGCTCACCAGAGCGAACACATGTTCTGTCTCTCAATACATTGTATGCACAGCCGAGCAGATGCAATTTCTTGCCACAGTGATCTCAATATAGCACTGAAGAGTTTATACCTCTGAGAAAGTTTGATACCTTTTTCATGAGCAAAGCTGATACTTTCCTCTTCGGAGGAATATTCTCAGTTCTATATTGAGTTGGATGACATCCGCACAGTTATTGCATCCGGTGAAAGAGAAAGCTACAGCTGTACCACAAATCTTGTGATTGCCCTTTTGCACCTTTAGTTATCAACTTTGAGACAAATTCTCAAGGAGCCACCAACATCAAGGCACATTAGAACACTGTCATAGAACATTGACATCAAACAGGAGAGCCATGGAGTGCTTATTTTACATACTGTAGTGCTCCTGCTGTATGAAAACACTCACATGTGGGTGTTTGGGCAGTTCTTCTCATTCTTTGCAGCAATGCATCTACCATAACTGCAAATCACCTGAAGTGAAATTCAACACTCTTCAAAGATGACATTATGAAACAGGATAACATCAGTTGAAAAGAAGAGTTAGAGTATTATATGTCATGCTTCCACTGAATAGTTGTGATATTAGTCATAACCGTAGATACATAGATTAGCTGAGCTAATGATGTCATCAAACAACTCTCCCACTGGTTTGTTCACACACACACAAAAAAAACTTAATAAAACCAAGGTGTCAATAATTTGCAAACTATAACTCCAATCCCCCTCTTCTCCATAAGACGACTAAAAAATAATAATTTCAAGTTTATTGCCAAATAACAAACTGATGCAAATGTAAAAGTTCCTGTCTTTCATTTCATGTCAAAAAGGGATTTAGTAAAGACTTGTGTGCACATCAATGGGAGGCTTGTGAGGTAGTGGTATCTCCACCTTGTTAGAAAGTGTTGCCTTTTTAACACTTCCACTGATCTCTCAAGTTGCACGGCACTCTAGATATCTCAACATCTCATTCAGAGTGCTACACCATTCTAAATTAAACACACTGCTTTATTGCCTCTGCTCAGATCCTCAATTCTCTTTCATCCTTGTTTTCAAACAGGAAGAGCCATCCTTTGTTGTTATTTTCTTTTCAAAGTTTTTCATCTCAAATGTCCATGAAGGAGACTGAATGTAAGAGCACTGAACCTATCAGATAGGCTTGCCTGGGAAAGCTGAACTCAGCTGTGAGTAACACGTCTGCTGCCCCCAACCAACCATTTCCTGCCTGATCAAGTAATGAGGCATGAGCAGGGAGAGTAATGTCCCTTGATTTCACAGCTTGCCCCCTCACTGGGACAAAGACAATGCAATCCATGCCCACAGCATGGCAATAACAACAAATTTACACCTGTGCAAATAAGCTCACAAAATCCCACACACTTTCTTGTCATGTTATATTGGCTGGATGAGCAAAGGGAAACATCAGAATATATTGCCCAGTTCAGAAGCACTAATGCGAGAGTTAGTACACGCGGGGACACTATGTTGATACCATGAACTAATGACATGCTTTCCAGTAACCTGAATATCTGGATTAGCATTCACATCATATCTATGACTAGATGAGAAATAATATGGGGTATCATGAATCAATGCAGAACATGAAATATATTGCTCATGGTATGAATAGCAATCAGAGCATAGTACCAATGAAGTTGAAATTGGGGGCAAGTTGAGAGGAGTTTTGTCATTAAACGAACTATTTTGAAAAATCCTACATCAATCACATAACACCATAAGGAAGTAAAGATATTTGTGCTCCATTTCAATAACCTACATTGTATTTTCTAATGATTTGCATTTCAAACAAGACTTTGCCCATGGTGTACAAAAAGGTAGATTTTGATGGCACAGCATACAAATCATTCTAAAAACAAACCAGGAGAAATCCCCCCCCCAAAAAAAAAAAAAAAAATGTACAAAGGACAAGATCTTCATACCCCTACAGGTTAAGCCATGTCCACTATAAACCAGATAAATGCAAATGTGGGCTTTGAGCAAAGAATTTCAAAAAATAAAGTTTAAGTTCTAGATGGCAACTTATAATTTTCTCAAGAAAGAACAGAAACAGACATCATATCACCGCTGCTGTTAAAAACATCCTACAGACTAAATGTAACCAGATCCCCCTTCTAAATGCCAAAAGCAAGAAAGTTGAGCCTCATGTTGAGTAATAAGCACCAACATTGATGTCATAATAGAACCTCAAGATAGCCTGATTAACTGTCAATGAGAGAATAATCTCCAAAGAAGCCTAGGTAATATCCCCTCTCTGGCCCACTTCAGGTGTGTGCAGGCCTCTGCTGGATTTACCATTCAAATCCAATTTTCTTCCAACAGAATGCGCGTTATGCATCAGTTTCCATGACGATGTCTAGATTGACTGGACAAAAAAAAAAAGGAATGACTTGCGTGGGTGAAACCACTGGGTGAATTCATGATTGGTAATCAACTTAGCTTTGAGACAGCTCAAGCAGGTAAAATACTTCAGTAAGAAATCTCAAAATAGCTATTGGTGTATCAGTACGCATTTTTAGGTATATAAACACAATTCTTCTCACAAGCCAACTAAGCAAACAAACATGATGTTGTAATCTCCTCAAAATGCAGCAAAAGGGTAAACTTCTCATATTTATGACAATGTATTAAATGTATGTGTCTTGTCTATCCAACAGCATTTACAAGGATTCATCATATGGCCCACATAGTATAGAAGAATACTACAGTGACTGTGGCCATCCTGACCAAATCCTGCATCACATTTTGGAAGACTGCCACAAGCGGAAGTTCCCAGGAGCGCTTGAAGAACTTGCTCAAGCAAGTGATGCTGCCCTGAACTGGATCCACAGCTTAAATATCAACCTGTAATCTATAACCCCTCACCAACCTCCTTGTATTGCATCATACAACAGAAGAAGATTTTGAAATAGATGATATGTGATATGGGACATTATAGACACATTTTTAAAATGTCAACATTTATATTATATTGGATGGCTATGAATGGGATACCAGGGGATATTGCATGAGTTAGGGCCAATATTGCACGAATCGAAGATGAGTGCAATATTGACCATAACGAGTGCAATATTCCCTGGTTTTCCATGAATCAAGGCCATCCAATATAATTATTATCATCTATACAATCAAGCAGAGCAAGCATAAACTGCACAAAATTACCCGGCTACTATATACTCATCTTTGAAGTTGACTCGGCAGTCCCATCCCAGCGCTGAAAAGGGGAAGCCCCTAAAACTGCGTATGAAACAAACAACTAGCAAGATGTTTGCGCGCTTGTGAAAAATGTAACAAAATGACGCGCACTAGTAGCGAGCGTTTGCGCATTCAGCAAGCGCTCACGCAATAAACGAGACAGATAATTGAATATCGTGTGATCTTGAACGGCAAGTAACAACGGTAGCCTATGGGGAATTAATACGTTGGTCTATGCGATTCGTTCAATAAGCTCTGATATTGAACGGTAAAAATTGAGCAGACTACAATACGCGTTTTTAATGCGCCGCTAAAACGTCCTATATAGATGATAATAAAAAACATTCAACTAAACATTGTGCTGTCAAGAAGACAAAACATCCTGTCTGAAGGAAGAACATTGCATTTCTAATGGGAATAGTTGCATTGGAGAGCATAGACGAGGCAAGAGATTGTGTGCAAATGTATCAAATATCTACGTCACCACAATCCCTCTGACATCATACATGATAATCAATGTAATACAATCATCCACTTCACGCACAAATGTGGGTAGGAAATGAAATCTCTGCCACATTGAATCTCTACTCTGCACAAAATCCTCCAAACGTAATCTAATCTTTCTAGGAGCTCATGTCAGCTGAAGATGTGAAAATGTCATGAAATCCATCTCTTTCTCCTACTCCCATGATTTGATCAAGAAAACAGTATGTTCCTGCTGGTGACATAGTTTGACAAAAAAAAAAGAAGGCTGAATGCTGTATGTATTCAATTTCCTTACAAAACGTCTTAAAACTTAACTTTTGAAACTCATATCAGCTGAAGATGTTAAACTGTCCTACAGGAAATGTTTCTGATTATTGTCTTACCAACACTTGAAGCTATCATATGGGCATAAATACAGACAATGTTTATACCACTGAAAGCAGATGTCTATTTGTAAAGTATGTTTGTCAAATCTTCTATTCTTCTGCTCTGTTCATGGCTGACATGGGCTAAAGATGGTAATATATTTAGGGGCAAAGAGAAGTGTTTCTTGTTGATATCTCACAGGACCCATCTCAGATGTGAGAAGTAAGGAAGCAAGCCAGCCCCTCCATGTGAGAAGTAAGGAAGCAGGCCAGCCCCTCCATGTGAGAAGTAAGGAAGCAGGCCAGCCCCTCCATGTGAGAAGTAAGGAAGCAGGCCAGCCCCTCCATGTGAGAAGTAAGGAAGCAGGCCAGCCCCTCCATGTGAGAAGTAAGGAAGCAGGCCAGCCCCTCCATGTGAGATGTAAGGAAGCAAGCCAGCCCCTCCATGTGAGAAGTAAGGAAGCAGGCCAGCCCCTCCATGTGAGAAGTAAGGAAGCAAGCCAGCCCCTCCATGTGAGAAGTAAGGAAGCAGGCCAGCCCCTCCATGTGAGAGGTAAGGGAGCAAGCCAGCCCCTCCATGTGAGAAGTAAGGAAGCAGGCCAGCCCCTCCATGTGAAAAGTAAGGAAGCAGGCCAGCCCCTCCATGTGAGAGGTAAGGGAGCAAGCCAGCCCCTCCATGTGAGAGGTAAGGGAGCAAGCCAGCCCCTCCATGTGAGAGGTAAGGGAGCAAGCCAGCCCCTCCAAGAATGCTTAGCATACAAAATTCACAGAACCTGCTTGACCTTCCCAACCCCCTCAAAATATGCAAATAAAAACATCTTTTAAAATATATATATGCATGTCTATCTATATATGTTACTATCTTAAATTTCTAGAAAAACCACCCTATATTGAACACTTCACTGAATTTTAACAATGACATTAATATGATTTATTCACTGTCACATTGATGACCTCAGAAGAAATTTGCAGCTTGATATCATCCTCAGATACAGAATAATCCCAAGATTTATGGCATTGCTGAAAAGGATATATGGGTAAAAACAACATCAACAACATTAATGAGCTACCTCTGCTCATATACACTTGAACAAGGGTTTTCAGATTGGATATTGAAGGGAAGAAAAACAACACAGAGGTAAGGGGAATGCTATGTCAAAAAAAGAAGAAGTTGTAAATTGGATGAGAAGTGAACATCACTTACTGTGTCCATCTGAGTGAAGATCTTGTTGACTCTCTTCTCCGGCGTATCCTCATCTTGTGGAAGTTGCAACATATTGCCCTGTTTGAGGAATTCAAAGTATGGCAAGAGATTTTCTTACAAATTCTACATTCAAATTATCGCACAGTGTTTTGCAGTTGTCATTAACCATTAAAGTTCAGCTGTAAATATTTTGGAAATTCTGATTCCTCCCATACTACAAATCGGCAAAATCTATTACAGTACAATACTTATCTAAAAATAAATGTATGAGATCATCTTCCATTATGTTCAATTTCATATCGGTGAAGAGTTTCTTACTTGTGCATCATAGACATAAACTCAGAGAGAATATAAAAGTACTGCTCCTTTTAAAATGACTTTGTTTTTTACTTACCACCATTTTGTATATTGCATCAACTATGTCCAGCATTTCTTGCTTGGTGATGTATCCATCCTGATCTAGGTCATACAGGTTGAAGGCCCCTATAGGGAGAGAGAGAAAGTTTAGTAGCTAGGATAATATGTGACATTACAACCATAGGAAATTCTTTATAAATGCTATGATCAATGAATGATGGTCAATCTGTAGAAAACATTAAAGATTAAATATTAATTTTTCCTTCATACTTTAGAACACTTACAGGGAGAGATCATAAATCATTACACAGGAAGTCGACTTTGTAGTCATGAACACTAGATCGATGAAAAGCTCTTTTAAATCAGAGTTTTGTAAAGGGTATGATGAAGATAAAAGGGAAGAAAGAAGTTGTTAGAGTGAGCAGAGCTTGCAACAAAGTGCATAAAGCGAACACGCAGTAAATGTCCCTGGACTGTAAAACTATTCTTTAGCACATCCTCCCACTACTTTCCACAAACATTTTCAAGCACATCTCCACCACAAGGCCACATATTTCACATTATAAATATTATGTTAAACTTGCGATGCCATGTAATTTTGTGGAAACAAGTACAGATATGAATTATCTCAGTCCATCAAATTACAATGTCATATGACAAGGAAACAAATGTAACGTTTGGTTAAATGCATGAGTCATTGGTGTAAGTTACAAGGAGCTTTACATAGATATGACTCATAGTGAAGCCTGCATTTGGCTTTAAATACTAGCAGCTTTGAGAAACTTTACTTTCAGGAAGCAAGATTAAATCAGCAAATGTGATATACATCATTAACACAAATGCAAAAACAAACAAACAAAACAAAACAATACAAAACTGGATTTATCTGCACTAGATGTTCATCTGAACTGACCCATGATGCCATCTACTACTGACATTTTCAACCCTGTGAGGACGAGCTGATTTTGCTGTAATGCGCATTTCCCATAGACACCTGCCCGAGTATACTCAGTACTAGTCTTAACAGGTTAAGATTTTTACCAACAAGAGAACTTTTGTTGCATGCAGACCTCTATGGCAGTTCTGTTTGCTCAGTTTTCACTTATCATCAGTCATCCTTGAGTAATTCTCTGGGTTTCTATCATACAATCAAGGTAGCTTTAAAAGCCTTCTACTCACAGTACACCACATTGTTCACTCTTTTCCCAAAATTTAGCTTTAGATTACTTTTTACCCTAATCAAAGAGTAATTTTGGGAATGAATTTGTCTGCACATCAACATTAACTTTGAATTCTAAGTGGTTGCTTTCCATTAGAATCACTCACACCAAGCTACAAATATCAACAAAGTAAAGTATGAATTGTGAGATTCTTTGGTTTTTGCTTCCATGTGGTACAGGGGATTGTATACTCCTCTCAACTAAATGTCAAAGAATGTGATGATGAAAATCCTTTTGCCAACTCTTCCCCTTCCTATATCTCTACATGCTTTGTCTGTTAATTGCTCTGGTATCACATTGATGTAATAAATCTGGCTACACCATATCAGCCTTCAGTCCTCGTTTCAAGTTTCTCTCCTCCATGCTGTCTCTCACCATCTCTTCCTCCTACCCCCCCCCCCCCCCCCCCAAAAAAAAAAAATGAGACAAAACACACTGATAATCTAGATAAAATGAGATCAGCTTCAACACACATGCTTTCACTTCTTATCAATTTCTATACTCTAAAGGAAAAAAAAAGGCATTAAACAACATTAGCATTCACCCTCTCAACAACTGGCTACCGACTGTTGGTGTTTGCCATATGTTGCAATACATCTGTCTGGGTCAGCTAAACACTAATGACATTCAAGATCAATGGTATTACATGACATGCTCTTAATGAATAATGCAAATTCTTCATTGTCTTTAAAGATGCTCAGTACGATAAGGTGGAGTTCTTTGCAAATAAACAATGACTTTGCAAATTTGAATTAAGTCCTGAAGCAAACTAGATGGAAAATCACTGCAGTTTTCAGACCTTTGGTTTTTGTAAATATTCTTCTGAATTTATTTCTGAGTGATTCTTTCATTGTTTTTCCTGGACATTTTATTGTTCTTGCTTTTCCAGCAGGTCAAGCAGGAATTTGTAACTTAGTAAAAAATCCACATCTAAGATGATAATTGCCTTCATGAGGTAACACACCACTACAGGAGGACATCCAAGCACATTGTTTGCCAATATCATGTACAGACCATGTAGGGTGACAATGATCAAGTCTAAGCAGAAATGTTTGATGAATGAATATCTCTCATCATATTGGGATGGGAGATATGAGTGCTACCTGAAGAAGAATTCTTATGGAAGTTTAGGGTTCAAACAACAGGCTTATGAAAAATGTACTGTATCCACCATTCAAACATAAAATTCATGAAGTGATAGCTGTTGCAAAATATTGGCATAATATGTAATTTAGATTAAATTACATCAGTCAAAAAAACATTTTTTTCTTTCCATTTTAAGGTATGTGAATATTTCTTTTTCATGTGTGATATATTCCAGAGACCAGGGTTAAGGAAGCTGAACTGATTGATAATCTGGCTCCCATAGCCATAGAGGTTACTTAACATGCACAGCCAGCACACTGATGGGTGGTATAGCTTAACAGAAGGTGCATGTATTTGTATCATCTTCACAAGTCTTCCATCTTGAGTCCATCAGGGTACATTCTTATACAATGCTTCACAAGATGTGTTACAGCCATTCCAAGGCACCAGAACTGAAGTTTAATGACTATTGCTAAAACATATGGTATGACCTGGTATCTGCTGGACTCATAACTGTGTGTCAATACAAGGTGAAGGGAGATACCATTTGGTGGGGGGGGGGGGGGGTATTACACGATGGGGGAGGGTGAACGAAATAATTCATGTTTGCCAGTATATGATCAGCATTTGGGTAATCTCACAAGAAGGATTAAACCTTTAGATGTATTCTGGACATGATACATTCTATTGCTACACTGGGCAGTTACTGTGAGATAGTATATTTCCTCATGCTGCCATTCAAAGGGTCGAATGTTACACAGATCAACAGAACTGAATTTTAGGACCAGTGGCAGATTTCCTTTGTAAAAAAAAAAAGGATATCTTTGTTTCTCTATCTTTACTTTACTTCAGTCTCTATCACACCCTCACTACCACCACCATCATCATCTATATCACTATCATCATCATTCTCATAACTAATGATCATCATTATCTTTTTAAATAGCAGTAGTTCAAGGGTAACAGCAGCACCAAAATTTGTGGAAGTGCCCAGAGAAGAACTCCACAGTTCATGGTGATGTTGCTGCTGTTATTGTTGCTGACTTTGTTGTTATCAATTCTTTGTTGGAAACACAAATGAAAACAGGAATCAAGGGGAAGATTGGGAAAGCAAGGGGCAGAGAGAGAGATTGAGAATAAGACAAAATGACAAAGAGACCTGTTGGTTAGACTACACAGCACAAGTGATTAATTCCTATAGTGTAGCATAATGACAGCCTATGATTGGGAGTAGCACCTCCCTGGCTTCTAAACCATCCTTACCAAGATGACCTGGGATAGGGAGGTCCCCTGGGCAAAGTGGGGGGGGGGGGGGTGGCAGGGGTGGGTGAAGCAATCCGTTGCTAAGGAGCAACCATGTTCAATTAGTCAAACTTGGCTTACCACTACCAACATGACATGATCTGAAGTACCCTAATGCTTGCACAACATTTCTCCCTGCAGCTGTACTGACAAAATACTCTCAAAATTGACAAACCCAGAACACTGGCCAAGGGGCAGAATGAGGCTGGTGCAAACATTCCTGATAGACTCGTTTACTAATTCATGTTCTATGCATATGTTTTAACATAAGGTTGTTCCTAAAAAACAGAAACTTGCCAAAGGCTTGCCCAACATAGCAACAACTAATGTATGCAGGGTAGATTCCATGTATTGATGTTTAATATCAGGTACTGTTAAATGGAAAAGCTTGTTTCTAGGAACAGGAATGAACAAAACATTCATAAATTTGACTATATCAGTCTATTGGTATTTATGACCAATACAAATTCCTACTCAAACATTTTTTTTTTAAGACTTTCCTGTTATATTTGCTGATACAAAGTGGTATCCATGCTAAGTGCATCTGTCTGCACACAATGTCAATGAATTCTTGAGGAGGCAGGCTTATAGGACGGTTACTGTGCCAGTCCATGCCAGCTTCAGGTGGCTTCTTATTTCATAAAGTCATATCAAAAGAATAGATTTCATCAAAATCAGACCTAGAATGATATCATTAATGAATCTTGAAGTTTCTTGGGTTTTGACATAAGGTTTTTACCAACACTACTCTTTCATGAAAATCTGATAAAACATTAAAAAAACCCATAAACTTTGGTATCCTATGTCTGATTTTCATTAAACTCCAATAATTCTGTCTGTCAGATTTTATTTTCTTTATTCAAGGTACTGGTAACTGGAGAGAAATTGCAATGTAAATATCCACTGTTCTACACGTACCTGCCATTGTAAAGTATTTTAATGCATTTATCCATGGATGTATTATAATTCTCCACTACTGATATTATAATCTGTATGTGCACCATAAATATTTCAACAAATTTACTATCATATATATATGTCTTCTGCTAGACCCCACCCCTGAATACCAAAGAGGATATCTTTGATACCATGGCAACGATACCAGCTGGCTGGGATAAATGTAGCAATACATCATGTTTGAAAGCTCTCTTTGACAAGTGTGTACTTGCCCACCACAGTATGACATGATGTCATTCAGTACCACCTCAGTGCCTTTTGTTTCCTAGCAACGCTGCTACATTTCGCACACAGGAAAAAAAAAATCCTTAGCTGGCCAGTTGTGGAGAGGTATTGTATCAAAAGCTGTCACATCTTTCTCTGAAAAAAAAAAAATGTTCCTACACACATTGAATGGTGCATGTGCTTTTATTTCAAGCCATTAGGAGGTAGTAGTGTCATGGTGAGAGGGGCATTTTTTTTTTAACATCAGCAGAATTTAAAGCATCTTCTCAAAATTTGATTCAATTTGTTTGGGTAGTATAAATGCACTTTTTCTTTACTGCATTTGAAAAAAAAATGATCTGTGCTATATCAGTCTTTAAAAATGACAAAATGAATACTGCATACTCACAATCTAACTTTTCATCCAGCGTCCCTCTTGATGTGACCGATAGCGCACAGATGAACTCCTTGAAAGATATGTAACCATCCTGCAGCAGAAAGAACACAGGAAAGGTAAAACCAGGGAAGGTAAAAATACTCAAGAATTTACAAAAAACCCACAATTCAAGGCAATTGTTGAGAAGACGTTCACTTTTCCTCAAAATGTACGGATCACAACCTCACGCAGTACAAAAATTACTGGAAGAGCAGTAAAGAGGGGTTTTGATGAATAACACATGGTGCTAGAAAGTTCAACATTACATTGTTTTATTAACTCATCTGAGGCAACGCTAATTTATACTATTATACCTCATTTCATTTTATAGGCAGAGGCATACCTTAAGGACCTAAACAATGCTTTGCAGCTCTGTCAAAAATGTCAAGCTCATTGCTTCTGGTACTCCATGCATGTGAAAAAAAAATAAATGTTTGCTTTTGGAAATGCATTTCCTGATTTTTTTTTTTCAGACTGGCATTTATCTCAGGATTTCAGCCTTCATTACACTTTAAAAAAAAATCCCACTGCCGAATGGTTTTGTCATAACAACACTACAGCATCCATACTTGATGTCACTTGATGAAGTAAGATCCAAAATGTCAATAGTCATTGCTCAAGGAGAGAAATGTCACACTTTGATGTGAATCTTTGACACCTGGCACTGAGTTGTTGTTGTTGTTGTTGTTGTTGTTGTTGTTGTTGTTGTTGTTGTTGTTGTTGTTGTTGTTGTTGTTGTTGTTGTTGTTGTTGTTGTTGTTGTTGTTGTTGTTGTTTTTTTTTTTGCTTTTTAGTATCATGGACATGTAAGTTATCCTGTCATGCTCAGATATCCTTAATATTCTGAATTCAAAGAAATTTGAAGAAACACCTGTGTGTCAGGAAGCTGACAAATCTTATATGGACAGAAATAAAAAAACACACAAACTGAAATCACAAAGCCTCTGGCATCAAGGCAGAGGAGCAACCCTAGACACCCCCCTCCCAACAACAAACAAATGTTTCATGTCACTCTAAGCTGACATAACTGATTTTACTGAGGCTAATCATGAAATGGTTGTTAAAAGCTTCAAGAACATAAAGGAGAAAACATTGCTCATGGACCCTTTTTCACCAAGATTATTTCTCACTTCAAAAACCTAGAATGTTCAAGAAAAAGCCATGTTTGCATGATGAAGGCATTATTCGCTCATTATTCATACATGAGAGAAATCCCTATCAATCTGAAACAATTTTGAATTACACAAAAACAAATTACTCTTGGAAGTACACCATTTGTCAAGTTAATGTAGTCAAAATAGCAAGCTGCAAGCTATAGACAGGACTGTCACTAGCAACTAGTACGTCAACGTCATTCCCACGCAATCACAAACTTCAGCCAATATCCTGACCTGTAATGTGACTGGCCTATTTCACCAATCTTCAACTAATGAAGACTCACTTAAGAAGCTACAGACAAGCTGTTCTGGGATGATGAAGACTATTTTCACACTGAGCAGGGACAAAATCTACTCACAGCTTTATTTCCAACTCAGTGCTCATCCATCACACCAACAGACGAGAGAATAAGCAAACCCAGAAAACCAAATCAAAGAATCTCTTTAAGGTGTGTAAACAGCTAGAGAGGACTGTCTAGTGGCTCAAATCTCTGTGGAGCAATTTGGAAAATTTGGGGTGTCTCCAAAAGTGCACTTCAACATCTAGATAGTTTACTTTCCCAACGTCAGCTCATGCAATCCTAGAAATTCTGCTCTCAAGAGAACACACATGCTGAGCAGTCAAAACAATTTCCATAACATGATGCTATATGCAGCTTCTTTTAAATCCATGAGACATGGATATTGCCTTCAGTGGCTTTTTACGTGATATAAACCCAGTCCTCTCTAAACAGTGCATTCTATGATTATTCATATAATATTACATTCAGTGCATGTAGGTTAGCACTTGCCGGCACTCTATTTGTAAATAATGCATTTCAAAAGCTTATTTAAATCATTTCATTTACCAAACAAAACAAATCAGAAATACAGTGCTTAACATGAAGCAAATCACAAGATTTATTTTCACTTTAAAGAGAGTTTGCATTTTGTAGTTTTTGCTAAGTACTATTCTTTGTCTTCTAACTTTGATAGATACACTGTATATTACTACATGATGATGATCACTTGTTAGAGTATGGTGATCCCCTTGCATCTGCAGAAGCCATTATGCAAATGAGGAGTGGTGACGTGCATACCGATGTTTTTCTCACCACCATATCTATTGATTTTTGGGGGATATGTAATGACAGACAGGACAGCTTGGTATCTAGTCAGCTGAAATCACCTTTGAAAGAAAACATAGAACCAAGCTTGCAGAACTAGCTGCCAATCAAAGAGGGGGTAAAAATAAAATGCGCAAATTGCCATTTATGCTTAGGCCATTTTATATCCCTGAAGGTTTGGGACTTCTGTTTTTTGAATCATGAAATTGATGACCGAAACTCTTTAAGATTCAGAGAAATAGCTGATACATACACACAAACAAAAGCAGACATATAGAAAAAAACAACAACAAAATATGGCAATATAAATAATGCAGCATAAACCACTATGAATTGTGAGATTCAACTAATGTGTCAAATGTAACCCATACCTGAACATGTGTGTATGATATACACATATCTGCTGTCACATCATTTTTCTGGTAACATTCTACTGTAATTCAAGTAAGTATTTTCGCGTGACAATTTTTTTCTTCTTCTTTTTTTGCGCTTGGTTGGGTATCCATAAAGAAAAATTTCGTGTTTTTAATTCTGAAGAATCAAGACATCAACTACTGGAACATATGGCAAGCAAAATATTTGCGTGTTTTTTTTTCTGGCTTTAGTTTCTGGTTGCACAAAATGCGCAAAGATTTTTTCCACTTTTACAGTACTGTAAACGTGGAAATTTTCGCGGTACATTAATTTTCGCGGATTTCGCGCTACGTTCGGCTAGCGCGAATTCAAAAACGCGTGAATATATCTTCACAATTTTTTATGCACATTTTGAACGGGATGAATTGTGTGCGCTTCATCGATGATACTGCTACGTAGTACAATGTACAGGCATGTTTACGCTACTAGTACTGTGCGAAGAGACGATAGATTGCTGTGTACTGTAGCATGCAGTGTGCACCGCGCGCATCGATGCTACATTCCCCCGTGACTACTGTACTACCGAGTGCTTGTACTCGCAGTCGAGCCGCTCGCTACGTCGCTTGTCGTACGCTGGCATAGCAAGCTATGTAGCAGAGGCTTTGGATGAAAGCAGTGAATGTGTACTACAGTAAAGTAACCTGCTGCGGAGCGCGAATTTAAGAACCCGCGAATACGTTTTCGAGCCGCTCAGCGCGAAAAATTAATCGCGCGAAAATATTGACGTTTACAGTATTACAACACCCATAGCTTTGTTATTCTAAAACTAAGTCTTACTTTTGTCATGACCAAGCAAGTGTGATGATATTTGGTGAATTTCATCTGATTTCAAATAAAGGGAAAGGCGCACTTGTATGCAACATTTTATACAACAGTTGCATTTGGAACTAGCAACGAAAGAATACTTCATGCTCACTGTTTTAAGATAACCCATACTTGATCTAATAAACACGCAAACTCACAATTGGTTACAGTATCAATAGTATATTGGTGCATTTCCTTTTAACATACATTACACAAAAAATTCACTTATATGTATACTTGATGTATCAAATCAAAACAGTTACATTTTCATTCTGTTCCAATTCTAAATAAAGAATGACAGACCTACATAACCAAAATTGGTAAACTTTCAATTAATCAAGAGTACTTGGTAATGGAACATAGAGAATGTAGTCATTTACAAAAAAAAAAATGTAAAAAGATGCCTATAACTTCAAAGCCAATCTATGAAATCCCTTTGCCAATGTGTTATCTACATGTACCTCACTCACATTAAGCCTACAAAATCTGTCTGTTTGTCTCTTGCTTTTTTATTCACAGACATTGTCATTTCCTGCCAATCCCTGAGAAGCATTCTATCTAAACTGTGAACAGCTGTTTGATGCTATAAACTGGTCATTAGACATCTCCACTACACCACACAGAGCAAACAGCACTTAATGGAGCCTTGTTAATGACTAGTAAGTAAGCAATCTATCCAATCCTCACCAGAAGAATACACTGTGTGAGATGAGCAGTGTAGTGAGATGTCTGGATGGAGAGGGTTATGAATGCACCCAGTGGGGGTCACTCTACCAATGTCACGTCTCCATACTAATGGCAATGATCAAAGGTCGGTCTAATCAAGAAGGAGAACAAACTACCCCCCAGGCAGCCCCACCCCCCCCCCCCCCCCTTCAGTAGTTGCTGCTCCCGATGACTTTCTTGGAAATCAGAGGGAGTAGCTACCGCAGGTCACTGTAGCGAAGGCTGCCTGGTAATCTCCCATTCCTCAGAATACTGCTACATGGGTCTTCACTACATGGAGATGACTGACTTCATTTGCAAGGTATTTATGGAAGTTTTGAAGACATTATGGACTCATTTTGATATCATATAATGACTCCTAGAGACATCACTGCATGTGTCACTTATTTGCAGCAGCTCATGTGGGTTTTTTTCTTGTGACAAAAAGTCACTGTGGTTGCCATACATGTAGCTCATGACAGGGGTCCACTACATTAGTCCACTGAAGAAATAACCCTAGAGAACAAAACACCAAGTGAGATTCAACATACCAAGGGCTTAAAGAACTCCACACTACACCATGTATAGTTAGTTGCATACACTACATACTTCATTCATCATCACAGACAGGTAAAATCTGGTATTTTTGTGAATGAGGAGCCATAGACATTTTCCTAAGATAACATGTTGTTATCGCCATTTGACACACTAGGCTATCTTAAGTGCACTAATATTCTAGTGTGTGGCAATATTGTTGTTGATTTTGTAAGCCAACAGTGATTTGCACATACATGAAAATTAAATCCTTGCAAAACTTACAACTTTTGCAGTACATTGTGGCTCTTTAAAACACAGTTTTCAAAGATATATCAATTCATACAATTTTAGGTATCATGGCATAATGTAACATGTTTTCTAATGAAAGATTCCTGCATAACCTTAATAAAAGGCAATGAATGCCATGACAGGGATTAACCCACATTTGATTCATAACGACAACAAAAACTGGCATATACCCTCACTGCACTTTTGGTATCATATTATACAAAAGACGGCAATCATATTGCACCCCTTATACATTTATGTCTTTCTATTGGCTCAGGAATTAGATGAACCAGATGATTTTCTTTCTTTTTTTCATGTATGCGGTTTCGCAGGAATTGGCTTCGGTCCTATGAAAAACATGTCGTAACCATCAATCATACCCGTATTGTCCACAACCAACATTCAGGCAATGAGTTTACATCTAATGTAGATGTCAACAAACTTGAAGAATCACTGATAACAATCTTATCACAATCATATCATTATCTAGAGTTATGTTGTCTCCCTTGACAATTAAAGAGATTCCCCTATTTCTTACTCTGTGCAATCACAAAATCATATTATAATTGCAAAGGGCAAGACTTGACAAGTACTGGGTATTCATGCTATTTTCTGGTTTTTACTGTACTATCCTTGTTTTTCTATACTGTTATTGAATATGACTGTAACATGTAAAAAGATTATAACTACAGCAACTCCTATTATAACGAAGTCCTCCAGACCAGCACTTTTCTTTCATTTTTTATATCGAAATTTCGTTATAACCAAACAAATAAACAATAAAAAATGAAGAGCCAGTAATGTTGCGGCCTGAATTTTTATTTCGTTGTAACCGGAATTTTGGTATGATCATGTTCGTTATAATGGGATTGCACTGTACAGTGGATAATAAATGTATTTGGGCCGTGACGCGAGAAAAGGGCCCTTAGCGCCGCTGCGCGCAAACGCCAGAAAACGGCGCGGAAATTTAACAAAGCAATACCCACAAAAAAGATCAACTAGCTAACTACGCGGAAATGCATAGACGCATCAAAAAGTGACAGGATTTGGACGAAACATGCTGTTTGGAATGTCGTAACTGGAGCATTTAGGAGTGGAATTTCAGACATAGGTTTGCATATCCAAATACGTCAGAGTTTCTTCTACAATATGGAGGTGAAAACTCATTTTCGGTATATAATGCCCTAAGGGCCCTTTTCTCGCGTCACGGCCCATTTATTTATTCATTCACTCTCGAATTTGTCCATGTACATTCATTCATTCATTTACAAGGTATCCATGTGTGAATATCAAAATATATAACATTAATTCATACAGCTGGATGCATTTAGAAAGATTCCATACACATAACATGTATTCACACTGTCAACATTCATCAGTCATTGATTTTCTCCAGCCTGTAACTATAATTGCATGTAAGTCAAGCTATTAACTGTGCTGAGCATCACATATAGACAGTCAGTTTATCTTATTGGTGCAGATTATTGATTTTGGATTGTTAAACATACATTGTATCTACCATTGATTTCAAACTAACATCCAAATGTCACTGCCCTAGGTAATTTCTTTCCAGCAGTATAAATTGAACTTTACAGTGTATCTCCCTTTGTGGTATTCAATACTCTGCATACATGTTTTCTTCTCTTTTTTTCTCAGCACACATACAGTCTCTCCCTCTCTCTCTCTCTGCTTGTCTCCTCTCTGTTCTCCCCTCTCTCTCTCTCTATACGCTGCTGGTCTATTTCTATCATGTCTCTCTCCTCTCAATCTTTCCCTTTCTCTACTTTGTCTCTGTCTGTCCGTCTTTCTTGTTCTCCCTCTCTTGTTTTGTTTTTTCTCTCTCTCAGCTTCCCTGTATCCAAGAGTAAATGTTATTTTGACTTGAGCCCCCCTCCCCCCCCCCCCCCCCCCCTTCGACTGATCCTGTGGTCCCTTCACAGTCTAATTACCTCCTCATGGAGACAGTTAAAGTGCAGTGCACCATGCTGGTATGACAATCCTGATGGTCACTATCAGAGGATGGACTGACTGACAGAACGACAGACAAATGGAATAAGGTCATATCTTCTCTCCCTCCCTTCTGCATCTCTGTTCTCTCTGACATCTATTCTTCTCCCCTTGTCTTGAATTTTAAAAAAAAAAAATCTCAGATTTTTTTATCCATAGATGTCTATCCCATAATCCATCTGTGCATTCTTAATAAGAAACATTACTAGAAACTCATGCAACATCGAGGAAGAACTGATGCTAATAAACAGAAACAAATTACAGAGAACTGCTAGACAAAAGGAGAGGATTATAGACATATTACACATAGACACAGACAGACACAGACACATAGATATATACATACATGTATACACATTAGATACATACACACTTACAGTGTATTTGTGTGTCATGTATTGTTCATATTTCTGTACAAACTTGTATTTGCACTAATCTGTTATGATTATTTTATTTCTTCTCGCTGTAATACCTCATTGCTTCTCCATTCTAATTTTGTCTTATAGTTTCTCCCACTCTCCTGACCTTTAGCAGATGTTAATATCTACACAATATCATTTTCTTCTCCTAAACACACTCATGGACACACATACACACACATCCATAAATAAAGATTTATGGAGAAGTAATTAGAATTCAGTATAGGCCTAACTAGTACATGACATATAGTTCATTATTTCTTTCAGTGACTACTATCTGATGAATTACAAATATATCCCTCAGTGAATAATATTCCCTTGCAGTGTTCTGCAATATTTTACCCTGCATAGTTTAATATACTTGGTAATTCCCCAAATGGAATATTTGGAATCAATGGTGTATCACTAGATGCCACCACCCCCACACTATAGAAATTGTAGAAATACATCTGTCTCACATTTGTGCGCACAATTTCGCGTTGACTACTCTCAAATCACCTTAATGACATCCCCAGTTATCATAGCTGTAGTTCAATCTGATAGGAAATTTGATTTATTTCCATACATTATATCCCTAAGTGAGGATTGATGTCGGGGGGCCCGGTATGAGGATGTTAACCTGCCTGGCCAAGTTACGGGAAAGTTTCATGTTGAACTGAAGTTGCAATCATCAAAAGGTGGTACTTCCAATGACCAACGTTGAGCAACTTTTTTCATTTCCTCATTTCCATCTTATCACAAATGAAAGATACTTGAAACATACTTTGAATACATAAACTGATATAAGGAGATAGACAATTGGCTAAGAGCTTTTCACTCCTTATACTATAGAGTTATGTACAATGTACATTGTATATTCCCGTCCTCTTATAAATCAGAAGTACCAACATGTTTAGTACTTTACATTAGATGACTTACAATGCATTATATCTCCTCATTTACAAAATCATCGTCATAAGATTTTGGATGCATCAGGAATGCTTTCTAAACAAAAGACAATAGAACACAGTCTTCCAGTTGACTAACATTTTTGTTTGTTTTCACATCAAAGCACACAAGTACAGCTCATCAAATCTCACTTTGCTTTTACCAGCACTACAAGTATGAACCATTCATGTAAACATTGTACTAACTTTATTAAATATGAAATAAAGCTGCCACATAGAATGGTTATGATACCGAGAAAAAAACTTGTACTTTCACCCATGAATATGCTCTTTGTATGCACAGAGACGGACTAAATCCATGGTACATCCAGACTTCAGATGTACCATGTGTGGGTTAATCTGAGCACTCGATCATTTACCAGGGGACAAATTGGATCCTCCCTGGCTCTGGTTCATCTTCATTAATGCGGCAGCTTTCCAAGGCCGTTTAAAAAGCCTAATATTCCTCATACCCTCACCCACATGCCTTATTTCTCTCTCTTCTTTTTTTTTTTAACTCACTCTAATTCACTAACGGATCTCTTCTGTCATCAAGGTTACATTTGTTTTTTCTTTCCTGTAGCCAAAATTGATAGGATGATTTCCTGTATGTAATGAATGAGTGGGAGATGTTCACTCCCAACGCCCACTTCATGCCAGCTTGCATGATGAAGGGGAAAAGAATTTAGGAAGACTTGCAGATGGCATCGATTCTCTTTCTTCAAAGTCACATACAAAAAATGGGATACATGTGCTATTGCAAGGATTGAACTGAGGAAATTTTGACAAGCCAAAAGAAACATATAGATGTCACCACAAAAGCTGTGTAATGTCAGGAAAATGATTTTTTGGTTTTTGGCAGATCTGAATTTGGTAAATGCTAAGCTTTAAATTGATATCAATTTGTCCTATTTCCATATGGAAAGTATTTTCAAAAAAATTTTAAGTTAGAAAACTCTAAAGGTTACATCGCCAAAGTCGGCATTATGCGCGTTTTCTTCCTTTCATGATCTCAGACTTTATACAGGCTACATGATGAGGCTCACCACATTACACATGGTTTATGAATAAATGTATCCACAATATTCTGACTGTTAATAGTTAACCTTGCTTTGCGGTAAATCCTCAGTCTACGTTTAATCAAATTTATGTTGTCGGTTTTGTTTTTTTCTTGCTTTGTAAGCATGCTCATGGAACCTTGGTCTAATTATAAATCCAAATTGGAGTTTGCCTTATTGAGCATGAAACATGGGCTACAGAAAGCTTTTTGTATTTTCTCCTATTGCACAGGGTATTTCAAGGACACACACACACAAAATTACTCAAACAAAATGACCTGGCTAAAAATGCTGAAATGATTTATATGTTTCACAAGGCATCATATACCATTGAAACAATGAGAGTTGGTGAAACATACTCTACACAAAAAAGTCAGTTTATTATTATTCCATGGACTATTTCCTGCCCAAAATGATATGTTTTTTCCTCCTGGTGATGCCAATTTTCAGAGATTATTTGTCATGTCAATCAATACAAACATCTGAATGGCATCATTCTAAGATTGGTAACTCATGTCAACTAGTAAAACAGGAACAATGTGTATTAAAAAAAAAACAATTCTATACTAAAGTTGATATTGCTATTGAAACATCTGTACAATTCCCATTGTAGTAAAAACCATTATGAAAAACTACAAAATTATTCATCTAGATATTTTCCTTAATTCACTTAACACCAATCTCCAAATTTTTCACAGTATATTTTTCATGTTTCAATCATGAAAAAAAAAAAATTGTTTTGCTATCACAGTACTCAATAACAAGTACATTTCTCCAATATTAAACTAGCCTCCTGCAAAGTTCTACAGACAAATTTGTTTCCACGGACTAGGTCATTCTTAGAATGGGTGTTCATGTGGTTTCTTTCTTTAAATCTATTCTGTTATGATTTAAAAAAAATATAATGTGCATATTCCATACATTATAAAGATAAAGATGCGATGGCTACTGAATTAAGAAAATAACACTTAAACAGATAGGTCTATCAAATACAATGTATGCACCAGGCTCAAGGGTCCATTTCAATTTGTTTGTTATTCTGCTACCATGGCCTGTGATAAACCTTGATTCAAGCTCACCCCATGGCATAAAGTATACTTTGTATACTCCTTACCTTTGGGTTCAACACCTGTCCTCTCATATGCTCACCACCAACCCTCACCCTCCCCCTTCCCCTCTCTCTCTATCCCCTCACCCTCTCATCCCCCTTTCCCTGTGATACTGTATATGATGCATTCACTGTAGCATTCCAATCAATTCGCGACCTCAGATAGCGGCTAACTGTGTCTGACAGCTTAAAGACATCTTCATCTGTGGTACACAGCCTGCCAGGCGTGAAGCTAACACAGTCTCTGTGTCCCTTGGCGACTACCATGTCCTGAACTTTGAAAGTCATAGGAGCTCATAACACATCTTAAGGTGTACATTACCCCTTGGAAACAAAACATAATTTTCACAAAATGTAACTTAAGTGAATACATCCATTGCTGTGAGGACTGAAAGTAATCTGGCACATTATGACTGATGCAATGCCTTTTTAATGATGACAACAAAATCTTGCAGCAACAAGAATAATGAGGATTGTCATGGATTCTTAATAGTCAAGCCTTCAATTCATTTGTAATGCTTCTTTTATTCATTTGTCCTCACACTTACATGCAAACAAATTGTGATTTTTTTTTCATGCGATTTAAAAAACTTAGTTCCATTTCATTAAGATTCTTATTTAAACGATAAATTTACATTACATGTATGTCACAGTTGAAACCTGGGTGCTTGTTCTCTCAGGCATCTGCAGTTTAAAAGCTCTCAGAATGCAAACATTTCAATCCCAAATTCTTTGGGAATAACAGAGCTCTTTCTAATTCATGCCAGAAATACTCAAGCTCATATTGTTATTTTCAATTCAATTCATCCTCCATCTTTCATCCACAGGCTATACATGTCCTATCCATTTACGCAGAATGAAATTCTTCAGAGTTTAAGCATTACACATTTAATGTCCCATGATAGAAAGAGGAAATCAATTCAAGCCCTGCTCTGTTTTCCCCAATGATGCATCACAATACAAGGCTTGCTATCAGCATGATTAGAAATGAGACATAATTCATCATTGCAGGACAAATAAAACAAGAAAATTTCAATTCCCTTCAGTTAAATTACAGCCTGACAGAAATTTGCCTTTTCCATGACTTTCAGATTACACATGAATAGGGAATGCATTCATTTATCATTTCTTGGATAATGTTTCAAAATATTTCTGAAACACAGTAAAACAGGAAAGGAAATAATTTTTCCGGTATTGCATCACAATTTGCTATGCATTTTTTATATACGGCTGCTCGATACAAAATTAGCTTTTTGTACATAGGACTGTACAGAACTCTGTTTAAAGTATTTTCCTACAGATCAAAACTGATAATCAAATTTGAGAAGCAAAATTATTCCCAGTAGGATGTTAAGAATAACCTTTTGTAGATTGACAATGGAAAGCAAAGCAAAAATGATCATATCAAAGTATGTTTACAAGAAATATTGCATGAAAAAATGTATGAAGTCAGTGTGACATGAAGGCTGTAAGAGAAAGTATTTCTTGCAAAACAAGTAGGTATCCCAATCTCATCAACTTCCTCCTTTTTGTATTTAATGCCATTCAGTAAATATTCAATTCAAAAGACGCAGCTCATGAAATGTAATTCAATTCAAATACGGACAAACACAGTATCACATTTGACATCCTAATGATTTAATTGTTGGTTTACAGCAGCTTAATGTATCAATACTATATTGCTCTCATCAGAAGGGTATTTCAAGTTCAAAGACTGCACAAAATTTATGAGGTTTAATCAACTGTTATGGGCTATGCTACTGTTCTGGTCTTCATTCATGGATCTCTACAGTATGTATGAAATCGAAGAGATTGATTCATTTCACAGTATCTGTAGTTTGAACTTGAGAAACATCACTTTTATAACTTGATTCAGCATGAATGTAAAAGTCCTGTGGTCCCTACATGGTCCCTGGTAAAAATCAAAACCTGGAGAGCAGTTGTATTACATTTGCCAAGCTAAAAAATGTCATTACAATAACTTGAGTGCTGTCGTCTACAGTGTGTCTCCAAAAAAAAAATACTACATATACTTTTGAAATGGCTGCCGAATAAGAAATATATGATTCTGGGGGAAAAGCAGCAGCATTCTTTTATGATAACAGATACCATCGCAGTAACAGTGCCACTGCTGTCCTTTGGAGGTTCCGACAAGTCTTTCCTCGTGTAAGATGCCCAACACGCGCAACATCCTGACTCACATGAACACACCACTGAGTCTACCAGGGAAATTTGCAATGCTACAATACCGTAAAATAAATGCAACTGCGGTTTGCTCATGCATAAAAGTTTGGTTTAATAAACCATGTAATTCACTCAGCAAACCCAAACTGATCGCAATTGATCATAAATTCATCATATCAACTTCAGTTTTGTAAGCTCCAACGGACTCAAAAGGCTAATTCCTGCGCAGCCTAATTTTCATACCCTTTTATAATACAAAAGTGAGCAGTGCTCATTCAAGCATGAATTATTTCTAGACTTTTTGGTGTCATATGAAAGTTGAGTCCATAAGCTATCCATACATATAAACCTTTTCCCCCCCCCCCAGAATCGCTTCTTATTCGGCAGCCATTTACAAAGTGTATAGTGTGTTTTTTTTTAGACACACGGTATAGGTTTCTTATGAAGTTTCGAATGTCAAGTATTGTAAGTGTGCCATCATGCACCCTCCCCATCCTTGGCTATAAATCAAGGCTTACATATGTACCTGTATGACTGAGGTCATTGCTAAAACCCACTTAGTCCTTAAAAGACTGATCATTACAAAATATTTTCACATTCTTAAATGACTTGTCTTTTTCAGCTACAATGACACTGTTTTCTTTTACTACCCTGCCAATGTTCAGCAGACAAGGCCTACTGCCTCATTAGGAGCAGACTAGGTAGCTTGTCTAGGCAGTGACTGTAAGCAGACTGCTCAGCCTAGAAAGGGGAATCAGTTCACACTGCACAGTTTAAATAGTGGTTTACTGACCATCTTTTACCATCACATTGTACCACTTTCTCATCAAGTTTGGACATGTGTTCAGGTAAACCCAATCTCCTTTTGTGCAGTTCTTATCAATTTATGTGACATGTTACACTCTCACACACAACTGAGTAGAATACTCAAAACACAATGAAAATGGAAGTTATCATCAAACAAACCATAAATATGACATGAGAAAATGTGGCGAGTTGAAATATATCCTAGCAATGGAAAAAGGTCTCTATTTACCTCACATAATGATGTATGTACATGAAGTATACAATGTATGTGTGCAGAACCATAATTTCCCTTTACATTTCAGCATCCTCTAGAGGTCTTGTCATGCCATCTCTACTATTAAAGTAGAACACCATTTTGGGATGAAGTACTGAGGATTCACACTCTCCTGCTAAACCAGTCTGAAGTGATCCTAAGTCTGTTTAAAGTGATGGTGTGAATCACCCTCTAAAGCATCTTGAAATCACAGGCTGCAAACACCTGACTAGACACATCTCAAGTGAGCACCTCCATGGTGTAAAGTGGATCACAGTCATTAGTCAGGGTAATGTCACAGGTTAGCGTGTCTCCTGTGGCAGCTGAATGGATTACTCTATGCATCTGACTGAAATATGTGCACTTTCTGCAGCTTTCTGAGAAAACATCTGAGTAAAAAACACAATATATGTATATCTGTACATGTATCACAAACCAGCAGTAAGAAATGCACACACACACACACACACACACACACACACACACACACACACACACACACAAATCAACCTAAGTTTCTTTTCTCTTTTTATTTCTTTTTCCTTCCTGTTTTACAGATTTTAGCTTTGTCATAAAGTCATGATAGGAATTGATATTGAGCTGCAAATGAACGATAGATATTTTGCTACATGAAACAACTGCCCATTTAAAATATTACCTGTGAGTCTTGCTGTTGCAAAATTGATCATAATCTTTTATCAGTTCTTAATTATTGAAGGCAAAGATTCATGAATAAAAGAAGTGAAAATATGTGATTTAAAAACAGACCTGAACCATGTAAAAAGTGCACCTACAGCTTCAGTCAATTTGAAGAAGATGACATTTCATACATGAAATGTTTACAGATGAAATCATACTGTGTCTGTAGAACAACACTGATGGTGATGTTGTTCTGAGATGGCCGCACAGTATTGTATCAGGTGATTCACATATGTTCTGGTGCATTTTTCTTTTCTTCATTCAGATTTACAGTTTCTAAGTTTTAGCTCTCATTCTAGGCTGAACTCTGAATAGGAATTTGTAACTTCGTAATATGTAGTCACAGTATCAGGGGTAGTCTTTACAGCCCATTACAATTACCATTAGAAAATACAAAAATCATGACAGATTTTTTTCTTAAAAAGGAATGCACAACATCAATATCACCTTTTGAATGACACAATGCATTAAATATCATCCTTTCAGCTTATCAAAGTAACAGTCTTGAGTTTTGGCTGTGTTGTAAAATTTTATCCAAGGTTTTCTGTGCTCACACACTCACATTTATAAACACACAAACATGCACACTTTCTTCCTGGCATTACAGAAGTTCCAAAGACAAACTTACCTTGTCTGAATCAAAGACATTGAAAACAAATGCAGCAAACTTGGAAGGATCCCCATTGGGGAAAAACTGTTGGTAGATGGTTTGGAACTCCTGGACAGACAAGAAAAATGTGGAAAATGACAACTGATAATTTAAACATCAATCATGAAATTGAATGAGAGGAACACACAAGTCATGTTTCAATTTCTTTATGGAACATATCACAGTGACATGCAATGGTATAACTCTGTTAAGATGGGATAGTACATTGTAGAAAGCAATGAATACTTTTGATTACAAGTGTCTAATCATAAGGACAAATTGTATTCATCACATGATGCACTGATGCTTGTAATAGTGACACCTTTCACATGATTGCAAAGTTTAACCTATGGATGGGCATCACTGACTTTAACTTGTAGGGACTAACATGTATCCATTAGATCATGAATGAATCCCACCTGATTTTCATTCATTTGAGTCAAAGATTATTTGAATGTACACTAAAATATTTTACAGTGTATGCACAGCTTGTCCACCAGTGTTAAGAAATATAATTGATCTGTCATGGATTCCCTTTAATATCATAATGATGAATTAATCATGCAGAAGAAATATTGGTGAAGGGTTTTAATGCTGAGGACTGACAGCAACAATTTGTTCTCATGTGAAAGGGCTAAAAACCTACTACATACATTGTATCTTGATGTATGGCATGTCATTGTGAAAGGGCTAAAAACCTACTGTGTACATTGTATCTTGATCTATCGCATGTCATTGAGCTATCAATCATCCTGGTTTCTCATTATGATGTCACTAACACATCAAACTCATCATCTCAAAAGACCAAAAATATCACTTTTCTTGGATGTGCTTGCAGGAATTAACTTCAACTGGTGGTAGATGGATGTACAAGCAGAATTTCTAAATCATAAATTGCATGATGAACGTTAAGTCTTTCTGAAATGCATGCCAGCCATTTCACACACAAAATAATTCTGAAGGAGTTTCCTACACATGACATCAAAGTCACATGACCAAAACAACTATCTTGGAACGTCAGAAGAAAACCATGGTTGCTGACGTACAAACGTTTCCATTGTCAAAACTTTCCTGACCATTCGTCTAAATTTCACTCCAACTTTGTCTGAGCTGTTGTTTCTGTTTCATTACTTTCGTTGAACACAAATTTCTTATTGGGAATAGATTCCCTCCTGATACAAAATCCTCAAGCTTCATCAACAATTGTGCAATATTTATCAGTGAGTGCAGGCTTCGAAGGAGATGTAGTGCAGGAAATGCCACCACTGCAGTGCACGGGTCTCCTTTTCTCTTCCCTACATTACGCATCCCTGCACCCCGCATCGTTCTAATCACCAGTAAATTAAATCAAGACCAGGTAAGCTGTAGTGGATTGATGGCAGCTGATCATTGTTTACCAGCTCTCTCAGGTTATTAAGGCTGTGGGTGTCACACTCAGGCTTGGTACACAGCAGGCAGAGGGAGATGATTAATTGGAAAGTGAAACAAAACAAATATGTGTAGCTGCCTGGCAGTACAGGAGCAGTGAAGTACACCTTGTTATTTACCCTTCATTTCACACATGTGTGTATAACACAAAAGCCATGGTAACAGAAGAAGGAGTAAATATTAAAATACACACAGGGTGTAGATCAAATACCTGCAACTCATGAATTGTCTGTGTGTAAGCAATGTAATGTTTGCAGTGGCACAAAACATCATGGGCAATCTGTTTCTAAAAGGGGAAAGGCTGCATGCAGGGCAAAGCCTTCGATACACACATTAAACAGAATCTATGGTAACTATCGCTATCATGCTAACAGTTATTAAGTTTGGTTCCTTTGTGTAGTCTCTAAATTTCAACACGATCTCATTTGAACTTCTAGACAATAATCATGGCATTCAACCATCTTTTTTGGTGTTCGTACCACAGCAAACAACATGAAAGAACTGTTAGGTTTGCTTCAAATGCCAATTGATTTTTTTTTTCTATCCATATTTCCAGGGTGGATATTACACACTACCTGTAATGAGAAACCAAAGTCTCTGAATAGGGGCAAATGTGCTAAAAATACTAATCATACAAAACCAAAGGAATACCAATTTGGGCATCTGTGATATCCACATGTAATTTGCCATTGTTACTATCAAATGCACAGGATGTTAGTTTAATTTTCCATTTATGTGTCCTAGTTTGATCTTTGACATCTCTCTTTCATACATCATATGAAGATATGAACTTGTCACAAGCAAGTTACAAGTGCATGGTATCAAACAACCCGGCACACATTGCAGGGAAATGAGAAAGCAAATATGTGCTTTTAATATAAAGAATAGATGAGACATTATATATGCATTATTTTCACTTTCCTGCAAAACCAAATCTTACTGAAATTCACTATCAACACACAAACAATCAAACAAACAGGCAGTTAAACTAGAAACAACTTCTTTTTTTTTCAAGAATGAGACTGAATGATAGCAGGGTATATAAAGTATGACAATTTCCTTTTTTTCCCTTTTTTTTTTGCTCAAAAGATAGCAAACCCCCCCCCCCAAAAAAAAAAATAAATAAATAAATAAAATAAATAAATAAATAAATAAATAAAAATAAATAATACGGAAATAAAAAATGACGAAAAAAACCCCAACATTTCCCTGGACCTTACAGTATAAAGTTGCTGGTTCTTGAGTGTGTCTTTAAAGACATCAACGACAGATGATATGATGTTGGTGGGAGATCTACAAAATTCACAGTTAATATTATCTGCAAAGCACATTTATCAGATGTCAAGATATGTTATGATGTACGTGATGATTGCCATTAACCTGTCATCAAATGATATGCCATAAATCTCTCAAGGAAATGGAGAGGAAGTTTGAGCATGTACCCACCCACTGATAGGGGGACAGGGAGGGGCAAGAGGTACATTGTATACCCACCCACTGATAGGGGGACAGGGAGGGGCAAGAGGTACAATCAATGTACCCACCCACTGATAGGGGGACAGGGAGGGGCAAGAGGTATACCCACCCACTGATAGGGGGACAGGGAGGGGCAAAAGGTACTCACCCACTGATAGGGGGACAGGGAGGGGCAAGAGGTACCCACCCACTGATAGGGGGACAGGGAGGGACAAGAGGTACCCACCCACTGATAGGGGGACAGGGAGGGGCAAGAGGTACCCACCCACCGATAGGGGGACAGGGAGGGACAAGAGGTATACCTACTCACTGATAGGGGGACAGGGAGGGGCTGTATAACACATACAGGGAAGTGATGTGGCACATATTAATTAGCACCCTTTGGTGACCTGCTATGTATTAGGTGCCCTTTCTATGAAACAGTTCTGAGCAGATCACACACCAGGTAAACTGTGCCCCATAGTTTCCATACTGAGACACAGAGAGTGATTCAAGTGAACTAAAAGACATTACACAAGCTGCACAATGTTAACCCAATCAATAGGATTGAAGTCTATCATAAAATTGAATGATGCAGTATGTTACATGTACATAGACTGCACACAGCATCTTTTGTGTTGCTTTGTTTTCTTGAATCTTGAAAGTCAACTAACATTTGTGAAATTGTCAATATATCGTACATTTTGTCACACAAGCACTATTAAAGTATATAATTTTCTTCAAGATGGGAACTGCTAATTGTGCTTCTTCACAAGAGTTCCATCAGTGTGATTCCCTAAACACAAAAGTAGCCACTCACAACAGTGTTTTATAAGACTAGTACTGAAGTGCAACAATCATGCTCTTGAAATATACACATGATTGTACAATTGTATGTCATACAGAGCATTGGGCATTTACATAATAGGCCTATTTACCAACATGAGCAATGACTGTAATGTACTCAGAACTGTGAGAAGTATCATTCAACCGAACATTTTACTGAAATGAATACAGCATACAGTGTACATAAATTGACCAGAAACACTCCTTCCTCTGTTACCATTAAAACTAAATCATCACATTGATAGTTAAACCAAGAATAACATTAGATATGGATTTATGAGGATAGAGACATCACTTTTCTTTAAACAGAGAAAACAAAGACTTACTTCTTTCCTCAAGGCACCACTTGGACAGTCTTTCATAAAGTCTCTATGCCTGCAATAAATCAAATAAAACAATTCATTATTAAGTCATATCAAAAGTCACTTTTTGCATCACTTCAAGTTCCTGCAATGCTTCCCAATGCTTAGATGTGGGACATTTTTGATGGATCCAATATACCGGGTAGTCTTTAAATGTGAAAGACTGTGTTTAAAGAAAAAAATCCACTCCACATTACAGTTGACTTTTTTCATAGCTTAAATCATACAAAAAGAGTCATTTTACCACAGGTTAATTCAGAAGAGTGATATTACCATCTAATGTATGTTACATCAGAGAGAATGGAAACTGAAATGTGGGATGATAATGAAAGTTTATAGAACTTGGGTTTCACTCGATCCATAGAATAGTGAAATGAGGTAGAACCAGTTTTAGTCTAGATGAGGGGAGCCTGTCATCACTGTACAACTCTTGTATTGGTACCTAAATGTGCACAATACATTAAAATACTCAGGAAATAATGTTTTGGTCACAAAGTTAGCAGTCACAAGGTCTTATACACACTGTAACTGTAAGTGTATCTGTAAGTGTAAAAGTCTGAAGAAATCAAATAAAGATTTAATGAACATAAAATTGAGACTTGTGAGTTTATTTGATTTGTGTGAGTGATTGTGCCAGCTGCATTGTTCTTCACAAGTGAAAAATGAGACAAGGTAAAAAGTCAATCTCATCTGTGATGTTCAACTAGACTGAAAAAAAAAAATACAATCAAACATTGTTCTGGTGAAAACTTACAGTTTACATGAAGTGGTTTAGAAGCTGCAGATGTTTTTGAAAAGAAAAAAAAAACCAAAAAGAAATCTATTGGTCTGGGTGAAAACCTATATTTCCTCAAGTTTCTTGTCTGCCACTTTTATAAAAAACTTCAAGGGACAGGTATTATCATATGTGCCCTTCAGGTAATATGAGACGACATTGTACATGTGCAGAGTACTATATTGATATCTCTGCATGTATACAGTATGTGGCTGCCTGTTTGCAGTGGGGCTCACAGTAACCCTATAACCATGGCAACCAGTATTTGAACAACAGTGCTTCTGGTTTGCCCTTGTCATGCTGAATTAACACAGATTTCTATTATGGGCATTTCTTGGTGGATTGTATACGCATTTTTAAGTCCTCTTGTTCTTCAATGTAACTGAAGGCAGAGTTTGACATTAGCATTGGTTTGGTAGTCCATGGCCACGAGAAATTGATATTGGGCCACCAAATTTCCAAAAAGGTTACCTTTTGGTGGCCCAATCGAGCAGCTAAAATTCACAATGAAGTTTTATATCTCCTTTTTAGTTTGGGCCACTAACATTTCAATTTTGGGACACCATATCTTCAAATTCCAAGATTTTAGTGGCCCAAATGGGTCACCAATAAGTCTAAAATACTGAACCAACACTCTTATGTCAATAATGAGAGTTTTTACGGGGTTAGTATTAAAAACAAACACTTTACATATCAAAATTTCTTTTCATTTAGTGTACATTCATACCGAAGAATAATAATATTCTGCAGTTCTATGCCTTGATTGATTGAATACTACATGTACAATGAAAACAAGTCATTTGGCGACATCTGCAGCTTTCAGTGGTGCCGCCTCGGTACACTTCACTGGACTCGCTGTGCATCATGCATCGGGGAATTGGTAGAGTGGTCACAATGAAAAGCAATCTACTAAAACACCTGCAAGGCTCATGAATATTGTGTGAAGCAGAATTTCCAAGTACCAGGTAATAGAATGCTAGTAAGCTGGGACTGAGCACATGGATGGCAGTACAGAAAATTAGATTATGAGCTGGGGATCAAATCAGCACAACAGGAGACTTTGAATACAATGTATTTGTCTGGAATTTGTATGGATGGTGTATGTGATGGTGGAGGAGTCTGCCTTAAAATGGTTGAAATAAAACAACACAATTTAATGAAAATCTGGTGGGCTGTCATATGTTAATGTCAAGAGTAGAAATAAATGTCTGATCAGTGCATTTTCACAGAGATTTGTGACTGATATCAAGAAGTCTTTCACGACCGATGAATTTGGGGCACAAACATTACCACTTCAGTGAGAAAGTATGTAAATGTTTTAATGTAGCTATCGATGTATAGCTTTTCACATTTATCATACATACAGTACACGCACAAACACTATTTCTGCTGTTGCTATTGTACGCTCAAGCACAACACTTGCTAGCGAGTTGTAATTTGGTGTACACAAGGCACTATAAGGTCAATTTAATCTTACTGTGATTATCTATGATATATTTTAATTTTCATAATTCATATGATATAGAAATGAAATGAAATAATGAAAAAAAAAATCACTCTTGTTTGCCTTTGTTGAGTCTTCTACCAAGCCAAGATAATCAAACCTGGAAGGTCTCTCTCCCACTCTCTCTTATAATTTCCCTCATAAGACAATCATATGAGCAGCATACGTTTCCCTTCAAAGACAGTACATGGTATCACAGTGATCACATTTATGTCTCCAAGTTTTTATTGCCTAGCATTTGCAAGAAAAGTTGTTGGTTTGCATTTGGGTTAATAAAGATTTCACATTGAAAGCACATGACAACACTACAAAAACTGTATAAAGACAATCATGTGCTAGCCATCATCCAGATAAAAAAGAGATCCAGAAAAGCCATGGCTGGATAACTGAGGTCAGACTGTAGTGTCTTAACATCTAGTCGAACACTACTCATTGATAATTAGGAAAAACACTCATCCATGTCTCTCTAGTAAAACATCCATGGCAAGCACTGGTTTGAGCTGATAATTGCTAAGAATTACTGTATAATTTTGTTGTTTGATATAGGGGGTAATCTTCAGAAGTGAAAAGCAGGTTGCAAAACTAAGCGCCCTTTAATACCTAAAAAGGGTTATATTTACACTGCTAGAAGTTATAACAACAAATAGATGTACTGGCCTTCAAAGGAATTTGTGGAGTACTATAGCTGAATTGCTGAAATCTAAGCAATTACTAAAGCAAGAGTCAGCTGAATACATGCCACAGAAGAGAAATAAATATAGATAGAAAACAGAAACTTATGCAATATGAGGTTATATATAATACATATTGTTCATCACAATGCTTCAAAGTGGTTTACTAGTATTGTGTATCAGTTCTCAGGGTCACTTTTGCTTTCCAAAACGCTACGATAGCTTCAACCCATTGATCATATACATGTAAATGCAGAAAACCTGTTTTGGGCATGAAGTGGTTGGGCTCCTAACAGGATGGGCATTGTAGACTGGGTGTCATAATCACGGCAGCATGACACTAACCAGTGTTCTATTAAAAATGACACTGACCGGTGTTCTATTAAAAATGACACTGACCGGTAGTCTGTATGACACTGACCAATGGTCTGCCAATGACACACTCCAGCATATGATATACATGAGTCTACCACTAACTGATTTTTTTTTTCAATTCCCTTCTGTTTGATGCTATTCAAGCAAACTATTTCACGTGACAGCCCTGTAATAGTCTGTAAGCCCTGCAGTAAAAGAATTCCAATTGTAATTGGGATCTGAATCTAAAAGTGAGCTTGGGTGCCCCTTGTTATCCCTCAGCATGAGTGTGTGCCTGATACACTGAGGCCCTGGTACACTGTTGATCTAAACAAAATTTGGAAGGAAAATTTCAGAGCATTGAAACTAATAAAAATGGTCGAGGTCTCTTACTCAAAACAAATTTTTCATTTTTTTTTCTTATCAAATGTTAAATTTGACAAAATCTACACTATCCTTATTGGAATTTGTGTGCAAGTGTGTGTTATAAAGGACACATTTGTGTGTTCTTTATTTGCAATAAAATAGAAGGAAAGATGCCTTGACCTATTCAATGTCCAACTTTTGTAAGATTTCTCTTGTGTCTATTGGACATTTTGTGGAAAGAATGGTTCTATGTTTCAATGGAGTGTTTTTTTCAATAATCTACTGAGGCATTAATGACAACTACTGTAAAAGTGGAAATTTTCGCGCATTTCGCGCAACCAGAAACAAGCGCGAAAATAAAAGCACGCGAATATTTTTGCTTGCCATATGTGCCTGTGCGTGATGTCTTGATTCCGCGGAATTAAAAACACGCGAAACTCTTCCGACCCGGCCAAGCGCGAAAAATTAGTCACGCGAAAATATCCACTTTTACAGTACTCTGAGATACAACACAGTATTTCTTTTTAGCATTGTAACTTTTGACCCATTCTATGCTCTGAAGAAACCTACAGCTAGGAGTCAGGCTCACTCCTATGATGACAAACAAGAAGATCAAGTAGAATAAAAATCAACTATGAGTTCATCATGACCAATGCTACTAAAGTGAAAGAAAATAATGATTCTTCTTTTAATAAGGCAACCACAGAAAATAAGTGGCAATCTTAAAGTATGTGAACCCTCAGAAAGTCTTAGGGTAACGATCAGCTAAACTTCCATGACTCCAGAGTCATTATGTTCGGTGCCAATGATCTGGGTCGCGCCTGCCAACCTACCCAACGGTGGAGTGCAAAGACTGCTGTTTCTGTATATCAGAGCAATTGTTACATCCAGATTTCCACAGGCGTATTCTATTAACCCCATGATGGCACAGCCACAGCCAAGAAAGCTTGCTGCCAGCACTACAACACAACTGTGGCATACTATACTTTGTACAGTGCTCTGATGCATTTGCCCTTCATCTGATTTTAGGACAATCCACTGAATGCATTGTATGTCAATGAATCAGAGCTCTATCTATGTATTATATTCTGCCCATGATCTTCTCTCTTCTAGAACTACATGTTTTCCTCCAAGTAATGTTCACACATTTTTAGATGGAAAGAACTTACATTGGTGTTTGTTGTTATTGTTGTTGGTGGGTTGTTTTTTTTGTGGGGGGGGGGGGTGTTGAGAGCAATTTCATCTCAGTTCTGAATTCAGACAACATTGATGTTACACACTGTATGTGGAAAGCGCAACTAGGTTTCTTAAGGAGGTACTGGGCGAGCTACAATGTAGCCTCCTTCATAAAATCCTGAAACCCTGAAAGGCAGTGGCACTCAATTTCACGCTCTCTCAATTCAAGTCTATTAGCCTACAGCCTGAAGCATTAGGTGTACAGGTGCTTCCTCCTACACAACTGTCTTTCCTACCCTCCTTCAGCTTGTCATGATATACAGTATGTATGCTTGTCAGACCCCCATAGTACCAATACCAATCACTTTTTGATGGTTTGATAATTCACCATATTTTTCTGATTATCACCACAATGCTCTGATACTTGGCACTTTGGAAAGGACACCAGATATCAAATGGACCAATAACTAACTAACTAACTATCTATCTATCTATCTATCTATCTACATGTATCTATCTATCTTTATATTGAATTCACATCAAACAGAAAGAAAGGATCCCCCTCCCCCAAACCCCCAAAACAACAGCAACAAGAACAACAACAGCAGCAGCAGTAGCGAGGCATGTACATTATAATTATGTGGCTGAACTTTGCATTTATTAAAAGTCAAATTCAAAACTCAAAGGGCAAGTCCAAGATAAGGTCCCCTCAGAAGGCAAAATTTCATCTTTGCTCAATATTGACATATTTGGTATCATTTTGAAGCTTATGAGTTGAAGTTTTGATTTCCATGGAGGAAAAAATGATATTATGTAAATTTATGCAAATTTCAAGGGCTTCATTTGCATAAATGTAAAACACAGCATTACGTATGGGACATTTATAAAAATTCATATTTATTCAAAGGAAAGCAAATGATATTTGATTAATATGTGGACATTAGAAGTTCATCAAATAGTTTAACTTGGTGCAAAAATTTAGGGATTATGCAAATAATTATGCAAATTAGCTCGTGTCCTATCATGAGATGTCCCATACGTAACAAATTGAGGTCATTTTTTTAGGTTTTTTCTGAAATTGCTAAAGTTATTTAAATGCCCTTTTGGAAAGTTCTAATTTATTGTTTAGAAAAATTAGATACCATAGGAAAAAGAAAAAAAAGTAAAAGAAATATTTTTTATTTGGCATTGAAATAATGTTACGTATGGGACAAATGCGTTACGTATGGGACATCCTCATATATATTACATGTGAATGCATGTAGCTAGCTGGGAAGGTCTCTCAGTACACAAATGGTCAATTATCCTGAAGAAAGCATCCCAACTTTGTAGCTACTTTTTGGGTTATAGACACTTGAAACAATACATGTACTTGACTGAACAATTTTCAGAAAGGGGGAGGGGAAGATGGCAAAATACACAATGGAAATCAGCATTAAAGGGATGGTATAGTTTTTGCAGAAATGGGGATTCAGTTTTCAACATTTTATGAGATGACTGGAAACCAATAATATGAACTAGACTAGAGGAATTCAAAGTTAATTTGATGGAGATCCAATTTGAAACGGTTGTGATATCAAAAATATATATATAAAGCAGAATGATTTTTTTTTAATTGCAAGTGATACACAAATTGTCCTTATTCAGTTTTCAATAGTAGCCATAACAAAATTCATGGGTATACATACTGAGGGTGTGACTCAAATCAATGACCTGACTGCTAGACAGACATCATACATCTACTTGATTACTGGAATTCCATGCAGCAGGTATTGCTTATAATTTATTGAAATTAATATTTCTTGTGTCAAGTTGTTTTTTATTGGAACTAAATGGCAAACTGCCCTTCATCAATGGAAGTAAACACTTTAAACTATTCAATTTTTTAGTAGTAACTATCCTGATAAAAATAGGGCATACATGTACATACTCGGGTTGGTCATAAAAAATATAGAATATGATTGAATATGATTATGGTGGTAAATATTTGGGGGATATTGTTCCCATGACAATCTGGATCATTATTAGAGTAATTTCAGCTGATTCCACCTCAATGATTATGCAAAAATTTGTTTATTGGTATTTTGCAAAATTATTAAATTGCAAAATACCCATAAACATAGTTCTCCACACACTAACCGAATGGGGGACAAAGGGCATGCATACTCAGGTTGGTCATAAAAAAATAAAAATATGATTGAATATGACTATGATGGTGAATATTGGGGGAATATTGTTTCCTTGACAATCTGGATCAGTATTTGTGTAGTTCCAACTGATTTTACTTCAATAATTATGCAAAATACCCATAAACATGGTTCTTCACACACTAAATGAATGGGGGACAAAGTGTCCCATACGTAATTGTCCCATACGTAACACATCATGTCTGTCTTTAATTAGAACCTGTAATTAGAGCTTTTTGCCTAATGACATGAAACTTACCTGTGATAATCTTTAGTGTTGTGACTTTCATCACAGTGAGTTACAAGTTGTAGAATGAAACACTTTTAGAGAGTTTTGAGGTTGAAAAAAATGTTTAAAAAAACAAAATTTTTCTGGTCCCATACGTAACGGCACATATTTTCTCTTCTAGAATATAATTGTCAAGGTCATTTTTCTCAATTTTTTACATGATTATACTTCTCCTGGATATCAATCACCATGATAAAGTTCAATATGATCAAAGGCCATTAACACTATTTTTCAGGTCATAAAAGTCTCTGAATGTCCCATACGTAACGCGCGTGTTATCTTGGACTTGCCCCAAAACAAACATATCAAAGCATTTTTGTACACATTACATTATCCTTCAAATGTATTGAAGGGTATTCTAGGCTCAAACTCCATTGCAATGTTTCAGGGAGAGGAAAATGTGTATTCTCTCACAAGGGCATGGCACTGCTTTTACAAGTATAACAAAACTAGACATAGTATACATTGTACCACAGTGATAACTTTCACTTGCTTACACCCCAAGATAGGCACATTAATAAAGCAACCAAATTTGAGGTTTGGACTCAGGCAGTCCAGCTAATATGATCTTTACTTCCTTCAAGACATCAATATACCACCAACACAGTGCCTACTACATTGTAAGTGTACATAATCGTATGTAACATCAAGACTGATCATACGATATGCCAGTCTATTCCTGAGCAATCAAATCAGTCCAACTCAGATTGATAACTACAAGTATTACATTGTACACATACACATGTGAGATCTCTGAGGTCAGAATACTTCTCCTGTTACAGTTATGTAATGAAGTCCTCCATGACAGGATTTACCATATATCCATTTCATTTGGAACCAAGGCTAAAACCAGTCTAATCAAAGCATTCGGGTAGTTGGCATAGAAACTGCAATCACCTCCATGCATTTGACCAGATTAAAAGGCGGCACTCCTTTTGAAACAAGCCTGTGGCATTGAAGAATACTTAATAAATTCAGACTGTAGGCTGCTTATATACCCAATAACTATGTATACAGCTCTAAATATCTAATCAGCAAGCATTTGAATGTAATGCAAAGTATACATCAGTCCGGACTACACTTGTAAGGGTTACATTCATGTTGTAAAATGACAACTTAGAAGAGAAATTATGAGACTCTATGCAGCCATGGATATATACTGACAGAAATTGATAGGGGCAAATACTTAGTGTGGAAATAATATTGTCATCAAATGAATTTTGTAGGAATGATGCATTCAACATTCTTTGACCCTATCTTCATTCCCCCCCCCCCCCCCCCCCAGATTGCACACCACACTGTTCCCTTTACTTTCCCTGGACGATGGAGCTACAATACTAACAGAGAGTTAGTAGCTCCATGCCTGGACTCAGGGGCTCCATCAACCCCACAACTCTCACCTTCTCTCACCCACAGCTGCTGTCACACCATGGATTTGTTCTTTGGAGGGTAAAATCACTCTCCCTGGTGGCAGCCCGCCTAACATTCTCTGAGCTGCTTTTATACGCAAATGCAAATGTAGCAATACATGTAATCCTATTTTGGCAAGTTCACTCATCTACGCAGATATTGACAACTGCCATTACTGGTCAACATTATGACTGCTTGGTGTGAAAATCTAATCTAGTGTAAACACTGTGAAAAGCCACTGGGTATTATTATACAGCCCAAGAGGCCATTGAAAAATAGCAGTTATAGAGTGATGACGCACGTGCGGTGAAGTTTGTTCTTCACCTCTGTGTAAAACATGCACATTTGAAAGGTAAAGCCCCCCGATGACATCACAATTGGTGTTGATTTTTTTTTAACCTATTTTGAAATTACACATGGCTGCCATCTTTGACAACTCTACCGACCAATTCTTACTATCATTCACTCCTGTATTTTTGCTCAATTTCCAATGTTTGTTACACTTTGATTGCTTCTTCCTTAACAAAGCTGCTATAAGGGATAAGACCTATCACTGGCTATCAGGCAAAAGCTTGGTGATCTAGTGGATATACACTGTCTGGTTTGCAATCAGAATGTCATGGGTTTGAGTTCCACCTGAGCATGTATGCTCATAATTTTTCATCATATACATTGTATTTGTATGTAGCTATTACTCTCAATAACTGCTTTATGTTGATGAAGAGCAATTTGTAAATCTGTTGCAATAAGAAAAGCTATGAATGTTTGTCTACCGAAGGAAGCAAAAATGTATCAAATGCAAGGTATAATAGCAGGGCAAGTCCAAGATAACACGCGCGTTACGTATGGGACATTCAGAGACTTTTATGACCTGAAAAATAGTGTTAATGGCTTTTGATCATATTGAACTTTATCATGGTGATTGATATCTAGGAGAAGTATAATCATCCAAAAAATGGAGAAAAATGACCTTCACAATTATATTCTAGAAGAGAAAATATGTGCCGTTACGTATGGGACCAGAAAAATTTTGTTTTTTTGAACATTTTTTTTAACCTCAAAACTCTCTGAAAGTATTTCATTCTACAACTTGTAACTCACTGTGATGAAAGTCACAACACTCAAGATTATCACAGGTAAGTTTCGTGTCATTAGGTAAAAAGCTCTAATTACAGGTTCTAATTAAAGACAGACATGACGTGTTATGTATGGGACAGTTACGTATGGGACAGTTTGTCCCCCATTCATTTAGTGTGTGAAGAACCATGTTTATGGGTATTTTGCATAATTATTGAAGTAAAATCAGTTGAAACTACTCAAATACTGATCCAGATTGTCAAGGAAACAATATTCCCCAAATATTCACAATCCTAATCATATTCAATCATATTTTTAAATTTTTATGACCAACCCGAGTATGCATGCCCTTTGTCCCCCATTCGTTTAGTGTGTGGAGAGACATGTTTATGGGTATTTTGCAAAATAATTTTGCAAAATATCCATAAACAAATTTTTGCATAATTATTGAAATGGAATCAGTAGAAACTATACTCAAATACTGATCGAGATTTACAAGGGAACAATATACCCCAAATATTTACCATCATAATCATATTAAATCATATTCTATATTTTTATGACCAACCTGAGTATGTATGCCCTATTTTTATCAGGATAGTTACTACTGAAAAATTGAATAGTTTAAAGTGTTTACTTCCTTTGATGAAGGGCAGTTTGCCATTTCGTTTCAATTAAAAACAACTTGACACAAGAGATATTAATTTTTATAAATAAGCAATACCTGCTGCATGGAACCCCAGTGATCGAGTAGATATATGATGTCTGTCTAGCAGTCAGGTCATTGATTCGAGTCACACCTCAGTATGTATACCCATTAATTTTGTCGTGGCTATTATTGAATAAGGACAATTTGTGTATCACTTAAAATAAAATAAAAAAATCATTTTACTTTATATTATTTTTTAATATTTATATCACAACCATATCAAATTGGATCTCCATCACTAAACTTTGAATTCCTCTAGTCTTAGGATTGTATGCTCTTTAGTAATTCATATAATTGGTTTCCAATCATCTCATTAAATGTTGAAAACTGAATCCCCATTTCTACAAAAAACTATACCATCCCTTTAATGCTCATTTTTCATTGTGTATTTTGCCATTTTCCCCTCCCCCTTTCTGAAAATTGTTCAGTCAAGTACATGTATTGTTTAAAGTGTCTATAACTCAAAGAGTAGCTACAGTGTTGGGATGCTTTCTTCAGGATGATTGACCATTTGTGTACTGAGAGACCTTCCCAGCTAGCAACACGCATTCACATGCATTATGTATGAGGATGTCCCATACGTAACGCATTTGTCCCATACGTAACATTATTTCAATGCCTAATAAAAAATATTCTTTTTACTGTTTTTTCTTTTTTCTATGGTATTTAATTTCTCTAAACAATAAATTAGAACTTTCCAAAAGAGCATTAATATAACCTTAGCAATTTCAGAAAAAACCTAAAAAAATGACCTCAATTTGTTACGTATGGGACATCTCATGATAGGACACGAGCTAATTTGCATAATCATTTGCATAATCCCTAAATTTTCATACCAAGTTAAACTATTTGATGAACTTCTTATGTCCACATATTAATCAAATATCATTTGCTTTCCTTTGAATTAATATGAATTTTTATAAATGTCCCATACGTAACGCTGTGTTTCACATTTATGCAAATGAAGCCCTTGAAATTTGCATAAATCTACATAATATAATTGTTTCCTCCATGGAAATCAAAACTTCAACTCATAAGCTTCAAAATGATACCAAACATGTCAATATTGAGCAAAGATGAAATTTTGCCTTCTGAGGGGACCTTATCTTGGACTTGCCCAGCACAGTTTTGTAATTGAGGATACTATGCTGTAAGATTCCTTGACAAGACGAAACATGGCAAATGAGTTAACATCACAGCAGACACTCCTTGTAAATGATGGGCATTAAACAGCTTTGACATTTAATTTGAACCCCGTCTCTAATAGACAGGGGGTTCATAAAGCTCGAAGGATAAGATTAAAGGACCTTTTTCAACAGACTATTCATAGTCACTTTTTGTTTACTTTTCATTTTTCATTTCCTTTTCACTTTACTCTGCAGTATTTCCTCAAATTTTTGAGAATGTAAGAAAATGACAGGTGAGGACAAATTAGAAACATATTTTTCAGATCACAAAATATCTGGATTTCTATCACAAACCCACACACACACACACACACACACACACTCTCTCTCTCTCTCTCTCTCTCACACAGCATATCATGGAATACAAGCCAAATCTGGCAAAAATGTAATGTTATGCAGAACTACAGACAATTAACAAACTTGGACATAATATGCTTGTGAATCAGCTAGTACTATAGGTGTTCTACCAGATATTTGCATCTGTATAGATGATTAGATCTAGATTTCAAGAGAAGATTTCCTCCATGTTTTTTTTTTAAGACAAACAGAATGTTCACCATCAGTTTCATTACAATTTGGTGGGAAAGTGAGAAAGTTATAAGATTGTCAAGTACCACATTTTTTTTTTTTCAGTGAAACAGTGATACTGTAATGTAGTCTCAGTAATACCAGGTAATCAGATAAAGGGATCACCTAAATCACCTTCCCACTGGTCGGGAGGTGTTTCATCAAGCATCTCAGCCGATCAAAACCAAGGATTTTGCTGAAATTGTCCCCAACACCCCCCCCCCCCCCCCCCCCGTCTCTTTGTTCGTGAATCACATTGTTACTTCACAAGACTTTTTTTAATGATGTGATACCAAGGACATGAATTTTTTTAAAAAGAAGAAAAAAAAAGTTCAGACCACGTGCCAGCAACCATGAGACTGATGGGAGTATGACTGCATTAATCCTTTAATTTAATTTACTATACATATCTTCTTTCTACTGAAACTTTTACTCTCTTGCTTGTTCATCTTTACTTTGTATGTTATAGTCAACCTATAATACAAGATTCAGGGATGCCAGTGGCAAATTGCTCTTGGGCCGGAAATTTTTTTTTGTGAACGAAACTGATGTGGCATGTGCGCGAAGCGCACATCACGAGCGCGAAGTCCCTTCGGCCGGGGTCCAGGGCCCGCTCAAGGGCCCTGGAAGCTCTGGGGTTCTTAGATGCTCTCTGGTGCAATCTGAGCATTTCTGAGGGCTCTTCTTCCCTCAAATCTAATCCAGAGAAATGAATTTGTAGCAAAAATAAAGAAGTCCTAGTGCCGTAAACTCCGTAGTTTTGCTTCGTTCAGCTGACTCGATCGACTTGCCATACTCTCTCAGCGCTGTAGCTATAGCGAGAGCGCAGCATGATCCATGCACCGCAGTATAGTACATGATACATCGCCTAGAAACACCACACATTGTTCGATCGCGATCGCACGTGCTGGTATAACGCTTTCCAGACAATAATGTGGTCGTATTCTAGAAAAAAAAAAGGAATTTGTAGCAAAAATAAAGAAGTCCTAGTGCCGTAAAATCCGTAGTTTTGCTTCGTTCAGCTGACTCGATCGACTCACTACACCGTCTCAGCGCTGTAGCTACACTGTATAGCGAGAGCGCAGTATGATTCATGCACCGCGACCGCACATAGTACATCGCATAGAAACACCACACACTGTTCGATCGCTATCATCGCACGTGTTGCATGTCCCATAGCCCCCCAAAAAAATCGCGCCCAGCTAGCAGCATCAACATCGCGCTAGTTTTGCATGACAGTCGTTTTGTGATATTCTCATGCCCAAGTATATGCGAAACATACTACGGAAATCGTGAAAGTGAATGTCCCGTAAGTTTAGATGATCATATTTTTTCGTTTTTCTTTCTTTCTTTCTTTCTTTCTTTCTCGTGTTTTCCGGCTTTCCCACACAGACGGAAATAATATCACGAAGCCGGAAATTGGACACCAAAATATGAAAAAGCCGGAATTCCGGCTATTGCCGGAAAACTGGCATCCCTGAAGATTGTCCCTAAGTTGGATTTGCAAAATAGGTTTTCTCTATTTTTAATCAAATCTTTCTTTGACCTACTCCTTTTTTAGAGGAAAAACATGTTTACACAGTATCATTGATGTGAGCAGGAAAAAACTATTTCTAGTCACAAAATGAAAGATTGGTGGCAGTTCCTCTCATAAACAAGGGGAGAAAATGAGAGTAATGTCCAATCAACATTCAGATCTTCCTCCCTGTGCCTTCAGTACATGTAGGATCCTTCCATCCATTCTGGACTACTGACATTTTCAGCATGGATTGATGCCCGCTAACAGGGAATGGTATCCATGGCAACAAGTCAATAGCTTAGCCCAACTTCCTGCTGAACGTTCTCATGTTTTATTTTTCTTTCTTTCTTTTTTCTCATGACCATGGCAGACACTCTTAGGGCCTATGGATGGCTAGGAGAAGGTCATCCACCCCCTTAAAATGTCATCCTTAACCCCCTGTTGTATCATTATCATCTTAAAGCAGCCATCAGCCACTACCTACCAACAAGATGTGCAAGTTAGAATATAATATCACAATGATAAAAAGTGCTGAATGTGAATCTGCATAACACGTCTTTCATACAACTTTAAAAGAGACTGATCTAAACAGCAACATTTCATATCAAGATGTCTCATCTCAGGGCATATCACACTTGACATTTAATAACTTACGAATATTATACTAAAATTCTACTTTTCCACCTAAAGCTTTTAAAACGATTAGTATTTTGTATTCTATCAAAAACTAAACAAATTCAAAATGCAGTTCTTGCAAAAGTGTATTGAAAAAGTCTACTAATTTCTTAATTTTGCTGTACACAAAGTAAATGAAGTCACATGTCTACTCACCATTGTTGCAATTCTTTCTTGTCAACTGTAATGGGGAGAGAAAATGAAATAAAATGCCTTACTCTGAAGACTAAGGACACTCATTTGCTGCCGAATATAACACAGGAAAAAAAGTCTGACTATGCCATTAAGTTTTAGTGAGACAAATATGTTGTGTACTGAGTGCTTGTCATATTTTAATTGGACTCATCAACCCAGCCATTATCTTTGCCAACCAATCAGACACACATGGTAGCTGCCATACCTTCTTCACACACACAATACACCACTGTGCTGTAAAATTGAGTGCAAAATATGATAGGAACATTTCTGATGCATTATCTCAATGCGCTCATCTTGTATTGACATACCACTTTACTGCATACCTACTTACTGTTAAGTACTCTCATGAATTACAATTTTACTGAATGCAATTTGATCATTCATGAGGCTGTGATGTCAGTTCTTAACCTGTTCAGTACTAGTCCTGAGTATACTCGGGGCAGGTGTCTATAGGACATCCAGCAAAATCAGCTTGTCATCACCAGGTTAGATTTATATATAAAGCGTGAGAAAGAGTGATATTAAATTATGACATTTCTTTGTTGTTGTTTTTTTTTTTAATTCTTCCTGAGAAAGTGGTGGTGGGGAAGGGACTGAAATGATATTTAAGTTTAAGATACTGAGTATTACATACAGGAAATGAGCCTGTTTCTCACTATAACTAAAGAGAGGATGGCTTTATAATGTTCTCACAAATAATGTTTACCTATAACCACTGATCTTTACTCCAGTGGCGGCTATACTCAAATGAACTCATGTTGTTAGTCTAATTATCTTTTCTTTTTCTTTTTCTTTTTTGCATTCAGTGCAGCTCTGGACAAAGAATTTAAAAATATATTGGTATATTACATATCATCCACAGGGTTCAAAAATGTTCACATGATATGGATGTGAATAGAATTGTATGAAAAATGTGAGCGACATACATTGTATGATCGACTGCCACTTCCACATACATCCCATGTAGCATGGCTGTCAGTGCATGACTCCATTCAAGATTAATTCCCTGAGAATATTGTTGTCATACACCATCCAGGATGAAATAGCTCAATCCATTCAAACAAATCTTGGAAACATAATACAAAGACCTGCACATGCTATACATGTACATGGTACATCAATTGGTAACAAGACAGTGGCATTATTTTTCACATCATTTCTCCATGGTTTGGTTTGATTTGTTTGAAAGGATTGAGCTATTTTATCCTGGATGGTGTATACAATGTACATGGCAACAATACCCTGGAATTAACCTTGAATGGAGTCATGCAGAAATTGCAACTATTAAAAAAAAATTGAAGAGGCTTTCCTCCAGTCCAAGAAATCCAGAAAGGGATATACAGGGTGTATTATCTTTTAAACAGGGTGACAGACTAACCGTTCTCAAGAATACAGCCTTGTAGAGTGAACCACTATACATGCATGTCTGCTCTGTTCCGGCATGAATTACACAACATAAAGTACACTGTACATGTTAACCATGTTCTTGTACAATGTACAAATCCTCTAGAAAGCAGAAAGATCTGCTACTTTGTTTCTCTAGAAAATAAAAAAGTCACAGAAAATATAACATGTGGATGTTTCCAGTGGGATACACTAAATGAGTACCATGCCAAACCTGTCAGATACTGTAGGTGGTAGGAGCGGAAATTTTCATGATTAATTTTTTGTATCTAATCCAGCAAGACAACATTCATGAGTTTCTAATTTTGCTGTCATCATCATCTACCAATGATAGAATGATTCAAGTGCATAGAAAGTCTGAGTGGAATTTATTTGCACATCATATTTTCACTGTGACACAGAGCATGAAATGCATGAAGATTTTCCCTACTCAACATTCATTTTCAAAGAAATTTAAATTTCTGGTACCCATGAGACAGTACTACCACACAGTATACAGACTTGTATGTTTAAATAGTTTATGAAGTTCACCTTTTTAACACTACATGTATCTTTAACAAAAGGGATGTCTGTTTGACAAGTCTTTACAGTCAGTTTCAGAACGGTGATCTTCTGAAATGTTCATTCCAGGCTTCCTTCTTCCAGACAAGTAGCTTTGTAACCTACATCCAATATCAACACCTTTGAATTTGTCATATTTTCTTTGTTGTTATATCCTACATTAAAGTACATTCATTCTATAAATGTACCATAAACCAATGGTTCATTTTACCATGCACAAAAGTGCAATGATCTCTGTAATGATACATCTGAGTTTAATGGGAAAGTCCATCAGACTGAGGACAGAGCTATTGTCTGGCATACACAGGTCCATTAATTTGATCAAATTGTTATTATCATTTTCACTTGTCTATTTAACTACATTTTACTGTATCCACAATAACAACCTGCTTTACAGGTTACTTTCAGCTCCAACACGATAGTGAACCTGGTTTTAAAAAAAAAAAGATTTTTAATACATCATGTCAGGTTAATTCAATACACCATTGTGGCTTACAATATATTCACAACATTATGACAAAGAAAAGTGACAGCGGCAATGTTCAAAGTTAAAGTTATGACTGACTTTGAACTCTAAATCCAATTTAGGTATAAAAAATTTAACCCAAGGGAGTTGAAAGCTCTTTAAGTTTTGGAAATAAGACACAATGATTCAAGATCATATTGTGTGTTACACACACTATGATACGAGATCATATTATATTTGATGGAAGAGCAATATGAAAAATGTGCCACAACCACATACAAACGTAAACACATACATGTACATGTATGTCATACTATGTGGTACTACTGCAAATGTAGTTACATGTGTAGCATGGATGGGCATTGCACTACATTGTGTGCAGTTTTTGGTCTAGAACTATGCAATTTATGCCATGACCTTACCTGTGCTTAAGGATGTTACACTTGTAGCATAACTTGCCAAGCTTTTTCATCAGCACTCAATAATCCATCAAAAATTTGACTATAACATATTGAAGTTATTTATAGATTAGCACTCTCATTCAGGCATAGCAATGTGCCTAATTTCAGACAGGAAGGCAATGATGACATAATGGCCAACGCAATAGGGATCAAGGGGATTAGCAAGGTTAAAGGAAATCTTTATTCATAACACTTATACCTACTACCGAGTTTCCAGAAGTCTGCGCCAATCAGCGAACGAAGCATGGTAAGGGCTAAATGGCAACTGCAGCAGGGTGCTACTTGTGCTACTTGCCCAGTCAGGCAAGCAGATTTTCAGATTGTTGCAGAACACTTCCCCAAACATGGATTTTACTTGCCCGAAAGGAAAGTCCAAACAATTTAAGAAACTGATTTAGAAAGTTCCTCGTAAGGCAGGGTAATAAAACACAATCATTTGAATGAACAGGCACATGTTGATTCCCACACTTTAATCAACACACTGGACTCATTTAGAGTATTCACAAACTTAGTTCAACTGAACGTTTGTGTTGCTTTACAGCAGGACTTCTTCACAGTGCTGGAAAGTTGCTGAAATGAAATTAAAGTGTGTTGCATCACTTAGAGGACAAGTCCGTCTTCATAGACATGTGGATTGAGTGAATGCAGCAATGTTTATAGAACACATCAGTGAGCGTTTGAGGAAAATTGGACAATCTGTTAAAGATTTATGAATTTTTGAAGTTTCTGCTCAGTCACTGCGGTCCCATGAGAAGACTACTACAGCTTGTCATGTCACATAGGTATGTGTAGAATGATTTATAAAAAGAATTTCATGAATTTGAATGATAAAAAGATATAAAGAAAAAAACAAACAAAAAACACTGGACTTACCTCTTTCAGAAGGCAGGGGGAATAATTATCAGGTTCTACCCTTATTTCAGTGACAAGTTGAGGAAATGTGCACTTTATTCAAAAAAAATTTTGTGAAATTCTCTATATTTTCCTCATATCATTCTACACATGTGACATCATATGTTGTTGTTGTTATTTGAATATTTGCCATTTATCATTCCCCTAAGAATATTTATGCCAAATCTTTATTCATGGAATTACTTTAAATGTCAATTTTTACCCTATATCATTTCCATTTTATTACACGTAATTCAAAAAAATAATCGATTACATCAAATAATCTCCCTCACTAGCCTCAGTTTGAGCTGCCCAATCAACGATCATATTTTCTGGCCAGCCCGGCTAGGTAACTTGAGCAGGCTTCTCAGCAAGGAAGGGCCGTGGTCGGCTGTCCACCTGCCTAGGCCACTCCCATATACACGAGAGGGGCTCGACCGATGCTCGTGATTAATCAGGATTATTAAATGCAAAATTTATCACAAATTTGTATGAAATTGAAACAAAACCAAAAACAATGCTACAAAGCAAACATTTGGGCTGTGCGCAATGCGCAGAATTATTAATACAATATCAATATGAAATTGTGTTAGAGTGAATCTTCTTGTCCTCTGGACATACTGAACAAAAGCATGCATAATTGATGCTTTGAGCTAGTAATTTGACTACAAACAGCAAAATATGATACACATCAGTAATAACTATTTCTGCTAATAACATACATATTTCTATAATGTACTTTGGACATCCACATAAAAAATGAGTAACTGTTTCAAAAATGTGTGCGTTATGCAGTAGTCTTCTCATCCAGCAGTGAATGCACAGAATTCAGAAAGAACCTTTAAAAATTCATAACTTTTGAACGGATTGTCCGTTTTTCCCCAAACTTTCAGTTTCACCGATGTGTTCTAGATTCTAGTGACAATTACTGCATTCACTCAATCCACACGTAGAAGGTGGAAAACTGTCTTTGGGCTTCTGTATGGTTGACTCTGTGGGTTTGTAAGGGGGAAAGGTGAAAAAAGGGTGGTTTCAAACCTTTCTCCGGGCAATCATTGTTCCAAAACACTTGCCGACTTCAGTCCGGGAAACCCGCTCATGAGGCCTCCGGAGAGCCTCATGACGCCCCTGGGGAGAGAGACTTATGAAGCTCCCTGTTCACTTTTTATTAATCTCACATCTGGCATATAAATTGCCGCAACTTTGCACAGTGATTTTTTGTTACACGGTGATTTTTTGTTACACACACATGTCCACTATCCATGATGAAAAGAAGAAAAAATTCTGTCAGTGTGGAATAGTAATTTGGAATATACACAAGATCAGGACATTAGTACTGATTTTATTTTTCTCGTTACAAATTTTTGTAAAAAGATATCAGACTTCAGCTTCATGAGGCTGATTCGGGCGCGAAGAGGTGAGAGCCACAGAAAAAAGTCAAAAATATTTAGTCGGATCAGGCCGCTAGGTGCGGCAGCCTTGAATTGAGCGAACCCGCTGGCGCCCGTGTTTCGAAGGGTCGCTGTGCACAGCTGTGCAGCGGTTGATTAAAACTCGATTGTTGTAAAAAAAAATAGAGAGAATTTTTTCTTCTTTTCATCATGGATAGTGGACATGTGTGTGTAACAAAAAATCACCATGCAAAGTTGCGGCAATTTATATGTCAGATGAAAGATGAATAAAAAATGAACAGGGAGCTTCACAAGTCTCTCTCCCCAGGGGCGTCATGAGGCTCTCCGGGGGTCTCGTGAGGCGGAGGAGTACTCGTATGGGGGAGCAGGCCTCATGAGCGGGTTTCCCAGACTGACTTTGATTTTAACTTGCCTCGGGCAATTGGGCAAGTACTTATGACCTGTATTGATGTAGCACCTTGCTACAGTGAAAGCAGGTATTAAAGTGAAATGTAGTAATTCTAATATAGACTAGACTAGATCGATGGTCTAGTCTAATTTACACTGAAATCACAATAAGCTATGTCATGATTTGGTTTGTTCGTCCAACATGTTCTCCTGCCCTGTAGGCTGTATACGGGAAGCCAAGCCATCCCATATTCATCATCATCATCATCCGATCATGAAAATACTAGGTTAGGTAGTAGTAGGTCTAGTACTATCATGACTATTGTATTGACTTGCTCCAAATATGCTTCATCTCAACTTGCTTGCATGAAGTGTCTAAACTATTGATCTATTCTAGATCTAGTCACTGTTAGTTTTCAGGGAGTATAATCCAAAAGAGGATTAAATTTAGATCTACAACTTGAGACACATCAGTAGATGAAGTAGGCTAAATATTGGGTACCAAATATTGTTACCGGTAAATTTATATCGCGTCGAACAAACACTACAATAAATCAAGCAGGCGGGACTATTCATATGATAAATCTTTGACTTACAGTACGTGCACTGTCGCAGTTCCTTTATTTCTCCCGCGCTCAATTTGCTTGTCCCCTTCCCCATTATTAACCTCTCTGGTAAGACTGCTCTGCCAGGTGAGATAACTTTTGAGGGAGAAGATAATCTCCAACGGATATGGAACAAACACAACACTGTGTCACTGTGTGTTGTCCCTGCTCTTGTTACTGTTGACAAATTTCATGCATCGCATACACATCCGGGTGCGTGTTGTATACACGGCGGCGCGGCGGAAAGTCACTGTTGCTCTGTGGCCAGACCACAGCTAGCTAGCTCGGCTCCTGTCAAGCACACTAGCTTTGCGTCCAGTCGTTTTACCACAAAGCCGCAGATGGTGACAGCGGACTATGAAACGAAACGGATATGAGTGAGCGCCATCTTCCGCTAGAAGCAAATTAACGAGAATAGTAGGTTTCTGTTGTAATTTGCTCAAGAAAAGAACAGAAATCAGCTGAGGTTGAGCAAACATTGTAAAGTCAAATACAAACGTTGTTACAAGGCAGTTACTCAGTAGGCTTATTTAGCATAAAATAGGTGAAGACCACAGATATTTAGCCGATATCAGTCATAATAAATAAGGCCTTTTGTGAAATATACTCTCTAAAAAAGATCGAGTGAATTTAGAGTGAAATCGGAGTAATTTGAGTGAAAATGTTCATTTTCACTCGTTTTCGAGTGACCTCAGGGATCACTTCAAAATCTTCGAGTGATCCCTGAGGTCACTCCAAAATGAGAGAAAATGAACATTTTCACTCAAAATTCACTCCAACTTCATTCTCAATTCACTCTTTTTTGTATTCACTCTTTCACTATTTTCACTCGATTTTTTTTAGAGAGTACATATTTATTTTGTCAAATGCTTTCATATTAATACTTTGCCTGGTTTCAACAACAACAACAACAATGGCAACAAGAAGAAGATATCTTATTGTTCATTCAAGTAACTCTTCACTGTAATTTGAGTTGAAAGGTTGATAAAAAAAAAACCCAAACTTTTGATTGCCTCTGTGGCCGGGCCATGTTATCCTCCATTCATCTGTGAATTTTGCACACATTTGACTCATTAGCACAATTTTAAAGGTTTAATGTAAATCCTGTTCAGTGTTCCGTCTACATTACCATGGGCGTCACCAGGGGGGGTGCGATGGGTGCGAACGCACCCCCCTTCAGATCCTCAAAAAAAAAAAAAAAAAAAATCAGTCTGCCAGCGACCTCAACGCCGGACGCTAAATAATTATTCTTTTCTATTTTTTTTTATATTTGACACCAGGGACACACACACACACACACACACACACACACAAATCTTCGGCAAAAAACAATTCGCACCCTTGGTTCTGGCAGCACTGATTTTATACATATCTATTAGTATTCTTAAGTGTTTACTATTTATCGACCGGTACTGTACATCCGTGCGATATGGAGCACTTATACACGTTTGCACGTACGTGTGCTACTTACAAGTATGTAGGGTCTATGTACGTTACTGCTGACCAATCCATATTGCCAGCCCAAGAGCGAGCCTTAGCCTCATTTAAAAAAAAAATGAAAAAAAAATGGAGGGGCAAGCATATCATTTTGCCCACCCCCCCCCCCTCCATAATTCCAGAGACGAGAAGATTTTCTTTTTTTTTTGACAGAAAAACAAAATGTTACCTCCATAAGAATATTGGAGGGGCAAGCATATTTCAATTTTGCCCCCCCCCCCATAATCAATAATTCCCGTAATGAGAAGATTTTCTTGTTTTTGAAAGAAAACAAAAATGTTGCCCCCATAAAAATATTGGAAGGCAAGCGCACCATTTGCCCCACCCCACATAATCATAATTCCCGCGATGAAAAGATTTTCTTGCTTTTTTGTTAGAATTTAAGAAATCTGTCCAATTATTTCACCCAAAAGCAGTGGCGTAACTACGGAGGGGGGGGGGGGGGGGGGTGCGCCCCCTCCCAATCCGCTGGTAAAAAAAAAAAAACCCTACCGAAATAGTAGTTTAAGTGTTAGTAAACTGCTTTTTGAATGAAAGGGTGATCAAGAAATATGATATTTTTTCTATGATTTCTTTTAACCATAATTAAATAGGTATATAGTGTGAAACATTGTTCAAAAAACCCGAACCCGACAAAAGATTGTGATTTAGCGTGATTCCTGGTTGGCATTCTGCATATCATAAGCAGGATGTGCGCAGTGTACTCAGTACATCCGAACGAAGAGTCGCTACAATGTTGCGCAATGTGATGTAGAATGTACACCTTTGTACCTCACGCTTCGTTACATCAAAGCTAGATCATTGATTTTGCAGTGTTGCTTTACATACTAAATGTCTTGCATTGCCAATAAAAAGACTTGACCTGGGCTAATTCCTAACTTTTCCATGTATATAATACACACACACAAACAAACACGTACAATTAGTTTAGGGAATGCTCTAAAGTGCAGATTTTGGACATCCTTTCCACGACGCCACCTCGCTGGTCATAGCTCCCCCAGTCATGAACATAAACCCACAGCCTTGACTACAGTGGCGGATCCGGGGGGAGGGGCGCACCGGGCGTCCCCCCCCTTTAATTTCCAAAGCGAAAAAAAAAAATATAGCTTCAAACGACAGTTTTTGGACAGTAAAATGTCAAAATTTTCAAGCTCGCTCGCTCCTCTCGCTCGCATTTAGTCGTAATGCCATTCTCCTGAAGTTGCTGCCAGTAATTGCCGGCAGTTGCGCCTGGTGCGCTCCCCCCCCCCCCCCCTTGATTTCCAAAGCGAAAAAATATAGCTACAAACGGCAGTTTGGGGACTGTAAAATGTCAAAGTTTTCAAGCTCGCTCGCTCCGTTCGCTCGCATTTAATGTTTATGCCATTCTTCTGATGTTGCTGCCAGTAATTGCCTGCAGTTGCGCCCGGTGCGCCCCCCCCCCCCCCGCTTAATTTCCAAAGCGAAAAAATATGGCTAAGAACGGCAGTTTTTGGAATGTAAAAATGTAAAATTTTCAAGCTCGCTCTCTTCGCTCGCTCACATTTAATCGTTATGTAATTCACCTGATGTTGCTGCCAGTAATTGCCAGCAGTTCCGCCCGGTGCCCCTCCCCCCTTAATTTCCAAGACGAAAAAATATGGCTAAGAACGGCAGTTTTTGGACTGTAAAATGTAAAATTTTCAAGCTCGCTCGTTCCGCTCGCTCGAATGTAATCATTATGCTCTCCTGATATTGCTGCAATTATTTGCCAGCAGTTGCGCCCGATGCGCCCCCTTAAATTCTAAAGCGAAGAAATATAGCTACAAACAGCAGTTTGTTTGTTTGTTTTACTGTAAAATGTCAAAATTTTCAAGCTCGCTCGCTCGCTCGCATTTAATTGTTACGCAATTCTCCTGATGTTGCTGCCAGTAATTGCCAGCAGTTGGGCCCGGTGCGCCCCCCCCCCCCCCCTCTCCTTTATTTCCAAAGCGAAAAAATATGGCTACAAATGGCAGTTTTGGGACTATAAAATGTCAAAATTTTCAAGCTCGCTCTCTTCGCCCGCTCGCGTCTAATTGTTATGCCATTCACCTGATGTTGCTGCCAGTAATTGCCAGCAGTTGCGCCCGGTGCGCCCCCCCCCCCCTTAATTTCCAAAGCAAAAAAAAAAAAATATGCCTATACAAACGGCAGTTTTTGGACTGTAA